>NC_056455.1:660000-1320000 GCF_018296145.1 Oncorhynchus tshawytscha
CAGCTGGCACCCAGTACCCACACAGCTGGTAACACGCTACACGCTCCCTCTGTCTCTCATGCTTCACTCTTGCTCTGCCTCTAATTCGGTTTCCCTTTGTTCTCTCTGTCTTGCTTATTCTCACAGGCTCTCTTGTTCCTCATTTTCACTCTCTCCATTACTCAATTTGTTTTCCCTCTTTCATATTTTACTCTCACACGCTCTATTCTCTGGCCCTCTCTCCCTCTCCCTGCCCAGTCATCATACAGTACTGTAGTCAGACACATTAGCTCAGCTAGCCTCTCTCCCTCTCCCTGGCCAGTCATCATACAGTACTGTAGTCAGACACATTAGCTCAGCTAGCCTCTCTCCCTCTCCCTGGCCAGTCACCATACAGTACTGTAGTCAGACACATTAGCTCAGCTAGCCTCTCTCCCTCTCCCATGGCCAGTCACCATACAGTACTGTAGTCAGACACATTAGCTCAGCTAGCCTCTCTCCCTGGCCAGTCACCATACAGTACTGTAGTCAGACACATTAGCTCAGCTAGCCTCTCTCCCTGGCCAGTCACCATACAGTACTGTAGTCAGACACATTAGCTCAGCTAGCCTCTCTCCCTGGCCAGTCACCATACAGTACTGTAGTCAGACCCATTAGCTCAGCTAGCCTCTCTCCCTGGCCAGTCACCATACAGTACTGTAGTCAGACACATTAGCTCAGCTAGCCTCTCTCCCTCTCCCTGGCCAGTCATGGCCAGTCACCATCACAGTACTGTAGTCAGACACATTAGCTCAGCTAGCCTCTCTCCCTCTCCCTGGCCAGTCATCATACAGTACTGTAGTCAGACACATTAGCTCAGCTAGCCTCTCTCCCTCTCCCTGGCCAGTCACCATACAGTACTGTAGTCAGACACATTAGCTCAGCTAGCCTCTCTCCCTCTCCCTGGCCAGTCATCATACAGTACTGTAGTCAGACACATTAGCTCAGCTAGCCTCTCTCCCTCCCCCTGCCCAGTCATCATACAGTACTGTAGTCAGACACATTAGCTCAGCTAGCCTCCAATCTGGTGGAGGGGAAAACAGAGGTTGAAAAGAGGGGCAACTGAGTGAGGAGAGACAAGACAAATGAGAGGAGTGCCAGTGTGTGTAGGTGGACAGGGAATGGGGGAAGAATAGCTCTGTGTGTGTAGGTGGACAGGGAATGGGCAGCTCTGTGTGTAGGTGGACAGGGAATGGGGGAATAGGCAACTGTGTGTAGGTGGACAGGGAATGGGGAGCTCTGTGTGTGTGTAGGTGGACAGGGAATGGGGAGCTCTGTTTGTGTAGGTGGACTTGAGATGGGCAGCTCTGTGTGTAGGTGGACAGGGAATGGGCAGCTCTGTGTGTGTGTGTGTGTGTGTAGGTGGACAGGGAATGGGCAGCTCTGTGTGTGTGTGTAGGTGGACAGGGAATGGGCAGCTCTGTGTGTGTGTGTAGGTGGACAGGGAATGGGCAGCTCTGTGTGTGTGTGTGTAGGTGGACAGGGAATGGGCAGCTCTGTGTGTAGGTGGACAGGGAATGGGCAGCTCTGTTTGTGTGGTGGACTGTGGGCAGCTCTGTAGGTGGACAGGAATGGGCAGCTCTGTGTGTGTGTGTGTGTGTGTAGGTGGACAGGGAATGGGCAGCTCTGTGTGTGTGTAGGTGGACAGGGAATGGGCAGCTCTGTGTGTAGGTGGACAGGGAATGGGCAGCTCTGTGTGTAGGTGGACAGGGAATGGGCAGCTCTGTGTGTGTGTGTAGGTGGACAGGGAATGGGCAGCTCTGTGTGTGTGTGTAGGTGGACAGGGAATGGGCAGCTCTGTGTGTGTGTGTGTGTGGGCAGCTCTGTGGTGGACAGGGAATGGGCAGCTCTGTGTGTAGGTGGACAGGGAATGGGCAGCTCTGTGTGTGTGTGTAGGTGGACAGGGAATGGGCAGCTCTGTGTGTGTGTGTGTGTGTGGTGGACAGGGAATGGGCAGCTCTGTGTGTGTGTGTAGGTGGACAGGGAATGGGCAGCTCTGTGTGTAGGTGGACAGGGAATGGGCAGCTCTGTGTGTAGGTGGACAGGGAATGGGCAGCTCTGTGTGTGTGTGTAGGTGGACAGGGAATGGGCAGCTCTGTGTGTGTGTGTAGGTGGACAGGGAATGGGGAGCTCTGTGTGTGTGTAGGTGGACAGGGAATGGGGAGCTCTGTGTGTGTGTGTGTGTAGGTGGACAGGGAATGGGGAGCTCTGTGTGTGTGTAGGTGGACAGGGAATGGGGAGCTCTGTGTGTGTGTAGGTGGACAGGGAATGGGGAGCTCTGTGTGTGTGTAGGTGGACAGGGAATGGGGAGCTCTGTGTGTGTAGGTGGACAGGGAATGGGGAGCTCTGTGTGTGTGTGTGTAGGTGGACAGGGAATGGGGAGCTCTGTGTGTGTGTGTGTGTGTGTGTGTGTGTGTAGGTGGACAGGGAATGGGGAGCTCTGTGTGTGTGTGTGTGTGTGTGTGTGTGTGTGTGTGTAGGTGGACAGGGAATGGGGAGCTCTGTGTGTGTGTGTGTAGGTGGACAGGGAATGGGGAGCTGTGTGTGTGTGTGTGTAGGTGGACAGGGAATGGGGAGCTGTGTGTGTGTGTGTAGGTGGACAGGGAATGGGGAGCTGTGTGTGTGTGTGTGTGTGTGTGTGTGTGTGGGGAGCTCTGTGGTGGACAGGGAATGGGGGAGCTGTGTGTGTGTGTGTGGAGCTCTGTGTGTAGGTGGACAGGGAATGGGGAGCTGTGTGTGTGTGTGTGTAGGTGGACAGGGAATGGGGAGCTCTCTGTGTGTGTGTGTGTGTGTAGGTGGACAGGGAATGGGGAGCTCTGTGTGTGTGTGTGTGTGTGTGTGTGTAGGTGGACAGGGAATGGGGAGCTCTGTGTGTCTGTGTGTGTGTAGGTGGACAGGGAATGGGGAGCTGTGTGTGTGTGTGTGTGTGTAGGTGGACAGGGAATGGGGAGCTGTGTGTGTGTGTGTGTGTGTAGGTGGACAGGGAATGGGGAGCTCTGTGTGTGTGTGTGTAGGTGGACAGGGAATGGGGAGCTGTGTGTGTGTGTGTGTGTGTGTGTGTGTGTGTGTGTGTGTGTGTGTGTGTAGGTGGACAGGGAATGGGGAGCTCTGTGTGTGTGTGTGTGTGTGTGTGTAGGTGGACAGGGAATGGGGAGCTCTGTGTGTGTGTGTGTGTGTAGGTGGACAGGGAATGGGGAGCTCTGTGTGTGTGTGTGTAGGTGGACAGGGAATGGGGAGCCTGTTTGTGTAGGTGGACTTGAGATGGGCAGCTCTGTGTGTGTGTGTAGGTGGACTTGAGATGGGCAGCTCTGTGTGTGTAGGTGGACAGGGAATGGGCAGCTCTGTGTGTGTGTAGGTGGACAGGGAATGGGCAGCTCTGTGTGTAGGTGGACAGGGAATGGGGAGCTCTGTGTGTGTAGGTGGACAGGGAATGGGGAGCTCTGTGTGTGTAGGTGGACAGGGAATGGGGAGCTCTGTGTGTGTAGGTGGACAGGGAATGGGGAGCTCTGTGTGTGTGTAGGTGGACAGGGAATGGGGAGCTCTGTGTAGGTGGACAGGGAATGGGGAGCTCTGTGTGTGTGTAGGTGGACAGGGAATGGGGAGCTCTGTGTGTGTGTGTGTGTGTGTGTGTGTGTGTGTAGGTGGACAGGGAATGGGGAGCTCTGTGTGTGTAGGTGGACAGGGAATGGGGTGCTCTGTGTGTGTGTAGGTGGACAGGGAATGGGGTGCTCGTGTGTGTAGGTGGACAGGGAATGGGGAGCTCTGTGTGTGTAGGTGGACAGGGAATGGGGAGCTCTGTGTGGACAGGGAATGGGGAGCCCTGTGTAGGTGGACAGGGAATGGGGAGCCCTGTGTGTGTGTAGGTGGACAGGGAATGGGGAGCCCTGTGTGGGTGGACAGGGAATGGGGAGCCCTGTGTGGGTGGACAGGGAATGGGGAGCCCTGTGTGGGTTGACAGGGAATGGGGAGCCCTGTGTGGGTGGACAGGGAATGGGGAGCCCTGTGTAGGTGGACAGGGAATGGGGAGCCCTGTGTAGGTGGACAGGGAATGGGGAGCCCTGTGTAGGTGGACAGGGAATGGGGAGCCCTGTGTAGGTGGACAGGGAATGGGGAGCCCTGTGTAGGTGGACAGGGAATGGGGAGCCCTGTGTAGGTGGACAGGGAATGGAGTAATAAGAGCCCTGTGTAGGTGGACAGGGACTGGAGGAATAAGAGCCCTGTGTGTGTGTAGGTGGACAGGGAATGGAGGAATAAGAGCTCTGTGTGTGTAGGTGGACAGGGAATGGGGAGCTCTGTGTGTAGGTGGACAGGGAATGGGGAATAAGAGCTCTGTGTAGGTGGACAGGGAATGGGGAGCTCTGTGTGTGTAGGTGGACAGGGAATGGAGGAATGGGCAGCTCTGTGTAGGTGGACAGGTAATGGGGGAATGGGGAGCCCTGTGTGTGTAGGTGGACAGGTAATGGAGGAATGGGCAGCTCTGTGTGTAGGTGGACAGGGAATGGGGGAAAGGGCAGCTCTGTTTGTAGGTGGACAGGGAATGGGGGAATGGGTAACTCTGTGTCCTCAGCCATAAAAAGTTGAGAGGAGAGACAGAGGAGGAGAGTTGTTATGTGGACACAGGGAGGAAGTTAGAGGGTGAAGCAGACATTCCTAGTTAAAACCAGTGGCCAGGGAACTGAACTGTGGTTCAACCTGGCGGTTATATAATGAGGAGGGAAATGTACCCTCTCCAAAAAAGAACAATTTGTTTTTAGAAATGTCTCTTCAGGGGCTAGCCTGCACCTGTCTGTCACATTCCTGAGTAGAACATAAATACATAGTGAGAACTGAAGGGAGACGGTGTCATGGGTCGCTGACTAACATGCACAAACATCCATACCAGAGTTAAACGGATTGCTTCATGATTCAATTTAACTTCCGTATAACTGTTCCCGAGGTATTATTTTGAAAGCATAATTTAGTTACACCAGTGGCTGAGGTCAAACACATACCGCCCCAACAGATCCACAGATGATGCAATATCTTTTGCACTCCACACTGCCCTTTCTCACCTCAACAAAAGGAACAACTACGTGAGAATGCTATTCATTGACTACAGCTAGGCGCTCAACACCATCGTGCCCTCAAAGCTCATCACTAAGCTAAGGGCCCTGGGACTAAACACCTCCCTCGGCAACTGGATCCTAGACATCCTGATGGGCCGCCCCCAGGTGGTAAGGGTAGGTAACAACCCATCCACCACGCTGATCCTCAACAAAGGTGCCCCTCAGGGATGTGCCCTCCTGTTACTCCCTGTTCACTCATGACTGCACGGCCAGGCAAGACTCCAACACCGTTATTAAGTCTGCCGATGACACAACAGTAGTAGGCCTGATCACCGACAACAACGACACAGCCTATAGAGGTCAGAGACCTGACCGTGAGGTGCAAGGACAACCTCTTCCTCAACGTGATCAAGACAAAGGAGATTATTGTGGACTACAGGAAAAGGAGGCCCGAGCACGCCCCCATTCTCACCGACGGGGCTGCAGTGTAGCAGGTTGAGAGCTTCAAGTTCCTTGGAGTCCACATCACCAACAAACTAACATGGTTCAAGCACACCAATACAGTCTTGAAGAGAGCACGACAAAACCTATTCCCCCCCAGGAAACTGAAAAGACTTGGCATCAAATCAAATCAAATCAAATCAAATCCAATGGATCCTCAGATCCTCAAAAGGTTCTACAGCTACACCATCAAGAGTATCCTGACAGGTTGCATCACTGCCTGCTATGGCAACTGCTCGGTCTCCGAACGCAAGGCAATACAGAGGGTAGTGTGTACGGCCCAGTACATCAGCGGGGCCAAGCTTCCTGCCATCCAGGACCTCCATACCAGGCGGTGTCAGGGAAGGCCCTAAAAATTGTCAAAGACTCCAGCAACCCTACAGTAGTCATAGACTGTTCTATCAGCTACCGCACGGCAAGAGGTACCGGAGCGCCAAGTCTAGGACCAAGAAGCTTCTAAAAAGCTTCTACCCCCAAGCCATAAGACTCCTGAACATCTATATTAAATGGCTACCGAGACTATTTGCATTGCCCGCCTCACTTTACATTGCTGCTACTCTCTGTTATTATATATGCATAGTCTCTTTAATAACTCCACCTGCATGCACATATTACTTCAATTATCTCGACTAACCGGTGCCCCCGCACATTGGCTCTGTACCGGTACCCCCTGTATATAGCCTCGCTATTGTTATTTTACTGCTGTTCTTTAGTTATTTGTTACTTTTATTTCTTTCTTTTTAAAAATATTTTTCTTAAAATTGCATTGTTGGTTAAGGGCTTGTAAGTAAGCATTCACTGTAAGGTCTACTACACCTGTTGTATTTGGAACATGTGACAAACACAATTTGATTTGATTTGAAATGTCTGCAGATGTTCAACAGTTGCTCTTACTGTTCTATTAAACACCCTTCAGTTCAGACTCAACTCTCCTTGCAGCTCCAGTTCCAGCAAGCACTGTTATGTTTTTCTCCCCATGCTGTATGTACCCAAATGACCGCTAAACAGGCCTTTAGGGAGAGTCAACGGGTTGAATTAGCAGAGCTGTGTAACGCCTGTGAAATCAACACCCCAAACCAGCCCAGCACACACTGGCACACGGACACGCGCCTGTGGACACGGACGCGCACACAGACACACACCACAAGCACACACACACACACACTCAGCCCTCCATTAAATCAAATCATCTGGTTCAGAAGCCCCAATTACGTTCCGGAACATCCCTGTTCTGTTCTGTTTCTGCCTGGTAATGCAGAGCTAGGATTCTTCTGGCAGCTAAGATATCTGGAAGCGTGGCTACTTCTGGCAGCTAGGTAATGTCTGGCAGCTAGGTTATGTCTATCAGCATGGCTACATCTGGCAGCTATGTTATGTCTGATAGCTTGGCTATGTCTGGTAGCTAGGCTATGTCTGACAACTTGGTTATTTCTGGCTATGTCTGGCAGCTTGGTTATGTCTGGCAGCTTGGCTACTTCTACAGCTAGGTTATGTCTGACAACTTGGTTATTTCTGGCTAGGTCTGGCAGCTTGGTTATGTCTGGCAGCTTGGCTACTTCTACAGCTAGGCTATGTCTGACAACTTGGTTATTTCTGGCTATGTCTGGCAGCTTGGTTATGTCTGGCAGCTTGGCTACTTCTACAGCTAGGTTATGTCTGACAACTTGGTTATTTCTGGCTAGGTCTGGCAGCTTGGCTATGTCTGGCAGCTTGGTTATGTCTGGCAGCTTGGTTATGTCTGGCAGCTTGGTTATGTCTGGCAGCTTGGTTATGTCTGGCAGCTTGGTTCTAAAGTAACACAATACATAAGGAAATGAGTGTGATTTGAGATTTACCCCTGGAATCTTATGGCCCAACACTGTTGGTTAGATTCCAAAAGTGAGTTATATTTCTCCAAAAGAGAGGACATAAATAAACAATGAAAACAGCAGAACAGACAAATGAAATGTGGTGAAATATCTCATAATCTTCTGGAAGACAGGGTCCTAAGCGGTGGCCTGGGCTCGGTGGGCGAGCAACTCTGATGCCGCGCTGGAGAACACGTTGGAGAATTTCTCCAACCCCGCGGCAAACGTGCTCACCAGCTTCTTGACAATGTTCAGCGTGATCTTGATGGAAATGGTTGGGGGAGAGAGAGGAAGATTGATTATGAACATTTATACTACACCGTTATTTGTGACCCAAAAATGCTATGACAGTGAGTAAGCTATGATGCCCACAGACTCAGCCCAACAAGTGTATGTTTCCCAGATGTGATGGGACAAATACACCTCTAATCCCCCTCACCCCTTCCTCCCAAAGCCCCCCGACTCGACAGAACAGGTGCAGCCAGGTGAGGTTGTTCCCACAAGGGGGGAAAAGTGTTCCTCTGTCCCTGTCTAACCAATGGAACGGAGCGCTGAGCCTGCAGGTTCTGCTTCTGGAGCCCCCTTACCGTCAGCACAGTGCAGTCAGCCCAACTACAGTCTACATCCCCTCGCCCCATCTCCCACTCATCAGGTCCTACACGCTCACCACCCCCATCTTCCCTCCTTTCCCACCTGCCTCACTAGCCCCCCACCCCTGACTACCTGACTATCCTCAGCTCAGTGCACAGCTCCCCCTCCCTCCTCCCAGCCAGCATTGCTAAAGCACTTTGCAGCACCGCTGAGTTCGATTTGGAAGCTTGTGTCATGTCAGCTCTCTTTCTTCTGTCAACACCTTGACTGAAATGGCTTGAGGATTTAGTGTTGTAGATGAAAGTGTTTCAGAAAGTACATAGTTAGCGAAGACTTCAGCTTGTCTGTGTAAATGTTGAGTGCAAATATCCCATTTTCCAGTTTGTAAGCCCGCTGTGTTGGACATTGGATGGAAAAGCCTTATCTTTGTCATGTCATGAATGTGACAGAGCCCTTCCTTCAATTGAGCTTCAGACTGCTCAGGTAGAGAGGAACAGCAGCAGACTGAACAGATGTGGCTGCCATACTGTTGCAGGGTGGTAGTGGGCTATCACACACACACACACACACACACACACTTTCTCTCTCCATCCCCCTCCACCCCAAACAGTCTACCTATATGAATCCTACCTGTTACACGCTGATCTACTTCACCTGTCTTTGTGCTTTTCTCCACCCCCTCCAGGTGTCACCCATCTTCCCATTATCCCCTGTGTATTTATACCTGTGTTCTCTGTTTGTCTGTTGCCAGTTCATCTTGTCTTGTCAGGGCTTACCGACAAGCCTTTCCTGCCTTCCTGTTTCTCTAGTTCTGTTTCCTATTTTTCCCATTTCTGACCATTCTGCCTGCCCTGACCCCGAGCCTGCCTGCCGTTATGTACCTGCCTGACTTGATTACGAACCTCCGCCTGCTCATGACCTGCCCGTTGCCTGCCCAGTATTTCTAATAAATCATCTGAGAACTGTACTATCTGCCTCCCGTGTCTGCATCTGGATCATATCCTTCATACTACCTATATGAATCGTATCCATATGAGTCCTACCTATATGAAGCAGATCTCATGAGTAGCAGACCATTTTTCTTTCTTCCTGTGCCAATCAGATGTGCCTAAACCTACTGTCAACTTACCAGGTTGTTAGTTAGCTAAATAACAAACAACGTTGTTTAGTCATGTAATCAAACAATACATTTTGACCCTGGATTAGTTCACGATGTGGTTTGTGAAATTACACAAAATGCGAGCAAATCCCCATTAAAAAAAAAGGTATATCTGGTAATATGGGTCATATTTTTTTAACTGTCTACAGACAAGACCTTTTCTTTGCTGTAAAGCTGCCAACATGCCTGGGCTCCATTTTCCCTCTCTGACATCCAAGAGGCTGCATGACAGTGATCTTGCAAAGTCTACTCAGTCTGCCCTGTGCTCTTGGTTGTTTAGAAAATATATATTTCACCTTTATTTAACCAGGTAGGCCAGTTGAGAACAAGTTCTCATTTACAACTGCGACCTGGCCAAGATAAAGCAAAGCAGTGCGACACAAACAACAGAGTTACACATGGAAAAAACAAATGTACAGTCAACAACACAATAGAAAAAAATCTATATACAGTGAGTGCAAATGAGGTAAGATTAGGGAGGTAAGGCAATAAATAGGCAGAGGTGGCGAAGTAATTACAATTTAGCAATTAAACACTGGAGTGACAGATGTGCAGAAGATGAATGTGCAAGTAGAGATACTGGGGTGCAAAGGAGCAAAAACAAATCACAAAATGGGGATGAGGTAGTTGGATGGGCAATTTACAGATGGGCTATGTACAGCTGCAGTGATCTGTGAGCTGCTCTGACAGCTGATGCTTAAGGTTAGTGAGGGAGATATGAGTCTCCAGCTTTAGTGATATTTGCAATTTGTTCCAGTCATTGGCAGCAGAGAACTGGAAGGAAAGGTGGCCAAAGCAGGAATAGGCTTTGGCGATGACCAGTGAAATATACCTGCTGAAGGGCGTACTACGTGTGGGTGCTGCTATGGTGACCAGTGAGCTGAGCTAAGGCGGGGCTTTACCTAGCAAAGACTTATAGATGACCTGGAGCCAGTGTGTTTGCCGATGAATATAAAGCTAGGGCCAGCCAACGAGAGCATACAGGTCGCAGTGGTGGGTAGTATATGGGGTTTTGGTGACAAAACGGATGGCACTGTGATAGACTGCATCCAATTTGCTGAGTAGAGTGTTGGAGGCTATTTTGTAAAGGACATTGCCGAAGTCAAGGATCGGTAGGATAGTCAGTTTTACAAGGTTTTACAACGAGACACCTAGGTATTTGTAGCTGTCCACATCATCTAAGTCAGAACAGTCCAGAGTAGTGATGCTGGATGGGCGGGCAGGTGTGGGCAGCGATCAGTTGAAGAGCATGCATTTAGTTTTACTTGCATTTAAGAGCAGTTGGAGGCCACGGAAGGAGAGTTGAATGGCATTGAAACTAGTATGGAGGTTAGTTAACAGTGTCCAAAGAAGGGCCAGATGTTTAAGAAATGGTGTCATCTGCATTGAGCTGGATCAGAGAATCACCGCAGCAAGAGCAACATTGTTGATGTATACAGGGAAAAGAGTCAGCCCGAGAATTTAACCCTGTGGCACCCCCATAGATACTGCCAGAGGTCCGGACAACAAGCCCTCCGATTTGACACACTGAACTCTGTCTGAGAAGTAATTGGTGAACCAGGCAAGGCAATCATTTGAGAAATCAAGGCTGTTGAGTCTGCCAATAAGAATGTGGTGATTGACAGAGTCGAAAGCCTTGGCCAGGTCGATGAATACGGCTGCACAGTATGGCAGTTATGATATTGTTTAGGACCTGGAGTGTGGCTGAGGTGCACCCATGACCAGCTCGGAAACCAGATTGCATAGTGGAGAAGGTACGGTGGGATTCGAAATGGTCGGTGATCTGTTTATTAACTTGACTTTAGAAAGGCAGGGCAGGATGGATGTAGGTCTGTATCAGTTTGGGTCTAGAGTGTCTCCCCCTTCGAAGAGGGGGATGACCGCAGCAGCTTTCCAATCTTTGGGATCTCAGACGATAGAATAGTAATAGGGGTTGCAACGGCAGATAATTTTAGAAAGAGAGGGTCCAGATTGTCTAGCCCAGCTGATTTGTAGTGGTCCAGATTTTGCAGCTGTTTCAGAACTTCAGTTCTCCTTCACCCAAATCCAGATAAATGGGGAGGCTTGGGCAATTTGCTGTGGGGGGTGCAGGGCTGGTGACCGGGGTAGGGGTAGCCAGTTGGAAAGCATGGTCAGCCGTAGAAAAATGCTTATTGAAATTCTCAATTATCGTGGATTTATCGGTGGGTACAGTGTTTCCTAGCCTCAGTGCAGTGGACAGCTGGGAGGAGGTGCTCTTATTCTCCATGGACCTTACAATGTCTCAGAACTTTTTGGAGTTTGTGCTACAGGATGCAAATTTCTGTTTGAAAAAGCTAGCCTTTGCTTTCCTAACTGCCTGTGTACAGTGCCTTGCGAAAGTATTCGGCCCCCTTGAACTTTGCGACCTTTTGCCACATTTCAGGCTTCAAACATAAAGATATAAAACTATTTTTTTGTGAAGAATCAACAAGTGGGACACAATCATGAAGTGGAACGACATTTATTGGATATTTCAAACTTTTTTAACAAATCAAAAACTGAAAAATTGGGCGTGCAAAATTATTCAGCCCCCTTAAGTTAATACTTTGTAGCACCACCTTTTGCTGCGATTACAGCTGTAAGTCGCTTGGGGTATGTCTATCAGTTTTGCACATCGAGAGACTGAAATTTTACCCCATTCCTCCTTGCAAAACAGCTCGAGCTCAGTGAGGTTGGATGGAGAGCATTTTTGAACAGCAGTTTTCAGTTCTTTCCACGGATTCTCAATTGGATTCAGGTCTGGACTTTGACTTGGCCATTCTAACACCTGGATATGTTTATTTTTGAACCATTCCATTGTAGATTTTGCTTTGTTTTGGATCATTGTCTTGTTGGAAGACAAATCTCTGTCCCAGTCTCAGGTCTTTTGCAGACTCCATCAGGTTTTCTTCCAGAATGGTCCTGTTATTTGGCTCCATCCATCTTCCCATCAATTTTAACCATCTTCCCTGTCCCTGCTGAAGAAAAGCAGGCCGAAACCATGATGCTGCCACCACCATGTTTGACAGTGGGGATGATGTGTTCAGGGTGCTGAGCTGTGTTGCTTTTACACCAAACATAACGTTTTGCATTGTTGCCAAAAAGTTCAATTTTGGTTTCATCTGACCAGAGCACCTTCTTCCACATGTTTGGTGTGTCTCCCAGGTGGCTTGTGGCAAACTTTAAACAACACTTTTTATGGATATCTTTAAGAAATGGCTTTCTTCTTGCCACTCTTCCATAAAGGCCAGATTTGTGCAATATATGACTGATTGTTGTCCTATGGACAGTCTCCCACCTCAGCTGTAGATCTCTGCAGTTCATCCAGAGTGATCATGGGCCTCTTGCATCTCTGATCAGTCTTCTCCTTGTATGAGCTGAAAGTTTAGAGGGACGGCCTGGTAGATTTGCAGTGGTCTGATACTCCTTCCATTTCAATATTATCGCTTGCACAGTGCTCCTTGGGATGTTTAAAGCTTGGGAAATCTTTTTGTATCCAAATCCAGCTTTAAACTTCTTCACAACAGTATCTCGGACCTGCCTGGTGTGTTCCTTGTTCTTCATTATGCTCTCTGCGCTTTTAACGGACCTCTGAGACTATCACAGTGCAGGTGCATTTATACGGAGACTTGATTACACACAGGTGGATTGTATTTATCATCATTAGTCATTTAGGTCAACATTGGATCATTCAGAGATCCTCACTGAACTTCTGGAGAGAGTTTGCAGCACTGAAAGTAAAGGGGCTGAATAATTTTGCACGCCCAATTTTTCAGTTTTTTATTTGTTAAAAAAGTTTGAAATATCCAATAAATGTCGTTCCACTTCATGATTGTGTCCCACTTGTTGTTGATTCTTCACAAAAAAATACAGTTTTATATCTTTATGTTTGAAGCCTGAAATGTGGCAAAAGGTCGCAAAGTTCAAGGGGGCCGAATACTTTCGCAAGGCACTGTATATTAGTTCCTAACTTCCCTGAAAAGTTACATATCGCGGGGGCTATTTGATGCTCATGCAGTACGCCACAGGACGTTTTTGTTCTGGTCAAGGGCAGTCAGGTCTGTAGTGAACCAAGGGCTATATCTGTTCCTGGTTCATAATGTTTTGAATGGGGCATGCTTATTTAAGATGGTGAGGAAATCACTTTTAATGAATAACCAGGCATCCTCTATTGACTGAATGAGGTCAATATTCTTCCAGGATACCCGGGCCAGGTCGATTAGAAAGGCCTGCTCGCTGAAGTGTTTTAGGGAGCTTTTGACAGTGATGAGGGGTGGTTGTTTAACCACAGACCATTACGGACGCAGGCAATGAGGCAGTGATCACTGAGATCCTGGTAGAAGACAACAGAGGTGTATTTGGAGGGCAGGTTTGGATAGGATGATATCTATGAGAGTGCCCATGGTTACAGATTTGGGGTTGTACCTGGTAGGTTCATAATTTGTGTGAGATTGAGGGCATCTATCTTAGATTGTAGGACGGCCCGGGGTGTTAAGCATACATTTAGAGGAGCAAGTTGTCTTTAAACAGGTCATCAAATCATACAATGCATCAACTATGCTCACTCTGCTCCAATGTAACAAATGCACAAATTGAACAGCAGAAGACTCAGGATCTGGATCCCTGCTCGCCATCACGGCTAAATTATAATAAAAACTGATGGATAAATACATGCGGACGGAGAAAAGCAGGTGAGTGATGGCTGGAGGAGGAAATGCTTGGCGGATTACTGTTGCCAAACGTGATATGCACATGAAAGTGAAGTGGACATTCTTGGACCAGCTCATACAAGAGAATAGTGGCTGTTTAAATTCAATTTAATTTATAAACAAAACTGACTTTATAAACAAGCGGCAGCAGGTTATTTAGAGCGGTAGGGCCGAGAAATGTTGGTAGCATCATACGAAACGGTACTACGGTATTCTAAAATGTTGGTACCATACTGTAAGTATCATGATGTTTTGCTACAGTCATATTACCGTGGTACTGGCATAGCACACACACATGATTTACCTCTGTTGTAGCGTTCCCTCTGCTCTATCTTGAGCGTCAGGTAGAGGGTGTGGATGGGGAAGTAGACTGCCTGGGGGTACACTCGTCCCACCTAGCAGATAACAGACATGGGCAGGGGGGAGGGGGTTCACACTTAGATTACCTTTCAAAGAAGAACCATCCCTCAGGGTTAACAGTGGAGCATAGATGAGAGGAGTGTACACGGCAGAGAATACCAAATAATATCAAACATTGATCCCCTGGATGAAAGCAGCTCTGTATGGTGTAATGGAGATGGAGTTATGATATGAAACCATGGAGGGTGATGTCAGGTTAAAACAGACCTGGGGCTACATTTAGAGGAGGAAGTTGCCTTGACCTACCCTTCTACTGCAGTCACTGAGCTAAGGTCAGCTTTATATAAATTTTTTATGCAAACTAATTATGCACTCCCTAATCTACATTTCTACAGACATAATCACTACTCCTCACAAAACCGTACACGAGTTGACACAACAAGCACTCCAGGGTATAGACAGGATGGATGCAAGAGTGTGACAGACAGCCATTGGTGAGAGCTCTGCACCTCTCACTACGAGGGAGATACTCTACTAGACACTGATACAGTGACAGTGAGGCCTTGATGACAGAGAGGCAGAGACAAGTTGGTTGAGCCCAGACCACAGTTCTTCTCTGGCCTCATTAGACTGACACCCTACACCCCTGTTAGCATACCCTGTTGATAGAGGGGTGAGGAGTAGCCTGTAGTCGTAAAGAGACACCTCTCTAACCCTGGCTCAATACAGAGGAGTACAGAGGGTGGGCTGTAATGGATGGAAGGATGGGTAGGAGATGGAAGGGAGGTGGGGTGGAGGAATGGAGCTTTTTGTCACAAAAAGGCCGGGACCTTTTAATACACTCCGGCATACCTACTTACTTTTTTTACAACCTGAAAATTGAGACACGCCGTATCATTCCTTCCAGAGCTGTGAGGGCTATTAATCAAAGTAACCTATTTTGCATTGATAACCAAATATAATCTCAGTGGCTGGTAGAACCTGCTGTAAACAACATTTTATTGATTTAACCTTTATTTTACTGGGCAAGTCAGTTAAGAACAAATTCTTATTTACAATGGTGGCCTACCAAAACCCAAATGTCTTCCTGCGGGGATGGGGGCAGGGATTAAAAATAAATGAAATAAAAATATAGGACAAAACACACATCATGACAAGAGAGACAACACCACATAAAGAGATATCTAAGACAACAACATAGCAAGGCAGCAACACATGATAACACAGCATGGTAGCAACACAACATGGCAGCAGCACAACATGGTAGCACCACAAAACGGGGTACAAACATTATGGGCACAGACAAAAGCACAAAGGGCTGGAAGGTAGAGACAACAATACATCACGCAAAGCAGCCACAACTGCCAGTAAGAGTATCCATGATTGAGTAATTGATTGACGAGATCGAGATCAAACTGCCCAGTTTGAGTGTTTGTGGCAGCTCATTCCAGTAGCTAGCTGCAGCGAACTGAAAAGAGGAGCGACCCAGGGATGTGTGTGCTTTGGGGACCTTTAACAGAATGTGACTGGCAGAACGGGTGTTGTATGTGGAGGATTAGGGCTGCAGTAGATATCTCAGATGAAGGGGAGTGAGGCCTATGAGGGTTTTATAAATAACCATCAACCTTGTGATGGGTATACAGAGATGACCAGTTTACAGAGGAGTATAAAGTGCTGTGATGTGTCCTAGTATAATCGGCCTGTGTGTAGCTGGTGTGGAGGAGTCAGGCGCAGGACAGCAGATATGAGTAATGAAGTTCTTTACTCAAGAATACAAATATATACAACACAATAAACTAGCCCACAATAACGGACCGTATACATACAAACAATCACTCACAAATGCCATGGGGGAACAGAGGGTTAAATAATGAACAAGTAAATGGGTGATGAAACCAAGTGTGTAAAACAAAGACAAAACAAATGGAAAATGAAAAGTGGATCGGCGATGGCTCGAACGCCGAACGCCGCCCGAACAAGGAGAGGGACCGACTTCGGCGGAAGTCTTGACACCTAGATTTGGTGGATTTGGATGCAAATCTAATGGCCAAATGTTAAAGAACATCTAGCTGCTCGAGAGCATGCTTACCTGCCTATCTATAAATTACATCTCCATTATCTAGCATGGGTAGGATGGTCATCTGAATCAGGATTAGTTTGGCAGCTGGGGTGGAAGAGGAGCGATTACGATAGAAGAAACCAAGTCTAGATTTAACTTTAGCCTGCAGCTTTGATACATGCTGAGAGAAGGACAGTATACCATCTGGACATACTCCCAAGTTCTTGTATGAGGTGACTACCTCAAGCTCTAAACCCTCAGGTAGTAATTAAACCTGTATGAAAGGTGCATTATTCTTACCAAATCACATTACTTTTGTTTTGGAGGTGTTCAGAACAAGGTTAAGGCAGAGATAGCTTGTTGGACACTAAGAAAGCTTTGCTGTGGAGCGTTTATCACAAAAACGGGGGAGGGGCCAGCTGAGTATAAGACTGTATCATCTGCATATAAATGGATGAGAGAGCTTCCAACTGCCTGAGCTATGTTGTTGATGTAAATTGAGAAGCGCGTGGGGCCTAGGATCGAGCCTTGGGGTACTCCTTTGGTGACAGGCAGTGGCTGAGACAGCAGATGTTCTGACTTTATACACTGCACTCTATGAGAGAGGTAGTCAGAAAACCAGGCCAAAGACGCCTCAGAGGCACCAATGCTACATAGCTGGCCCACAAAAATGGAATGGTCTACCGTATCAAAAGCTTTGGCCAAGTCAATAAAAATAGCAGCACAACATTGCTAAGAATCAAGGGCAATTGTGACATCATTGAGTCTAAGGTTGCAGTGACACATCCATAACCGGAGTGAAAACCAGATTGCATACCCGAAAGAATACTGTAGACATCAAGACAGCCAGTCAGTTGATTATTGACACGTTTTTCCAACACTTTTGATAAATAGGGCAAAATAGAAATAAGCCTAACAGTTTTACATTTTAATTGTTTTATTTCACCTTTATTTAACCAGGTAGGCCAGTTGAGAATAAGTTCTCATTTACAACTGCGACCTGGACAAGATAAAGCAAGGCAGTGCGGCACAAACAACAACAACAGAGTTACACATGGAAAAAACAAACGTACAGTCAACAACACAATAGAAAAAAGTCTATATACAGTGTGTGCAAATGTGAGGTGTGAGGATGTAAGGCAATAAATAGGCCATAATAGTGAAGTAATTACAATTTAGCAAATTTACACTGGAGTGATAGATGTTCAGATGATGATGTGCAAGTAGAAATACTGGTGTGCAAAATAACAAAAAAGTAAATAAAAACAATATGGGGATGAGGTAGGTAGATTGGATGGGCTATTTACAGATGGGCTGTGTACATCTGCAGCGATCAGTAAGCTGCTCAGATAGCTGATGTTTAAAGTTAGTGAGGGAAATTTAAGTCTCCACCTTCAGCGATGTTGACTTTGGGGATGACCAGTGAAATATATCTGCTGGAGCGCATGCTACGGGTGGGTGTTATCGTGACCAGTGAGCTGAGATAAGGCGGAGCTTTACCTAGCAAAGACATATAGATGACCTGGAGACAGTGGGTCTGGCAACGAATATGTAGTAAGGGCCAGCCGATGAGAGCATACAGGATGCAGTGGTGGGTGGTATATGGGCTTTGGTGACAAAACGGATGGCACTGTGATAGTTTGCTGAGGAGAGTGTTGGAGGCTATTTTGTAAATGACATCGCCGAAGTCAAGAATCGGTAGGATAGTCCGTTTTACAAGGGTATGTTTGGCGGCATGAGTGAAGGAGGCTTTGTTGTGAAATAGGAAGCCAATTCTAGATTTAATTTGGGATTGGAGATGCTTAATGTGAGTCTAGATGGAGAGTTTACAGTCTAACGAGACACCTAGGTATTTGTAGTTGTCAACCTATTCTAAGTCAGAACCGTCCAGAGTAGTAATGCTGGACGGGCGGGCAGGTGTGGGCAGCGATCAGTTGAAAAGCATGCATTTAGTTTTACTAGCGTTTAAGAGCAGTTGGAGGCCACGGACGGAGAGTTGTATGGCATTGAAGCTCGTTTGGAGGTTTATTAACACAGTGTCCAAAGAAGGGCCAGATGTATACAGAATGGTGTCGTCTGCATAGAGGTGGATCAGGGAATCACCCACAGCAAAAGCTACATCGTTGATATACACAGAGAAGAGAGTCGTCCCGATAATTGAACCCTGTGGTACCCCCATCGAGACTGCCAGAGGTCCGGACAACAGGCCCTCCGATAGGACACACTGAACTCTATCAGAGAAGTAGTTGGTGAATCAGACGAGGCAGTCATTTGAGAAACCAAGGCTGTTGAGTCTGCCGATAAGAGTATGTTCAGTCAGAAGCCTTGGCCAGGTCGATGAAGATGGCCGAACAGTACTGTCTTTTATCGATGGTGGTTATGATATTGTTTAGGACCTTGAGCATGGCTGAGGTGCACCCTTAACCAGCTCGGATACTGGATTGCACAGCGTAGAAGGTACGGTGGGATTAGAAATGGTCAGTTATCTGTTTGTTAACTTGGCTTCTGAAGACTTTGGAAAGGCAGGGCAGGAAGGATATAGGTCTGTAACAGTTTGGATCTAGAGTATCACCCCTTTTAAAGAGGGGGATGACCGCAGCAGCATTCCAATCTTTAGGGATCTCGGATGACACGAAAGAGAGGTTGAACAAGCTGGTAATAGGTGTTGCAACAATGGAGATGGAAAGTTTTTAGAAAGAGAGGGTCCAGATTGTCTTGGCCAGCTGATTTGTACGGGTCCAGGTTTTGCAGCTCTTTCAGAACATCTGCGATCTGGATTTGGGTGAAGGAGAAGCTGGGGAGGCTTGGGCAAGTTATTGCGGAGGGTGCGGAGCTGTTGGCTGGGGTAGGTGTAGTCAGGAGGAAAGTATGCCATGTTTCAGTATGCCATCTTAAGCCATGTTTCAGTCAGGCCAATCACATCAAGATTATGATCAGTGATTAGTTCATTGAATATAATTGCCTTTGAAGTAAGGGATCTAACATTAAGTAGCCCTATTTTGAGATGTGAGGTATCATGATCTCTTTCAATAATGTCAGGAATGGAGGAGGTCTTTATCCTAGTGAGATTGCTTAGGCGAACACCGCCATGTTTAGTTTTGCCCAACCTAGGTCGAGGCACAGACACGGTCTCAATGGGGATAGCTGAGCTGACTACACTGACTGTGCTAGTGGCAGACTCCACTATGCTGGCAGGCTGGCTAACAGCCTGCTGCCTGGCCTGCACCCTATTTCATTGTGGAGATAGAGGAGTTAGAGCCCTGTCTATGTTGGTAGATAAGATGAGAGCACCCCTCCATCTAGGATGGAGTCCGTCACTCCTCAGCAGGTCAGGCTTGGTCCTGTTTGTGGGTGAGTCCCAGAAAGAGGGCCAATTATCTACAAATTCTATCTTTTGGGAGGGGCAGAAAACAGTTTTCAACCAGCGATTGAGTTGTGAGACTCTGCTGTAGAGTTCATCACTCCCCCTAACTGGGAGGGGGCCAGAGACAATTACTCGATGCCGACACATCTTTCTAGCTGATTTACACGCTGAAGCTATGTTGCGCTTGGTGATCTCTGACTGTTTCATCCTAACATCGTTGGTGCTGACGTGGATAACAATATCTCTATACTCTCTACACTCGCCAGTTTTAGCTTTAGCCAGCACCATCTTCAGATTAGCCTTAACGTCGGTAGCCCTGTCCCCTGGTAAACAGTGTATGATCGCTGGATGATTCGTTTTAAGTCTAATACTGCGGGTAATGGAGTCGCCAATGACTAGAGTTTTCAATTTGTCAGAGCTAATGGTGGGAAGCTTCGGCGTCTCAGACCCCGTAACGGGAGGAGTAGAGACAAGAGAAGGCTCGGTCTGACTCCGACTCGCTGCTTAATGGGGAAAACCGGTTGAAAGTTTCTGTCGGCTGAATGAGCGACACCGGTTGAGCATTCCTACAGCATTTCCTTCCAGAAACCGCGAGAAAGTTGTCTGGCTGCGGGGACCGTGCGAGGGGATTTATACTAATGTTACTATCTGTACTTACTGGTGGCACAGACGCTGTTTCATCCTTTCCTACACTGAAATTACCCTTGCCTAATGATTGCGTCTGAAGCTGGGCTTGAAGCACAGCTATCCTCGCCGTAAGGCGATCGTTCTCCTGTATATTATGAGTACAGCGACTGCAATTAGAAGGCATCATGTTAATGTTACTACTTAGCTTCGGCTGTTGGAGGTCCTGACGAACCATGTCCAGATAAAGCGTCCGGAGTGAAAACGTTGAGGGAAAAAAATATATATAAACGGTAATTAAAAAGTAAAACCGTCAGGTAGCAAAATATGTTGGCAACAAAACGCACAGCAACACGTAAACAAGTCTGCAAGTTGTGACCGGAAATGGCGAACTACCTCGTACCACAGTACCAGTACTCTACAGCCTCGTTATTGTTATTGTGTTACTATTTCCTTTTTAATTGTATTTTTTTGTTATTTTGAAAAGAAAAAAAATCTTACTTTTTAACTCTGCATTGTTGGGAAAGGGCTCTTAAGTAAACATTTCATGGGAAAGTCTACACATGTTGTGATGAATACATTTAGATTTGATCTAGCTAGCCATGTGCTTTTTATTTTATGTTTAGCTGATATGGGAATGTATACACAAGCAGCATATCAAACTGGGAAAATGTTTTATGTTACACCAGCAAGTATAATATTATTTGCCAGAGATGTGGAAAGCTAAAAAGGCTAGCTAGCTGGCTACATTTTTATCCAGGGTGAAACCATCTAGCTAGGCTGCCAGATAGCTACAACAAGCAAGGGAAGGCGACTCTTCCTTGCTTTCACAAAATGAAAAGACAAACATTTTAAAACATTGCTATCATGTTAACAAAAGGTTTCCGCTAATCCAAAAATCCCACTACACCCACGTGCACACACTCCCGTAGAACGATGGAGTGAAGCTTGTAGTAACCTTAAGTGGCAGATTAAAGATGAAAGGAGGAAGAAGGAAGAAGGAGAGGAAGTTGAGATCAGGCGATGAAGGATGTCATATTTTGGAGGGGGTGAGGAGGAGGGGTGTTAGATTGTCTAAAGGAATGTTAACGCTGTGATTCATCTCTCCTCTACCTCTCAGGGCTAACCTTCATTAATATTTCACTGTCCGTTTTTAAAACATCCCGCCGTGCACCTGAATCCCGCGGAGAAACACTCAATTATTCAGCATCGCTGAGATAAAGGCTTCCATCCATTTAAAAGGTGCTTTGCTGCTGGTTTTTATTTTACAGAAAGACACTCAACCTTTTACCCTTCACTTTTCACAGGGCGAGGAGGCATGAGGAGGGGGGAAAGGCCTTACCCATTCACTCCCCAAATACCAAACGCCAAAAGACATTCAAAAACCTCGCCTTGATGTCTCTCCACTCATGTAATGGGTAAAGGGAACACTGGATCAAAAAAAGGTTGAGGAAGCCTGAGTTAATAACTAACAAAGCCATATTTCTATTCCATTAAGCACTTGACGTGGGATTGACTAACTATCCTTAATATGGTGTGTTTCCACTCAGAGTGCTACAGACAGATTCTGAGATCAGACAGATACTAACTGGCATCCAACCCAAACCCTAACTGGCATCCAAACTTACTTAGGTGGTGTGCTGTCAATTAGGCATTACAACTGCTCTCTCGACTCTTTGCTCTCCCTTCTCTCACACTCTCTATTCCCTCTCTCTTCATTCCCTACTTCTCCTCCTCCCTCCTTCTCTCCCATTTCCCACTCTACCGGCTGGATGAGGGGTGTTTGACGTAGCCAACTATTCTTTGAAGCTCACGCCACTTTAAATAATACTTAATTAACGGAAAGCAAATTAGTCACCTACTTTAATTTGCAGCTCTGTTCCTGCAATGCAGATGCGTTTGATATGAACTTAATAATCATTCCTTCCATAAATAATTTGAAAAGGCTCACTGGAGAGAGGGGAAGAGGGGGAAGCCAATAAATGAGAGGAGAGGAATATGAATGGTTAATTTGATAAATCCAAAGTGCTAGAGAGAGGCCACTCTGGCACTGATTGCTGTTAATCTATCTTTATTAGGCTGACATGGCGGCACTCTTATGCGCACACACACCCCTTTCCCCTCAGTCACGGACACAGACACACATGGACAGATACATATGGGGGGGGGAAAAAATCACATTTAAGAGTGATGAGGAGGGGAGGGCTGATTGCTTGTGGTACAGAAAGGTCCACAGCTTGCCCGTCCCTGGTACAAAAAAGTTGAGAAACACTATATACGGAAGAGTGCTTTGGTCCTCGTTTTGTTTTGTTAATTAACCAATGAACCCCTTTGCCAAAGACTACCAGTCTACAAAGATCTATTATTGTGTACCCTAGCAACGCTTACCTTCCTTTTTATACTGTAGATTTCTAATTCTAATGGGGTGTGCTGTAGACAGATGGGCTTATTCTATGGATGTGAGGTGACCACAGGCATAGAATTATATATTAGAACTTAATTCAATAGGATCTCTGTGGGTACAGGTGTGTTGTGGGTGGTCACGGTTAAGTTGTAGTAGACAGATTGACGTACCTGGCTGATGAGGTTGAGCAGGGGTTTGCCCTATGACCCCACCAGGAAGTTCAGGAGCTGTGGTATCCATGCCAACCACTGAATGGGCGGCACCCCGATGCAGTACTTGTCCACAGCATCCGCCAGGGTGTTCTTGTCATGGAAACTCAGCGTCCACAACACCTGGGGGTGGAGGGATAAAAAAGGGCAGGAGAGAGAGATAGAGAGGGGGGTGAGAATAGTGACACCGTTAGAGGGAGGTTGTCATAAACATTTCAATGGTAACTAAAGGGCTTAATTGCCTGTAGTATCATCACCGGACCATCTCTGCAGCTAAGATCAGTGGCACACAAGAACAGTGAAAGGGAGAGGGGGAGGTTGCTTTCTTGGCAAGCTCTAGCCACTTTGAGAAGGGGAGTAGAGAGAGGGGTCACTGAGTAGGTGAACTCCCTCCTGGGGGGACTGTTGATGTAAACATAACCACCCCCCCCAGCCCCTCCACCCTCCTGGCCCTCTACCCCTTTCAACCAGCCAGACAGGCCACACAGCTTGTGTATGATTACTGATAACGCTACCAGGACCAGACCCAGAGTACGTCCCAAATGGGACCCTATTCTCTATATAGTGCACTACTTTTGACCAGAGCCCTAGGGGCCCTGGCCAAAAACAGTTAACTACATAGGGAATAGGGTGCAATTTGGGACACAACTCAGTTACCATGCCCCAGCCAGCCATATCATCTCTTCATACAATAACAAGGGCAACAGACCCCCCTATCTTTGTGTGTGAGTGCATCGTTTAATGTTCATCCCCAGAAACACCAACCCATAGGAAATGGAATGGCCTGTGATTATTTCTGTGAAAGGTGATTACAGTATTTGTGTGATGGACAATATAACAGCACATACTGGAGAGGGAGAGACTGTTGTCCTGTTAGTCTTTCAATTTTAATACAGGCCATCTTCATCTTAATGACACCCTATTGCCCATTTAGTGCATTATATGCTGTTGTCCAGTTCCACCATCACCCAAGGAAGATCAACTACAGTATCTTATCTGGACATACACTACATGACCAAAAGTTTGTGGACACCTGCTCGTCAAATTTCTCATTCTAAAATCATGGTCATTAATATGGAGTTGGTCCCCTCTTTGCTGCCATAACAGCCTCCACTCTTCTGGGAAGGCTTTCCACTAGATGTTGGAACATTGCTGCGGAGACTTGCTTCTATTCAGCCACAAGAGCATTAGTTAGGTCGGACACTGATGTTGGGCGATTAGGCTTGCTCAAAGTCAACATTACAATTAATCTCAAAGGTGTTCGATGGGTTTGAGGTCAGAGCTCTGAACAGGCCAGAAAAGTTCTTCCACACCGATCTCGACAAACCATTTCTGTATAAACCTCGCTTTGTGCACGGGGGCATTGTTATGCTGAAAAGGAAAGGACCTTCCCCCAAACTGTTGCCACAAATTTGGAAGCACTGAAACGTCTAGCATGTATGCTGTAGCGTGAACATGTCCCTTCACTGGAACTACGGGGCCTAGCCCAAACCATGAAAAACTGGTCACCATAGCACATGCTCCAGCAGGTATATTTCACTGGACATCCCCAAAGCATTATGCATTGGGGCAGGTAGCGTTCTCCTGGCATCCGCCAAACCCAGATTCGTCCGTCGGACTGCCAAGCATGATTAGTCACTCCAGAGAACATGTTTCCACTGCTCCAGAGCCCAATGGCGGCGAGCTTTACACCAGACGACGCTTGGCATTGCATATGATGATCTTAGGCTTGTGTGTGGCTGCTCGGCCCATTCTGTGAGCTTGGTTGGCCTACCACTCAGCCGTTGTAGATCCTAGACGTTTCCACTTCAGAATAACAGAATTTACAGCTGATGAACTGACTTGTTGGAAAGGTGGCATCCTATGACAGTGCCTGGTTGAAAGTCACTGAGCTCTTTAGTAAAGGCCATTCTACTGCCAATGTTTGACTATAGAGATTGCATGGATGCGTGATTGATTTTATTTACCTGTCAGCAACAGGTGTGGGTGGAATAGCCAAATCCACTTATTTGAAGGGGTATCCACATACTTTTGTATACATAATGTATTTCTGAGAACAGTGATCTAACACCACCGTATATAATCCATCTACAATAGCTTTTGCTGTAGGACTATTGGCTACAACTGTCCATTACTCTTTCTGGTACCACAGAGGAGGCTGGGTGGTGTGGTCTGGTCTGGTTGTTAGTGAGGGACAGGCTGAGCTGAGGCTGTGCGGTGTGGTCTGGTATTGTTGTTAGTTTGGGTCAGCCTAAGCGAAGCATGAGATTAAAGGAGACTATGGCAGTGATTGGTGGTGAAGAATAGATGGTCTTTCTTTGACATGGATGCTCCACTCGGGTGGAACAGAAAAAGAAAGTGCTTCCACTAAATACTCCATTTTGAGTTATCTTGGAGAACCTAGTCTAAATAAAGGCTCATGAACACAACTCCTATACGCCGAGAACCATTTGTGGGAGTTAAACTTCACAAGAGTCTTCCTGTTCATCTGTGTGTGAGACCTTCACAGGTAAAGGTGCAAGGCAAGCTTCAACGCCATTACAACTCTCCTTCCGTGGCCTCCAACTGCTCTTAAATGCAAGTAAAACTAAATGCATGCTCTTCAACCGATCACTGCCCGCACCTGCCCGCCTGTCCAGCATTACTACTCTGGACGGTTCTGACTTAGAATATGTGGACAACTATAAATACCTAGGTGTCTGGCAAGACTGTAAACTCTCCTTCCAGACTCACATTAAGCATCTCCAATCCAAATTTTAATTTAAATCTAGAATCGACTTCCTATTTCGCAAACAAAGCCTCCTTCACTCATGCTGCCAAACTT
This sequence comes from Oncorhynchus tshawytscha, assembly GCF_018296145.1. Taxonomy (NCBI): domain Eukaryota; kingdom Metazoa; phylum Chordata; class Actinopteri; order Salmoniformes; family Salmonidae; genus Oncorhynchus; species Oncorhynchus tshawytscha. Next base: position 685,715 of record NC_056455.1, read on the forward strand.
ACCCTCGTAAAACTGACTATCCTACCAATCCTTGACTTTGGCGAGGTCATTTACAAATTAGCCTCCAACACTCTACTCAGCAAACTGGATGCAGTCTATCACAGTACCATCTGTTTTGTCACCAAAACCCTATATACTACCCACCCCTGCGACCTATATGCTCTTGTTGGCTGGTCCTCGCTACATATTCGTCGCCAAACCCACTGGCTCCAAGTCATCTCTAAGTCTTTGCTAGGTATAGCTCTGCCTTATCTCAGCTCACTGGTCACCATAGCAGCACCCACCCGTAGCACGTGCTCCAGCAGGTATATTTCACTGGACATCCCCAAAGCCAACACCTACTTTGGCAGCCTTTCCTTCCAGTTCTCTGCTGCCAATGACTGGAACGAATTGCAAAAATAATTGAAGTTGGAGACTATATCTTATTAACCCTTACTAACTTAAAGCGTTAGCTATCAGAGCAGCTTACCGATTGCTTCAGCTGTACACAGCCCATCTGTAAATAACCCATCCAACCAACTACCTTCCTCATCCCCATATTTGTTTTTGTTTTTCTGCTCTTTTGCACACCAGTATATCTACTTGCACATCCTCATCTGCACATATATTACTCGTGTAAATTGCTAAATTGTAATTACTTCGCCACTATTGGCCTATTTATTGCCTTACTTCATTTGCACACACTGTGTACAGATTGTTCTATTGTGATATTGACTGTACGTTTGTTTATCCCATGTGTAACTCTGTTGTTGTCGTTTTAGTCCCACTGCTTTGCTTTATCTTGACCAGGTCACAGTTGTAAATGAGAACTTGTTCTCAACTGGCCTACCTGGTTAAATAAAGGTGAAATTAAAAAAATGTCAAAACAAAACACACCGTTTGTTACCCATAATATTAGCAGTTGCATAGCCAAATGTTGGCTAGAGCACTGTCCTTCATAGAAGCTGCAATGTTACCAGTAGCTATGTCTCATATATGGTAGAAGCTGGAAGGTTACCAGTAGCTGTGCCTCATGTGGTAGAAGCTGCAAGGTTACCAGTAGCTGTGCCTCATATGATGTAGAAGCTGCAAGATTACCAGTAGCTTTGTCATATGAGGTAGAAGCTGGAAGGTTACCTGTAGCTGTGCTTCAAATTCTGTAGAAGCTGGAAGGATACCTGTAGCTGTGACATATGAGGTAGAAGCTGAAAGGTTACCAGTAGCTGTGCCTCATATGAGGTAGAAGCTGGAAGGTTACCAGTAGCTGTGCCTCATGTGAGGTAGAAACTACAAGGTTACCTGTAGCTCAATCAATCAATCAATGAAATGTATTTATAAAGCCATTTTCAGATCAGCCGATGTCACAAAGCGCTATACAGAAACCCAGCCTAAAACCCCAAACAGCAAGCAATGCAGATGTTGAAGCACGGTGACTAGGAAAAACTCCCTAGAAAGGCTGGAACCTAGGAAGAAACCTAGAGAGGAACCAGGCTCTGAGGGGTGGCCAGTCCTCTTCTGACTGTGCCAGGTGGAAATTATAACAGTACATGGCCAAGATGTTCAAACGTTCATAGATGAGCATCAGGGTCAAATAATAATAATAATCACAATGGTTGTAGAGTGTGCAACAGGTCAGCACCACAAAAGTAAATGTCAGTTGGCTTTTCATAGCCGAGCATTCAGAGATAGAGACAGCAGGTGCGGTAGAGAGAGAGTCAAAAATAGCAATTCTGGGACATGGTAGGACATCCGGTGAACAGGTCAGGATTCCATAGCCGCAGGCAGAACAGTTGAAACTGGAGCAGCAGCATGACCAGGTGGACTGGGGACAGCAAGGAGTCATCAGGCCAGGTAGTCCTGAGGCAAGGTCCTAAGGCTCAGGTCCTCCGAGAGGGAATGGAGAGGGATTTAGAGGGAGCATACTTAAATTCACACAGGACACCGGATAAGACAGGAAAAACACTCCAGATATACCAGACTGACCCTAGCCCTCTGACACATAAACTATTGCAGCATAAATACTGGAGTCTGAACAGGATGGGTCAGGAGACACTGTGGCCCCATCCAATGATACCCCCGGACAGGACCGAACAGGCAGGATATAACCCCACCCACTTTGCCAAAGCACAGCCCCCACAACACTAGAGGGATATCTTCAAACCGCCAACTTACTACCCTGAGACAAGACTGAGTATAGCCCACGAAGATCTCCCCCACGGCACAAACCCAAGGGGGGCGCCAACCCAGACAGGAAGATCACGTCAGTGACTCAATCCACTCAAGTGACGTACCCATCCTAAGGATGGCATGGAAGAACACCAGTAAGCCAGCGACTCAGCCACCATAATAGGGTTGGAGGCAGAGAATCACTGAAGTCTATTTAGTGCTTTATCCGGGTAGCCGAAAAGTAGAGTATTGTAGTTGTTTAATCTAGAAGTGACAAAAGCATGGATTAGCCTTTCTGCTTCGTTTATGGACAGAATGTTTCTGATTTTTGCAATGATATGTAGATGGAAAAAAGCTGTCCTTGAAATAGTCTTGATATGTTTGCCAAAAGAGAGATCAGGGTCCAGAGTAACACCGAGGACCTTCACAGTTTCATTTGAGATGACTGTACAACAATCAAGATTAATTGTCAGATCCAACAGAAGATCTCTTTGTTTCTTGGGACCTAGAACTAGCATTTCTGTTTTGTCCAAGTTTAAATGTAAAACATTTGCTGCCATCCACTTCCTTATGTCTGAAACACAGGCTTCTATTGATGGCAATTTTGGGGCTTCACCATGTTTCATTGAAATGTACAGCTATGTATCGTCCTTATAGCAGTAAAAGTTAACATTATGTTTTCGAATGACATCACCAAGAGGTAAAATATATAGTGAAAACAAACAGTGGTCCTTAAACAGAACCTTGAGGAACACTGAAACTTACAGTTGATATGTCAGAGGACAAACCATCCACAGAGACAAACTGATATCTTTCCAACAGATAAGATCTAAACCAGGCCAGAACTTGTCCGTGTAGACTAATTTGGGTTTCCAATCTCTCCAAAAGAATGTGGTGATCGATGGTGTCAAAAGCAGCACTAAGGTCTAGGAGCACGAGGACAGATGCAGAGCCTTGGTCTGACGCCATTAAAAGGAAATGTATCGCCTTCACGAGTGCAGTCTCAGTACTATGAATGGGTCAAAAACAGACTGAAGCATTTCGTATACATTGTTTGTCTTCAGGAAGGCAGTGAGTGCGCAACAGCTTTTTCTAAAATGTTTGAGAGGAATGAAAGATTCGATATAGGCTGATCGTTTTTTATATTTTCTTGGTCAAGGTTTTTTCAAGAGAGGCTTAATTACTGCAACTTTTAGTGAGTTTGGTACACATCCGGTGGATAGGCAGCCGTTTATTATGTTCAACAGGCTGGCAGGCTGGCTAACAGCCTGCTGCCTGGCCTGCACCCTATCTCATTGTGGAGCTGGAGGAGTTATAGCCCTGTCTATGTTCATAGATAAGATGATAGCAGCCCTCCAGCTTGGATGGAGTATGTCACTCGTCAGCAGGCCAGGCTTGGTCCTGTTTGTGGGTGAGTCCCAGAAAGAGGGCCAATTATCTACAAATTCTATCTTTTGGAAGGGGCAGAAAACAGTTTTCAACCAGCGATTGAGTTGTTTAACTCTGCTGTAGAGCTCATCACTCCCCCTAACTGGAAGGGGCCAGAGACAATTACTCGATGCCGAGACATCTTTCTAGCTGATTTATACGTTTAAGCTATGTTGCACTTGGTGACCTCTGACAGTAGCTGTACCTCAAAAAGCTGGAAGGTTACCAGTAGCTGTGCATCATGAGGTATAAACTGGAATATTACCAGTAGCTGTGCCTAATATAGGGATATTACTCTAGCTCATCTGTGTTTGCTTGGATCACACAAGCAGTAGTGGGGAGAACTAAGTTTAACCCACCTCAGCCAGGTACTTACGTGACTTGCTCTCGTTCTGGTGTCGGCAGGCATGCAGGTAGCAGGTGAGGCCGGACACACACAGGTGCAGCTGGTGCTCCTTAATGAAGATGTTCTCCAGGTCGTCGTCCCACATGGCCCAGGCCTTCACTAAGACGACATGCATCTGGACCACCACCGATAACACCTTGTTAGCCTCCTCTGACCTGAAGGAGAGGGGGAGTAATGAAGAGAGTTAGAGGGAAGGGGGGATATGGAGAGGAAGGAGATGGAGATGGAGACGGAGAAGGGAGGATAGAGGAGTGGGGAGGAAGGGGGAATGGCAAGAGAAGGAGAAAGAGGGGAGGGGACTATGGAGAGGAATGGGGAGAGGGAGAGGAAGCGAGAGAAGGAAAAATAGAAGTGAGAGTATGTTGAGAGAGAAGGGGGATTCATCTTCCCCTCTTCATCTACAAGGCTCTCCTCCCACCGTTAGCACTTACTGTAGCATGACTTCTGTGAAGGACTTAATGTGGCATGGATTCTGTGAAAGACTCAATGTGGCATGACTTCTGTGAATGTCTTAATGTAGCATGACTTCTGTGCAGGTCTTAATGTATCATGACTTGTATGCCAGTGAAGGTCAGGAGCTTTTACTGTGGTGAAGTACGTCAAAGTCAGTCTCACGTTATCACAGAGAGCTGATCAATGAGCTTTAATAGCACAGTGACATTGCAGCTTAACAGCATCACAACATTTCATCAACATGTCACAAAGCAGGTTATGGCTCTGTATACTGGATCTGAGAATAAGCTTAAACGCAGAAGAGGCTACAGCTTAGAGAGAAACCAATGCAGATAAACTTGGGAATCCTTGAGGATTCCTTATCCTGCTTCCAAAATCTAGAACTCACAGCTCGTGTTCCTTTTATAGGTTAAACATTAAGCAGACACACACAAAGAGACACCTACGTTTGACTGTTGTGCTATGCAGACTGTGAAAAATATGTTCAACCATCAGTCACTTTCGAAGCATCCTCCTCCCCTGTAAGCCATAAACCATAATAATTGTACACCCCATTTGGGACATGATTAAGGAATAATGGGAAGGCACCCCATAACAAATAAACATGTCCCTCAGTCAAAATAAAGCCACTTGTCTGTCAACAGAACAAAAGCTCAACAGGGCTTAGTCAAACAACCCCATCATTTTGGGAGACGTTTCACACATCAAACCATGAGGAGTAAACACACCTAGTGTAAAATGGCTCCCAGGCCAATCAATTATAATGTGTTATTATAAAAACCTATTTGGCATTGAGATAAAGGAACGTGGAGGCTGATTGCTGTGGGAGTCTGAGCCAGGCCCCTACAGTCACATTGGCCGTGTTAAAGCACATAAACAGTTTCTCCTCAGCGGGAGCAGAGCGGGTAGAGGGGGGGCGAGGAGAGGAGCAGGAGAAGAGGGGAGCGGAGAGAGGTGAGAGGAGAGAGGAGCTGGAGAGGAGAGCGAAGAGAGGGAATGGGATGAGGGGAGAGGGGAGCGGGCTGAGGAGGGAGGAGAGTGGTGCGGGGAGAAACGCCCAGCCGTGTGTCAAGTCACACACACACACCACCTAACTGTATGCACCAAACCTCTACCCCAGGTCTGAACCATGCTGTTCATACTCCCGCAGAGTGAGAGTGAGTGTGTGTGTGTGTGTGTGTGTGTGTGTGTGTGTGTATGTGTGTGTTCTTAATGACTACATTGGGGTCCTACTGCTGAGGCTAGGCTAATTTCTGCTGATTCCAGTAAATTGCCAGCGAGTTAATTATTCGGGCGCAGATATTTAATAGCCATCCCCAAATTGTCTTTCACCCTGTGGGGCACCACCATCATGTCAGGGCTGATGAGATGAGTTGGTGCTGAGAGGTGAGGGGGAAGCGGTGTGTGTGTGTGCGTGAAAGAGAGATTGGAGTAGGGTACAGAGGGGGTTGTGTGTGTGTGTGCTACATGTTTTTTTGTGTATGTATGATTCTGTCTGTCTGTCTGCTCTAAAGACACCCTATGCAGTGAGAACATAGTGTAGACACAGGTGCGTGTTGATGACACGGTTAGAAATAAGTGTCTGAGATTATAAATGGAGCCGATAACCAAGTCAACCTGAAGAGTGAGCCTGTCACCAAGTCAACCTGAAGAGTGAGCCTGTCACCAAGTCAACCTGAAGTGTGAGCCTGTCACCAAGTCAACCTGAGGAGTGAGCCTGTCACCAAGTCAACCTGAAGAGTGAGCCTGTCAACACGAAGAGTGAGCCTGTCACCAAGTCAACACGAAGAGTGAGCCTGTCACCAAGTCAACACGAAGAGTGAGCCTGTCACCAAGTCAACACGAAGAGTGAGCCTGTCACCAAGTCAACACGAAGAGTGAGCCTGTCACCAAGTCAACACGAAGAGTGAGCCTGTCACCAAGTCAACCCGAAGAGTGAGTATAGATGAGCACATACTTGTTGATCTGGGCCAGGAACATGCCTTTGAGAGCATAGAACTCAGCTGTCGTCCCCTTGGTGAAGTACTTCAGGTTGGAGGTGGAGATGAAAACAACTGTTCACCAAAGATATTCAGCCTCTATTTAGAAAGGGAATATAATACAGGAGGTTGGTGGCAACTTAATTGGGTAGTACGGGCTCATGGTAATGACTGGAGTGGAATCAGTGAAATGGTATTAAATACATCAAACACAGGAAAATATTTGTAGATATACTGTAGGCCTACTGTGAGCGATATGAGTCTCACTAGCGTTGAATAATGTGCTGTTAAAAGTGTAGGTCTTATTTCTTTTTTTATTTGATCTTTTCTTTTACTACATTAAAACCTGTTAGGGATAGGGGGCAGCCTTTTCACTTTGGATGAATTACGTGCCCATAGTGAACTGCATCCTACTCTGTCCTATATGCTAATATATGCATATTAGTATTACTATTGGATAGAAAACACTCTGAAGTTTCTAAAACTGTTTGAATTATGTCTGTGAGTATAACAGAACTCATAGGGCAGGCAAACTTCCAAACAGGAAGTGGAAATTCTAGGGCTGGTCGAATTTCAAGTCAAAGCCTATCTATATCCAAACAAGATATGGATCTGTTCGCACTTCCTACGCCTTCCACTAGATGTCAACAGTCAGTAGAACGTGGAATGAAGCCTCTAGTGTGATGTATGACCGGATGGGAGAGGAATGAGTCAGTGGACTGTCAGAATGCCAGTTCCTGGTTGCGCAAATTACTGTTGATATCGCCTGCGTTCCATGACTCTGTAGACAAAAACGAATGCTCTGGTTGGAACGTTATTGGATATATATGAAAATAACATCCTGTAGATTTATTCTCTACTTAGTTTGACCAGTTTATTCGACCTGGAATATAACTTTTTGAAGTTTTCGTCCAAGTTCGCCTGGACCAGCGCCAGCTTTTGGACATGTGGGCTAAACCTGCTAGCAAAAGCAGCTAATTGGACACTAGTAATGGACATTATGGAACAAAACAACGATTCATTGTGGAACTAGGACTCCTTGCACTGCATTCTGATGAAAGATCATCAAAGGTAAGGGAATATTTATGATGTAATTTCGTATTTCTGTTGACTCCAATATGGCGGAGAAATATTGTTACGTCTTAGCGCCGTTTTAGATTATTGCATGGTATGCTTTTTCGTAACGTTTTTTAAAAATCTGACACAGCGGTTGCATTAAGAACCAGTGTATCTTAAATTATATGTAGAACATGTATCTTCAGTCAAAGTTTATGATGAGTATTTCTGTTATCTGGAGTAGCTCTCTGTGATTACTCCGGATATTTTGGAGGCATTTCTGAGCATGGCGTCAATGTAAACCGAGATTTGTGGATATAAATATGCATTTTTTCGAACAAAACATAAATATATTGTGTAACATGATGTCATATGAGTGTCATCGGATGAAGATTATCAAGGATTAGTGATTCTTTTTATCTCTAATTCTGCTTTTGTGACTATCTTTGGCTGGGGAAAATGGCTGTGTGTTTGTTTGGATTTGGTGGTGATCTAACATAAATATATGTTGTGTTTTCGCTGTAAAACATTTTAAAAATCGGACACAATGGGTAGATTAACTAGTTGGATATAGGGGGCGCTCTTTTAATTTTTGGATGAAAAACGTTCCCGTTTTAAACAGATATTTTGTCACGAAAAGATGCTTGACTATGCATATAATTGACAGCTTTGGAAAGAAAACACTCTGACGTTTCCGAAACTGCAAATATATTGTCTGTGAGTGCCACAGAACTGATGTTACAGGCGAAACCCAGATAAAAATCCAATCAGGAAGTGCCGCATTTTTTGAAACCGCCTCATGCCAATGACTCCTTATATGGCTGTGAAGGAGCTAGGAGTCAGCTTACATTTTCCACGTTTTCCCCAAGGTGTCTACAGCATTGTGATGTCTTTTTAGGCATTTCCATTGGAGAATGGCTGTAAGAGACCAAATAAGGCGAGTGGTCGCATGGTGTCTCCCTGAGAAAACCTTGCGTAAAATACTGAGGTAGCCATTTTTCCAATCGTTTCTTATGAGAAACCAACTGCCTCGATGGATATATTATCGAATACATATGTTAAAAACACCTTGAGGATAGATCCTAAACAACGTTTGCCGTGTTTCTGTCGATATTATGGAGTTAATTTTGAAAAATGTTTGCCGTTGTAATGGTAGCATTTTCCGGTCGATTTCTCAGCCAAGCATGATGAACAAACGGGAGCTATTTCGCCTACAAAAATAATATTTTGGGAAAAAAGGAACATTTGCTATCTAACTGGGAGTCTCCTGAGTGAATGGTTATGGTAATGCGCTTGAGGCTATGATTACGCTCCCGGATACGGGATTGCTCATCGCTAGAGGTTAACAATATGTTTATCTTTCATTTGCTGTATTGGACTTGTCAATGTGTGAAAGTTAAATATTTCAAAAAATATTTTTGAATATCCCATGCTGCCTTTTCAGCGGAATGTTGGGGGGGAGTAAGGAACTTCACTGCTGGCCCTGGAGGCCTTTTCAAAACATTTTTTCACAAGGGCTATTAGCAGAACAATAGTCACAATATGGTCCCAAAAACACCTATTTCACATAGGGTCCAGCATATCTAATGATAATGTTAAGGGCTCGGGCCAATTCCGTTGTGAGTTATCTGGCCCAAATGTATTACTTGGGGCTCGGGCAGATTGTAGCTACTCTCTGGCAGATGATTACACGGGCTACTTTATATAATTAGCATTATTATTCATCATTTATCATTATTTATTTATTTTTCCATATTTTCTCATTGTTTCTGTGATCAAAAAAGAAAATTTAAATTTAAATTCAATTCTTTAAGAGTCCTGTTTAAGTAGTATTTCAGTATTTGAATACTTTGTGCAAGGCAATTTACCAGCATTAAACACTTTGTGGATGGGCCTCCCGAGTGGCACAGATGCTGGTTCAATACCTGAGGTATTGAGGTAATGAGGTAATGCGCAATTGGCCCGGCGACGTCTGGGTTGGGGGAGGGTTTGGCCGGCCAGGTGGTGGGCTTTTGGTTTCTTCTGCAAAGGTTTCTAGGATGGGCTATTAGCAGGACAATAGACTTTTTCCTTTTTTTCAGATTACAACTCCTCACTTTCGGTTATTTGAAAATGAAATCATTTCCAAAAATATCGTTATTTTTTTAAACAAGGACTTGAAAATGAGATCGGGAACTCTGCAAACAACGTTTGCTGTCCGAGAGTGAGAATGGTAAATTACTGTAATTAGTACATTTGTTCAATACATTGGAATACAAAATAAGCCATCCGTCCACCCATTATGGGCTATTAGCAGGACAATAGACGCTTGCCAAGAAGGAGGGTAGGGGGAGAATTGTATCGTTACGGATGAATGTTTACAGTTGATGCCAAACAAGTTCGATCAGGTTTAAATCAGCAGGCCTACATATAGAGGTGAAACAACTATTTTTGATATACTGTAGGAATACCATAGGTGTTGTAGGTCGTTAATATATTTATTTTGGTGTTACTGTTCCAGGGTTAGGACTGTAACCACCAGAGGACTTGAAGATGAGCCGGTGCTGAGAGGATCACCAAAACAAAAGTTATTTTAGTTTCAGTGCATTTTCCTTAAAAATAATAATATACAGCCCATCAATGTGTAGGTATGCTGTGTAATTAAATCGATAATGTGAATGTGTTTTTGCAGAGCATACAAATTTGCCGACAACCATCCGTGGAGATCAGTGGACAAAGGGCTGGACAATGGGCCTCGCCAAAAAAAAGCATGGTTCCACAGAAAACCAACCGGGGTGGATCCTGAGGCAAATGTGGCTTCTTCATCAACGTCTTTATGCAAGAAGCATCACTACAGTCCCTAGTTCAACGCCAGGCTGTATCACATCTGGCAGGGATTGGGAGTCCCATAGGGCGGCACACAATCAGCCCAGCGTCATCTGGGTTGAGCCGGTGTAGGCAGTCATTGTAATTAAGAATTTGTTCATAACTGATGTGCCTAGTTAAATAAAGGTTCAATAATTATATTTTTGCAATTTTGTAATGTGTTTTGTTTAGTAAATTATTTCGTAAATATTAATTCACATGTGTGTTGCCATTAAATAACAATATTTGTATTATAATTTCTTTTTTTATGATAATGGAAGGACGGTGGACAGGGAGTTAAAAAAAATGAACCCCAAAAGGTTCTTTGAGGAACCATTATGAGGAATGCTTCGAATAACCTTTTTCAAGGGTTCCCCCACAGTTTCAGACTTGTCCGGGATGCTGGCCTTCTAGGAAGAGTTCCTCTGTCCAGTGTCTGTGTTTTTTTGCCCATCTTAATCTTTCCTTTTTATTGGGCAGTCTGAGAAATGGCTTTTTCTTTGCAACTCTGGCTATTTCGATCTTGCAACCTTTCGGTTACTAGTCCAACGCTCTAACCACTAGGCTACCTGCCGCCCCAAGAAGGCCAGCATGCCGGAGACGCCTCTTCACTTTTGACGTTGAGACTGGTGTTTTGCGAGTACTATTTAATGATGCTGCTAGTTGAGGACTTGTGAGGCGTCTGTTTCTCAAACTAGAGAATCTAATGTACTTGTCCTTTTTCTCAGTTGTGCACCGGGGCCTCCCACTCCTCTTTCTATTCTGGTGAGAGCCATTCTGCGCTATTCTGTGAAGGGAGTAGTACACAACTTGAATGAGGTCTTCAGTTTCTTGGCAATTTCTCGCATGGAAAAGCCTTAATTTCCCCCAGACAAGAATAGACTGACGAGTTTCAGAAGAAAGTTCTTTGTTTCTGGCCATTTTGAGCCTGTAATCGAACCCACAAATGCTGATGCTCCAGATACTCAACTAGTCTAAGGAAGGCCAGTTGTATTGCTTCTTTAACTTCTTATGGCTTGGGGGCAATATTTCGACGTCTGGATAAGAAGCGTGCACAAAGTAAACTGCCTGTTACTCAGGCCCAGAAGCTAGGATATGCATATTGGTAGATTTGGATAGAAAAACACTCTAAAGTTTCCAAAACTGTTAAAATAATGTCTGTGAGTATAACAGAACTGATATGGCAGAGGAAAATCCATCCAGGAAGTGGAATGTTCAATTGAATGTCTATACAGTGTCTAATGGGTTAGGACCCAGATTGCAGTTCCACTAGATGTCATCAGTCTTTAGACATTGTTTCAGGCTTGTTTTCTGAAAAATTAAGAAGAATGAGACCTTTTTGTCAGTGGACTGAGGAAGAATGCAGAGCTGGTTAGCGCACATGACCGATTCCTTTCTATTGAATACGCTATTGTCCGGTTGAAATATTATCGATTATTTTGACAATTGATAACCTGAGGATTAATTATAACCATCATTTGACATGTTTCGACAAACTTTACCGGTACTATTAGGATGTATTCGTCTGCATGTTTTGACTGCCTTGGAGCCAGTGGATTACTGAACAAAACGTGCCAACAAAACAGTTTTTGGGATATAAAGAGGGACTTTATCGAGCAAAACGAACATCTATTGTGTAGCTGGGACTCTTGTGACTGCAACCATATGAAGATCTTCAAAGTTAAGTGATTAATTTTATTGCTATTTCTGACTTTTGTAATTCCTTTACTCGGTTTTTATTTTCCTTTACTTACATTTACTTTTTATTTTATTTTTAATGACGGCCTGGGAACAGTGTGTTAACTAGGGGGGCAGAACGACAGATTTTTATCTTGTCAGCTCGGGGATAAAACTTGTGACCTTTCGGTTACAAGTCCAACGCTCTAACCACTAGGCTACCTGCCGCCCCAAGTTTAGAATTTTAAAAGGCTAATTGATCATTAGAAAACACCTTTGCAATTATGTTAGCACAGTTAAAAACTGTTGTTCTGATTAACCTTTCTGGCGCAGGCGTTCCGCTAGCGACCCACCTCGACAACATCCTGTGAAATTGCAGAGTGCCAAATTCAAAATACAGAAATAGTAATCATAAACATTCATAAAAAATACAAGTGTTATACATCGGCTTAAAGGTTAACTTCTTGTTAATCCAGCCGCTTGATCAGATTTCAAAAAGGCTTTATGGCGAAAGCATACCATGCGATTATCTGAGGACAGCGCCCCGATTACCAGATGCTAGAATATGCATTTAATTGACAGCGTAGGATAGAAAACACTGTTTGTCTATGAGTATAACAGAACTGATATTGCAGGCGAAAGCCTGGGAAAAATCCAATCAGGAAGTGACTCTTATTTTGAAACCTCTGTGTTCCTATGCATCCCTATTGACCATTGAAAGGGATATCAACCAGATTCCTTTTTCTATGGCTTCCCTAAGGTGTCTACAGCCTTTAGACGTAGTTTCAGGCCTTTATTTTAAAGAATGAGCGTGAATGACCACATTACGTAAGTGGTCAGGTGGGGGCTCTCAGAGTGATTCTTGCGCAAAAGAGAGGCAGCCATTGTTCCTCCCGGTCCTAGTGAAAAGCCAACTGTCCCAGTTGATATACTATCGAATAGATATTTGAAAAACACCTTGAGGTTTGATTATCAAAAACGTTTGCCATGTTTCTGTCGACATTATGGATATAATTTGGAATTTTTGTCTGCGTTGTCGTGACCTCTATTTCCGGTGGATTCCTGGGCATAACGCACCAAACTAACTGAGGTATTTGGATATAAAAAATATCTTTATGGAACAAAAGGAACATTTGCTGTCTAACTGGGAGTCTCGTGAGTGAAAACATCCGAAGACCATCAAAGGTAAACGGTTAATTTGACTGCTTTTCTGATTTTCGTGACCAAGCTTCCTGATGCTAAGTGGAAATAATGCTATGCTAGGCTATCGATAAACTTACACATACGCTTGTATTGCTTTCGCTGTAAAGCATAATTTCAAAATCTGAGACGACAGGGTGATTAACAAAAGGCTAAGCTGTGTTTCAAAATATTTCACTTGTGATTTCATGAACATGAATATTTTCTCGTAATATTTTTTGACTGTTGCGCTATGCTATTCACCGGTTGCTTATGACAATTCTCCCGGAACCCGGGAGGGGTAGTCGCTAAGAGTTAAATAAAGAATAAATAAAAACAATTAGCTAACACAATGTGCGATTGGAAAACAGGAGTAATGGTTGTTGATAATGGGCCTCTGTACACCTCCATAGATATTCCATAAAAAATCAGTCGATTCCAGCTACAATAGTCATTTACAATATCTACACTGTATTTCTGATCAATTTGATGTTATATTAATGGACAAAAAAAATGTCCTTCTCTTTCAAAAACAGGGAAGTGACCAAAAACTTTTGAACGGGAGTGTATATAAATGTGCTGCCATCCTGTTAGAAGGTAACAGATTATTTTATTACAATGGTTAAATTGGATTTTCATTGTGTTCAATGGTGTTATTTGCCCCCTAGTGGCGCTTTCTGGTACTTTGAAAGACGACGCAAACAGGAAGTACAGAATTTGTTTTGCACGCATAGAAGCAGCTACAAACAACGCTACGGTGCAGGTCTTTCAATGTAGTTATTTCTTGTCAAGCTTCAGCCTTGGAAACATATTTGTTTGTAAGTTCGATTCAAGCATTTAGCTAATGATGATAATCTTGTTATTGATAGAGTAGCTTACATATCAATATTGGTTGCATTTACTCACAAATTGCAATGCCTTTAAATGTATGTCGTTAGCTGTATTACTTTGCTCGTGTGTCATGCAAACGAATTGTAAAATATACAATACTGTAGTTTTGTTACTGTTCCTAGTGTAATATGCTTTGTTCTACATAAATGGTTGTACATTATTAGAGTAATGAAAGGAGCCAATTACCATATGAGTAACAATTAGCTATATGGTTTGGCATCATGCCAGATGCATGGTACCTTAGCACGTGCTTTGTATTTATGCAACTTCAAATGTTTAATGTACAGCTACAGTATGTCGGTGTGAATTGAATACTAAAGTATATTCTTTTCTGTATTTTGCAGTTTCACAACATAAACGTTTTCAATATATTCATTCAAGAAAAGTCACGCCTTGGGAGTTTTATTGAAGACTTAGTTGTTAGCTATCTGTCTAGTTTTGCATGGGAACGCAAGTCAAGGGCAGAATAATAAATATATACTGTACAGTTGAAGTCGGAAGTTTAGATATACCTTAGCCGACTACATTTAAACTCAGTTTTCCACAATTCCTGACATTTAATCCAAGTAAAAATTTGCTGTTTTAGGACAGTTAGGATCACCATTTTATGTTAAGAATGTGAAATGTCAGAATAATAGTAGAGAGAATGATTTATTTCAGCTTTTATTTCTTTCAGTACATTCCCAGTGGGTCAGAAGTTTACATACACTCAATTAGTATTTGGTAGCATTGCCTTTAAATTGTTCAACTTGGGTCAAACCTTTCGGGTAGCCTTCCACAAGCTTTCCACAATAACTTTGGTGAATTTTGGCCCATTCATCCAGACAGAGCTGGTGTAACTCAGTCAGGTTTGTAGGCCTCCTCGCTCGCACACACATTTTAAGTTCTGCCCACAACTTTTCAATGGGATTGAAGTCAGGGCTTTGTGATGGCCACTCCAATACCTTGACTTTGTTGTCCTTAAGCCATTTTGCCGCAACTTTGGAAGTATAATTGGGGTCATTGTCCATTTGGAAGACCCATTTGCGACCAAGCTTTAACTTTCTGACTGATGTCTTGAGATGTTGCTTCAATATATCCAAATATTTTTCCTACCTCATGATGCCATCTATTTTGTGAAGTGCACCAGCCCCTCCTGCAGCAAAGCACGACATGATGCTACCACCCCCGTGCTTCACGGTTGCGATGGTGTTCTTCGGCTTGAAAGCCTCCCCCTTCTCCTCCAAACATAAGGATGGTCATTATGTTCAAACATTTCTAATTTGATTCATCAGACAAGAGGACATTTCTACAAAAAGAGGAGCAGTGGCTTCTTCCTTGCTGAGCGGCCTTTCAGGTTATGTTGATATAGGACTCATTTTACTGTGGATATAGATACTTTTGTACCTTTTTCCTCCAGCATCTTTACAATGTCCTTTGCTGTTGTTCTGGGATTGATTTGCACATTTCGCACCAAAGCACATTCATCTCTAGGAGACAGAACGCATCTCCTTCCTGAGCGGTATCAATGCTGCGTGGTCCCATGGTGTTTATACTTGCGTACTGTTGTTTGTACAGATTAACGTGGTAACTTCAGGCGTTTGGAAATTGCTCCCAAGGATGAACCAGACTTGTCGAGGTGTACAATTTTTTTCTGAGGTCTTTGCTGATTTCTTTTGATTGTCCCATGATTTCAAGCAAAAAGGCACAGCGTTTGAAGGTAGGCCTTGTAATACATCCACAGGTACACCTCTGGTGGACTCAAATGATGTCAATTGGGCTATTAGAAGCTTCTGAAGCCATGACATCATTTTCTGGAATTTTCCAAGCTGTTTAAAGGCACAGTCAACTTAGTGTATGTAAACTTCTGACCCACTAGAATTGTGATACACTAAACTGTCTGTAAACAGTTGTTGGTAAAATGACTTGTGTCATGCACAAAGTAGATGTCCTAACCGACTTGCCAAAACTATAGTTTGTTGGTTGAAAAACAAGTTTTTACGACTCCAAACTAAGTGTATGTAAACTTCCGACTTCAACTGTGTATATATATACATACACACATTTATATACATACACATACATACAGTGTACATACACATATAAACACATACATATACACATACATACATATAAATACATATACATATCTTTGTATCTTTGTGAGAGGCAGAGTAGGTGAACAGATGAACTCCGCATGTGTGGTTCCCACTGTGAAGCATGGAGGAGGAGGTGTGATGGTGTGGGGGTGCTTTGCTGGTGACACTTAAGCAGCATGGCTACCAAAGCATTCTGCAGCGATATGTCATCCCATCTGGCTTGCGATTAGTGGGACTACCATTTGTTTTTCAATAGGACAATGACTCAACACACCTCCAGGCTGTGTAAGGGTTATTTGACCAAGAAGGAGAGTGATGGAGTGCTGCATCAGATGACCTGGCCTCCACAATCACCCAACCTCAATCCAATTGAGATGGTTTGGGGTGAGTTGGACGTGCTGAGGGACTGAAAAGCAGCCAACAAGTGCCCAGCATATGTGGGAACTCCTGGAAATGAGGGAACTCCTATTGGAAAAGCATTCCAGGTGAAGCTGTTTGAGAGAATACCAAGAGTGTGCAGAGCTCTCATCAAGGCAAAGGGTGGCTACTTTGAAGAATCTAAAATATAAAATGTGTTTTGATTTAACACTTTTTTGATTACTACAGGATTCCATATCTGTCATTTCATAGTTTTGATATCTTCACTATTATTCTACAATGTAGAAAATAGTAAGAATAAAGAAAAACCCTTGAAAGAGTAGATGTTTCCAAACTTTTGACTGGTACTGTACATCAAACACATGGTTTGTCCATATTGTTGCTGCTACCATCTCTTATGACCGTTTCACCGGTCTTTGTGTCTTTCACCTGTCCACCCCTCCAGGTGTCGGCCATCTTCCCCATTATCCCCAGTGTATTTATACCTGTGTTCTTTGTTTGTCTGTGGCCAGTTCGTCTTGTCTTATCAGGTCCTACCAGCGTGTTTTCCCATCTCCCTGCTTCCTCAAGTTCTGTTTCCTAGTTTCCCCGGTTCTGACCATTCTGCCTGCCCTGACCCCGAGCCTGCCTGCCGTTCTGTACCTGTCTGACTCTGACCCGTTTACGAAACTCTGCCTGTCCTGACCCCAAGCCTGGCCTCTGTTCTGTACCTTATTGATTCTGCCCTGGATTGCTGACCTGCCTCCTGATCCTGATCTGCCTTTGATCTATATTTTGCCTGCCTCCTGTTTGGGTCAATAAACATCTGTGACTCTAGCTGTCTGCATCTGGTTCTTATCCTGAGTTCTGATAGATGTATAGCACACTGAGAGACAACAATAGGAAACCAGATGTAGAGGACACTATGGGACAACAATAAGTCACCAGATTTGTCAACTCTCTCTCAATCTTCTCCTTTCAGTTGGTCTCTCCTTTCTCTTGTCCTCTTCATATCCCCTCCTCGCATCACTCTGAGTTTCATCTCACCTCTAGCTCTCCAACTTTCCTTCCCACTCACTATCTCTATCTTCCTCCTTCCCCTCTCTACTCCCCCCTCTGTGTGTGTGTGTGTGTGTGTCAGTCGTGCAGAGTAAATGAGTACTTTAGAGAGCTGACATTTGGGAAGGTAGAGAGCCTGAGGGGTTCAGCTTTTTAGTGGCCTTTTAGTGACGCCCCCATCCTGAGTACTGATAGGTGTGTGTGTGTGTGTGACCTACTCTGGTAGTGGCGTGCGTCTGTCTATGCATTAAGATACGCGTCAGTGTGTGTGTCAAATTACATGTTGCAGACTAACAGTGAAATGCGTACTTACGGGCCTTTCCCAACAATGCAGAGAGAAAGACAATAGAGAAATAATAGAAAAGTAAAACACATAATACTAAAATACACAATGAGTAACGATAACTTGGCTATATACACAGGGTACCAGTACCGAGTCAATGTGCAGGGGTACGAGGTAATTGAGGTAGATACGTACCGATAACTAGGAATAAAGTGACAGATAATGAACAGTAGCAGCTGTGCATGTGATGAAAAACGTTAGTGCAAAATAGGGTTAGTGTGTGTTTCTGTGTTTCCTACCCTGGTAGTGGTGCTGCCTCCACATGAAGATGCTGCTCCAGTGGGAAAGGTCTTCAGAGACGATGGGCAGCCTGTTCCTCCAGCTCTTCACCACAGTCTTCACATCGTGGACGCTGGTGTTACGGCCCAGGTTAGCTTTTGAGGATTTTTCAGGAATTGAGGAATAGGGAGGGAGAGAGAGAAGGGGTGAAGAAGAATTTAAGAATAGGGAGGGGAGAGAGAAGGGGTGAAGAAGAATTGAAGAATAGGGAGGGGAGAGAGAAGGGGTGAAGAAGAATTGAAGAATAGGGAGTGGTAGAGAGAAGGGGAGAAGAATTATTTAAGAATAGGGAGTGGTAGAGAGAAGGGGCGAAGAAGAATTTAAGAATAGGGAGTGGTAGAGAGAAGGGGTGAAGAAGAATTGAGGAATAGGGAGGGGGAGAGAGAAGGGGTGAAGAAGAATTGAGGAATAGGGAGGGGGAGAGAAGGGGTGAAGAAGAATTGAATAATAGGGAGTGGTAGAGAGAAGGGGTGAAGAAGAATTTAAGAATAGGGAGGGGAGAGAGAGGGGTGAAGAAGAATTTAAGAATAGGGAGGGGAGAGAGAAGGGGTGAAGAAGAATTGAGGAATAGGGAGGGGGAGAGAGAAGGGGTGAAGAAGAATTGAGGAATAGGGAGGGGGAGAGAGAAGGGGTGAAGAATAGGGAGGGGAGAGAGAAGGGGTGAAGAATAGGGAGGGGAGAAGAGAAGAAGAATAGGGAGGGGAAAGAAGGGCTGAAGAAGAATTGAAGAATAGGGAGGGGAAAGAGAAGGGCTGAAGAAGAATTGAAGAATAGGGAGGGGAGAGAGAAGGGGTGAAGAAGAATTTAAGAATAGGGAGGGGAGAGAGAAGGGGTGAAGAAGAATTGAAGAATAGGGAGGGGAGAGAGAAGGGGTGAAGAAGAATTGAAGAATAGGGAGGGGGAGAGAAGGGGTGAAGAAGAATTGAAGAATAGGGAGGGGAGAGAGAAGGGGTGAAGAAGAATTGAATAATAGGGAAGGGGTGAAGAAGAATTTAAGAATAGGGAGTGGTAGAGAGAAGGGGTGAAGAAGAATTTAAGAATAGGGAGTGGTAGAGAGAAGGGGTGAAGAAGAATTGAAGAATTTAAGAATAGGGAGGGGGAGAGAAGGGGTGAAGAAGAATTGAAGAATTTAAGAATAGGGAGGGGGAGAGAAGGGGTGAAGAAGAATTGAAGAATAGGGAGGGGGAGAGAGAAGGGGTGAAGAAGAATTGAGGAATAGGGAGGGGGAGAGAGAAGGGGTGAAGAAGAATTGAGGAATAGGGAGGGGGAGAGAAAAGGGGTGAAGAAGAATTGAAGAATAGGGAGGGGAGAGAGAAGGGGTGAAGAAGAATTGAAGAATAGGGAGGGAGAGAGAAGGGGTGAAGAAGAATTGAAGAATAGGGAGGGGAGAGAGAAGGGGTGAAGAAGTATTGAAGAATAGGGAGGGGAGAGAGAAGGGGTGAAGAATAGGGAGGGGAGAGAGAAGGGGTGAAGAGGAATTGAAGAATAGGGAGGGGAAAGAGAAGGGGTGAAGAAGAATTGAAGAATAGGGAGGGGAGAGAGAAGGGCTGAAGAAGAATTGAAGAATAGGGAGGGGAGAGAGAAGGGCTGAAGAAGAATTGAAGAATAGGGAGGGGAAAGAGAAGGGGTGAAGAATAGGGAGGGGAGAGAGAAGGGCTGAAGAATAGGGAGGGGAGAGAGAAGGGCTGAAGAATAGGGAGGGGAGAGAGAAGGGCTGAAGAATAGGGAGGGGAGAGAGAAGGGCTGAAGAAGAATTGAAGAATAGGGAGGGGAGAGAGAAGGGGTGAAGAAGAATTGAAGAATAGGGAGGGGAGAGAAAATGGGTGAAGTAGAATTGAGGAATAGGGAGGGGAGAGAGAATGGGTGAAGAAGAAAGAATGCTGGGTCAAGAACCATGATGACAGGAAACGATTGGGAAAGAGAAAATGTGCCAGGTGGAGAGAGAGAGGTGGTTAACAGAGAAAATGTGCCAGGTGGAGAGAGAGAGGTGGTTAACAGAGAAAATGTGCCAGGTGGAGAGAGAGAGGTGGTTAAAAGAGAAAATGTGCCAGGTGGAGAGAGAGAGGTGGTTAACAGAGAAAATGTGCCAGGTGGAGAGAGAGAGGTGGTTAACAGAGAAAAAGAAGAGAATGGTAGAGAAGAGGGAGGGATGGAGAGAAATAAAAGAGGGATGACAGTTGGCAGAGTTTCTGTTCTTTCTCCATGACAGTAGAAAAGGTAGTGTGTCCAGGCCAATTCCAAAGTCATTAGCCCTCTGTACTACAGGCTAACGATGACTATTGGAAAATCTTTATCTGAAATTAGGTCCGAGAAGCCAGCAACTGATAGATGGATCAGACTGTCTTATCAACTATCTACCTTAAGGGAGCGTCATATTAAGGTAAGGGCTGGTGGCAGAACCATGAAATCATATTACTTTAATGGCTAATAACTTCTTTCAAACATAAATAAGGACCTAAAGATTGAACATGTGAAAAATAATACACTAGATTGGGTCTCTCCATTCTGAAGGGTCTACACCTGGAAATGAAATGCCATTGAGCTGCTAGAATCTGTGCATGATGATCAATATATATTTTTTTATATCAACCCATCAATCAACCTGACAGTCAATATGGCTGGTGTGAATTCATTGATCGAAAGTCATTGAAAAGTCCTGGATTTTGATGGCTTGATTCTGAATGCAGTTTGATCCCAGTTATTTCCCTGCAGAAAGTCTTTGTTTTAGAGTTTCTCTGGGCTTTATGTGTATGGTACTGGAATAGAGACTTACAACTGCAGAGTTCACTAACCAGGAAAGAACAGTTACTTTCCTCTGCTTTTATAATGAAATGGACCACACACAAGCAAATGTAACTGTACTCAATTCAAATACCTGCTTTCAAAAGATAAAAGTCCTGAACTTCCCCAAATCAAATCCCCAAGAACAAAATAAATTGGGTGGTACAATATTCTCACAACTATCTGTTAATATCAGCTGATGGCACATTTCTAACCTTAATTTTGGAGTGTCCATTCATCATGTAAATGCAATTTTGGAGCAGGTATTTAATCAAACACTATCTGATGGGGGAAAGCAATTACGGACAGTTTAAACGTACTGCCTCTTCTCCGTCTCTATTTTTCATTCCTCTCACTCACCCTCTCACCTTTCTTCCATTCTATTTTACTCTCCTCTTTCTGTCTTTCCATCCTTCCCTTCCTCTTTCTTTCCCTCTCTCATAGTCTGTCTCTCTTTCTGTTATCTCCCTGTTTCACTCATGTCTAATCTAAAAGGTTGTTATTTGCCTTCCAGGGCAGTGTTTTCCCCCACTTCACTGCCAGAATAGAGACAACTGATTCAGACTTCAGAAATATTTGGGTGGTACTTGTGTGTGTGTCTGCCTCCATCTCTTTCCTGAAGTATTGGTGTCTGTACGTGGGACACGATGTGAGTCAGTCTCCTCCACTCCCATATGGCCAGACTGGAGGATCTCCACCAGCTGTTCTATGAAGTTGGGCTGCTGCTCCTCTGGGTGGCAGATAGCCAGGTAAGCACGGTGCATGTTCACCTTCCACACCATCTCCTTAAGCCAGCTCAGCTCCACCTGACAGACAGACAGACACGGGTTACAGACACAGGTTACAGACACAGCAAGGGAAACCCGTTACCCGTGCACACACGTTAGTTACCTTTGAAAACACAAGATGATACACGCACGTAACAAGTGTGCATTTGTCAGTATGTGTGTCACTGTGGTGTTATCACAGCTGTGATAATTTGGACTGCAGTTGTTTGTGTGCATCTCTGAAGTGAATTACTTCATGCCACTGACACAAAGCAGCACTCTAACAGAACACACCAGCTGCTCTACTCTATGTCTTATTCTATTCATTCTCCTCATCATTTTTAAAGGCCTTCGCGGGTCATGAATAATCAGCCTGACATGGAGGTGGACAGAGAGACTATATTGATCGGCCCACTGAGTGCATTAACCACAACACTAGCAATATCCCAGGGGAGCCTGCCTCCTGCGCAGTCAAACCTGGGCAACATGATTAGTTGTGTGTTTTCCTCTGTCTGTCGATGAGGAAAAGAATTACAGCAATCGGTCAACATGCAGTTATCACAGACAAGGGGACATGTGATGAATCTCCAGTAGACAGTGGTGGCCTTATCAGAGGCTTTTTAATTCAAAGCTGGGCCATTCAGTTAGACAGGCTTCCTCTCTGAACCAGGGGGTACCGAAGCCTCACCACAACAAGCCGGCTCTACTCTTCTACCACCGCCACATAACAGATGTTGGGCCAATTACTCACTCACAGACATATAAATATTAGATCTATGCAAAACCATGGAGAAAGGAAAGTGGGAAGAAGAAAGGGAGAGAGAGACACTTAGAGAGAATGAATAAGAGAGAATGAACAAAAGAGCGAAAGAGGTAGCTAGTTAAATGTTTTTCTAGACAGTTTAATGAGATGTCAGCTCAGGAGATTGGCTCGTTTCCAAGACTCCTTCAGCAGAAACCAGGAGTATTTGTTATGTGTCAGCTACTATCACATTCCCCTCTATACTCTGCTTTAGAAAACATGAAGCAGATAAATTAACCTCCCTAATGCCGGCCAAACGACGTTTTCACAGATTTACGAGCTGTTCTGGAGTAGGGAACTGGATCTCAGCCCAGTGTGTGTGTGTGTGATATGTCTATAACTGTGTCAAGGTGTGTGCATCCCCTACCTGTACCAGTGCTTCCTTTATGGCCCCCCAGTTGGGGATCCTCCAGGCACATTCCAGTACCAGGTGGGGTTGATGTTGCCTTTTGACTGGCTGATCTCAGTCAGAGGCTCCCACTGGTTCAAATTTTCAGAACACCTGCAGAGACATTGAGGAAAGTTTTTCAAAAGATGTAGTTACACTGAATTTAACTTTCTACACGAGTTACAGGGTAAATCCAGTTATTAAAAAGCAATTACATAGTTATGGCACAGTAACAGTACATACCCCAACCAGCAGCCATGGATGACAGGCAACCTTTATGGAGGAGGTCAGAGACCTGGCTGTGTGGTGCCATGATAACAACCTCTCCCTCAATGTGATTAAGACAAAGGAGATGATTGTGGACTACAGGAAAAGAAGGACCGAGCACCATCTCATCGACGGGGCTGCAGTGGAGCAGGTTGAGAGCTTCAAGTTCTTTGGTGCCCACATCACCAACAAACTATCATGGTCCAAACACACCAAGACAGTCGTGAAGAAGGCATGACAAAGCCTATTCCACCTTAGGAGACTGAAACCTGCACCATCGAGAGCATCCTGGCTGGTATGGCAACTGCTCAGCCTCCAACCGCAAGGCATTACAGAGGGTAGTGCGTACGGCCAGTACATCACTAGGGCCAAGCTTCCTGCCATCCAGGACGTCTATACCAGGCAGTGTCAGAGGAAAGCTCTAAGAATTGTCAAAGTCTCCAGCCACCCTAGTCATAGACTATTCTCTCTGCTACCGCACAGCAAGCGGAGCCGGAGCACCAAATCTAGGTCAAAAAGGCTTCTTAACAGCTTCTACCCCCAAGCCATAAGACCCAAGCCATTGTCCCCCTCCCCCCCACTTTACCCTGCTGCTACTCTCTGTTAACTATCTATTCATAGTCACTTTAACTCTACCTGCATGTACATATTACCTCAATTTCCGTCGACTAACCTGTGCACCCACAAATTGATTCTGTCCCGGTACCCGGTGTATTTAGCCTCGCTACTGTTATTTTACTACTGCTGTTTTTAATTATTTTTATTCTTATTTTTTTATAATCTATTTTTTACTTAACATTTATTTTTCTTAAAACTGCATTGTTGGTTAAGGGCTTTTAAGTAAGCATTTCACTGTTGTATTGGGCGCATGTGACAAATAACATTTGATTTGATTAGATTTTTATGTACTCATCTAATAGAACTGAACGTGAACAAGATGTTGTCTGAAAACCTGTACCTGTTGTGGTGGAGTGATGCTCTGCTGTTCGGGCTTGGGCTTGCTGTGCAGGCTGAGGCCCTTCTCAAAGGCCTGCTGTTCCAACATCAGTGTGGAGCGCAGCCACAGTTTGTTAGTCTTCCCCAGGTACTTCAACACACAGGGGCTGATGGGAATAGGAGGCACACACTGGGACATGGCCTCCACAAAGCAGTTGAGGGCACTGGGCGGGCAGTCCCTCTGAGCCTGGTGGCTCCCACTGCACGGGTACGGACTCATCTCACCTGACAGGACATGGGAGGAGAGGGGGAATGACAGGGAGGAAAGGGAGGAGGAGAAAGATGAAAAGAGGGGAAGAAGAGTCTAGGGTTAGTAAGGCTAGGTACAACTTCCGGTGAAACTGGAGGGCGCGCAATTCAAAGAAATAATCCTAAAAATTATGGATATTAAACATTTAGGTACATACAAGTGTATTATATCGGTTGAAAGCTTAAATTCTTTTTAACCTAACTTCACTGTCCGATGTACAGTAGGCTTTACAGCGAAATAATGCCATGCGATTGTTTGAGGACAGCACCCCACTTCAAAATATTTTTCCACCGGCACAGGAATCATAAATTCACAAATAGCGATTAAATATTCTCTAACATTTAGAAAATCTTCCTCTGATTTGTCATCCAAAGGGTCCCAGCTATAACATGTCGTTTTGTTAGATAAAATCCTTCATCCCAAAAAGTCTGTTTAGTTGATGCCATCGATTTGAGTAATCCACTCGTTCAACATGCCAAGAAAGGAATCCGAAAATCTACTCCTAAACTTTGTTTCAACAAGTCAAAATACATTTCTATTCAAACCTCAGATACCCTAAAATGTAATCAAACTATAATATTTCATACGGAAAGAAGTATGTTCAATAGGAAAGCGATATTAGCAGTTGTGCATTGTTTTCATGGCGTGTGCACACAAATTTCCAGGCAGATGTCCTTGTACTAAAACTCATATTTCTTACTTGTTTTGGAAGAAACAAGCCTGAAACCTTGAACAAAGACTACTGACACCCAGAGTGGAAGCCATAGTAATTGCATACTGGGAGCTTGATTTAATTATTTCACTATACGTTCCATTGTAAGAGCACGGGTTCTCAAAAAAGAACAATTCCGGTTGGTTTTTCTTTGGATTTTCTCCTAACATATCTATTGTGTTATATTCTCCTACATTATTTTAACATTTCTACAACGTACAAAGTGTCTTCTTTCCAATGGTACCACTTATATGCATATCCTGGCATCAGGGCCTGAGCAACAGGCAGTTTACTTTGGACACGTCAGTCAGGCGGAAATTGAGAAAAAGGACCCTAGCCTGAAGAAGTTTTAAGAAGACAGACAGAGAAGAGTGTTTCTAAGGCCAAAAGCATGCAATATAATGTATAAAACAAAGCTAAAGCTGATTGGAAGCCACCATTAACTACCACAGCTTCATCTCAGAGACAGCCTCAGCTACAATAACCACATTAAGATATTTATAACCAGATAATCAGCGAAAATATGGAACCTATTTCTGTCTTGACCCCTGTGTGTCTCTGAGCGACAAACATCATCATTAAGACGTCTAGTTCTATTCCCAATGTGTTCCAGAGTTAAAAACTCAATCACTTCATATCAGGACCTTTAAATGGGCCTCTTAATACTGGAGCCATCTGGTTTGTTCAACTCATTACGTTTTTATCTTCGTCCATATTTTGCATAAATGAATGGTTCCTCATTAAGAAGAAATTACATGTTTTAAAGCAGAATTGCGACAGCCAAGGTCAGGCTGACTGCCTTCTAAACTAATGTCACTGAGGTGTGTGTGTGTGTGTGTGTTCTGGTCAGACCAGAACCTGTGACCTGTCACAGACAATGCCATTAGTTCCTTGGACCTCTATCATGGCGTTACAACCAGGGTTTTGACTTTAACCTTACACACTAAATTATAAATAGCTAATCTCAATAAATAGCTCATCTCAATAAATAGCTCATCTCAATAAATAGCTCATCTCAAAGTTGCAGATAAAAACAACATAAATAGCCACTGTTATATAATTACAATTATAACAGTTATTCTATTTCTAGGGATCTGACATCATTCCTTCCATCTAAACGTTCTGGAACGTTGCTCCCTTCTGAACACGCCCCCCATCCCCTACCTGTACCAGTGAGCACACTGTTTTACAGTTCATCGTAGCCTGGCCATTCGGTGCCAACCCTTTAACCTGGTTGACCTGGAAGTACAATACCTGTTGCCGCTTACTGACCTGGCAGTACTTACATGTTGCTGTCGGTCAGACAGGATCTTCCAGAGGTGAGGGAACAGCTGTACCCAGGTCTTCTCGGCCAGGGGGGTGGAGATATGACACAGCTGAACCAGGGTGTTGTCATGACTGTCCTGATCAGGTCAGGTTACAGGAGACCACAACCCTACAGATTATCTCTCAACCCCAACAGAGGAGGAGAGATCTAGGGGTCTGAAGATGTGGGGGTTTTATGACCCCTCACGCCCCTGGTAAATCTTAGGCCACAGACAAATTCATTTTGACCTGTTACTATGGAGAACCAGCCTCAGAACATTAAACATGAAATAAAGGGACTTTGGAGCAATGGTTTCCTGCTCTGATTGAGAACCATACTAGGCCGAAACATAGAAATCTCAAAATCATAGAAAAACAAACATAGACTGCCCAACCCAACTCACGCCCTGACCATACTAAATAATGACAAAACAAAGGAAATAAAGGTCAGAACGTGACACCTTGCCTCTTAACTAGGTACGCCCAGAGAATTGCCCTAAAGGCGGTTACGCCCACTTCTGACACAAGGGTATAAAACCTGTGAGTAAAGTGACCCAAGCTGCAGCCGAGGTCTAAAAAGTCAACGAACCCAAAACGGAACACATTTTTCTACCCATGCTACTGATGAGTAGCTGTGTCTAAGTGGGTGAATTCAAGCCGGACCAACTAACCTCCACTTTCCATCGAATCGTGGTATCTACACTGTTTCATTCCTACGCTGGGAGCTCTGAGCTACAGAGATGTCTGTCCTCAGAAGAGCCCTTCCAGGTCAAGGGCGATGGAACAGAGTCCTAAGCCAAAAGCACACTGACATCGTGAGGATGACCAGAGAGGTGCGCCGGAGATGTGCATCAGTGTGCAGCCTGAACGGTCCACGCGGAGAATCCACAGAGACCTTCCCCAAGTAACTACATCATTATATTCTCACCCATAAGAGCAGCAGTGTGGGGCAAGGCTAGGGTTAGAATAAGCATAGCTGACAAATGCACCCAAATGTATATTTCTCTCGTGTGCTTTCTCTTTTTCTCTCTCTTTTAAATTCCCATTTTGGGTAACACACACGCGTGTGTTGGCCCGTTATACTAAACACAAATGTGTTTTTATGTATGTGTATCTTTTATCATCATTCTAGCTTTCTAGTAAATAAATACTCAACAAAGATTGGTGTGGTACGAACTCATTGGTGAGACCCGGGTCCGTGCAGATTCCCGGATTATGCGACATTCAGAACGAGATTATAGAGGTAACTGATTAATTAGCGGCTGTTGTAAAATCGATTTTCTGATATTCTTTAATTTGGGAAATAGAAACTCAATAAAAACGTATTTTCCCATGGTGCCCCAGGTTAATGAGTTAATAATTGCTTGATTCAGTTAATCACGCAATTAGAAACTTTTAATCATTCGATGAGCAACAGTCGTCACATTAACTAATACAACGTCACGACAGCGTTCAGCAATGCCCCAGTCTGACGCACGCACGCATACACACACACACACACACACACACAACTAGTCAAAAGGTCCAATGCAGCAGTTTTTATCTCAATGTTAAATCATTTCTGGGTAACAATTAAGTACCTTACTGTGATTGTTTTCAATTTAAATGTTAAAAAAGATACACAGATTACTTCTTAGCAAAGAGCCATTTCTCAAGCAATAATTTTGCTAGGACCGTCTGGGAGGGGTCTGAGTGTGGAGGGGCTATTATAATAGCAAGGTTTGGAACTCTTTCTTATTGGTCTATTAACTAATTTACCGCTTGGTGATATCAACATGCAGGCCAAAACTCCATCCCACCAAACCAGGCTGAGATTTCAGACAGTCTTTTCAAACAGCTCTTACACTAAAATGGCATTATCCACAATTATCCAACCTCAGTGTGGAAACAACTGCCAAAATAATGGAAACACCAACATAGTGTCTTAATAGGGTGTTGGGTCACCACGAGCGACAATAGCTTCAATGCACCTTGTGCATAAATTCTACACGTGTCTGGAACTCTATTGGAAGGATGTGACACCATTCTTCCACAATAAATGTTTTGTTGATGGTGGTGGAAAATGCTGTCTCTAGTGCTGCTTCAGAATCTCCCATAAGTGTTCAGTTGGATTGATATCTGGTGACAGAGAGCCATGATATATGATTTACATCCTTTTCATGCTCATCTAACCATTCAGGGACCACTCGTGCCATGTGGATGTGGGCATAGCCATGGTAGCCAAAAAACTGGCCTGCCCAATTAACATCCTATCATGACCCGAAGCATGATGGGATGTTAATTGCTTAATTATCCCAGGAACCACACCTGTGTGGAAGCAATTGATTGAAATATACTTTGTATCCCTCACACTGCAAAGAACTGAAATCTAAGCAAGCCTAAATATTTTATATATAAAAAAATTAAAAATTAAAAAAATTAAAATTAAATATATATATATATATATATATATACACTATTCTTACCAAGCTAAATTATCTAACATCATTGGCAAGAAAAAACAAGAACTAAAAAAACACACATTTTAAGTGAATTATCACTCAATATAAGATATTTAGGCTTGCTTAGAATTTCCTTCTTTCCAAGCGTTTCCCTTATTTGACCAGTTAGCTGTATATAAAACACAGGAAAATCGTGTTTAGGACTGCACTGAGCCATTAATTTCTAAAATTGATTGGGAGGGTTGCAGAGGAGAAGAATATGATTTTAACCAACAGGACGAGGGTCGGTGTCATAACTTACCTTGACTTCTCTAAGGGAATCGTGGAACTTGTCTTGGCGGTTGGAGAGCATGGGCAGCTGGTTGCCTGAGTCTTTCTCCGCCTGCTCCTTGGTGTTGGGGATGGCTGTCTGGTCCCCTGAGGCTAGGTCTATATCGATCTCCACATCCTGGAGAACAGGGAGGAGGAGAGAAAAGACGAAGGATGGGAGAGGGTCGGTGATTTATTGTCATAATGCAAAAGCACTTAGTCTTTCCCCTCGGAGAGATGCACATCATGATGAGATGGGAGAGGAAAACTAAATATATTGACTGTCATATAAATACTGCTATGAATACAGCATTACATTTGTGTGGAAAACAGTTGGCTTGAGCAGGAAATACAAGTTAACAAAGAGGGAGCAATTGATGTTATTCCTCTCTAAGAAAAAACACATGGGATAGTGTGTCAGTCAACATTCATCTTAGTGTGTGTGTGTGTCCATGTGAACCTTTGACTTCTGTTTGCGTGGCATCCTCACCTCCTCCTTGGTCTCGCTGTTCTCCCTCTCTCTGGGCTCCTGCTTGATGTTGCCATGGCGAAGGCAGCTCGGTTGTGGCTGTCGGCCAGATTGATGACATTGGTAATGGAGGGCAGCATAGAACCCTGGCAGCTGGTCCCAATGATGCTGTTACGCTCACACACTGCCTGCAGCTGTGAGTGAGTGAGTGAGTGAGTGAGTGAGTGAGTGAGTGAGTGAGTGAGTGAGTGAGTGAGTGAGTGAGTGAGTGAGTGAGTGAGTGAGTGAGTGAGTGAGTGAGTGAGTGAGTGAGTGAGTGAGTGAGTGAGTGAGTGAGTGAGAGATTAACAGTTTCTTGGTGGCTAAAGAATTATGGAGACACTTCAAGAGAATCAGAACAGACAAGCTAAATCACATACCACAGTATGAAGTAGGTTTGTGTGCTAAAACAGTACAAACTGTTCAGGTTCAAAGCTGAAGTCAGCAACCTGTTTACAAAAGGCTTAGTTGTAACTGGAATATTCAACAAATCTCCAACTGACTTCATGATTCCACCCCTGTCCCAGTCTGTCTCCTTACCTTGATGTATTGCTTGATCCAGAAGTGGCTGCTCAATGCCTCTCAGTTCTGAAAGCAGCAGACGTAGAGAAGCCTCTCGTAGATACGTCTCTTCATGTACAGGTCAAACCCCTCACAGAATTTAGCCCTGATCAGAGGCTGGGCGCATCACAGACCAGACAGGAAGGCCAGCTCCAACTTTGACATGATGTCACTTCTTGAGAGACTCTCGTCCCTGATTGGACAAAGAGGGTTGAAATGTATTTGTGTTACCATTTGTTATATTGAATGAAAAATGGTTAACAACTGGAACTTGATTCTCTTACACAGTATTTCATGATAATGCATTTGGGAGCCAGCTCCTTCATAAGAATGAAGATACAGAGTAGCTAAAAGCATCATGGCATCATCATCAATTAAATAGAGGACAAGAGGTGATGAAGGTCATTGATGTGAAACAGAATGCAGTTACATCTAAATGTTTAAAAAAGGAACATCTTATCTTTAATGATGGGGATACTCCTGGTGGAATAGTAAACCGGTTAACAGCCTACATTAGATGCTGTGTAATAACCTTGACAATCATTTCTAGATCATTCCACAACCCTGGTGAATGGGCCTCAAGAGTACTATTTAAAAGAACAGAGAGGAACAGAAACATCTCTCAGCAGTGAGTGTATTATATTAAAGCTACTAAATCATCACTTATTCAGAGACATGGTTGTGGAGCAGCTGCTCTGTCATTCTGTCATCTTTATGTGATGTGGACAGTGATGTGTCAATCATGGTTTTACTGCTTGTTTAAAGTCATGTGACTTACAGAGCAGATGTCTGTGAACAGGCAGACTGGGTATTTTATTTTACCTTTATGGTATGGGGATGGGGTAAGTTTTGAGGACTGAAGGAGAGGGACAGGGGAGTGGTGTATGTGTGTTTAAAGGGCCATACGGGATGAAAAGCAGTGGGCTGAGGAGTCAGTCGCCTTTCGCTTGACTGCCTTGTCACCCCTCTGCCA
Organism: Oncorhynchus tshawytscha; assembly: GCF_018296145.1. Taxonomy (NCBI): domain Eukaryota; kingdom Metazoa; phylum Chordata; class Actinopteri; order Salmoniformes; family Salmonidae; genus Oncorhynchus; species Oncorhynchus tshawytscha. The sequence continues at coordinate 716,949 of NC_056455.1, forward strand.
CCCTCCCTCACCCCCATCTCTCCCTCAAACCATAAGTCCTGTCACTGGAAGACCCCCAAACTCAACCCCCATAATTCTCTCTACCCAATACCCACCACTCTCTTTCTCCCCCTCCCTCTCGATAGATGAATGGTGTAGCAGTGACCTGGCATACTCCACCCCCCCTTCTTTCTCTCAACCCACATCTCCTCCTTTCCCTCTCCCTCGATGGATGAAGAAGCGTAATGGCGCCCAGCATACTTGCCGTGCATACTCGTCCAGGTGATTAATGGGGATAATTACCTATGGATGTAATTAACGAGGGCCAGGAACTGGGCGTTTAACTCAAGGTCATAAGGGAAACGTTTCTCAATATAGGTCATCATCTTCTCCAGCAGAATGGACTTCTCACAAAGATTGGGCATCTGTGGGAGAGAGGGAATGAGCGAGATGTAGGAGAGGAGAGAGGGAGAGAGAGCAGATTGATTCAGTTAATTTATCTTTAGAGCATCTGGAGGGGGGAGTGTGAAGCACCTTTGGTCCTGCCCCCTCATTCTGTCTCTCTGCTGGACTCTACTCTGAATAAATGCCTAAACAGAGCAAAGACAGCTGTGTAGGTTTGTGCTTCCTGGTTTCCAGGTTGCTTTGCTGGCTAGTTGTTCTTCCACAGATCATTAGCAGAGTAAGTCCTGGGTTGTTCTTCACCCACTCCTCCAAGATCTTGACGATGGTGCGGAGGATCTTGGCGTCGGGTGACTTCTCGATGAGCAACGTGAGGATGACCTGGATGAAGTTCTTCCTCATCTCCATGGACATGACGGACAAATGACTATTCACCAGGTCCAACATTAGGTCCACACTCCAGTCCAGTTGGTGGTGGTAATGCACCTTAAAGTTGGTTGCCAACTGACATAAAAAGTCCAAAGAAGAAGAAGCCTGAAGGATGAGAGATTACTAGAAACAAACTCGGTTTACCCTTTTATATTTGGTTTAATTGTCGGAGTAGAGGACCCTGTGCATTTCAGGTAAAGTAACAACCCAATGTTTACATCCCAGGACAGATTACCGTAGCTAACAACAGCAAGCTAGCTAGCTAAATTGCCATAAATGTTTAATGCTTTTCGACCTGTCCCCAAATTAATAAAGTTGGTTCAGAGTTCGTTTTGATATTTCAACCTGCGTGTCCTGACTGCATCTGGTATGGATGGACAAAATCAACACGTGTGTGCCCGTTCTAGAAAGCATGTAAGGCAAGCCTAGGTTTTTTAAATACGTTTTAATAGGGGAGGGAGAAATATTTGCTTGTGTCCGACATACGCTGGCGGCTTTGATTGACGGGTGCCTTTACAGCGGTGTGAGTTAGCTGATTCTCTCTATAGGCCTATATGTCCATTCAGAAAGTTTCCTAAAGTAACCTGTCTGGACTCCATCTCTTTAATAAGAAACAAATGCTCCTGTCAAGATTTAATCTTATGAAAGGCCTATTGTCAGTAGTGTAGGCTACATTCTTTCTGTCATTACGGCGTATTCTCTTTGAAGAACAAATGCCAATACCATCGAGTGACCGCAACAGCAGGGTTTGTAACATCATGCAAATATTTTGGGAAAAGTGGCAGAAAATCCATCGGACTTTGTTTGAATGTTTTTCCTGTCAAAATTGGATCTTTATTCAGTGTTTTTATATGCAGAAAAGCCAACAGACAAGCACAAGGTAGGCATATCTATATTTTGACTCTGTTCATGTTGTGTCAATACAAAAATGCGACAGATCCTCTCCAACTGGCATTTCTTAATATGTTGATTCATAAAATAAATTATAATAACGAAATGCGATGATAATACCGAATTGTAATAGCTTATTTCAAATAGGTTTTATTAAGACACATATACATGTAAACAAATGTACAAACATAATAACTGACCTCCCCTGAACAGTTACGTCGGTGAGTGTTTACATTGGACGGGTCAATTACCGTAACCTCCAATTCCAAGTCCGTCACAGCCCTATTCATTTGATATTTTTCCTACAGATCTACACAACCTACTCCACATTCCCGAAGTGAAAGAAAGCTATAGAACCTTTTCCAAATAAAAATTAAATAACTACATAACTGAAATATCCTAATTGGATACGTCTCAACCCAGTTAATATTTGGTTGAAGCACCTTTGGAAACCATCACAGCTGTGAGTCATTTTCATAAAGATTTGACCAACTTTACTCTTAGGGCAACATATCTGTTGTTTTTGTCCAAATTGGTCAGGATCAGTAAATTTGGTTGGGGATCATTGATGGACAGCAATATTCAAATGTTGTCTCAGACTGAGGTGGGTTTTACTGTAACTTTTTACCTGTGTTTTTCTCCCAACAAACTCCCCATAACAAGATGCTGCCACCTCAAAAAATCTGGATATACAGTATGTTGCCCGAAGAGTTGCGCAAATTTGGTAGAATCTCATTCAAGGGTTTGTCTTTATTTTTTCTATTATCTACATTGTAGAATAATAGTGACAACATCAAAGCTATGAAATAACACATATAGAATCATGTAGTAACCAAAATATGTTAAACAAATTACGATATATTTTAGATTTTAGATTCTTCACAGTAGCCACCCTTTGACTTGATGACAGCTTTACACACTTTTGGCATTCCCTCAATCAGCCTAATGAGGTAGTCACCTGGAATGCTTCTCCAACCGTCTTGAAGGAGTTCCCACATTTGCTAAGCACTTGTTGGCTGCATTTCTTTCACTCTGTGGTCCAATTCATCCCAAACCATCTCAATTGGGTTAAGGTCAGGTGATTGTGGAGGCCAGGTCATCTGCTGCAGCACTCCATCACTCTCCTTTTTGGTTAAATATCCCTTACACAGCCTGGAGGTGTGTTTTGAGTCATTTTCCTGTTGACAAACAAATGACAGTCCCACTAAGCGCAAACCAGATGGGATGGCATATTACTGCAGAGCGCTGTGGTAGCTAGGCTGGTTAAGTGTGCCTTAGCTAGCAACAATTCTGAATAAATCACTGACAGTGTCACCAGCAAAGCACCCACACACTATCACACCTCCTCCATGCGTCACGGTGGGAACCACACATGCAGAGAACATCCATTCACCTACTCTGCATCTCACAAACACATGGCGGGTAGAACCAAATATCTCAAATTTGGACTCATCAGACCAAAGGACAGATTTCCACCGGTCTAATGTCCATTGCTCGTGATTCTTGGCCTAAGCAAGTCTCTTCTTGTCACGCCCTGACCTTAGAGAGCCTTTTTATTCTCTATTTGGTTAGGTCAGGGTGTGACTTGGGTGGGAAAATCTATGTTTCTATTTCTTTGTTGGCCTAGTATGGTTCCCAATCAGAGGCAGCTGTTTATCATTGTCTCTGATTGGGGATCATACTTAGGCAGCCCGCTCATTTCAACGAATGTGACACTTCTTATTATTAATGTCCTTTAGTAGTGATTTCTTTGATTTCTCTACCACGAAGGCCTGAATCACGTAGTCTCCTCTGAACAGTTGATGTTGAGATGTCTGTTACTTGGACTCTGTGAAGCATTTATTTGGGCTGCAATCTGAAGTGCAGTTAATTGCTGGTAACGCTAATGAACTTATCCTCTGCAGCAGAGGTAACTCTGGGTCTTCTTTTCCTGTGGCGGTCCTCATGAGAGCCAGTTTCATTTTTGTGTCTGCACTTGAAGAAATGTTGAAAGTTCTTGACATTTTCTGCATTGACTGACCTTCATGTCTTTAAATAATGATGGACTGTCGTTTCTCTTTGCTTAATGTGGACTTGGTCTTATACCAAATAGGGCTGTCTTCTGTATATCAACCCTACCTTGCCAAAACACAACTGATTGGCTCAAACGCATTTATAAGGAAAGAAATTCCACAAAATAACTTTTAACAAGGCACACCTGTTAACTGAAATGAATTCCAGGTGACTACCTCATGAAGCTGGTTGAGAGAATGCCAAATGTGTGCAAAGGTGTCATCAAGGCAAGGGGTGGCTACTTTAAAGAATCTCAAATATAAAATATAGTTTGATTTGTTGAACACTTTTTTGGTTACTACATGATTCCATGTGTTATTTCATAGTTTTGATGTCTTCACTATTATTCTACATTGTAGAAAATAGTAAAAACAAAGAATACCCTGGAATGAGTAGGTGTGTCCAAACTTTTGACTGGTACTGTACATATATATATATTTTTAAATCGTTCAAAAGCCAGCTGTTACCGGCTAACAGGAACCCTGGCACATGCACACGAACACATGCTGGTAAAACAAGGGAAAACAGTCAGTCTGTTTGTAAGGAGAAGTTATACTACAAGGTCATTTTTGGGGGAAATCTAACCGAATAACTGAGTCAAGAAAATGAAAAAAAGAACGTATCTCTCTACAACGCTCTTGGGAGGGTAGACAAATTGTCAAATGTCACCCTCGGCAAGACACATTCATCATTTCAGTGGTGTGTGTGTGTGTGTAACAGAACCCCTCGTGGAGAGGAAAAGGTATGAAGGCAGTTATTGACCACTGTTGCCATTACAGGAAACGGTATGAAATAGTGTTCATGTAAGAGTGTTCTCCAACAGCCATTTGTCACTTCATGTCCCACTTACTGAAATAAATAATGCCACCTGTGTAAATTGAGACTTTATTCTCTTCTATCAAAAATAAGCTTTTCAGAAAAAACTTCTGACATTGGTACAAAACTGATAACAGAAGAAGTAGTGAAAGACAAAAATCTGTCTTTCCCGCTACAGACTGAATTCTGTGCTGCACCCTTCATGTAACCACACCAACTGTTAACCCACCCAGCATAGACCACTGCTTTAGATATAAACGACACACCTACTCATCTTATTGCTGGATAGAGATAGTGTGGTAGTGTGCATGCATGAGTGTGCCTGAGAGAGACATAGAGAAAGAGCATGAGTGACTGAGTGCAAGGCAGAAAGAGAGAGACCCACAGAGAAAGTAAGAGAGAGAGAGAGTGTTGGTACTGGTAGGTGTCTTACCAAACAGCTGTGTTGGGTTAGCACTGCTAGTGGCCTTCTCATAGTTGGTGAGTCCCTCGTAGATTACCTTACCCACCACTGCATACAGACACTCCAACTCCTCATACCTAGACGACACAGTTGACGTGCCTGGGAGACGAACAGGAAAAGCCAACATATTTGATTATAGTAGAATAAAGCTCTCTATTTAGTAGGGAGAAGGAGAATGGGAGAGCTAGGGAGGAGAGAAGAAAGAGATATAAAGATTATTTGGACTCGGAGCAGACCCTTTGGACTAATATGTATTAATGAAAAAGGTGACTCAGTTGTTAAGGCTCTTGTCGAAGTAAAAAGTATGAATTCCTAGCTGTAGGAGCAGAATAAGGCCTAGTCTCTGGTGTGTTTCAGATAGATGTGTGTGTGTTCTGCCCTCTCCCGCTGTCCCTTTAATCACCGACATGACAGTACAATGAGATGATAAAAGACAATGTGATTTACAGCTCTGTTCATTACTCTGGATAAGACTGCTAGCCATGTACAGTTCATTCTCAAGAGGAAGAGGACACATCTCTGAGGTAAGGTTGGGCTTTGGTTTGAGGGGGGCTGCAGCGATCCACGGAGAGAAAAACAATCATTGTCAGACATTTGGGGAAGCACTCAGATAAGCTTGTCTTAGGAAGCTCATGAATAGGGAGGAGTGGAGGAGGAGATGGAGGGATGGGTGGAGGAGGGGAAGTCCGGATGGACTTACTTTAGTTATCTCTACTACACTGATTGAGGCTGCTTCACATCATGACTAAATAATGACAGGGAACTGATGAGGGACAAAGGAAGTAAAATAGCAAGACAGACTGAAACTTAGGCGCTGAGGAAAACAACTGACTGAAGGTGAAATCCCAGGAGGGAACTTTGCAAGAACCCCACTACAATAACTGCCTCGTTGAACTGCCTCGTCATGGTTGATGTAAGTGGATGTGAGTATTTCAAATCATTTATAAAGCCATGATGAGGCTTTATCACGCAACATACACCATCAGAGCACGCAACAGAATACTGTACTGTCTACACTCAGTTTGTTGTTTATATTAAATATTTTTCATTAAATCGATTTAATTCAGAAGTAAAGTTTTGTTTCTAAGGATTCCACAACGCAGTTAGCCTTTACGTCTGGGACTGCAAGTTTGTGTTCCATTTTTTGTGTGGATTCTGCGAGTGCTAGCTGGTTGTACTACAGACACCTGTCGTCATAGTGGGAAAGACTCATAGTTATCTTTTCGTAAAACAACTGCTTGCAGTAAGGAGCCAACCTGGATACTAAGGAGATCCTGAGGGAAATCGCTGAGTACCAACAGCTTTACGCTATGGAGGAACAACATACTCCATCATGGAAAGATCTGACCACCTCACAAAATAACTTTAACCCGACAAAAAAATAAAAACAGATTCATCTACAGACACGGACTGTTTTCTTAACTTTGAATTAGAGGCTAGTGCTCTGGCTGGAATCCATGAAACACTGGAAACATTGTGTGAAGAGCCCTGTGGACCCTGTTCAAATGTAGTGTGCTATAAAGGGAATAGGGTGTCATTTGAGACACACATTATGAGTGTGGAGGTTGAAGTGAAATTTCCAAACAGACCTCATCTGCCTAGTGCTATTGCACAGCACACGCCTTCTCCCTATACTACCTTGTTTCCAGGAAAATGCTTCAGTCAATTATTGAATATGTCAGTGGAGGCACACACACACACACACACAGGGGGGGGCTGGCGCTGCACCGCTGAAATTAAAAGACTGCAGTCCAGCAGGGAACACTCACGGTGAGGAATTTTAATTTCCATTTTGGGGCTTTTAATATTATGTTCTTTTACCATGTCGGTGTTTGTGTGGGTGAAAACATTTGAGAGGATGCTGTGTTCCCATACGTCCGTGTGTGTGTGAGAGAGAGGGAAGAGTGGGTTGGTTGGTTACCTTGGCATTGAGCTCGTCGTTGAAATGTGGGTCATTGGAAGAAGAGGCTTAGAGCGATGCTGTAGTTCTTCGGGATCTCCTTCTCCATGTGGTCCTTTAGGAAGGTCATGTTGCACAGGAAACAACCTGTAAACACCCTCAGCAGCTGGAACAGCAGCTGGAACAGCAGCTCGATCTCATTGAAGTTGAGTAAACAGTGAGTAGAACACTGACAGTGTGTGAGCATGCAAGGTATAAAAAAATAAAGATTTACATGAAAGATAAATGACAGTCAATGATGCATCTTGATCTTAGAAGTATTGACCAACTCAGGCAGTTTCATACTGAAGTAGTAGTGCAAACGATGCATATTTACAGCAGTATCAGGGTGTGTGGGTGTTTAGTACATACTTGCAGTGGCTGAGCAGACTGTAGGCCATTAGCTTGGGCTCCTTCCAGTTGATGGCGACCATGTTGTCTGTGCGGTGTTGTTCCTGGAAGACCTAACTGGCTCAACCCTTCTCGTTGTTCACTATGATACTGATGATCTGAGGAAAGAGAGCAGTGGACACACTGGTGTGAGAAGGTGTAGCTGTTGGAAAGGATTGGATAGGTGAAAGCAATATGGCTGAAACTAGCCGGTCAGTGGTAGATTTACATGAAATCTCACGGGGTAAGGGAGGGTGCATTTCTGTGAGTTTGCCTGAGTGAGTGTGTAATAATGTTAATCATAATGAGGTCGGTGCTTATATTTGTCCTATTGTGTGTGTGTGTGTGTCTCTGTGTCTGTGCATCAGCGTGCAGCCATCCTCACCGTGATGGCCTGGAACTGCAGGTCGAGCCTGGCGGTGTTGCTGATGGAGGACCCAGACCTGGCTGTTGCTGCGGTACCAGCAGGGGGGTGAAGCGGCTGGGGTTGGAGGCCAGCATGTCCGTCAGGGGCTTGGCTTCTTTTTGTTTCAGGAAGCTCTGGACCACAACAGATGAAAGGGAATTAGGAGAATGGGAATTATCTCATGCATTTCTTAAACAGATCCATGGAGCAAAGGATCTGAATGAGAATGCCCAGAGCATAATGTTAGCAGTCATAACTGCAATACTATCTGACATCAAAAGGATTCCTCCACACAGTTAAAGCTCTGTAGTGAGACGTAATGTGCCGAAGGCTCTTGGGCAGGATGGTGTTGACATCAGCTCCACAGAGTTAAAGAGACGTAATGTGCCCAAGGCTCTTGGGCAGGATGGTGTTGACATCAGCTCCACAGAGTTAAAGCGCCGCAGTGAGACGTAATGTGCCCGAGGCTCTTGGGCAGGATGGTGTTGACATCAGCTCCACAGAGTTAAAGCGCCGCAGTGAGACGTAATGTGCCCGAGGCTCTTGGGTAGGATGGTGTTGACATCAGCTCCACAGAGTTAAAGCGCCGTAGTGAGACGTAATGTGCCCGAGGCTCTTGGGCAGGATGGTGTTGACATCAGCTCCACAGAGTTAAAGCTCCGTAGTGAGATGTAATGTGCCCGAGGCTCTTGGGCAGGATGGCGTTTGTCTCACCATGAACTTGTAGCTCCACTGTGGGTCATTGAGCGTGGCCTCCATCATGAACAACTCTACAGTCTGAGATGGGGGATTCGTCAGGAACTTGATCAGGGGCTCCCTGAATGGACTGCCAGCCTGGAAGAGGGGAGGGGGGCAAACAGTCAGTTAACCATGTACATGACACATTGATGTGTTGACATTTCAAGCCAAAGCGCATAACAAACACTCTGGACAGGGGGTGATCGGACATCTAAAATTGTAATTAAACAGTAAGAGAGATTGAAAAGAAAGTGAATCCCCCCCCAACAAGACCCAGAGGGCAGCAGATGGAGCTGGATGGCTGTCTGAGAGAGCTGGCTGCTCTACGGACTGACGTGAGAGAACTTAAAGTAGCACACATAGCACTGAAGGACGAGGCCAGAAAGCTGAGGTGTGACACAGAGCAGGAAACACAAGCCAGCAGAACAGCCCAACTCAGACCAGGACCACAACCTCAATACCTCAATGGGACAGACAGCACAGTACCCACCAACCCAGCAGACCCTACCTCTTCCCTCTTGTCAGCTCCCCCGATAGCCCTCCTGACAACATTCAAGAGGATAAACTTTTTCCCAAATACGAAGTGGCTAAACTCTGGTGCCCAAACACTAGGCATGCCCTGGAGCTGTTGTCAGAGGACGGACTAGGGTCCTCCAGCCACACTATAATTCACACAGGCACAAATGACCTGAGGGCCAGCAGAAAAGGGTGGCAACAGCACTCAAGGGAATGATTGAAAAAGCTTCTTTTACTTTCCCCAACAAACAAGTGGTTATTTCCATCCTGCTACCACAAAAATACTTCACTCTGCCACCATACAGCGGGTGATTGCAAGCATTTCGCAAGTCTGTACCTCACAATCTAATGTAAAACAACACTAGACACTATGGAACACAAAGCCTTTACTATCTCATCCTGGAATTTACAAGGTCTGAGGTCATCTGCCTTTGGCCTAAAGAGCAGGAAACTGGACGTCATCAAAGAAATCGGAAAAACAGACATTGTCATTCTACAAGAAACATGGTATAAAGGAGATGGACCCACTCGTTTCCCTCTAGGTTACAGAGAGCTGGTAGTCCCATCCACCAAACTACCAGGTGCGAAACAGGGAAGAGCCTCAGGGGGTATGCTAATTTACTATGGAGCAGACCTAACCCACTATATTAAATTAGTCAAAACAGGAACGTTTTGTATCTGGTTAGAAATTAATAAGGACATTATCTCAACAGAGACAAATGTACAGCTTTTTCATCATAGAGAGAGAGAGATCAACAATTTCCAGGCTCAGCGACATGTACTAGTCTGTGGCGACCTACAGTGCCTTGCGAAAGTATTCGGCCCCCTTGAACTTTGCGACCTTTTGCCACATTTCAGGCTTCAAACATAAAGATATAAAACTGTATTTTTTTGTGAAGAATCAACAACAAGTGGGACACAATCATGAAGTGGAACGACATTTATTGGATATTTCAAACTTTTTTAACAAATCAAAAACTGAAAAATTGGGCGTGCAAAATTATTCAGCCCCTTTACTTTCAGTGCTGCAAACTCTCTCCAGAAGTTCAGTGAGGATCTCTGAATGATCCAATGTTGACCTAAATGACTAATGATGATAAATACAATCCACCTGTGTGTAATCAAGTCTCCGTATAAATGCACCTGCACTGTGATAGTCTCAGAGGTCCGTTAAAAGCGCAGAGAGCATCATGAAGAACAAGGAACACACCAGGCAGGTCCGTGATACTGTTGTGAAGAAGTTTAAAGCTGGATTTGGATACAAAAAGATTTCCCAAGCTTTAAACATCCCAAGGAGCACTGTGCAAGCGATAATATTGAAATGGAAGGAGTATCAGACCACTGCAAATCTACCAAGACCTGGCCGTCCCTCTAAACTTTCAGCTCATACAAGGAGAAGACTGATCAGAGATGCAGCCAAGAGGCCCATGATCACTCTGGATGAACTGCAGAGATCTACAGCTGAGGTGGGAGACTCTGTCCATAGGACAACAATCAGTTGTATATTGCACAAATCTGGCCTTTATGGAAGTGGCAAGAAGAAAGCCATTTCTTAAAGATATCCATAAAAAGTGTCGTTTAAAGTTTGCCACAAGCCACCTGGGAGACACACCAAACATGTGGAAGAAGGTGCTCTGGTCAGATGAAACCAAAATTGAACTTTTTGGCAACAATGCAAAACGTTATGTTTGGCATAAAAGCAACACAGCTCATCACCCTGAACACACCATCCCCACTGTCAAACATGGTGGTGGCAGCATCATGGTTTGGGCCTGCTTTTCTTCAGCAGGGACAGGGAAGATGGTTAAAATTGATGGGAAGATGGATGGAGCCAAATACAGGACCATTCTGGAAGAAAACCTGATGGAGTCTGCAAAGACCTGAGACTGGGACGGAGATTTGTCTTCCAACAAGACAATGATCCAAAACATAAAGCAAAATCTACAATGGAATGGTTCAAAAATAAACATATCCAGGTGTTAGAATGGCCAAGTCAAAGTCCAGACCTGAATCCAATCGAGAATCTGTGGAAAGAACTGAAAACTGCTGTTCACAAATGCTCTCCATCCAACCTCACTGAGCTCGAGCTGTTTTGCAAGGAGGAATGGGAAAAACTTTCAGTCTCTCGATGTGCAAAACTGATAGAGACATACCCCAAGCGACTTACAGCTGTAATCGCAGCAAAAGGTGGCGCTACAAAGTATTAACTTAAGGGGGCTGAATAATTTTGCACGCCTAATTTTTCAGTTTTTGATTTGTTAAAAAAGTTTGAAATATCCAATAAATGTTGTTCCACTTCATGATTGTGTCCCACTTGTTGTTGATTCTTCACAAAAAAATACAGTTTTATATCTTTATGTTTGAAGCCTGAAATGTGGCAAAAGGTCGCAAAGTTCAAGGGGGCCGAATACATTCGCAAGGCACTGTAAATGCCAGAACTGGACAAGAAGCCCTCAGCACACAGGGGGACAAACACCTACATGGAGGTGACAGCATTCCCTCCCCCATATGCCCCCTAGACACAACTACGACAACATAACCACCAAAAACGGGTCACAACTCCGGCAGTTCTGTTGGACGTTGGGTATGTACACAGTCAATGGTAGGCTTCGAGGGAACTCCTATGGTAGGTATACCTATAACTCATCTCTTGGCAGTAGTACTGTAGACTGCTTTATCACTGACCTCAACCTAAAGTCTCTTAGAGCGTTCAGGGTCAGTCCACTGACACCGCTATCAGATCACAGCAAAATCACACACTACTTGATCAGAGCTATGCTCAATCCTGAGGCATCAAAGCCAAATTAACTGAATCATATTAAGAAATGCTATTGCTGGAATAAAAATAGTGTGGAAATCTACCAAAAAAACAATTAGGCAACAGAATTCAATCCCTTATAGACAATTTCCTGGACAAAAAGTTTCACTGTAATAGTGAAAGTGTAAACTTGGCAGTAGAAAACCTAAACAGTATATTTGACCTCTAGTCTTCCTTATCAAATCTAAAAATGTCAAGCAGACAACCTAATAAAAGTAACAACCATAACAAATGGTTTGATGAAGAATGCAAAAACCTAAGAAAGAAATTGAGAAACCTTTCCAACCAAAAACATAGAGACCCAGAAAACCTGAGTCTTTGCCTTCATTATTGTGAATCACTAAAACTATACAGAAATACACTACAGAAAAAGAAGGAACAGCACGTCAGAAATCAGCTCAATGTAATTGAAGAATCCATAGACTAACCACTTATGGGATCATTGGAACACACTAAACAAACAACAACACGAAGAGTTGTCTATCCAAAATGGAGATGTATGGGTAAACCACTTCTCCAATCTTTTTGGCCCTATAACAAAGAACAAACAGCCAATACATATATGTGATCAAAAACAAATCTTAGAATCAAGGGCTCCCGAGTGGCGCAGCGGTCTAAGGCACTGCATCTCAATCCTAGAGGCGTCACTACATACACCCTTGTTTGAATCCAGGCTGCATCACAACTGGCCGTGATTGGGAGTCACATAGGGCGGAGCACAATTGGCCCAGCACTGTCTGGGTTTGGCCAGTGTAGGCCGCCATTGTAAATAAGAATTTGTTCTCAACTAACTTGCCTAGTTAAATAAAGGTAAAAAACGATTAAAGACTACCAGAACCCACTGGATTCTCCAATTACATTGAATGAACTACAGGACAAAATACAAACCTTTCAACGCAAAAAAAGCCTGTGGGGTTGGTGGTATCATAAATCAAATGATGAAATATACAGACCACAAATTCCAGCTAGCTATACTTAAACTCTTTAACAACATCCTAATCTTTGGTATCTCCCCTCATATTTGGAACCAAGGACTGTTCACCCCAATCCACAAAAGTGGAGAATAATTTGACCCCAATAACTACTGGGGGATATGCATCATTGGGAATATCCTCTGCATTATCATTAAAAGCAGACTCATACATTTTCTCAGCGAAAACAATGTACTGAGAAAAATGGGTTTTTACCAAATTACCATACGGCAGACCACGTATTCCCCCTGTACAACCCAATTTACAAACAAACACACAAAAACAAAGTTAAAGTCTTGTTGGAAGAAAGTGTTGAGTGTGGAAGAAAGACACTACATTATAAATCCATGTACACAAACACAAGTGTGCGGTTAAAATTGGCAAAAACACACATTTCTTTCCACAGGGCCGGGGGCTGAAACAGGAATGCAGGTTAAGCCCCATCCTTTTCAACATATACATCAACGAATTGGCGAGGGCACTAAAACAGTATGCAGCACCCATCCTCACACTACTAGAATCTGAAGTCAAATGTCAACTGTTTGCTGATGATCTGGTGCTTCTGTCCCCAACCAAGGATGGCCTACAGCAGCACCTAGATCTCCAGCACAGATTCTGCCAGACCTGGACCCTGACAGTAAATCTCAGTAAGACAAAAATAATTGTGTTCCAAAAAAATAATAATCAAAAATGTAACCATCTTACATATGAAACCTTATTTGTTCAGTGAAGAAATGAGAATAATTCAAGATGGGTTAATGAGGAGGGAGTGCACATATGATTCACATAACTGTTGGGTTGTATTGGAGTAAAGTCTCAGTCTTAAATCATTTTCCACACACAGTCTGTGCCTGTATTTATTTTTCATGCTCATGAGGGCCGCGAATCTACTCTCACATAGGTACATGGTTGCAAAGAGCATCGGTGTCTTAACAGCGCGATTTGCCAAGGCAGGATACTCTGAGCACAGCCCAATCCAGAAATCTGGCTGTGGCTTCTGAATAAATTCAATTTTCACAGAACAGCTTATTGCAATTTCGATGAGGCTCTCTTGTTCAGATATCGGTAAGTGGACTGGAGGCAGGGCATGAGAGGGATAACGAATCCAGTTGTTTATGTCATCTGTTTTGAGAAAGTACCTGCGTATTTGCGCACCCAACTCACTCAGGTGCTTTGCTATATCACATTTGACATTGTCCATAAGCTTGTGTTCATTTGCACACAAACAAATCATACAATGATGGAAAGACCTCTTGTATTGTCCTTGTTAATGCAGACAGAGAAGAGCTCCAACTTTTTAATCATAGCCTCAATTTTGTCCCGCACATTGAAAACAGTTGTGGAGAGTCCCTGTAATCCTAGATTCAGATCATTCAGGTGAAAAAACATTGCCCAGGTAGGCCAGTTGTGTGAGAAACTAATCATCAAGCAAGCGGTCAGACAAGTGAAAATGAAACTTTAAGCTTGTATCTCAATTTTAAAAAATGTGTCAATACTTTTCCTTTTGATAACCAGCACACTTCTGTATGTTGTAAAAGCGTTACATGGTTTCTGCCCATGTCATTGCATAGTGCAGAAAATACACGAGAGTTCAGGGGTCTTGCTTTAACAAAGTTAACCATTTTCATTGTAGTGTCCAAAACGTCTTTCAAGCTGTCAGGCATTCCCTTGGCAGCAAGAGCCTCTCGGTGGATGCTGCAGTGTACCCAAGTGGCGTTGGGAGCAACTGCTTGCACGCGTATTACCTCTCCACTATATCTCCCTGTCATGGCTTTTGCGCCATCAGTACAGATACCAAAACATCTTAACCACCAAAGTCCATTTGATGTCACAAAGCTGTCCAGAACTTTAAAAATATCCTCTCATGTTGTCCTGATTTCCAGAGGTTTGCAGAAGAGGAAGTCTTCCTTAATTGACCCCCCATAAACGTAACGGACATATACCAGGAGCTGTGCCAGGCCCGCCACAACTGTTGACTCCTCCACCTGTAACGCACATCATTCACTGGCTTGCATGCAAAGCAGTAATGGTTTCAAAACATCTCCTGTCATGTCACTGAAGCGTCGTGAAACAGTGTTGTTTGATGAAGATATTGTCTGTATAGTTTTTGTTGGCCTTTTCCCCCAGCATTGTCCCAGCCATATCTGCGGCAGCAGAAAGAATTAAAAGTCCTCCACAATAGCATGGGGCTAACCTGTCCTAGCCACTCTGTAGCTCACCATATAAGACGCTTCTAGACCCTTCTTAGTAATAGCATCTGTTGCTTGTATACTTACTACTAGCAAGTCATCTTAATTCTCACTCAAAACTATATGTTTCGTTTCTAAATGTCTGAGCAAGAGTGAAGGTTTCATTGTGAGATAGAGTTGTGAAAAAGTTATTTTGCACATATAACACACTGTGGCTGAGGAAAGGCACTACTCCTAATATAAGTGAACCCCAAATCAATGTAGATCCCATCATATTTGAGCCTCTTCGATGGTTCAACATCCCTGTCTTTTGTTCGGTGCTTTCCCGGGTAAGGGGGCAGTAGCTCTTCGGCTGCATCAGATTCACAACTGTCAGTGTCCATGCTAGCTGGGCTAACAACAAATGTAGAATTACTGATGCTAGCATTGGATGTGCTCGTGGAAGCAGAACAACTTGTTTCGTTGACAGCTGCAGGTGTAGTACTTCTGGTAGTAGCAGTAACCATTAGAGCTGGTATGTGTCTCTATGGACACGGGCCTTACATTTTCTTTACCATTTAGCAATTGTCGAGCAAACGGAATGAGCAGCAGCTACGTTTGGCTACATTCGGACCGTTAATGGAATTCCCAAGAGAGAGTAACGGTTAATGCGATTGGATGTTAATTATTTGACTAGGCTACCTGTATTTGACATTGTGTTGTTATTTCACTGAACACTAGATGGTTTCATTTTATTTTTGGCAGTGAAACGGGGCTACTCAGGTGAGAGAAAAAAAACTCACCCATAATGTATAGCCCCGTTTGAAAATATAAATGGACTGCTTGAAAATGTGAAGAAAATTATTATTTTTTAAATATTTTTTTATTATGTGAATCACATTTTTATTTGGCGTACCCCCGACGGCATTGCACATAGTACCCCAGTTTGGGAATACCTGCCCTAGAGCACACAACAAACTATACATACCTCGGCCTAAACATCAGCGCCACAGGTAAGCTGTGAACGATCTGAGAAACAAGGCAAGAAGGGCCTTCTATGCCATCAAAAGGAACATAAAATTCTACATACCAATTAAGATCAGGCTAAAAATACTTGAATCAGTTATAGAATCCATTGCCCTTTATGGTTGTGAGGTCTGGTGTCCGCTCACCAACCAAGAATTCACAAAATGGGACAAACACCAAATTGAGACTGCATGCAGAATTCTGCAAAAATATCCTGCATGTACAACGTAAAACACCAAATAATGCATACAGAACAGAATTAGGCCGAAACCCGCAAATGATCAAAATCCAGAAAAGAGACGTTAAATTCTACAACCATCTAAATGGAAGTGATTCCCAAAACTTCCATAACAAAGCCATCACCTACAGAGAAACTAACCTGGAGAAGAGCCCCCTAAGCAAGCTGGTCCTGGGGCTCTGTTCACAAACACAAACAGACCCCACAGAGCCCCAGAACAGAAACACAATTAGATCCAACCAAATCATGAGAAAACAAAAATATATTTGTGTGACACATTGGAAAGAATTTACAAAAAAACAGAGAAAACTAGAATGCTATTTGTCCCTAAACAGAGTGTACACAGTGGCAGAATACCTGACCACTGTGACTGACACAAAATTACGGAAATCTTTGACTATGTACAGACTCAGTGGGCATAGCCTTCCTATTGAGAAAGGCCGCCAAAGTCAGACCTGGCTCTCAAGAGAAGACAAGCTATGTGTACACTGCCCATAAAATGTTGTAACTTCCTAACCTCCTGCCAAATGTATGGCCATATTTGAGACACATATTTCCCTCAGATTACACAGAACCACAAAGAATTAAAAAACAAATCAAATTTTCCTGAACAGGAAAAAAAGGGGAAATTGGTTAAACAAACAGGTATAATTGTGCTTTCCTCTGAATCCCTCCCTCTTCCTCTCTCTGTCCCTCCTCATCCCCCTCTCCCCTACTCATTATTTCTTCATCATCCAAATCTCTCCCCGTCACCCCTCTTCCCTCTGTATCCCTCCCTACACGCTCCATCACCTCATCCTCTTGCCCTTTCTAACTGTTTTCCTGTGTGTTTGACCTGGTTGCCACGGTGGCCTCGATGTCAGCCCCCTCAAAGAGAAGAGGAGAGGCAGTCGAACAGAGGGCCAATTTACACATTATTACCACAAGGTTTAAGGTGCTGAGAAAGAGGAGGACAAAATGAGGAGATAATGGATGCTGTTTGTGCAGAGGTGGGCAGGCACCCCGTCACCTTTTCTGTCCCTTTACAAGGTTATCTGTCAGAGAGATAACGAGAGGCGAGACGGTTGCTTTGCTACTGGCTCTGCTCTCTGGCTGGCGCCTAATTAATCATTAATTGTAATATGGCCACACACTTCTCATGTAGAGCAGGCCACACTGAGGTGGTGTCAGGGTGTATGTGTCAAGGACTCTTGCTGTGTGTTCATACTCACACAGCCATAGCTGGCCTCTCTTGTGGTTTATCACCACCACCACAGGTGTTGCAGAGAGAGAGAGAGAGAGAGAGATTCAATGAATAGGAATATATAGTCTGAAGTTAACATACACCTTAGCCAAATACATTTAAACTCCGTTTTTCACAATTCCTGACATTTAATCCAAGTAAACATTCTCTGTCTTCGGTAAATTAGGATCACCACTTTATTTTAAGAATGTGAAATGTCAGAATAATAGTAGAGAGGAGGATTTATTTCGGATTATATTTCTTTCATCACATTCCCAGTGGGTCAGAAGTTTACATACAACCAATTAGTATTTGGTAGCAGTGCCTTTAAATTGCTTAACTTGGGTCAAATGTTTCGGCTAGCCTTCCACAAGCTTCCCACAATAAGTTGGGAGAATTTTGTCCCATTCCTCCTGACAGAGCCGATGTAACTGGGTCAGGTTTGTAGGCCTCCTTGCTCGCACATACTTTTTCAGTTCTGCCCACAAATTTTCTATGGGATTGAGGTCAGGGAGTTGTGATGGCCACTCTAATACCTTGACTTTGTTGTCCTTATAAGCCATTTTGCCACAACTTTGGAAGTATGCTTGGGGTCATTGTCCATTTGATAGACCCATTTGCAACCAAGCTTTAACTTCCTGACTGATGTCTTGAGATGTTGCTTCAATATTTCCACATACATTTCCTGCCTCATGATGCTATCTATTTTTTGACGTGCACCAGTTCCTCCTGCAGCAAAGCACCCCCACAACATGATGCTGCCACGCCCGCGCTTCACGGTTGGGATGGTGTTCTTCGGCTTGCAAGCCTCCCCATTTTTCCTCCAAACATAACAATGGTCATTATGGCCAAACAGTTATATTTTAGTTTCAATAGACCAGAGGACATTTCTCCAAAAAGTACGATCTTTGTCGCCATGTGCAGTTGTAAACCATAGTCTGGCTTTTTTATGGCGGTTTTGGAGCAGTGGCTTCTTCCTTGCTGAGCGGCCTTTCAGGTTATGTCGATATAGGACTTGTTTTACTGTGGATATAGATATGTTTGTACCTTTTTCCTCCAGCATCTTCACAAGGTCATTTGCTGTTGTTCTGCGATTGATTTGCACTTTTTGCTCCATAGTACGTTCATCTCTAGGAGATAGAACGAGTCTCCATTCTGAGCGGTATGATGGCTGTATGGTCCCATGGTGTTTATACTTGCGTACTATTGTTTGTACAGATGAACGTGGTACCTTCAGGCATTTGGAAATTGCTCCAAACTTGTGGAGGTCTACAATTTTTTCTCTGAGGTCTTGGTTGATTTCTTTTGATTTTCCCATGCAAAGAGGCACTGAGTTTGGATGTAGGCCTCGACAAGTACACCTCCGATTGACTCAAATGATATCAATTAGCCTATCAGAAGCTTCTAAAGCCATGACATCATTCTCTGGAATTTTCCAAGCTGTTTAAAGGCACAGTAAACTTAGTGTATGTTTGGCGTCATTTTGAGTAAAATAAGGGAAATGTACACTCACCACGCTGCACCTTGGTCCTCTCCCACCAACAGCCGTGACAATGTATTTCAAGGCCTACCTTCAAACGCAGTGCCTCTTTGCTTGACATCATGGGAAAATCAAAAGAAATCAGCCAAGACCTCTGAAAAAAATGGTAAACCTCCACAAATCTGGTTCATCCTTGGGAGCAATTTCCAAATGCCTGAAGGTACCACGTTCATTTGTACAAACAAAAGTACTCAAGTATAAACACCATGGAACTACGCAGCTGTCATACCGCTCAGATAGGAGATGCATTCTGACGGAGTGCAAATCAATCCCAGAACAACAGCAAAGGACCTTGTGAAGATGCTGGAAACGGGTACAAAAGTATCTATATCCACAGTAAAACAAGTCCTATATCAGCATAACCTGAAAGGCTGCTCAGCAAGAAAGAAGCCACTGCTCCAAAACAGTCATAAAAAGCAGACTACGGTTCGCAACTGCACATGGGAACAAAGATTGTACTTTTTGGAGAAATGTCCTCTGGTCTGATGAAACAAAAATAGAACTGTTTGGCCATAATGACCATTGTTATGTTTGGAGGAAAAAGGGGGGGGCTTGCAAGCCGAAGAACACCATCCCAACCGTGTGGCAGCATCATATTGTGGGGGTGCTTTGCTGCAGGAGGAACTGGTGCACTTCACAAAATAGATGGCTTCATGGGGAAGGAAAATTACGTGGATATATTGAAGCACTTGGTCGCAAATGGATCTTCCAAATCGACAATGACCCCAAGCAAATTCCAAAGTTGTGGCAAAATGGCTTAAGGACAACAAAGTCAAGGTATTGGAGTGGCCATCACAAAGCCCTGACCACAATCCTATAGAAAATTTGTGGGCAGAACTGAAAAAGCATGTGCGAGCAAGGAGGCCTACAAACCTGATTCAGTTACACCAGCTCTGTCAGGAGGGATGGGCCAAAATTCACCCAAATTAGTGTGGGAAGCTTGTGGAAGGCTACTCGAAATGTTTGAACCAAGTTAAACAATTTAAAGGCAAAGCTACCAATTACTAATTGAGTGTATGTTAAATGTATTTGGCTATGGTGTATGTAAACTTCTGACTTCAACTGTACATAACTCACCTCTGTGAGTGTAATGTTTACTGTTCATTTTTTTTGTCATCTACTTCATTTGCTTGGGCAATGTTAACATACGTTTCCCATGCCAATAAAGCCCTTGAATTGAATTTCATTTAAGAGAGAGACAGACAGACAGACAGACAGACTCACAGAGAGAAACAGACAGAGAAACAGACAGAGAAACAGAAGACAGACAGACAGACAGACAGAAGACAGACAGACAGACAGACAGACAGACAGACAGACAGACAGACAGACAGACAGACAGACAGACAGACAGACAGACAGACAGACAGACAGACAGACAGACAGACAGAAACAGACAGACAGACAGACAGACAGACAGACAGACAGACAGACAGACAGACAACAGAGAGAGGGAGAGAGATAGAGACAGACAGACAGACAGACAGACAGACAGACAGACAGACAGACAGACAGACAGACAGACAGACAGACAGACAGACAGACAGACAGACAGACAGACAGACAGACAGACAGACAGACAGACAGACAGAGAGAGGGATGGACGGACAGACAGAGAGAAAGAGAGCAAGAGAGAGAGACAGACAGAGAGACAGAGAGACAGACAGAGAGACAGACAGAGAGACAGACAGACAGTGAAACAGACAGAGAAACAGACAGACAGATAAACACAAATAGAGAGAGGGAGAGAGATAGACACAGAGAGGGAGAGAGATAGACACAGAGAGAGAGAGAGATAGACACAGAGAGAGAGAGAGAGACAGAGAGACAGAGAGACAGACAGACAGACAGACAGACAGACAGACAGACAGACAGACAGACAGACAGACAGACAGACAGACAGACAGACAGACAGACAGACAGACAGACAGACAGACAGACAGACAGACAGACAGACAGAGAGAGAGAGAGAGAGGGACGGACGGACGGACAGAGAGAGAGAGAGAAAGAGAGCAAGAGAGACAGACAGACAGACACAGAGAGAGAGAAAGTCAGACAGATAGACACAGAGAGATAGTAATTAATTTATTCAAACAGTGACTAGTACCACGAAGCCTTAATAGCGACTTCAAAACATGTGAGCCCAAACACAGCAGCCTTCCTTCCTTTTTTTCCTTTCTTCCTTCCTTCTTTCCTATCTTTCTTCGTTACCATCATCTGGTCACAGAACTTGTCATTGAAGGAGTTGGAGAAGAGGCGTGTGACAGAGGTGAGGCGGTTGACCATGTAGTCCTCCAGCATCATCAACAGATGGGTATGGATCTGGTCCACCTCGATGGTAACCCCTTCCAGGAACCGGGAGACAGAACACAGGTAACCACATTTCCATAATAATTTTTCAATTCAGGACATTTTCATCACCATGAATCATGGTTTAGTTTATCCAACTTAGTTTCCTCTCAACCCAAGAGCCCAGTAAAACAGGTCTGGATTATCCGGTGCCTCAGAGAAAAGCTACAGCAAGAAGGCCAGGGCCAGTAATGTACGCACACACGGATGATGCATGGCAGCCACATTCATATTCCACTCTTTGCTCAGAACAATCACTCCATCCTGTATCGACCCCTCCCTGGCACACTCATTAGTGTTAGGCCAGGGAAGACAGGATGAGAGAAGGATTGGAGAAAATGAGAGCAGGAGAGAAGAGGATGGAGGGAGAATGGATGGATGGAGAGGTGAAGGTGTGGATAGGTAGATTGAGGGTAGAAAGGATGGAAGTCAGTGTTGCCTTGAGGAAGAGAGGCAAATGTAGAACAAGACTTACAAGATCATTAATGAGATGGAATGGAGGGAAGGAGGAATGAGAGAGGGATGGGGTGACGGGATAGAGGGATGAGATAGAGGGATGAAGGGAAGATATGGAGGGATAGAGAAAAGGTGTGAAACGAGAGTAAGCGATGAAGGAAGACAAATAGGAAAGGGATAAAGAAAGGAGGTGGAGGAGGATAAGAGAGAAGAGAAGAAAGGAAGAAAAAGGGCTGTGTTAAATACCAACCTTCACCATACAGGCCTCTCCTGCCTCATGTTACATTTCACATTTTTAAATGTAACCTTTATTTAACTAGGCTAGTCAGTTAAGAACAAATTATTATTTACAATGACGGCCTACCCCAGCCAAACATGAACGATGCTGGGCCAATTGTGCGCCGCCCTATGGGACTCCCAATCACAACCGGATGTGATGCAGCCTGGATACAGGCCTCTCATAGAGGCCTCCCACAGGCCTCTCCTGTCTCATACAGCCCTCTCCTTTCTCATACTCTCCTATATCCTGCAGGTGAGAATTGTTGGAGTTGAGGGCTTGGAACAGGGCAGCAATGATCTTCTTTCTGGACGAGGCAGGCTTTAATAGCAGGGCAGTGTCCTTAGCCTCACAGAAGTTCAACAGCTGGAGCAACAGCAAGAGCTGGAATCAATACGGATCAATGGAGGATCAAAATACAGAGCCAACTTACTAAAGTTCCCCTAATACACTGAACTCATTAGGGGAACATATTTTAAATAAATATAGACTAGACCACTTTGAAGGTATGAAAACAAAACCTTTGAAAAAAACATTGAACTTTGTTATAAACTTTCCAAATAAGTCTGTTGTCATGGCTTGGCCTGTGACCTGAAGCCATGGCCTCTCACCTCTGTGTAAATGACCTTATGCTCCATGACGTTGAGGTCCATGGTGAAGAGGCATGGCTGAAGGGGTGTGCATAAGGTGTAGCCCTCCTCCGTTGGCCGCCTGGTGGCTAGGCAGGTGCTTCTTAAAGAGGATCAACACAAGGTTAGGCTGTGGAGTGTGTTTTATTGTATGGCCAGATGGTAATGCTCACTAAGAACTTCATTCCAATATCTGTAGCATGTGCAGAGCAAAGACCATATCTAACACTGCCTCATTCCATTTCTATGTGCAACAACTCCCTGGTACGGCGTCTCAGACCCACGTCTTCGTGTGGCTCCATGACGACGGTGACAATCTTCCCAGTGACCTGGGCCAGCACCTGCAGGGAGTGTAGGCCTGCTTCCTGACCGGGGAGTTGGGGAAGGTGACCTCTCTCACCAGGTTATGGGTGACCATGTGGAAGGACTTGTCCTGAGCAGTCAGCAGCTCCTCTGTCTTCTCCTCATCCTTCAGAGGGGTGGCTCAACGCACCAGGAGCTGCTCCAGTGGTCTTTGCCATGGCTACTGCACCGTTAGACACCTGGAGGTAAAAGTTTAATAATAACTTCATATTTCACTATTGTTTTCACCCCACCGTTATACCCGACAGAAAAGTCCATAGGGGGCAGGGGCCATCTTGCCATAGGAAGATTTTATTGTTTCAACCCTGTATAGTTCAAGTATATGTGTCAACACAAACCAGACAGCTACTGTTACCACAGATAACCGTACCTCTCAAGTGAGGTTCATCATGATGAAGAGCAGAGCCTTAACTTCTTCGAGATAGGGGGCGCTCTTTTAATTTTTGGATAAAAAACGTTCCCGTTTTAAACAAGATATTTTGACACGAAAAGATGCTCGACTATGCATGTAATTGACAGCTTTGGAAAGAAAAAACTCTGACGTTTCCAAAACTGCAAAGATATTATCTGTGAGTGCCCCAGAACTAATGCTACAGGTGAAACCAAGATGAAATTTCATACAGGAAATGCCCCAGATTCTGAAGGCGCTGTGTTCCAATGTCTCCTTATATGGCTGTGAATGCGCCAGGAATGAGCCTGCCCTTTCTGTCGTTTCCCCAAGGTGTCTGCAGCATTTTGACGTATTTGTAGGCATATCATTGGAAGATTGACCATAAGATTGACCACTACATTTACCAGGTGTCCGCCCGGTGTCCTGCGTCGAAATTATTGCGTAATCTCCAGGTCCATGCGCGTTCCATTTCTTCAGAGGAGAAACTAAACTGCCACGAATGACTTATCATCGAATAGATATGTGAAAAACACCTTGAGAATTGATTCTAAACAACGTTTGCCATGTTTCTGTCGATATTATGGAGTTAATTTGGAAAAAAGTTCGCGTTTTAATGACTTAATTTTCGGGGGTTTTCTTACCCAAACATGATGAAGAAAACGGAGCGATTTGTCTACACAAATAATATTTTTGTAAAAACTGAACATTTGCTATCTAACTGAGAGTCTCCTCATTGAAAACATCTGAAGTTCTTCAAAGGTAAATGATTTTATTTGAATGCTTTTCTTGTTTTTGTGAAAATGTTGCATGCTGAATGCTAGGCTAAATGCTATGCTAGGCTATCAATACTCTTACACAAATGCTTGTTTAGCTATGGTTCAAAAGCATATTTTGAAAATCTGAGATGACAGTGTTGTTAACAAAAGGCTAAGCTTGAGAGCAAATATATTTATTTCATTTAATTTGCGATTTTCATGAATAGTTAACGTTGCGTTATGGTAATGAGCTAGAATCAAGAGGCTAGAATCAAGAGGTTGAGGAAGGTGAGATGGTTCTGCAGGACCCAGATGACAGGTAGTCTCTGCATCAGGAACTTAATGGACACCACCCCTCCCAGCTTGGCACACCAGGCCTGCTCATAGCAGCTCACATACAGACGCTCCACGACGTAGGAGACAGAGGCAGCTGGCATGCCTGGGGAGGGAGACGAGGAATGAAGGGGGGATGAGGAATGAAGGGGGGAGAGGAGGGAGATGAGGAATGAAGGGGGAGAGGAGGGAGATGAGGAATGAAGGTGGGAGGAGGGAAATGAGGAATGAAGGTGGGAGAGGAGAGAAATGAGGAATGAAGGGGGAGAGGAGGGGGTGAGGAGGAATGAAGGTGGGAGGAGGGAAATTAGAAATGAAGGGGAAGAGGAGGGAGATGAGGAATGAAGGTGGGAGGAGGGAAATGCGGAATGAAGGGGGAGGAGAGAGATTAGGAATGAAGGGGGAGAGAGGAGGGAGATGAGGAATGAAGGTGGGAGAGGAGAGAGATGAGGAATGAAGGGGGAGAGGAGGGAGATGAGGAATGAAGGTGGGAGAGGAGAGAGATGAGGAATGAAGGGGGAGAGGAGGGAGATGAGGAATGAAGGGGGAGAGGAGGGAGATGAGGAATGAAGGGGGAGGAGAGAGATGAGGAATGAAGGTGGGGGGAGGGAAATGAGGAATGAAGAGGGGGGAGGGAGAATGGATGGATGGAGAGGTGAAGGTGTGGATAGGTAGATTGAGGGTAGAAAGGATGGAAGTCAGTGTTGCCTTGAGGAAGAGAGGCAAATGTAGAACAAGACTTACAAGATCATTAATGAGATGGAATGGAGGGAAGGAGGAATGAGAGAGGGATGGGGTGGCGGGATAGAGGGATGAGATAGAGGGATGAAGGGAAGATATGGAGGGATAGAGAAAAGGTGTGAAACGAGAGTAAGCGATGAAGGAAGACAAATAGGAAAGGGATAAAGAAAGGAGGTGGAGGAGGATAATAGAGAAGAGAAGAAAGGAAGAAAAAGGGCTGTGTTAAATACCAACCTTCACCATACAGGCCTCTCCTGCCTCATGTTACATTTCACATTTTTAAATGTAACCTTTATTTAACTAGGCAAGTCAGTTAAGAACAAATTCTTATTTACAATGACGGCCTACCCCAGCCAAACCTGAACGATGCTGGGCCAATTGTGCGCCGCCCTATGGGACTCCCAATCACAACCGGATGTGATGCAGCCTGGATACAGGCCTCTCATAGAGGCCTCCCACAGGCCTCTCCTGTCTCATACAGCCCTCTCCTTTCTCATACTCTCCTATATCCTGCAGGTGAGAATTGTTGGAGTTGAGGGCTTGGAACAGGGCAGCAATGATCTTCTTTCTGGACGAGGCAGGCTTTAATATCAGGGCAGTGTCCTTAGCCTCACAGAAGTTCAACAGCTGGAGCAACAGCAAGAGCTGGAATCAATACGGATCAATGGAGGATCAAAATACAGAGCCAACTTACTAAAGTTCCCCTAATACAGTGGACTCATTAGGGGAACATATTTTAAATAAATATAGACTAGACCACTTTGAAGGTATGAAAACAAAACCTTTGAAAAAAACGTTGAACTTTGTTATAAACTTTCCAAATAAGTCTGTTGTCATGGCTTGGCCTGTGACCTGAACCCATGGCCTCTCACCTCTGTGTAAATGACCTTATGCTCCATGACGTTGAGGTCCATGGTGAAGAGGCATGGCTGCAGGGGTGTGCATAAGGTGAGGCCCTCCTCTGTTGGCCGCCTGGTGGCTAGGCAGGTGCTTCTTAAAGAGGATCAACACAAGGTTAGGCTGTGGAGTGTGTTTTATTGTATGGCCAGATGGTAATGCTCACTTAGAACTTCATTCCAATATCTGTAGCATGTGCAGAGCAAAGACCATATCTAACACTGCCTCATTCCATTTCTATGTGCAACAACTCCCTGGTACGGCGTCTCAGACCCACGTCTTCGTGTGGCTCCATGACGACGGTGACAATCTTCCCAGTGACCTGGGCCAGCACCTGCAGGGAGTGTAGGCCTGCTTCCTGACCGGGGAGTTGGGGAAGGTGACCTCTCTCACCAGGTTATGGGTGACCATGTGGAAGGACTTGTCCTGAGCAGTCAGCAGCTCCTCTGTCTTCTCCTCATCCTTCAGAGGGGTGGCTCAACGCATCAGGAGCTGCTCCAGTGGTCTTTGCCATGGCTACTGCACCGTTAGACACCTGGAGGTAAAAGTTTAATAATAACTTCATATTTCACTATTGTTTTCACCCCACAGTTATACCCGACAGAAAAGTCCATAGGGGGCAGGGGCCATCTTGCCATAGGAAGATTTTATTGTTTCAACCCTGTATAGTTCAAGTATATGTGTCAACACAAACCAGACAGCTACTGTTACCACAGATAACCGTACCTCTCAAGTGAGGTTCATCATGATGAAGAGCAGAGCCTTAACTTCTTCGAGATAGGGGGCGCTCTTTTAATTTTTGGATAAAAAACGTTCCCGTTTTAAACAAGAAATTTTGACACGAAAAGATGCTCGACTATGCATGTAATTGACAGCTTTGGAAAGAAAAAACTCTGACGTTTCCAAAACTGCAAAGATATTATCTGTGAGTGCCCCAGAACTAATGCTACAGGTGAAACCAAGATGAAATTTCATACAGGAAATGCCCCAGATTCTGAAGGCGCTGTGTTCCAATGTCTCCTTACATGGCTGTGAATGCGCCAGGAATGAGCCTGCCCTTTCTGTCGTTTCCCCAAGGTGTCTGCAGCATTTTGACGTATTTGTAGGCATATCATTGGAAGATTGACCATAAGATTGACCACTACATTTACCAGGTGTCCGCCCGGTGTCCTGCGTCGAAATTATTGCGTAATCTCCAGGTCCATGCGCGTTCCATTTCTTCAGAGGAGAAACTAAACTGCCACGAATGACTTATCATCGAATAGATATGTGAAAAACACCTTGAGAATTGATTCTAAACAACGTTTGCCATGTTTCTGTCGATATTATGGAGTTAATTTGGAAAAAAGTTCGCGTTTTAATGACTTAATTTTCGGGGGTTTTCTTACCCAAACATGATGAAGAAAACGGAGCGATTTGTCTACACAAATAATATGTTTGTAAAAACTGAACATTTGCTATCTAACTGAGAGTCTCCTCATTGAAAACATCTGAAGTTCTTCAAAGGTAAATGATTTTATTTGAATGCTTTTCTTGTTTTTGTGAAAATGTTGCATGCTGAATGCTAGGCTAAATGCTATGCTAGGCTATCAATACTCTTACACAAATGCTTGTTTAGCTATGGTTCAAAAGCATATTTTGAAAATCTGAGATGACAGTGTTGTTAACAAAAGGCTAAGCTTGAGAGCTAATATATTTTTTTCATTTCATTTGTGATCTTCATGAATAGTTAACGTTGCGTTATGCTAATGAGCTTGCCTAGAGAATTACACTCCTGGATACAGGTTTTTTTCGTAGCCAAACGTGATGAACAAAACGGAGCGATTTGTCCTACACAAATAATCTTTTTGTAAAAACTGAACATTTGCTATCTAACTGAGAGTCTCCTCATTGAAAACATCTGAAGTTCTTCAAAGGTAAATTATTTTATTTGAATGCTTTTCTTGTTTTTGTGAAAATGTTGCATGCTGAATGCTAGGCTAAATGCTATGCTAGGCTATCAATACTCTTACACAAATGCTTGTTTAGCTATGGTTCAAAAGCATATTTTGAAAATCTGAGATGACAGTGTTGTTAACAAAAGGCTAAGCTTGAGAGCAAATATATTTATTTCATTTAATTTGCGATTTTCATGAATAGTTAACGTTGCGTTATGGTAATGGTAGAGAAATGAGGAATGAAGGGGAGAGGAGGGGGAGAGAGGAGGGGGTGAGGAATGAAGGTGGGAGGAGGGAAATTAGAAATGAAGGGGAAGAGGAGGGAGATGAGGAATGAAGGTGGGAGGAGGGAAATGAGGAATGAAGGGTGGAGGAGAGAGATTAGGAATGAAGGGGGAGAGGAGGGAGATGAGGAATGAAGGTGGGAGAGGAGAGAGATGAGGAATGAAGGGGGAGAGGAGGGAGATGAGGAATGAAGGGGGAGAGGAGGGAGATGAGGAATGAAGGGGGAGGAGAGAGATGAGGAATGAAGGTGGGGGAGGGAAATGAGGAATGAAGAGGGGGAGGGAAATGAGGAATGAAGGGGGAGATGAGGAATGAAGGTGGGAGAGGAGGGAGATAAGGAATGAAGGTGGGAGAGGAGAGAGATGAGGAATGAAGGTGGGAGAGGAGAGAGATGAGGAATGAAGGGGGAGAGGAGGGAGATGAGGAATGAAGGTGGGAGAGGAGAGAGAGATGAGGATTAAAGGGGGAGGAGGGAAATTAGGAATGAACGGGGGAGAGGAGGGAGGTGAGGAATGAAGAGGGAAGAGGAGGGGGTGAGGAATGAAGAGGGGAGAGGAGGGAGATGAGGAATGAAGAGGGAAGAGGAGGGGGTGAGGAATGAAGAGGGGAGAGGAGGGAGATGAGGAATGAGGAGGGGAGAGGAGGGGGATGTGGAAGAGGGAGGGGGATGATGAATGAAGGGGAGAGGAGAGAGGAGATGAGGAATGAAGAAGGTAGTGTAGGGGGATGGGGAAGAGGGAGGGAGATGAGGAATGAAGAGGGTAGAGGAGGGGGATGAGGGAAGAGAAGGAGCAGAATGAGCTACAGTAACAGCAATAATGTATATTCACAGACAAGAATTAAAGCACTTACAGTAATCGAGAATTAACTTCCTGTTCAAAACGTATCAAATGTTGTATAAATCAACGCTAGCACACATTATAGTAAGTGATGCCATGCCACTGGTAAACCCCCAAGCCCTCTGTCTCTCACCCTCTCCTCGGACCCCAGGATGATGGAGGCTATTTCGAAGATAACAGCCAGAGAAACCTCTCCTATTTTACACAGCTAATTTTCAGAGTAGGCCACGCAGGTGGCTATGGTGTTGATCAAAACCGGGCTGGCTGCCCAGCAGGTAGCACTGCAGCAAGAACGGACCTGGGGGGAGGGGTGGGGACAAAAACCCAACACCTATGAGAAGCATACAAAAGGAGGAGAATAGAAAGGGTAGAAGGTGTGAGAGAATGACACAGAAGGAGAGAGGAGACAAAAAAAGATGGAGCATCCAGCCAAATGAGACAGAGGTGGAGAGACGGTTAAGTCCCAAATGCGAGTGAGACAAAAAGACAAGGTAGCAGAGAGAAATATGCCTTCTTTCACCACACTGCTGAGCCACAGACACTATGGTGTAGTGTCTGGCGAGAATGCCCTGGTCAGTGACTGTTCAAAAGTCCTGAGTACTGGGCCTTGTTGCGGTGGGTGATTTTCACACTGGGGACACACTTCTCTGTGAAACTGGACACACACACAACCGCAAAACACACTCAATTAAACATGCCGTCATAAGACATTCAATAGACACAAGCAAACGACAAAACACTCAAATATTAACATGTTCATCATTAAAATGGTAATGAATCATTTACAGGGTCTGTCACATCAGCTTTGGTTTTATTCTGTGGTAACAGCCATTTTCTGTCCCTGGGTGTTTCATCTGTAGTCTCTGGCATTGGTTAAAAACCCCAAGGACCGATAGACAGTCTTTGTGCCTGACTGGCTGGCCTCGGCCTCCCTCTCCCCCTGTCCTCTCCAAGGCTGTGTTGTTGTTCAGCCCTGCTGAAGGAGTCGGGTTGTTGTATTGCTATATAAGGTGGCAGGTAGCCTAGTGGTTAGAATTTTGGTCCAGGAACCAAAAGGTCCCTGGTTTGAAATCCCCAGACCGACAAGGTGAAAATCTGTCAATGTGCCCTTGAGCAAGGCACTTAACCCTAACTTGCTCCAGGGGCGCTGTACTACTATGGCTAACCCTGACCCTGGTGCACGTTACAATAAAACATTATAAATGAAAAGTTTAGCCGTGCTGAAGTCGACGTGTTGTTTGAGAAGCTGTTTTTTCCATGCTTGAGCTAGTGTTTTATAACGCCACATGCCAGGAACACACCTGATGGACTGCTCCTTTTCATTATCGCCTATTAAAATACTTTTGCTTTAGGAGAGGGAGAGGCAGAGAGGGGAGAAGAGGAGGGGGTGAGGAGGAGGGAGGGAGAGAAGGGAGTGGGGGGGTTAGACAGACAGCCAGATCAATTCCCGTCCACGGCCCCTGCCACTCCAATGGCGCTCCATTCTCACTTCTTGGCATTCGGTGATATCAAGAAAAGCTATCTGACCCTTTTCACTGAAAGTCCCTTTTTCCAAAGACCAACAGGTGAAACAAAGAGAGAATGTAGGGGGTGAGAGATGAAAGAAAAACATTGAGAGAGGACATCATGGATCAAAACATCTGACAGGTGGGGGGGCGCACGATCCCCACAATCATGACTGACACACTTCATTATCTCAGCAGGAGTGTGTGGGTGGGGGGAGCGGGGGGTGGGGGGGGTGTACACAGAGGGGGAAAAGTCCATTAGCCCTTGCCCGGAGGTCAATGATGGTAATGGGGGAGAGAGAAATATGGGGATTGATTAAGGCATGAAGAGATGAAGACAATACCCGAGGTCATGTGGAGTTGAGCAGAAACTGGGGAACATTAAAGAGTGCATGTGCGTGCAAATAGTTTTACTTGGGGTGAGCCAGGAGCTGTTACATGGCATGTTTGTTGTCATCCAAGGAGATCCTAGCGACCAGAAACACTTGATGACCTCCCAGCCAGGCTTGCCGTCTGTAGAACGGCTCAGTGTTGGCACTCTTCAGACATTCCAGAGCCGTCTCTATAGCATACAGTGGAAACAGAGAGAGGCGTTTAACCCTAACCCTAACTCAGTGTTGGCAGTCTTCAGATGGTGGGTCACATTGAGATTGACTTTATCATTTATAATTATAAGGTTCTGTATTTATTTTCTTAGTCAACCTTGTTTTCAGTCCTAGTTTTGATTCACCTGCCTGTTTGCCTACCTGTGTATGACCATTGTCTGCCTGTGACCACGATTCCTGCCTTCTGTGAAGGCGAAATAAACACCTGCCGCACTCTGCGCGTGAATCTACACCTTTTTCTCCCTGAGATTTCACTACAATAAGGTAGACTCGGCGAGATGATGCTGCCAAGAGCAGCACCTCAGATATTGGGCGCGTTTGAGTGGTAAGGCTAAATCAACAGACCATAGACGAACGTCGAGGAGGGAAGTTGGGGCAGGTGCATCTGAAAGTCAGACACTAATGTGGTTTTCTAACAGCAAGGCTCATATCAACGCTCATATGAATTTCAGTGTTGAAATTGTTTATAAAAGGTTTTCTTTATAAGGTTGAAAAAAAAACAGGTCTCCAACCCCATATCACAAACTCACAAACTGAAATCATAATATAATATTATGTGTGTACATTGTACACTAAATTAGTTAAAGAGTACCTCAAATATCACATTTATTTGTATATATCCACTGTACACATAAATGAGTCAAATTTTTGCATTTTATCTAACTCTAACCATTTTCCTAAACAGAAACACCCTTATGATTGTTTGACAATAGAGCCCACAATGCAGGCGATGGCTGAAGGATGAAGTCCTTGTAGAGCAACTTGCAGTCAACTGCAGTCAAAACTTTGTGACCTTTGATCACCGTCGCTTCATACTCATCGCCAATCCCAAAGGCTCCAGGTCATCTACAAGTCTCTGCTTGTCAGCGATTAGGTGAATGGAAAGGGAAGACAGAGGGTTAAATAAGGAACATTGATTATGGAATGGAAACCAGGTGTGTATAATGAAGACAAAACAAAACGAAAATGAAACATGGATCGGTGGTGACTAGAAAGCCGGTGACGTCGACCGCCGAACGCCGCCCGGACAAGGAGAGGGACCAACTTCGGCGGAAGTCGTTACAGTACCCCCCCCCCAGCAGCGCACTGACACCGGCCTCGGGGATGGAGGTGGTGAAATTCCTGCAGTAATGACGGATCCAGGATGTCCTCCACCGGCACCCAGCATCTCTCCTCTGGACCGTACCCCTCCCATTCCACAAGGTACTGAAGGCCTCTCGCCCGATGCCTTGAGTCCATGATGGCTCGCACAGTATACGCCGGGGCACTTCGATGTCCTGAGGGGGCGAAGGAACCTCCCGCACCTCAGACTGCTGGAGCGGACCAGCCTGAGGAGAGACACATGGAATGAGGGGTTAATATGGTAATCAGGGGGAGTTGTAACCTATAACAAACCTCATTCAGTCTCCTCGGGACTTTAAATGGCCCCACAAACCGAGGACACAGCTTCCGGCAGGGCAGGCGAATGGGTAGGTTTCGGGTCGAGAGCCAGACCCGGTCTCCCGGTGCGAACACCTGGGCCTCACTGCGGTAGAGGTCGGCACCGCTCGCCTTCTGCCGCCTGATGGCCCGTTGTAGACGTCCCATGTCTCCTCCGAGTGCCGAAACCATTCATCCACCGCAGGAGCCTCGATCTGGCTCTCATGCCATGGTGCCAGGACCGGCTGATAACCTATCACACACTGAAAAGGTAATATGTTAGTGGAAGAGTGGCAGAGGGAGTTTTGGGCCATCTCCGCCCAGGGGATGAAAACCGCCCACTCCCCCGGCCGGTCCTGGCAATAGGACCGCAGAAACCTACCCACATCCTGGTTGACTCTATCCACCTGCCCATTACTCTCGGGGTGAAAACCTGAGGTGAGGCTGACAGAGACCGCCGAACGCCGCCCGAACAAGGAGAGGGACCAACTTCGGCGGAAGTCGTGACACTGCTAGGTAAAGCCCCCCTTATCTCAGCTCACTGGTCACCATAGCAGCACCCACTCGTAGCAAGCGCTCCAGCAGGTATATCTCACTGGTCACCCCCAAAGCCAATTCCTCCTTTGGCTGCCTTTCCTTCCAGTTCTCTGCTGCCAATGACTGGAATAAACTGCAAAAACCACTGAAGCTGGAGACCCATATCTCCATCACTAGCTTTAAGCACCAGCTGTCAGAGCAGCTCACAGATCACTGCACCTGTACAAAGCCCATCTGTAAACAGCCGATCCAACTACCTCATCCCCATACTGTATTTATTTATTTATCTTGCTCTTTAGCACCCCAGTATGTCTACTTGCACATGTATCTTCTGCACATCTACTATTCCATTCCAGTAATTACTTTGCCACCATGGCCTATTTATTGCCTTACCTCCCTTATCTTACCTCATTTGCACTCACTGTATATAGATTTTAATTTTTTCTACTGTATTATTGACTGCATGTTTATTTATTCCATGTGTAACTCTGTGTTGTTGTATGTGTCGAACTGCTGTGCTTTATCTTGGCCATGTCACGGTTGTAAATGAGAACTTGTTCTCAACTAGCCTACCTGGTTAAATAAAGGTGAAATAAATAAATAAACATGATTTTTGTAAAGTTCATGCAGTTCACATGTAGGCACAAGTCTGACATGTTTTATCCCAAGAAAACACTTTGAAAGGTGTTGAACAGCAGTGGTCATGGACTTGACAAAAATGGCCAGCTAGGATGCGGCCATTGAGATGAGCACGATGCAAGACTTTGCTCTTACACAGTCACACAGAGAATCTTGGCATGTGCACGGATACGCTTCATGCTGCTACAACATGCACACTATGGGAACACAACAGCAGAGAAGTTTAGCCTTAAGCTCCAAAACTCCTGTTTGTTGCGGAAATTGACCCACTACTACCGTTTACTTTGTGCATCTACGTCATCTCGCTGAGTCTACCTTTAAACCTAACCTATGACGTGATCCCCTTATGCATTGCTGCCCCATAGTGGCAAGAAGTGACATCCCCCCCAAAATGAAATGTCTCCTAGCCATAAATGTCTCCTGTCTCGAACACAAAAACTAAATAATACTAAAATACATGATAGAAAACCTAAATAAAAGCTAGCCAAGTGGACCTGAAAACTAACTGAAGCTGAACTGAATTTCAAATAAAAATCATTAAAATAATAGAAATAGAGGATATAACTAATATAAAAACACAAATGACCTTTGAGCTCAATAATGATCATTTAAAAATAATTGCATAGCATTTTGAAATGTTATACAATCACGAAAAGCACACATGCTTGTATAGAGAGAGTGTGAGAGGTTATCTCATTACAGCAATTGGCCCCAGTGAAACAGGCAGGCGGAGCAGACACCTTTATTACAGGGATCATGAGGATAATGCACTTTACTGTTTAACAAATTCATGGTTTTATCAGCAAAAACAATTTGACATTTGATTGAGGTGGCCAAATAGAATGTGCAGCTCGCACCAGTGCAACCAATAAAAATGTTTTGCTCGCACAGACAAGGGTGGAAAAATGTGACAAAATGGTTGCAGTCTGAAAACCTGTACCATGTGTAGAATAACTACCCTGCTGCACTCAGGCAGTGTGATTAACTCTGAGACCGGCGCTCTGAGTAACCTGTCATGAAGAGAGAACCTCTGCACACGGTGCCGGGCCCAGGGAGAGCAGAGGTCATTTAAACTGGCAGATTATGAACTGACAAGGCAACGCGGCCAGAGACTTAAAGAGGGAGAAAATTAACTAATTAACGCCAGAGAGGAGAGAGGGAGAGAGAGGGCTGGTCTGTCTGGTGGGAGAGGAGGTAGAAAGGAGGAGAGGAGGAGGAGACTGCATAATTGAATTCCACTAGCCTGGCCCTGTCAGCACATAAAGGCTATGCTGCTACTGGTTGACATGCACTCATCCCATCTCAACAGCTAGATATAAAGACATAAATACCATAGAAATCATTTTGAATAAAGAGAGGCTCAAATAGGTTTTAAATAGACTGAGTGTCTCACTTCAAAAGGAGGAGGAAGGGGGGGGAGAAATAGAGGAGGGAGTGAAGGGGCCGGCGGATAGAGAGAGAGGGAGAAGACGGAGCAGGACAAGAAAGGGATAGTGGGGGAGATAGATCAAAGGAGAGAGAAAAAGATTTAGAGCAACCATCCAAACAAATGTCAGGATAAACTTAGAGAGAGAGACACAGAGAGCTATCTATGGCATCCATCTTTGGAACACCAACTCAATTATAGAAATGTGTTTTCACTAGTAGCAGACAGAAATAGAGTCATTAGAGAGTAAATCATGTGGTCGTCATCCACGGTTCTGTAGATTGATTATTCTGGCCTGGAGAGGAGACGAGGAGCTCGTAAGACCTGATGATGGAAGACTGTCTCCTCTCCTCTCACAGAGAGACGCTCAACTCTGACAAGGATTCATTAGAATAACCATCACCCTTATTCTCTCCACTTCCTGTTCTCTAACTTTCTCTGCTTTGTGATCACATTGAAATAGAACAGGAGAAAGGGGTGGATAGGTGGAATTAATAGACCAGGAGAAAGGGTGGATAAGTGGATTTAATAGACCAGGAGAAAGGGTGGATAAATGGAATTAATAGACCAGGAGAAAGGGGTGGATAAGTGGAATTAATAGACCAGGAGAAAGGGGTGGATAAGTGGAATTAATAGACCAGGAGAAAGGGGTGGATAAGTGGAATTAATAGACCAGGAGAAAGGGTGGGTAAGTGGAATTAATAGACCAGGAGAAAGGGTGGATAAATGGTATTAATAGACCAGGAGAAAGGGGTGGATCCGTGGAATAAATAGACAAGGAGAAAGAAGTGGATAAGAGGAATTAAAAGACCAGGAGAAAGGGGTCGATAAGTGGAATTAATAGACCAGGAGAAAGGGGTCGATAAGTGGAATTAATAGACCAGGAGAAAGGGTGGATAAGTGGTATTAATAGACCAGGAGAAAGGGTGGATAAGTGGAATTAATAGACCAGGAGAAAGGGGTGGATAAGTGGAATTAATAGACCAGGAGAAAGGGGTGGATACGTGGAATTAATAGACCAGGAGAAAGGGGTGGATACGTGGAATAAATAGACCAGGAGAAAGAATTGGATAAGAGGAATTAAAAGACCAGGAGAAAGGGGTCGATAAGTGGAATGAATAGACCAGGAGAAAGGGGTGGATAAGTGGAATGAATAGACCAGGAGAAAGGGGTGGATAAATGAAATTAATAGACCAGGAGAAAGGGTGGATAAATGGTATTAATAGACCAGGAGAAAGGGTGGATAAGTGTAATTAATAGACCAGGAGAAAGGGTGGATAAATGGTATTAATAGACCAGGAGAAAGGGTGGATAAATGGTATTAATAGACCAGGAGAAAGGGTGGATAAATGGTATTAATAGACCAGGAGAAAGGGTGGATAAATGGTATTAATAGAGCAGGAGAAAGGGTGGATAAATGGTATTAATAGAGCAGGAGAAAGGGTGGATAAATGGTATTAATAGACCAGGAGAAAGGGTGGATAAATGGTATTAATAGACAAGGAGAAAGGGTGGATAAGTGGAAATAATAGACCAGGAGAAAGGGTGGATAAATGGTATTAATTGACCAGGAGAAAGGGTGGATAAATGGTATTAATAGACCATGAGAAAGGGTGGATAAATGGTATTAATAGACCAGGAGAAAGGGTGGATAAGTGGAATTAATAGACCAGGAGAAAGGGTGGATAAATGGTATTAATAGACCAGGAGAAAGGGTGGATAGGTGGAATTAATAGACCAGGAGAAAGGGGTGGATAGGTGGAATTAATAGACCAGGAGAAAGGGGTGGATAAGTGGAATTAATAGACCAGGAGAAAGTGGTGGTTAAGTGGATTTAATAGAACAGGAGAAAGGGTGGATATGTGGAATTAATAGACCAGGAGAAAGGGGTGGATAAGTGGATTTAATAGACCAGGAGAAAGGGGTGGTTAAGTGGAATTAATAGACCAGGAGAAAGGGGTGGATAAGTGGAATTAATAGACCAGGAGAAAGGGGTGGATAAATGGTATTAATAGACAAGGAGAAATGGTGGATAAGTGGAAATAATAGACCAGGAGAAAGGGTGGATAAATGGTATTAATAGACCAGGAGAAAGGGTGGATAAATGGTATTAATAGACCAGGAGAAAGGGTGGATAAGTGGAATTAATAGACCAGGAGAAAGGGTGGATAAATGGTATTAATAGACAAGGAGAAAGGGTGGATAAGTGGAAATAATAGACCAGGAGAAAGGGTGGATAAATGGTATTAATAGACCAGGAGAAAGGGTGGATAAATGGTATTAATAGACCAGGAGAAAGGGTGGATAAGTGGAATTAATAGACCAGGAGAAAGGGTGGATAAATGGTATTAATAGACCAGGAGAAAGGGTGGATAAGTGGAATTAATAGACCAGGAGAAAGGGGTGGATAGGTGGAATTAATAGAACAGGAGAAAGGGTGGATAAATGGAATTAATAGACCAGGAGAAAGGGTGGATAAATGGTATTAATAGACCAGGAGAAAGGGGTGGATAAGTGGAATTAATAGACCAGGAGAAAGGGGTGGATAAGTGGAATTAATAGAACAGGAGAAAGGGTGGATAGGTGGAATTAATAGACCAGGAGAAAGGGTGGATACGTGGAATTAATAGACCAGGAGAAAGGGGTGGATAGGTGGAATTAATAGACCAGGAGAAAGGGGTGGATAAGTGGAATTAATAGACCAGGAGAAAGTGGTGGTTTAGTGGATTTAATAGAACAGGAGAAAGGGTGGATACGTGGATTTAATAGACCAGGAGAAAGGGGTGGTTAAGTGGAATTAATAGACCAGGAGAAAGAAGTGGATAAGAGGAATTAAAAGACCAGGAGAAAGGGGTGGATAAGTGGAATTAATTGACCAGGAGAAAGGGGTGGATAAATGGTATTAATAGACCAGGAGAAAGGGGTGGATCCGTGGAATAAATAGACCAGGAGAAAGAAGTGGATAAGAGGAATTAAAAGACAAGGAGAAAGGGGTCGATAAGTGGAATTAATAGACCAGGAGAAAGGGGTGGATAAATGAAATTAATAGACCAGGAGAAAGGGTGGATAAATGGTATTAATAGACCAGGAGAAAGGGGTGGATAAGTGGATTTAATAGAACAGGAGAAAGGGGTGGTTAAGTGGATTTAATAGAACAGGAGAAAGGGTGGATACGTGGAATTAATAGACCAGTAGAAAGGGGTGGATACGTGGAATAAATAGACCAGGAGAAAGGGTGGATAAGTGGAATTAATAGACCAGGAGAAAGGGGTGGATAAGTGGAATTAATAGAACAGGAGAAAGGGTGGATAGGTGGAATTAATAGACCAGGAGAAAGGGTGGATACGTGGAATTAATAGACCAGGAGAAAGGGGTGGATAGGTGGAATTAATAGACCAGGAGAAAGGGGTGGATAAGTGGAATTAATAGACCAGGAGAAAGTGGTGGTTTAGTGGATTTAATAGAACAGGAGAAAGGGTGGATACATGGATTTAATAGACCAGGAGAAAGGGGTGGTTAAGTGGAATTAATAGACCAGGAGAAAGGGGTGGATAAGTGGAATTAATAGACCAGGAGAAAGGGCTGGATACGTGGAATAAATAGACCAGGAGAAAGAAGTGGATAAGAGGAATTAAAAGACCAGGAGAAAGGGGTGGATAAATGGTATTAATAGACCAGGAGAAAGGGGTGGATCCGTGGAATAAATAGACCAGGAGAAAGAAGTGGATAAGAGGAATTAAAAGACAAGGAGAAAGGGGTTGATAAGTGGAATTAATAGACCAGGAGAAAGGGGTGGATAAATGAAATTAATAGACCAGGAGAAAGGGTGGATACGTGGAATTAATAGACCAGGAGAAAGGGGTGGTTAAGTGGAATTAATAGACCAGGAGAAAGGGGTGGATAAGTGGATTTAATAGAACAGGAGAAAGGGGTGGTTAAGTGGATTTAATAGAACAGGAGAAAGGGTGGATACGTGGAATTAATAGACCAGTAGAAAGGGGTGGATACGTGGAATAAATAGACCAGGAGAAAGGGTGGATAAGTGGAATTAATAGACCAGGAGAAAGGGGTGGATAAGTGGAATTAATAGAACAGGAGAAAGGGTGGATAGGTGGAATTAATAGACCAGGAGAAAGGGTGGATATGTGGAATTAATAGACCAGGAGAAAGTGGTGGTTAAGTGGATTTAATAGAACAGGAGAAAGGGGTGGATAAGTGGATTTAATAGACCAGGAGAAAGGGGTGGTTAAGTGGAATTAATAGACCAGGAGAAAGTGGTGGTTAAGTGGATTTAATAGAACAGGAGAAAGGGGTGGATAAGTGGATTTAATAGACCAGGAGAAAGGGGTGGTTAAGTGGAATTAATAGACCAGGAGAAAGGGGTGGATAAGTGGAATTAATAGACCAGGAGAAAGGGGTGGATAAATGGTATTAATAGACAAGGAGAAATGGTGGATAAGTGGAAATAATAGACCAGGAGAAAGGGTGGATAAATGGTATTAATAGACCAGGAGAAAGGGTGGATAAATGGTATTAATAGACCAGGAGAAAGGGTGGATAAGTGGAATTAATAGACCAGGAGAAAGGGTGGATAAATGGTATTAATAGACAAGGAGAAAGGGTGGATAAGTGGAAATAATAGACCAGGAGAAAGGGTGGATAAATGGTATTAATAGACCAGGAGAAAGGGTGGATAAATGGTATTAATAGACCAGGAGAAAGGGTGGATAAGTGGAATTAATAGACCAGGAGAAAGGGTGGATAAATGGTATTAATAGACCAGGAGAAAGGGTGGATAAGTGGAATTAATAGACCAGGAGAAAGGGGTGGATAGGTGGAATTAATAGAACAGGAGAAAGGGTGGATAAATGGAATTAATAGACCAGGAGAAAGGGTGGATAAATGGTATTAATAGACCAGGAGAAAGGGGTGGATAAGTGGAATTAATAGACCAGGAGAAAGGGGTGGATAAGTGGAATTAATAGAACAGGAGAAAGGGTGGATAGGTGGAATTAATAGACCAGGAGAAAGGGTGGATACGTGGAATTAATAGACCAGGAGAAAGGGGTGGATAGGTGGAATTAATAGACCAGGAGAAAGGGGTGGATAAGTGGAATTAATAGACCAGGAGAAAGTGGTGGTTTAGTGGATTTAATAGAACAGGAGAAAGGGTGGATAAGTGGATTTAATAGACCAGGAGAAAGGGGTGGTTAAGTGGAATTAATAGACCAGGAGAAAGAAGTGGATAAGAGGAATTAAAAGACCAGGAGAAAGGGGTGGATAAGTGGAATTAATTGACCAGGAGAAAGGGGTGGATAAATGGTATTAATAGACCAGGAGAAAGGGGTGGATCCGTGGAATAAATAGACCAGGAGAAAGAAGTGGATAAGAGGAATTAAAAGACAAGGAGAAAGGGGT
Source organism: Oncorhynchus tshawytscha (assembly GCF_018296145.1). Taxonomy (NCBI): domain Eukaryota; kingdom Metazoa; phylum Chordata; class Actinopteri; order Salmoniformes; family Salmonidae; genus Oncorhynchus; species Oncorhynchus tshawytscha. The sequence goes on from NC_056455.1 coordinate 757,754, forward strand.
CGATAAGTGGAATTAATAGACCAGGAGAAAGGGGTGGATAAATGAAATTAATAGACCAGGAGAAAGGGTGGATAAATGGTATTAATAGACCAGGAGAAAGGGGTGGATAAGTGGATTTAATAGAACAGGAGAAAGGGGTGGTTAAGTGGATTTAATAGAACAGGAGAAAGGGTGGATACGTGGAATTAATAGACCAGTAGAAAGGGGTGGATACGTGGAATAAATAGACCAGGAGAAAGGGTGGATAAGTGGAATTAATAGACCAGGAGAAAGGGGTGGATAAGTGGAATTAATAGAACAGGAGAAAGGGTGGATAGGTGGAATTAATAGACCAGGAGAAAGGGTGGATACGTGGAATTAATAGACCAGGAGAAAGGGGTGGATAGGTGGAATTAATAGACCAGGAGAAAGGGGTGGATAAGTGGAATTAATAGACCAGGAGAAAGTGGTGGTTTAGTGGATTTAATAGAACAGGAGAAAGGGTGGATACATGGATTTAATAGACCAGGAGAAAGGGGTGGTTAAGTGGAATTAATAGACCAGGAGAAAGGGGTGGATAAGTGGAATTAATAGACCAGGAGAAAGGGCTGGATACGTGGAATAAATAGACCAGGAGAAAGAAGTGGATAAGAGGAATTAAAAGACCAGGAGAAAGGGGTGGATAAATGGTATTAATAGACCAGGAGAAAGGGGTGGATCCGTGGAATAAATAGACCAGGAGAAAGAAGTGGATAAGAGGAATTAAAAGACAAGGAGAAAGGGGTTGATAAGTGGAATTAATAGACCAGGAGAAAGGGGTGGATAAATGAAATTAATAGACCAGGAGAAAGGGTGGATACGTGGAATTAATAGACCAGGAGAAAGGGGTGGTTAAGTGGAATTAATAGACCAGGAGAAAGGGGTGGATAAATGGAATTAATAGACCAGGAGAAAGGGTGGATAAGTGGAATTAATAGACCAGGAGAAAGGGTGGATAAATGGAATGAATAGACCAGGAGAATGGGTGGATAAATGGAATTAATAGACCAGGAGAATGGGTGGATAAGTGGAATTAATAGACAAGGAGAAAGGGTGGATAAGTGGAATTAATAGACTAGGAGAATGGGGTGGATAAATGGAATTAATAGACCAGGAGAAAGGGGTGGATAAGTGGAATTAATAGACCAGGAGAAGGGGGTGGATAAGTGGAATTAAAATACCAGGAGAATGGGGTGGATAAATGAAATTACATTTTTTTTTTACAATCCCTAAGACCCATTTCTCAATAGTTAGGTCACTTTTTCAAAACTCTTCACACAGTTCTCCTAACTAATTTTCAGCTTGGCACAGCAGTTAATTTCACATCCAAAAGGCACTAAAACTACCAAAACACTTAATACATGTCTCAAATCAACACATTCTTCCATAAAACTAGCAAAGGTTGTCACCCAACAAGCACACTTTGTCACTCATAAAACAATGACCTAAAAAACACTACCAACAGGTAGCATTACACAATGTTTTCTTTTATCAAATGTCTTTACAAAACAAGAATGACTGTTTAGAATGCACTGTCGTATATGTTACAGGAATGAATCAGACATGATACAATATGCTTCAATATATTTTTTGGCACTGAGTGATTCCAAAATACAATCATTTGTATATACATCATCTACCAATACAGATACAGTAGCAATGCAAGTCAACCCTGTCTTCTGCATTAGACGACATGTTCTCATCCACATCACATCTTAAGCCACTGTGGCACTTTTCCTAATCACATTCCTTCCAGCCTCATCCACAAAGATGAATCTCCATGACTCTCCAAAATAAATCCATAAGACGACATAAGAGTTAGGCTATTATGGTAGTTTACATTATACCTGAAAACATGCCATTGTGTGCCTCTACCTTGTTTGATTTTTTTCAAAACCAGTTCTGTATTTTATAGTCATTTTACCTGGACATATTGGTTCCTGATTTGCTTGACTCGGTCAGAGTTCCTCTCAAAGGGTACAGTGTACAACTGCTTCATCCTGACTTGATGTTGTTTCAGGTGTTATGCTTACATAGTAAATATTTCCAAATGTAATATTGCCTGCCATCACTCCCGAATCTCTGTGAGTTTTATGCCATTGTTTCTGATGACCATATCAACGATTGCAGTTTCCTGTACAGCAGTGAAAATCCTACCTCTCCCGCCTGTAGAAGGTAACCGTTGGGTCCTAAGCAGAAATGCAAAAACAATTACACACAATTGGGTTTGGAGGCTTTGCTCAATTTACTTCTGTAATGTGCATTCTACAAGGGCATCTGACTGAACTGCACATCTTACCTGTTGTTCCTGTGTAGAGTAAATAAGTGGTCTATTTGAGAACATAGTACAATATCCTTCTATTGAGACTTAATGCCCAACACACCAAAGTTGAATGCCTTATCAACAACTATTATGATCCAAATTGGCTACCGTACCAATCCCCCATTCAGAGACGTAATGGCTGACCAGTGACATAACTTCTCCATGGATAGTTGTATAGAGGCCTTGCAGTCAGTGAACTCAGCCTTGATGCTGGGTCCCTGGACCTCTGTCACAACGTACTGCAGTCTCTGGCACTCCTTCAGCATCTTCCTGTTGCTGCAGCCAAACTTCCCCAGCACCCTACTCCACGTGGCTGATGGTCTCTGCTGGGATACGCAGCGTCCTCCACAATGTGGATGCGTGTGCGTGTGTGCGTGTGCGTGTGCGTGTGCGTGTGTGTGTGTGTGTGTATGTGTGTGTGTGTGTGTATTTGTGCCTGCATCTATGCATACGTCCTCACCTACATCCGCTCTGCTCAGACAGGCTGTATATGGGAGGCATTCAGGGCAGAGACCAGAGGGTCCATCAGCATGGGCAGGTAGGCTGTGTCAGACACAGGCATTGTCAGACACGGCCTCACAGGCACCGTCAGACACAGGCACCGTCAGACACAGCCTCACAGGCACCGTCAGACACAGGCACCGTCAGACACAGGCACCGTCAGACACAGGCACCGTCAGACACAGCCTCACAGGCACCGTCAGACACAGGCAATGTCAGACACAGCCTCACAGGCACCGCCAGACACAGGCAACATCAGACACAGGCACCGTCAGACACAGGCAACGTCAGACACAGGCACCGTCAGACACAGCCTCACAGGCACCGTCAGACACAGGCACCGTCAGACACAGGCACCGTCAGACACAGGCACCGTCAGACACAGGCACCGTCAGACACAGGCATCGTCAGACACAGGCAACCTCAGACACAGGCACCGTCAGACACAGCCTCACAGGCATGGTCAGACACAGCCTCACAGGCACCATCAGACACAGGCACCATCAGACACAGGCACCGTCAGACACAGGCACCGTCAGACACAGGCACCGTCAGACACAGGCAACGTCAGACACAGGCACCATCAGACACAGGCACCATCAGACACAGGCAACGTCAGACACAGGCACCATCAGACAGAGGCACTGTCAGACACAGCCTCACAGGCACCATCAGACACAGGCAATGTCAGACACAGCCTCACAGGCACCGTCAGACACAGGCAATGTCAGACACAGCACCAGCCTCAGCACCGTCAGACACAGCCTCGCTGGCACCGTCAGACACAGGCAACGTCAGACACAGGCAACGTCAGACACAGGCACCGTCAGACACAGGCACCGTCAGACACAGGCACCGTCAGACACAGGCAACGTCAGACACAGGCACCGTCAGACACAGGCACCGTCAGACACAGGCACCGTCAGACACAGGCACCGTCAGACACAACCTCACAGGCACCGTCAGACACAGCCTCACAGGCACCGTCAGACACAGGCAATGTCAGACACAGCCTCACAGGCACCGCCAGACACAGGCAACATCAGACACAGGCACCGTCAGACACAGGCAACGTCAGACACAGGCACCGTCAGACACAGCCTCACAGGCACCGTCAGACACAGGCACCGTCAGACACAGGCACCGTCAGACACAGGCACCGTCAGACACAGGCACCGTCAGACACAGGCATCGTCAGACACATGCATCCTCAGACACAGGCACCGTCAGACACAGCCTCACAGGCATGGTCAGACACAGCAGCCTCACAGGCACCATCAGACACAGGCACCATCAGACACAGGCACCATCAGACACAGGCACCGTCAGACACAGGCACCGTCAGACACAGGCAACGTCAGACACAGGCACCGTCAGACACAGGCACCATCAGACACAGGCACCATCAGACACAGGCAACGTCAGACACAGGCACAATCAGACACAGGCACCGTCAGACACAGCCTCACAGGCATCGTCAGACACAGGCACCGTCAGACACAGGCACCATCAGACACAGCCACACAGGCACCGTCAGACACAGGCAATGTCAGACACGGCCTCACAGGCACCGTCAGACACAGGCACCGTCAGACACAGCCTCACAGGCACCGTCAGACACAGGCAACGTCAGACACAGGCACCGTCAGACACAGGCACCGTCAGACACAGGCACCGTCAGACACAGGCAACGTCAGACACAGGCACCGTCAGACACAGCCTCACAGGCATGGTCAGACACAGCCTCACAGGCACCATCAGACACAGGCACCATCAGACACAGGCACCGTCAGACACAGGCAACGTCAGACACAGGCACCGTCAGCCACAGCCTCACAGGCATGGTCAGACACAGCCTCACAGGCACCATCAGCCACAGGCACCATCAGACACAGGCACCGTCAGACACAGGCAACGTCAGACACAGGTCAGACACAGGCAACACCCATCTCTGACTGGGGTTTGCACTTCTTGAACATGGTGGCGAGCTGGTAGGAAGCAATGGCGTGGAATTTCAGCACCAACACCTCGAGGAAGAGATCGAAGATTTAGTGAGGTCAATGTCTTGATAATCATGAAAGGAACAGATTCTCCTTACATGGTGAACCTAGAGGTAGTAGAGAGGCCAAGGGTCGATTTTTGATTTGGCACAACATTGCCCATTATGACGTCCCTTCCTATCTGTCATTACTTATTCACAGTCTCCTTATCAGTATGTCCCGTGCGTTGTCGTTCTCCTGTTCACTCTTGGAGCGGATGCAATCGACCAGGTTAAACAGCAGTTTTCAGGACATGGTCTGGATGCTACTGGGAAGAAACTCGTCATCTATGTTCTTGGCAAACAGCCAGACACAGGTCTGTGAGGGGCAGGTTCTGACACACGTCGTCTGCCAGCGTGCTGTAGGCCAGGGGTCTGTGGGGGGAGAGAAGGGGGGAATGTTTAGGTCAATAAGGGAGTGAGGAGGAGAGCTCACCCCTGTCAAACAGAAGGTTACATTTTACATGACATTATATGGAGTGAGGAGAAGGAAAACGGTCATATCACTAGCACCCATGTAGACCAGAGGTCTGGAGGGATGGGGGATAAAGGGGAGAAGGAAAACGGTCATATCACTAGCACCCATGTAGACCAGAGGTCTGGAGGGATGGGGGATAAAGGGGAGAAGGAAAACGGTCATATCACTAGCACCCATGTAGACCAGAGGTCTGGAGGGATGGGGATAAAGGGGAGAAGGAAAACAGTCATATCACTAGCACCCATGTAGACCAGAGGTCTGGAGGGATGGGGGATAAAGGGGAGAAGGAAAACGGTCATATCACTAGCACCCATGTAGACCAGAGGTCTGGAGGGATGGGGGATAAAGGGGAGAAGGAAAACGGTCATATCACTAGCACCCATGTAGACCAGAGGTCTGGAGGGATGGGGGATAAAGAGGAGAAGGAAAACGGTCATATCACTAGCACCCATGTAGACCAGAGGTCTGGAGGGATGGGGGATAAAGGGGAGAAGGAAAACGGTCATATCACTAGCACCCATGTAGACCAGAGGTCTGGAGGGATGGGGGATAAAGGGGAGAAGGAAAACGGTCATATCACTAGCACCCATGTAGACCAGAGGTCTGGAGGGATGGGGGATAAAGGGGAGAAGGAAAACGGTCATATCACTAGCACCCATGTAGACCAGAGGTCTGGAGGGATGGGGGATAAAGAGGAGAAGGAAAACGGTCATATCACTAGCACCCATGTAGACCAGAGGTCTGGAGGGATGGGGGATAAAGGGGAGAAGGAAAACGGTCATATCACTAGCACCCATGTAGACCAGAGGTCTGGAGGGATGGGGGATAAAGGGGAGAAGGAAAACGGTCATATCACTAGCACCCATGTAGACCAGAGGTCTGGAGGGATGGGGATAAAGGGGAGAAGGAAAACGGTCATATCACTAGCACCCATGTAGACCAGAGGTCTGGAGGGATGGGGGATAAAGAGGAGAAGGAAAACGGTCATATCACTAGCACCCATGTAGACCAGAGGTCTGGAGGGATGGGGGATAAAGGGGAGAAGGAAAACGGTCATATCACTAGCACCCATGTAGACCAGAGGTCTGGAGGGATGGGGGATAAAGGGGAGAAGGAAAACGGTCATATCACTAGCACCCATGTAGACCAGAGGTCTGGAGGGATGGGGGATAAAGGGGAGAAGGAAAACGGTCATATCACTAGCACCCATGTAGACCAGAGGTCTGGAGGGATGGGGGATAAAGAGGAGAAGGAAAACGGTCATATCACTAGCACCCATGTAGACCAGAGGTCTGGAGGGATGGGAGATAAAGGGGAGAAGGAAAACAGTCATATCACTAGCACCCATGTAGACCAGAGGTCTGGAGGGATGGGGGATAAAGGGGAGAAGGAAAACAGTCATATCACTAGCACCCATGTAGACCAGAGGTCTGGAGGGATGGGGGATAAAGGGGAGAAGGAAAACGGTCATATCACTAGCACCCATGTAGACCAGAGGTCTGGAGGGATGGGGGATAAAGGGGAGAAGGAAAACGGTCATATCACTAGCACCCATGTAGACCAGAGGTCTGGAGGGATGGGGGATAAAGAGGAGAAGGAAAACGGTCATATCACTAGCACCCATGTAGACCAGAGGTCTGGAGGGATGGGGGATAAAGGGGAGAAGGAAAACGGTCATATCACTAGCACCCATGTAGACCAGAGGTCTGGAGGGATGGGGGATAAAGGGAGAAGGAAAACGGTCATATCACTAGCACCCATGTAGACCAGAGGTCTGGAGGGATGGGGGATAAAGGGGAGAAGGAAAACGGTCATATCACTAGCACCCATGTAGACCAGAGGTCTGGAGGGATGGGGGATAAAGAGGAGAAGGAAAACGGTCATATCACTAGCACCCATGTAGACCAGAGGTCTGGAGGGATGGGGGATAAAGGGGAGAAGGAAAAACGGTCATATCACTAGCACCCATGTAGACCAGAGGTCTGGAGGGATGGGGGATAAAGGGGAGAAGGAAAACGGTCATATCACTAGCACCCATGTAGACCAGAGGTCTGGAGGGATGGGGGATAAAGGGGAGAAGGAAAACGGTCATATCACTAGCACCCATGTAGACCAGAGGTCTGGAGGGATGGGGGATAAAGAGGAGAAGGAAAACGGTCATATCACTAGCACCCATGTAGACCAGAGGTCTGGAGGGATGGGGGATAAAGGGGAGAAGGAAAACGGTCATATCACTAGCACCCATGTAGACCAGAGGTCTGGAGGGATGGGGGATAAAGAGGAGAAGGAAAACGGTCATATCACTAGCACCCATGTAGACCAGAGGTCTGGAGGGATGGGGGATAAAGGGGAGAAGGAAAACGGTCATATCACTAGCACCCATGTAGACCAGAGGTCTGGAGGGATGGGGGATAAAGGGGAGAAGGAAAACGGTCATATCACTAGCACCCATGTAGACCAGAGGTCTGGAGGGATGGGGGATAAAGAGGAGAAGGAAAACGGTCATATCACTAGCACCCATGTAGACCAGAGGTCTGGAGGGATGGGGGATAAAGGGGAGAAGGAAAACGGTCATATCACTAGCACCCATGTAGACCAGAGGTCTGGAGGGATGGGGGATAAAGGGGAGAAGGGACAGGTTAAAGGTTATAGGAGTTCACAACTATCAAATGAAACATATTTTACCTAACATCTCAGCCATTTAGCAGACACTAAATGCTCTTATCAGGAGTGTCTTACAATCAGTGCATGAAGGTGCCTGAGCTTTTAAGAGCCCTTTTTCATTTATTATACTCCACCATCAGCCTAGAAACTGTGATTGATTTGCTCTTTGAGATTCCAGTTGAGTGAAGTCACTTTTTACCGAATAGGTAAGGTGGAGGCTTCAAAATGATTCTGAAAGCACCAGGGTTCTAAAAGGCTGTCTGATTGTTCAACAACCAACTTGACAGAACTTAAAGAATTTAAAAAAATAATGTGCTAATATTGTACAATCCAGGTGTGCAAAGCTCTTAGAGACTTACCCAGAAAGACTCACAGCTGTAATCACTGCCAAAGGTGACTCTAACATGTACTGACTCGGGGGTGTGAATACTTATGTAAATGAGATATTTCTATATTTCATTTTCAATACATTTGCAAACATTTTCCAAAAACATGTTTTCACGTTGTCATTATGGGGTAGTGTGTAGATGGGTTATAAAAAAAAAATGTAATCCATTCTGTATTCAGGCTGTAACACAACAACATGTGGAATAAGTCAAGGGGTACTTTCCGAAGGCACTGTACATGTTCGTAAGAGTATGACCTTTCCATAGAGGGGTCATAATAGTTTCCAGGTTTGCGTTTTTCCCAGTTTGTTCAGGCGCCGCACACACAGACAGGGGCATTCAGGTCGGCCATTTAGAAAGTTGCTGCAAATACAAATCAGTGACGCATTCCATTGTCTTATAATAAACTTGGGAAAATAATAAATTTTCAACACATTTAGTTTATTCCTAGCTTCCTATTCCTGGTCAATACATTTTTTATATTGTGGGATTCTGTTTTAATTACTGGATTTAATCAAATCAAAGTTTATTGGTCGCTTACACAGTTTGGCAGATGTTATAGCATGTTACTAGCTCTTAACAATGCTCATGTTACTAGCTCTTATAGCCTTTTATACTTCTTATAACCTTTAGCCGTACCCGTATCCTACTCCTCCTCTGTTCCTCTGGTGATGTAGAAGTTAATCCAGGCCCTGCAGTGCTTAGCTCCACTCCTATTCCCCAGGTGCTCTCATTTGTTGACTTCTGCAACCGTAAAAGCCTTGGTTCAAATCAAAAATCAAATCAAATTTTTATTTGTCACATACACATGGTTAGCAGATGTTAATGCGAGTGTAGCGAAATGCTTGTGCTTCTAGTTCCGACAATGCAGTAATAACCAACAAGTAATCTAACTAACAATTCCAAAACTACTGTCTTATACACAGTGTAAGGGGATAAAGAATATGTACATAAGGATATATGAATGAGTGATGGTACAGAGCAGCATAGGCAAGATACAGTAGCTGATATCGAGTACAGTATATACATATGAGATGAGTATGTAAACAAAGTGGCATAGTTAAAGTGGCTAGTGATACATGTATTACATAAGGATGCAGTCGATGATATAGAGTACAGTATATACGTATGCATATGAGATGAATAATGTAGGGTATGTAAACATTATATAAGGTAGCATTGTTTAAAGTGGCTAGTGATATATTTACATCATTTCCCATCAATTCCCATTATTAAAGTGGCTGGAGTTGAGTCAGTGTCAGTGTCAGTGTGTTGGCAGCAGCCACTCAATGTTAGTGGTGGCTGTTTAACAGTCTGATGGCCTTGAGATAGAAGCTGTTTTTCAGTCTCTTGGTCAGGGCAGGTAGTTTGCCCCCGGTGATGCGTTGTGCAGACCTCACTACCCTCTGGAGAGCCTTACGGTTGAGGGCGGAGCAGTTGCCGTACCAGGCGGTGATACAGCCCGCCAGGATGCTCTCGATTGTGCATCTGTAGAAGTTTGTGAGTGCTTTTGGTGACAAGCCGAATTTCTTCAGCCTCCTGAGGTTGAAGAGGCGCTGCTGCGCCTTCTTCACGATGCTGTCTGTGTGAGTGGACCAATTCAGTTTGTCTGTGATGTGTATGCCGAGGAACTTAAAACTTGCTACCCTCTCCACTACTGTTCCATCGATGTGGATAGGGGGTGTTCCCTCTGCTGTTTCCTGAAGTCCACAATCATCTCCTTAGTTTTGTTGACGTTGAGTGTGAGGTTATTTTCCTGACACCACACTCCGAGGGCCCTCACCTCCTCCCTGTAGGCCGTCTCATCGTTGTTGGTAATCAAGCCTACCACTGTTGTGTCGTCCGCAAACTTGATGATTGAGTTGGAGGCGTGCGTGGCCACGCAGTCGTGGGTGAACAGGGAGTACAGGAGAGGGCTCAGAACGCACCCTTGTGGAGCCCCAGTGTTGAGGATCAGCGGGGAGGAGATGTTGTTGCCAACCTCACCACCAGGGGCGGCCCGTCAGGAAGTCCAGTACCCAGTTGCACAGGGCGGGGTCGAGACCCAGGGTCTCGAGCTTGATGACGAGCTTGGAGGGTACTATGGTGTTGAATGCCGAGCTGTAGTCGATGAACAGCATTCTCACATAGGTATTCCTCTTGTCCAGATGGGTTAGGGCAGTGTGCAGTGTGGTTGAGATTGCATCGTCTGTGGACCTATTTGGGCGGTAAGCAAATTGGAGTGGGTCTAGGGTGTCAGGTAGGGTGGAGGTGATATGGTCCTTGACTAGTCTCTCAAAGCACTTCATGATGACGGATGTGAGTGCTACGGGGCGGTAGTCGTTTAGCTCAGTTACCTTAGCTTTCTTGGGAACAGGAACAATGGTGGCCCTCTTGAAGCATGTGGGAACAGCAGACTGGTATAGGGATTGATTGAATATGTCCGTAAACACACCGGCCAGCTGGTCTGCGCATGCTCTGAGGGCGCGGCTGGGGATGCCGTCTGGGCCTGCAGCCTTGAGAGGGTTAACACGTTTAAATGTCTTACTCACCTCGGCTGCAGTGAAGGAGGGACCGCATGTTTTCATTGCAGGCCGTGTCAGTGGCACTGTATTGTCCTCAAAGCGGGCTAAAAAGTTATTTAGTGTGCCTGGGAGCAAGACATCCTGGTCCGTGACTGGGCTGGATTTCTTCCTGTAGTCCGTGATTGACTGTAGACCCTGCCACATGCCTCTTGTGTCTGAGCCGTTGAATTGAGATTCTACTTTGTCTCTGTACTTATGCTTAGCTTGTTTAATAGCCTTGCGGAGGGAATAGCTGCACTGTTTGTATTCAGTCATGTCACCAGACACCTTGCCCTGATTAAAAGCAGTGGTTCGCGCTTTCAGTTTCACACGAATGCTGCCATCAATCCACGGTTTCTGGTTAGGGAATGTTTTAATCGTTGCTATGGGAACGACATCTTCAACGCACGTTCTAATGAACTCGCACACCGAATCAGCGTATTCGTCAATGTTGTTGTCTGACGCAATACGAAACATCCCCCAGTCCACGTGATGGAAGCAGTCTTGGAGTGTGGAGTCAGCTTGGTCAGACCAGCGTTGGACAGACCTCAACGTGGGAGCTTCTTGTTTTAGTTTCTGTCTGTAGGCAGGGATCAACAAAATGGAGTCGTGGTCAGCTTTTCCGAAAGGGGGACGGGGCAGGGCCTTATATGCGTCGCGGAAGTTAGAGTAACAATGATCCAAGGTCTTTCCACCCCTGGTTGCGCAATCGATATGCTGATAAAATTTAGGGAGTCTTGTTTTCAGATTAGCCTTGTTAAAATCCCCAGCTACAATGAATGCAGCCTCCGGATAAATAGTTTCCAGTTTGCAGAGAGTTAAATAAAGTTCGTTCAGAGCCATCGATGTGTCTGCTTGGGGGGGGATATATACGGCTGTGATTATAATCGAAGAGAATTCTCTTGGTAGATAATGCGGTCTACATTTGATTGTGAGGAATTCTAAATCAGGTGAACAGAAGGATTTGAGTTCCTGTATGTTTCTTTCATCACACCATGTCACGTTGGCCATAAGGCATACGCCCCCGCCCCTCTTCTTACCAGAAAGATGTTTGTTTCTGTCGGCGCGATGCATGGAGAAACCCGCTGGCTGCACCGCTTCGGATAGCGTCTCTCCAGTGAGCCATGTTTCCGTGAAACAAAGAACGTTACAGTCTCTGATGTCCCTCTGGAATGCTACCCTTGCTCGGATTTCATCAACCTTGTTGTCAAGACACTGGACATTGGCAAGAAGAATGCTAGGGAGTGGTGCACGGTGTGCCCGTCTCCGGAGTCTGACCAGAAGACCGCCTCGTTTCCCTCTTTTTCGGAGTCGTCTTTTTGGGTCGCTGCATGGAATCCACTCCGTTGTCCTGTTTGTAAGGCAGAACACAGGATCCGCGTCGCGAAAAACATATTCTTGGTCGTACTGATGGTGAGTTGACGCTGATCTTATATTCAGTAGTTCTTCTCGACTGTATGTAATGAAACCTAAGATGACCTGGGGTACCAATGTAAGAAATAACACGTAAAAAAACAAAAACCTGCATAGTTTCCTAGGAACGCGAAGCGAGGCGGCCATCTCTGTCGGCGCCGGAACATTTCATGCATGTTAACATTAGAAGCCTCCTCCCTAAGTTTGTTTTATTCGCTGCTTTAGCACACTCTGCCAACCCGGATGTCCTAGCCGTGTCTGAATCCTGGCTTTGGAAGACCACCAAAAACCCTGAAATTTCCATCCCTAACTATAACATTTTCCGACAAGATAGAACTGCCAAAGGGGGCGGAGTTGCAATCTACTGCAGAGATAGACTGCGGAGTTCTTTCTGTCCTACTATCCAGGTCTGTACCCAAACAATTCGAGGTTCTACTTTAAAAAACCCACCTTTCCTTAAACAAGTCTCTCACCGTTGCCGCTTGCTATATTACACCCTCTGCCCCCAGCTGTGCCCTGGACACCATATGTGAATTGATTGCCCCCCATCTATCTTCAGAGCTTGTGCTGCTAGGTGACCTAAACTAGGACATGCTTAACACCCCGGCCATCTTGCAATCTAAGCTTGATGCCCTCAATCTCACACAAATTATCAATGAACCTTCCAGGTACAACCCCAAATCCGTAAACACAGGCACCCTCATAGATATCATCCTAACCAACCTGCCCTCCAAATACACCTCTGCTGTCTTCAACCAAGATCTCAGCGATCACTGCCTCATTGCCTGCATCCGTAATGGGTCTGCGGTCAAACGACCACCCCTCATCACTGTCAAACGCTCCCTAAAACACTTCAGCGAGCAGGCCTTTCTAATTGCCTGGCCCGGGTATCCTGGAAGGATATTGACCTCATCCCGTCAGTAGAGGGGGCCTGGTTATTCTTTAAATTTCCTTCCTCACCATCTTAAAAAGCATGTTCCATTGATAAAATGTACAACCAGGAACAGATATAAACCTTGCTTCACTCCAGACCTGACTGCCCTTGACCAGCACAAAAACATCCTGTGGGGTACTGAATTAGCGTCGAATAGCCCCCGCAATATGCAACTTTTCAGGGACGTTAGGAACCAATATACACAGTCAATTAGGAAAGCTAAGGCCAGCTTTTTCAAACAGAAATTTGCATCCTGTAGCACAAACTCCAAAACGTTCTGGGACACTGTAAAGTCCATGGAGAATAAGAGCACCTCCTCACAGCTGCCCACTGCTCTGAGGCTAGGAAACAATGTCACCACCGATAAATCCACTATAATTGAGAATTTCAATAAGCATTTCTCTATGGCTGGCCATGCTTTCCACCTGGCTACCCCTACCCCAGTCAACAGCCCTGCACCCCCCACAGCAACTCACCCAAGCCTCCCCATTTCTCCTTCACCCAAATCCAGATAGCTGATGTTCTGAAAGAGCTGCAAAATTGGGACCACTACAAATCAGCCGGGCTAGACAATCTGGACCTTCTCTTTCCAAAATTATCTGCCGAAATTGTTGCAACCCCTATTACTATCCTGTTCAACCTCTCTTTTGTATCGTCTGAGATTCCCAAAGATTGGAAAGCTGCCACGGTCATCCCCCTCTTCAAAGGGGGAGACACTCTTGACCCAAACTGCTACAGACCTATATCATCCTACCCTGCCTTTCTAAGGTCTTCGAAAGCCAAGTTAACAAACAGATTACCGACCATTTAGAATCCCACCATACCTTCTCCGCTATGCAATCTGGTTTCAGAGCTGGTCATGGGTGCACCTCAGCCACGCTCAAGGTCCTAAACGATATTATGACTGCCATCGATAAGAGACAATACTGTTCGGCCATGTTCATCGACCTGGCCAAGTTACTAGCTCTTAACAATGCTTATGTTACTAGCTCTTAACATTGACTTCAATAAATCTTCAATCTCTACATTTTCCTCGAGGTGTTGGTGCTGAAGTTCCACACCATCACTCGCTACCAGCTCGCCACCATCTTCAAGAAGTGCAAGAGAAACAGACCTCAACTGGCAGCTTCATTAAATAGTACCCACAAAACACCAATCTCAACGTCAACAGTGAAGAGGCGACTCCAGGATGCTACCATGGATACCATGGACATATAACCACGTTGATTTATGAATAGCAAAGTGATTTGGACATTGACTTTATTCAGTCAGATTGACAGCTTTATAAACACTTGCTGTTCAGTTGTCAATCAAAGCACAGTAAACACTTAATACCCTACCTGCACCACGACTGCGTGGCTGGCTATGTAAAACACACGTAAAGAAATTTGACTGCAACCAACCACAGGGCACACAAATTGTACCTGGAGGCGGGACAAACAGAGAGAATGAGAGAGTGCAAGGGAGAGAGAGCAAGGGAGAGAACACATGGGAGAGAGCACATGAATGCTAAAACCTGTTGTGACTAGGGGGTAGTATTTTCATTTTTGGGAAAAAAACATTCCCGTACTAAACGGGATATTTTGTCAGGACAAGATGCTAGAATATGCATATAATTGACAGCTTAGGATAGAAAACACTCTAACGTTTCCAAAACTGTAAAAATATTGTCTGTGAGTATAACATAACTGATGTTGCAGGCGAAAGCCTGAGAAAATCCGGAAGTGCCCCATGTTTTGAAAGCGCTGCGTTCCAATGAGTCCCTATTGAGCAGTGAATGGGCTATCAACCAGATTACTCTTTCTCCGTATCCCCGAAGGTGTCTACAGCATTGTGACGTAGTTTTATGCATTTATGTTGAAGAATACCCGTAAGCGGCTACATTGCGCAAGTGGTCACCTGATGCTGCCAGAGAGATTGTCACGTCAAATACAGAGGTAGCCATTACTCCAATCGGTCCTACTGAAAAACGAGTTGTCCCGATGGATATATTATCAAATAGATATTTGAAAAACACCTTGAGGATTGATTATAAACAACTTTTGCCATGTTTCTGTCGATATTATGGAGCTAATTTGGATTTCGCCATTTTCGTGATTGCAATTTCCGGGCGATTTCTCAGCCAATCGTGAAGAACAAACGGAGCTATTTCGCCTACAAAAATAATATTTTTGGAAAAAAGGAACATTTGCTATCTAACTGTGAGTCTCGTGAGTGAAAACATCCGAAGCTCATCAAAGGTAAACGATTTAATTTGATTGCTTTTCTGATTTCCGTGACCAAGTTACCTGCTGCTAGCTGGACAAAATGCTATGCTAGGCTATCGATGAATTTACACAAATGCTTGTCTAGCTTTGGCTGTAAAGCATATTTTGAAAATCTGAGATGACAGGATGATTAACAAAAGGCTAATCTGTGTCTCAATATATTTAATTTGTGATTTTCATGAATAGGAATATTTTCTAGGGATATTTATGTCCGTTGCGTTATGCTAATTAGTGTCAGGCGATGATTACGCTCCCGCATGCGGGATGGGGAGTCACTAGAGGTTTTAATGCACCTGAAAGACACTAACATGGCTGCCACCAATAGAGATGCCAAGTCTGATAGCTGTGGCTTGTTTCACAAGGAGACTAATGAAGATGAAGGCGTTTTGATGAGAGGGGCAGGTCGGCAGCATGGGGAGGAGGAGGAGGAGAGGAGGGGCAGGTCGGCAGCACAGGGAGGAGGATGGGGAGAGAAGGGGCAGGTTGGCAGCATAGGGAGAAGGAGGAGGAGAGGAGATGTAGGAGGGAGGAGAAGGTTAAGGTGAGGAGGTATAGGACGGAAGAGGGGAGGGGTTTTAGGGCTACCTGTTAGGTGGTGTAGCCAGTAAGTCTATTCAAGGGATGAACTCTGCAACACAGAATGAAAATCTAGTGTCAGAATTAATCTGAGTGTGTGAGTCTACATCCATATGTGCATGCCTGTGTGTGTGTTTGCGTCCGTCAGTGTGTGTCCTTCGGTTAGTGTCAATACGTACGGCTGCGCAGGTCTTTGGTGAGGATGTGTTTGGCAGCGATGAGCAGCTCCTTGTGGAGGTGGGCCGTCTCAGAGGGACAACTGGTCAGCAGCTGCAGCATGCCCTTCACCATCTGCTGAGAGTATTTCCCTACCAGGTCCTAGTCAGAAACACACACAGAGAGAGAGAGACAGAGACACAGAGAGACACACGTATTGCAATGCAGTTCAGAAAATATGATTTCATGTACATGGAATTAATTATTCTGTGTGCCAGGTAAATGCAATACAAGACAGAAAACTGAATGAGAAATTTAACCCAGACATAAAAAGCACAACATGGATATATGTACCTGGTAGATGCAGATGATGCAGGCCAGAAGGACAGGGTCTTGGTCCAAGCAGGGGTAAAGTCAGCATACATCTCTCTGTTATACAGCTTGCGTTGCTTGAAAGTTACGTTAGGGTTTAGAATAACTCTTTATAGACGAAGCAAACTATTTTACTGTTCAAGTCAAAATGATTTATGCTTCAATACCATTTCATATTCTTTGTGGTTGTTTAGCAAAAAGATGATTGTATGATTGTCTGCAGGAGGGAATTAACACACACACATGCACACAGGTGTCTTACCTGGCCAGAGGAGAAACCTGCAGCATCATAGTGTTCATGATGAGGGGGACAATCTCAGACACCATGTTAGGGATGTTCAGTTCGTACATCTATAGCACCACTATGATGGGCAGCTTAGCCAGGACCTTGACGGACAGGGACCCCGGGGGATGATGGTGTGCTGGAGGAACAGACACAGACAGATGATCAGGAAAAGACAAGGGCAATTCCAGCCTAAATTTAGGAAGGGTCCAAGAGTACGGAACATTCAGATAGAAATATATTGTATGGACCAGACATGATTCTACGTCATCCATGATTCAATGATGAATCACATCAACTCTCTGCCTTAGGGAGCACACACACTGCATCAAATGTCGATCTGCCATTCAACTGCTGTGTGTTCACAGTTTGTTTGGTGCTGTGTTTTAGGGACCACACCACGGTGGGTGTCTGACTGACAATATTTTCACGCGATTCTACATGTAGAATAATTTTGCAAATTACGGCTGGCACGCTGATCAGAGGTTCTAAGTACTCTCGGCCTGCAAATGCTACCTGTGTGTCCATGCCTTTTCTACCTGGAAAACTAGCCTGGTCTGAGATGCTTCGCCAGTGCTTCTACACCACCAAGTGGTAATAAGAGGAGTTCCAGAAAGATGATAGAAGTTACCAGGACAGGTCTACTCACCATGCGTGTTTCACTGTCCTCCCTGTGTGGTCTTCACCAACACTGAGGTGATCATGCCCACCATCTCAGGAGAAGGCACTATGTTCTCAGCTATCACCTGGGGGTTCTCAAAGTACTGAGCCTGGCGGAGGAGAGAGAGAGAAAAGAGACAGGAGGGGAAAGCAAGAGCGAGGGAGGGGGAATGTGTTAGACAGCAGGATGGGAAAGGTGGCAAAATAGAGGCATGAGAACATGATTCAGAGACCCAAACATTTCCCAGCTCCCACAAGCTCAATAATCCACCTGCTGTTCAGTAGTCTTACCACTACTGTAGATAGCTCCTTATAGATCTGCTTCACAAAGTCCAGAAAGTGATGAATTTGAATAGAGGATGAAAGCAGACAGTTAATACCACTGCTCAGCTTCAAGACATGGGGTCCATCTCAATGAATCTTTGCTTGATTCCCCACATCCTCTCTCCTTGCTTTCTTCTAATAACACATTGAAGAAGTGGGTCTGATGGGAGTGTCCTTGGACCTATTTTCTCATTGTGATGAATCATGGAAAGAGGAATTGAGATAGAGCCAAGGCAAAACACTGGAGACGGGTCTTCTGTTCATCATCAACACAAAGTGAGAGTGGAGAATAGTAAGATCTTAGTTCTCACCTCTTGAGAGATCTGTGGACGGAACTGTTTGTGTGGTTCAATGATGATACAAAAGCATATCAAAAGGTTCTCTTCGCCCGCAATCTGAAAACAAACAATGTGCGATGCAAAGAAAACTCTGAGTTCAGTTTAGGGACAGATAATTACTTAGGTGTTCATCAGTCGGGATCCGGTGGATGATCTCCAGCACCAGCTTCCTCAGTTGCTGTTTTAAAGTAATACAAGGTGGCTCGGACTCTTGTGTATTCAATGTGTGCATGTTTAAATTGCATCTGTGCCTATTCAAATAAACTATTGAAATTATAACATTTCCTCCTACATGTGTGGGTTTCTCCTGCAGAAAATGCACCTCTCTGTCCTGGAGGAAGGTAAGGAAGCGAGGGATGATGTGTTCCAGGAAGGTGGAGTATTGTGGTGATGATGTCACAGTAACATTAGGCCAGTTGAAATTACAGAGAGAGGGGATACCTGAACGGTGTTGAGACGTGCAGTTGTAGTATAAACACAGACATATAATGGGGATACTCACTCTAGTCAATATATTTCTATGGTATAAACTCACCTCAAAGTTCACTCTAGTAATTCTATGTCTATGGTATAAACTCTCTTAGCAGACAGGGATGCTCAGATCTGATAAATTTTACTTTCAGCGCTCAGATTGTTTAAGGTACATTTATCAGACACACTCGCACTCACTAAGTCACTCACTCTCACAAACACACTGTACTTTATTCTGGACTAAAGCATATCGCTCTCATCACTACACCCTTGTTGAAGATATGACACCTAAACCACATTTTCCATTGATTACTGAATAACTATTTATACAACTCATCCAATAGCAGGTGGAGTATACATCAAATAAAGCAAATAATTATATTTATCAGCACAGGAGAATTTTCAGACTCATGCTGACGCTCAGAATAACGCATTTGTCAATTATAATAGTTTCTCATTCACTTGTAGTTGTTGTTGTTGTTGTCCCTGAGGCCTGCCACGAACTGCTGGTAACGTCAGGCTGGAGTTTGGCACGAAGGCCATGGTCCCCGTCGGGAGAGACAGGGTTACGATGAGGTAGGGCAGACACGAGCCTGTGCCGATCTCACAGAAAATGAATGTGTGTGAGAATATGGAAGAAATCAGTGACAATACGATATTTGATTTGCATGAGTAACTAACATAGAAAGCAAGTCTCAACTGAACCTGTCAACAATTCTGACAGGCGAAATATGACAGCGTAGTTTTTGTATACAAATACAATTCCGAATGACTTCTCCTTATGCCAGCAGTTCCAGAACTAGGGGTCGCGATCTGATATGAAAATGATATAACATCTCATTCCAAAATCATGGGCATTATTATGGAGTTTTCTGAAAAAACTGTCAGAAACCGTCTCAGGGAAGCTCATCTGCGTGTTCCGTGTGCTCCTCAAGGGAGCATTTTGCTGATGTCAAAGTTGTGAACAGAGTGCCCCATGGTGGCGGTGGGGTTATGGTATGGGCAGGCATAAACTATAGACAACAAACACAATTGCATTTTATCATGGCAATTTGAATGCACACAGATACTATGATGAGATCCTGAGGCCCATTGTCGTGTCATTCATCCGCCACCATCACCTCATGTCTCACGGATCCCTCTGGAACTTTCATTGCGCACACCTGGCCCCTATTCCCACTGATTGTATTTGTATATATTTGTTCACCATGGTGCTGTCGATTATTGTTACTATGTCCGTTGGTGCATGTGAGTACCTGTGCTGTGTGTTTTGGGCTTTCGTGCCCTTGTGGATTGCGCAGATGATTACGGGTCTTGTCCCATATGTTAATCATCGTGCACTTGTGTTATTTATTCAAGGTACTCCTCGCTCTTTTGTTTGGGTTTCAACCCTTTGTTTTTGTTACGTGTTTGTTTGGTCTTTGTCCCGGTGCCTTTACACGGCACGTTGCAATTTGGGGTATAATAAAGACCCGGAATACGCATTCCTGCGCCTGTCTCCCGAATCTCTTCATACATACGTGACAGAATAATCAACCATTAAGGGAGACAGCGGGAATGGCCCACCCGACTCCGCCACAACCGGTCCGTCCAACGCCACTGTGACTGGTTCGTCCGCCGATGCAACTTCGTGTTTTCTGTTGTCTTGTCAGTGTTGAATGTATTCCATCAGGGACCACTTTAGAAACAAGTGGAAATGCTTTAACCTGTTATCGCTGGGTTGTCCTCAATGAATAATTTTGCTCAATAAATCATCAATAAATATTCTGGTTTTGTAAGAGAGGTGCTGAAGGGATCGGAGCCGTCTGTGCACTATAACTACTCATCCCCTGGAAACTACACTCTGCGGCTGAGAGTTGGGGCCCAAGTGAACAAAACCTCTACTCCACTAACTGGGGTACACACCATGGACGTTACAGTTTTGGGTAGGTAGACAGAATACACATCATTGTTGTTCATAATTATCTGGTTTGAAATAGTAGAGCTTTTAAATATCACATTATGTTTACCATACAGTAAGTGACACCACATCATCAATGTAGGTGTATTGCACATCTCTACTATTTTCCAGGCGCCATCAGAAATATTGAGTTGAGCCCTTTGAGTTTCCAGGTTTCCAGAAACAACAGTCTGGTTGTTCATGTGGATGGAAGGTGGGTACAATTTCTCAGTAGGCCACACAATTAACACACACAACATACTAAACATGTATAACACATCAAATAATCAGCTCATTTATTCTCTCTCTCCTCTCTCTGTTTCCTAGTCTTCCAATGTGGGTGTGTTGTATTTATTCTCATCATCTCTCTCTCTCTCTAGTCCTCCCATGTGGGTCTGTTGGAGATTCCTACAGAACTGTGTATCAGCAACCCCTACAGGCTGTCACCTGACCATGCTGTATGGAACACCATGACACTGAATCACACCGTCACAGCTTTAAGAGTCCACTGTCTGGACATCAGCGCCCGCAACGTCATCAGCAAACTGCAGACCTACAGTGATAGTGTGTTCAGAGAAATGAAAAGACGTCAGTGGGACAGTGGGCAGGGTTGAGGAATGCAGCTAAGGAGTTCTGGAGGAGAGCAATTTAACAGCAGGACCCACACCCCATACTGCATTTGTCTCCTGTGGTGAATTGATTTGTGCTGGATGATATGGTAACAGAAGTTTCAGGAAGCTTGTGATATATTGTGCTTGCAGAACTTCTGACCATTATTCAAGCTGGTCTAAATGCATCATGTAATACTGTAATATTACAGTATCTGAAGTGTTTTCCATTCCTATAACTATGGTCAAAACAGTTCTCTATTATTCTTCTTATAGCTTCCATTAACTTGCTCTTCATCCCAATAGGTCCACAGACGACGCAATCGCGACGCAGACGAAGCAATAGCAACCACACTGCACACTGCCCTAAATCATCTGGACAAGAGGAATACCTATGTGAGAATGCTGTTCACCGACTGCAGCTCAGCATTTAAAACCATAGTACCCTCCAAACTCATCATCGAGCTCGAGACCCTAGGTCTCGACCCCGCCCTGTGCAGCTGGGAACTGGACTTCCTGACGGGCCGCCCCCAGGTGGTGAGGGTAGGTAACAACATCTCCACCCCGCTGATCCTCAACACTGGGGCCCCACAAAGGTGCGTTCTGAGCCCTCTCCTGTACTCCCTGTTCACCCATGACTGAGTGGCCATGCACGCCTCCAACTCAATCATCAAGTTTGCGGACGACACCACAGTGGTAGGCTTGATTAACAACAACGACAAGACGGCCTACAGGGAGGAGGTGAGGGCCCTCGGAGTGTGGTGTCAGGAAAATAACATCACACTCAACGTCAACAAAACAAAAGAGATGATTGTGGACTTCAGGAAACAGCAGAGGGAGCACCCCCCTATCCACATCGACGTGACAGTAGTGGAGAGGGTAGTAAGTTAAGTTCCTCGGCGTACACATCATGGACAAACTGGATTGGTCCACCCACACAGACAGCGTTGTGAAGAAGGCGCAGCAGTGCCTCTTCAACCTCAGGAGACTGAAGAAATTTGGCTTGTCACCAAAAGCACTCAAACTTCTACAGATGCACAATCGAGAGCATCCTGTCGGGCTGTATCACTGCCTGGTACGGCAACTGCTCCGCCCACAACCGTAAGGCTCTCCAGAGGGTAGTGAGGTCTGCACAACGCATCACCGGGGGCAAACTACCTTACCCCCAGGACACCTTTACCACCCGATGTCACAGGAAGGCCATAAAGATCATCAAGGACAACCACCACCTGAGCCACTGCCTGTTCACCCCGCTATCATCCAGAAGGCAAGGTCAGTAGAGGTGCATCAAAACAGGGACCGAGAGACTGAAAAACAGCTTCTATCTCAAGGCCATCAGACTGTTAAACAGCCACCACTAACATTAAGTGGCTGCTGCCAACACACTGACTCAACTCCAGCCACTTTAATAATGGAAATTGATGTAAAAAAAATATCATTAGCCACTTTAAACAATGCCACTTAATATAATGTTTACATACCTGTTACGCACGCCTCTATGGAGAGGGAACGCAACACCCTGCTACAACTAAACTCTCTGTGAAGTGAAAAAGGTATGGACTGTAGGCGTAAGCAAGGATGACAACAGGCAGAATGTGGTACCGTTTACAAGGACTTTATTCCTTTACACGGTAATATGGGGAAAAGGGGCTGGACGGAACCAAAGCAAAGAAAGTAAATCTCAAAGCCTACTCTCCTAGCTTACCTGCCTACCCACTACTTACCTAATTTAGCACCACCTGGTGCCCTAACCAAAATACAGGGGGTGGTCCGCCCAGGTCTTACCTATTGTGCCTAGACAATGAATATACTACAGGTATATGTATGCCCGCGGGCCTCTTGCCTAAGCACTCCCTAGGTGCCTTCCCCTTCCCCCCTGGGAACAAATGAAACAGGAGAACAAATAATTTCTCAAACAAACTAAGAAACAAAGGACATCAAATAAGCTCTATCTGAGCAACAAACTCACAGAACATACCAAGTGCTAACATAGTAAATTATCCACAACCATCAGCCTCCTCTCTCAGCAATGATTCTCTATCACATTCAATCTCTCTGCAATAATCTCTCTGCAATAATCTCTCTGCAATGACCTCCCAGCAATGATCCCCAGCAAAAATCTCTCCTGAACAGAACACTGGCTTTATATATATATAGCTTCAGAATGAATGTGTAATTGGAGACAGCTGCGTCTTGACGAGGGGGCGGGGTCAGCTCTCCAATTAGCCATGGAGTCGACCAATCAGCTGCTTGAGGGATTTCAGGAAGCCATTTCCTGAAATAAACACATGCAAATACACAAACTACAACACATAAACTGGGGAACGTAACAATACCCTACATTACTCATCTCATATGTATATGTATATACTGTACTCTATATCATCTACTGCATCTTTATGTAATACATGTATCACTAGCCACTTTAAACTATGCCACTTTGTTTACATACCCTACATTACTCAACTCATATGTATATACTGTACTCGTTACCATCTACTGCATCTTGACTATGCCGATCTGTACCATCACTCATTCATATATCTTTATGTACATATTCTTTATCCCTTTACACTTGTGTGTATAAGGTAGTAGTTGTGGAATTGTTAGGTTAGATTACTCGTTGGTTATTACTGCATTGTCAGAACTAGAAGCACAAGCATTTCACTACACTCGCATTAACATTTGATTTGATGTGCGCTTGGATCGTCTTGGCAATCCTCACCTTCATCACTGTTATGGCCTGTCCCCACAAGAAAGGACGCAACAGCAATCCACAGGTAAGAAGGAGACTGATAGAGGGACTTGTTGAAGAATGTTATGCTCTGTTTCAATACTCCTACTAAAGATATGAGGCTAATCCACAATGTGTCCACAGGGGGGTGATCTACACTACCATTCAAAAGTTTGGGGTCACTTAGAAATGCCCTTGTTTTTGAAAGAAAAGCACATTTTTTGTCCATTAATATAACATCAAATTGATCAGAAATACAGTATAGACATTGTTAATGTTGTAAATTACTATTGTAGCTGGGACGGCAGATGTTTTATGGAATATCTACATTTGGTACAGAGGCCCATTATCAGCAATCATTACTCCTATGTTCCAATGGCATGTTGTGTTAGCTAATCCAAGTTGATCATTTTAAAGGGCTAATTGATCATTAGAAAACCCTTTTGGAATTATGTTAGCACAGCTGACAACTGTTGGGGTGGCAGGGTAGCCTAGTGGTTAGAGCATTGGACTAGTAACTGGAAGGTTGCAAGTTCAAATCCCTGAGCTGACAATCTGTCATTCTGCCCCTGAACAGGCAGTTAACCCATGGTTCCTAGGCTGTCATTGAAAATAACAATTTGTTATTAACTGACTTGCCTAGTTAAATAAAGGTTCAATAAGTAAATGTAGAGTCCAGTAAACCTCAAGTTGTTCATGAATGAGTCCCTTGGTTGCGGTCCAACTGTTTCTTAGCAGTATGCAAAAGGAAGAGATTAACTGAAAACAAAGTCACTACTAATTGAGTCTGAGTCCTGTTTCTTTACGTAATTGTTGTACTATATGTTTGTCACTGTTAGTATGTAAGTTGTTTTGTCTGAAACTTTGTTCCCTCTGCTGCTGTTGGACCAGGTCTCTTTTGAAAAATAGATTTTATCTCATTGAGAAAAACCTATAAATAAAAAAATAGAAATCTTTCTACGGTTACGAATAAGTTTTGGAGTTGATTATTAGTCAATTTGTTAGGTATACACTAACGTTCAAAAGTTTGGGGACACTTAGAAATGTCCTTGTTTAAAAAAAACAAGCTCCATTATAATTTTTATTTTTTATTTGACCTTTATTTAACTAGGCAAGTCAGTTAATAACAAATTCTTATTTACAATGACGGCATACATCACTGCTGTCAAATGATGGGGGTTTGCACAGTGTATTTGTTCTTGTTCAATATGAAACTACTAATAAATATTCAGACAATGCAGCCCTACAAACTCCAAAAAACACTTGTGTGTCAGTGTAAATATGCATTTTTTATTTTACAGATGTCTAAGTCCAGTAACGCCACTTACTCCAGTATGAACATGGAACTGCAGGACATCCCTGATATCAGTAGTGATCTCTATGTGTCCAGGCCAAAGAACGAAGAGGTCCAACCCCTTCTACAGCACGGGACCAGATCTGTCGCCAAATCCTACCGCAACTAGTCTTCATTTACACACTTTGATTTGAGCTTTGTGTTGGACTGATTCAAGCCAAATGTTAATAGTTTGCTAACAATGTATAGTTTGAGATGAATATATGTCACAAGTAACATTTAACTATAAATTGTCAGTGATGTGATACCGATGTAGATTACATTCCTCTGTCTGTGTGGATTTTATACTTACACTATTTTGCCTCTGATGATCTCATCCTCAGACCCAGCCAAAAGCCTGACCTCGAAAACGAAATATCCATCCAAGGGGTTTTAGAGGATTGGATCCCTCTATGATAATAGATGACAGCTGCCAGTAACCCTGTAGGGAACATCCTAATGGGTATTACTACCCATATACACTAGATGACTGATAGGTTGTGCTGTGTTGAATCCACCATACCTCCATTTTGTCACTCCCCCACCATTGTATAAACATTTTGGGAAGCTATAGAAATGCATTTATTCATGTCTACATTCATTTTTGCCACATTAATTATATTACATTACTAATGTTACTGACCCCACTACAACAACAAAAAATACTTAAATACTTAAATGTTTAACAATATTTCCATCCAAGGGGTTTTAGAGCAGTAGTTCCCAAACTGTGGGGTGCGTGCCCATGTATATATTTATATTATGATTTTTTTAAATGAAGGAACTCAGTCCGGCTTTTAAAACCTCTTAGGGATCCCTTAAGCTCGAATCCCGTTAGCGGGTTAGATTTGATAACATCCGGTGAAATGCTGTCAACAGCACGCCAAATACAATCTACATATAAATACAAGTGTAATACTTCAAAATAAAGCTTCATTTTTTGTTAATCCAGCCACTGTGTCAGATTTCAAAAAGGCTTTACGGCGAAAGCACACCATGCAATTGTCTGAGGCCAGCACCCTGCATACAAAAACATGAAAACCATTTTGCAACCAGGCAGGTACGACACGAAAGTCAGAAATAGCGATATAATAAATGCCTGAGGCTCTCTTGTTCCTATATCGGTAAATGGACTGGAGACAGGGCATGAAAGGGATAACAAATCCAGTTGTTTGTGTTGTCCGTTTCGTTGCGCACCCAACTTACTCAGGTGCTTCGCTATATCACATTTGACATTGTCAAAAAATCATACAATGATGGAAAGACCTGTGTGTTGTCATTGTTCATGCAGACAGAGAGGAGCTCCAACGTTTTAATCGTAGCCTCAATTTTGTCCCGCACATTGAATATAGTGGAGGAGAGTCCCTGTAATCCTAGATTCAGATCATTCAGGTGAGAAAAAACATCACCCAGATCGGCCAGTTGTGTGAGAAACTCATCATCACGCAAGCGGTCAAACAAGTGAAAATGATGGTCAGTAAAGACAACATTAAGTTTGTCTCTCAGTTTTTTAAAAATGTGACAATACTTTTCCGTTTGATAACCAGCGAACTTCTGTATGTTGTAAAAGCATTACATGGTGGCTCCCCATATCATTGCAAAATGCAGAAAATACACGAGAGTTCAGGGGCTTTGCTTTTACAAAGTTAACCATTTTCACCGTAGTGTCCAAAATGTATTTCAAGATGTCAGGCATTCCCTTGGCAGCAAAAGCCTCTCGGTGGACACTGCAGTGTAGCCAAGTAGCATCCTAGCACTCATGTGTCATGTCTTTGGCATCATTAAACTGAAGACTGTTAGTTTATCAAATCAATTCACTAAACTTATTCATACGTGATTATTCTAATCATGTAAATGTAATTAACTAGGAAGTCGGGGCACCAAGGAAAATATTCAGATTACAAAGTTATAATTTTCCTAATACAACTTTTCAGATATTTTAATATCTGATCAATTAGTCTTCTAATTAATTAATTATTCTTTACCTCACGTTAGTCTCATTCCTAACATCGTATATTGTTGGTATATTGTCTTTACGAACCCAGTCTTCACTATGAATCATCCATACATCAATTGTCTTAATCATTTCTTTATTAACTAACTAAATAATCACAGAAACGCACACACAAACAAAGTAGATATGGTTACAAGGAAATGATAGGGGATGTGCCCTAGTGGGCTAAACCGGCATGGCGGCTTGGTAGACAAAGGGACTGAGAAGGGCGCAAAAGATAAAAGACACTATAATTTGATAATTATAACAATTGAAATGTTAATCCTTTGCACATGAACGCTCACTCATTCGGGAATAATTGCAATCAATATGTATATTTACGCTCAGTGTGTCGTAATCTCTGTTGGAATCGTCCTTCTTTCTGTTGGAAGTTCATCAGCCTGTCTTTGGTGGTTAGAATGGGTACTTCAGAGTCCAATTCAGAAATGTCCTTATAGGTTAGATATTTCAGCGGTTGTCGGCCATCGCATTCAATGGTATAGAATTCCTAGCTGCAGACTAGTAATTAGTATCAAAGATTTGTTCTTATTCTGTCGGTATCGATAGTCTCAGAGTTTAACCACGTGGTATGGTTAAGAATTCAGCATCTACTCAAACCTTAGCCCTCTCAGTTATCGAGGTAAGCTGGTCTAAAAGGAATTCCTCCCGGTGGGGGTTATATAGTAGGGGCCTGAGGGCACACAGTGCATTGTGAAATCTGTGAATGTATTGTAATGTTATTGTCACGGCCGTTGAAAGAACTGGACCAAGGTTCAGCGTGGTCAGCGTACATATTCTTTAATTTTAGAAAATACGCTGACCAAACAATAAACACTACAAAACAAACCGTGACGCTATAAACAAAGTCAACTTCCAACAAAGACAGGTGGTAAAAGGGCTACCTAAGTATGGTTCTCAATCAGAGACAACGATAGACAGATGTCCCTGATTGAGAAGCCTACCTGGCCAAAAAATAGAAATACAAATAATAGAACATAGAATACCCACCCCAAATCACACCCTGACCAAACCAAATAGAGATGTAAAAAGGATCTCTAAGGTCAGGGCGTGGCAGTTATAAAATTGTATAAACTGCCTTAAATCAAATCAAATGTATTTATATAGCCCTTCTAACATCAGCTGATATCTCAAAGTGCTGTACAGAAACCCAGCCTAAACCCCCAAACAGCAAGCAATGCAGGTGTAGAAGCACGGTGGCTAGGAAAAACTCCCTAGAAAGGACAAAACCTAGGAAGAAACCTAGAGAGGAACCAGGCTATGAGGGGTGGCCAGTCCTCTTCTGGCTGTGCCGGGTGGAGATTATAACAGAACATGGCCAAGATATTCAAATGTTCATAAATGACCAGCATGGTCAAATAATAATAATCACAGTAGTTGTCGAGGGAGCAGCAAGTCAGCACCTCAGGAGTAAATGTCAGTTGGCTTTTCATAGCCGATCATTAAGAGTATCTCTACCGCTCCTGCGGTCTCTAGAGAGTTGAAAACAGCAGGTCTGGGACAGGTAGCATGTCCGGTGAACAGGTCAGGGTTCCATAGCCGCAGGCAGAACAGTTGAAACTGGAGCAGCAGCACGGCCAGGTGGACTGGGGACAGCAAGGAGTCATCATGCAGGTAGTCCTGAGGCATGGTCCTAGGGCTCAAGTCCTCCGAGAGAGAGAGTGAAAGAAAGAGAGAATTAGAGAGAGCATACTTAAATTCACATAGGACACCAGATAAGACAGGATAAGTACTCCAGATATAACAAACTGACCCTAGCTCCCTGATGCATAAACTACTGCAGCATAAATACTGGAGGCTGAGACAGGAGGGGTCAGGAGACACTGTGGCCCCATCCGATGTTACCCCTGGACAGGGCCAAACAGGAAGGATATAACCCACCCACTTTGCCAAAGCACAGCCCCCACACCACTTGAGGGATATCTTCAACCACCAACCTACCATCCTGAGACAAGGCCGAGTACAGCCCACAAAGATCTCCACCACAGCACAACCCAAGGCGGGGCGCCAACCCAGATAGGAAGATCACGTCAGTGACTCAACCCACTCAAGTGACGCACCCCTCCTAGGGACAGCATGGAAGAGCACCAGTAAGCCAGTGACTCAGCCCTGTAATAGGGTTGGAGGCAGAGAATCCCAGTGGAGAGAGTACAAATACAAAACTGCATTATTTTGAGATCCACCCCTGTAAACGTCATTTGCCTGATGATCCGCAAGTGGAGAAAGAGCTTGTCATTTCATACAAGGTGTCACGTTCTGACCTTAGTTCCTTTGTTTTGTCTTTTGTTTTAGTATGGTCAGGGCGTGAGTTGGGTGGGTTGTCTATGTGAGTTTGTCTATGATTTTCTATTTCTGTGTTTGGCCTGGTATGGTTCTCAATCAGAGGCATCTGTCAATCGTTGTCTCTGATTGAGAACCATATTTAGGTAGCCTGTTTTGTATTGTGGGTTGTGGGTGATTGTTCCTGTTTCCTGTGTTCACGTTATGGGACTGTTTCGTCTTCGTTCATTTTGTCGGTTTATTGTTTTTTGTTTATTGTTAAAGTATTCTATTAAAATGGATAATCATCACGCTGCATTCACCTCTCTTTCCCCAGACGACAAGCGTTACACAAGGGCATTTTTGTCAACGTTCACCCTCCTTGCATCCTCTCCTCGAATACCTTTGACCTTTTTCAAAAGGAGGCGAGAGAGGGCAGAAAAGAGAGGAGAGAGGACACAGGAGTTGAGCAAATCTAATTGAGAAAAGGTTGCTAGAAGCCAAAAGGATACTCTTGTTCATCCTCTGCTGAACTACATTACCAGTCCAAAGTTTGGACACACCTACTCATTCAGGGTTTTTCTTTATTTTTACTATTTTCTACATTGTATAATTTTATTTGAACTTTATTTAACTAGACAAGTCAGTTAATTAAGAACAAGTTCTTATTTTCAATGACGGCCTAGGAACAGTGGGTTAACTTCTTTGTTCAGGGGCAGAACGACAGATTTGTACCTAGTCGGCTCAGGGATTCGATCGCGTAATCTTTGGGTTACTCGTCCAACGCTCTAACCACTAGGCTACCTGCCGCCCCAAGAATAATAGGGAAGACATCAAAACTATGAAATAACACATATGGAATCATGTAGTAACCAAAAAAGGGTTAAACAGCTTGATGAGGTAGTCACCTGGAATGTATTTCAATTAACAGGAGTGCCTTGTTAAAAGTTCATTTGTGGACTTTCTTTCCTTCTTAACCATTCATTTGTGTTGTGACAAGGTATGGGTGGTATACAGAAGATAGCCCTACTTGGCAAAAGACTAAAAGTCCATATTATGGCAAGAACGGCTCAAATAAGCAAAGAGAAACAACAGTCCATCATAACTTTAAGACATTAAGGTCAGTCAATCAAGAACTTTGAAAGTTTCTTCATGTGCAGTTGCAAAAACCATCAAGCGCTTTGATGAAACTGGCTCTCATGAGGACCACCACAGGAAAAAAAGACACAGAGTTACCTCTGCTGCAGGATAAGTTCATTAAAGTTGCCAGCTTCAGAAATTGCAGGCCAAATAAATGATTGACATAGTTCAAGTAACTGACACATCTCAACCAACTGTTCAGAGGAGCCTGCATGAATCAAGCCTTCATGGTTGAATTAGGGCTGGACGATATGGCAAAAACATTATATCATTAATATTACCTCAGAATTTCTCCCCAAGAACGGTGATTTTGACGGTGACAACCTGCTGATTACCTGCTGCTTCATAGGACCGAAAAGCCTTGAAAGAGAACACTATTTCTTTACCATATATTTGTCTTTATATAAGAAAATATTGTTTAATAGGAATAAATAATTTAAGCTGTTTTTAGATGGATTTTATATTGACATTGCTAGCTACTTATTTACCTCAGCCAGGCAGTTTTATTTAGCTAACATTATCTAAGTTAGCTAGCTAACTCTTATTGTAGCAGCTTTCTGTTTGTATCTAGCTTCCACTTTAATGGCATCCCCCGACAACATTTTCTTTTATCTTTCCAACCAGGCGAAGTACTATGAAGCCACCACTGATCTTGACAAGAGGGGGTCAGAAATTCACAATTCAGGGTAGTGCTGGGTGATATGGCCAAAATATTGTGTCATGGTATTTTTTTTAAATTGGACGGTATGACAGTATTTGACGGTATTTTTAGTTGTTAAATAATAAAAGTTCTACATTTGCTTTATGAGTAGTGAATGATCCTAGAGTGGCAACACATACATTCTAAGTGATTTCAATGAGTCTTTCTCCAATCTGATTGTTTTATACTGTTCAATTGAACTTCAACCAAAACAAATTTCAGCACTTTTGTCATTTCTGCATTTCTTGAACTCAATTGCAGTGGTGGAAAAAGTATCCAATTGTCATACTTGAGTAAAAGTAAAGATACGTTAATAGAAAATGACTCAAGTAAAAGTCACCCAGTAAAATACTACTTGATAAAAGTCTAAAATTATTTGGTTTTAAATATACTTAAGTATTGAAAGTAAATGTAATTGATCAAATGTACTTAAGTATCAAAGTAAAAGTGTAAATCATTTCAAATTCCTTATATTAAGCAAACCAGATGGAACCATTTTCTTTCTTTTTTAAATTTATGGATAGCCAGGTGCACACTCCAACACTCAGACATAATTTACAAACATAGCATTTGCGTTTAGTGAGTCCTCCAGATCAGAGGCAGTAGATGTCCAGTGATTTTCTCTTGACAAGTGTGTGAATTGGACCATTTTCCTGTCCTGCTCAGCATTCAAAATGTAACGAGTACTTTTAGGTGTCAGGGAAAATGTTTTGTGTAAAAGGTACAGTATTTTCTTTAGGAATGAAGTGAAGTAAAAGTTGTCAAAAATAGTAAAGTAAAGTACAGATACCAAATTAAAGGACTTAAGTAAATATACTTTGAAGTACTTTACACCACCGCTCAATTGAGATAATTTCCACACGTAGGGCTGCACGATATAGGCAAATAATCTAGGACTTATTTTTAAGCAAATGTTGCAATTGCGATTTGACTTGCGAATTATAGTAAAACTGTTGGAATCATGGAAATAGAATGACTATTCTAATTATAATAGTGGGCACTTTGAATACAGTGTTGTTTGAGATGACAACAAATTAAAATGCCAGGGAGGTGTTATTGTGACAGGGTAGGTACTAAAGTGGTGATACGTGTTTCCTAGGGGTCCCTATAAGCGTTGGCTACATTGCATGTTTTCTCTTAGCTACATCATGTAACGTAAACTCACGTAAACTCGTACATCGCCTTGGTCCATACAATTGCCCTTATTTTAGCGCCCCAAAAACGTAAGACTTCCAGATCAACTGTAATGTCAATACCATTGTAAAGCACAATTTCTCCCCTTTCCAACAGAATCAATTACATGACCTAAACGCTGCCCTTTTCTGCATAATTCAAGCAGGCAATGAGCCCCGTCGGGTTTAAAAAAAAATGGCGGGTGGGGATGCGAAACTAATGCGTGATAGTGAGAAGGAGAGATGTTGTGTGGGAAAATTGCTTTTTTTCACTCGATCTGTCCAACTTATCACCTTATCGCCTCTAAAATGTAAATAAAACACTATAAAGAGTTTATATAATGTGTCATTCCATACCTATTTGAAGGTTTGTGTCAAATTTGAATCAGGTTTTTAGGGCGGTGCTAAAGTGATCTTAGAAGTAAACAGCGGCTTTGAAAATGATGAGCGCATGCAATGATGACGAAAAAATGACTAGGTATCCCCCCTTACCCCGTCACTGTCCATTTCTTTTTTTTAAAGGATGATAGAAGTGCTACACCTGGTGGAGAGAGATTGTAAGACAGAAATAGTTGCTTTATGCGTGCTGTACGTTACGTCATGACACGTCAAGATGTAACGGAGGGTCAGTTTTTTCAACTTTTCTCCAATACTATGGAGCCATTACCATGTCGATCAACGCTTGAATAGAAACCTAGTTCACACCTCCGATTTTGACGTCAACACAGTCGCTACAGTCCCATTAGTTTTCTTTGTAGCCTCGTTTGAATGTTACATTTGTACGGAATGGGGTGAGTTCACGTTAGCTAACATATTCTTGCTTTGCATATTCCTCTTTGATTTAGAAGATACTGTCGCACAAACAACATGCTGATTTAGGTCTACACCATCACTGGTATTATCAGGCTGTATTAGCTAGCTATGTTTGCTCTTACTCAGTACATTTATTAGCTAGCTATTAGCATTAGCGGCTAACAATTAGCGTCTCACAAGATTTAGAGCAACTTGCTAAGAAAAGACAAACTAGCTGTTTGCTGATGTAAGAAACACAAACTAATAGTGTCATTATAGAACACTAGTGGATTTATATTAAGAAGCAAAGTGACAACAGCATTGTTGTCGTCAACATTGTTGCATCTGCTGCATTGACCATGCAGACTGAACGCAAATGTCTAGCGGTTGAGGAACATCAAATGCGCTCCTTGAGTAACAGGGTGCGTGGCTAGGTCTGTGTGGAAAGTGGCACGGCGAGAATGTGGAGAGAGATGACTCAAGTAGTGAAGTAAACCATAAAAATTGACAGTACAGTACACATGGCTTATAACATTTAACAAACCAAACATTCAAATACCGGTATAGAAGGTCAAGTAAAAACACGGTCCCTGCATCAATACGGTATACCGCCCAGCCGTAGGTTGAATTGCTGCAAAGAAACAATTACTAAAGGACACCAATAAAACAAGAGACTTGCTTGGGCCAAGAAACTCGATCAATGGACATTAGACCAGTGGAAATCTGACCTTTGGTCTGGTGAGTCCAAATTTGAGATTTTTGGTTCCAACCGCTGTGTCTTTGTAAGACGCAGAATAGGTGAATGGATGATCTCCTTGTAACCAGTGTTGTACTGCACCGCTGTATTGTGTGTGGTTGATTGAGACTATAGATGTGGACTTTGGAGATCAGATTGTTTAAATGAATCAGAATTCACTCTCTGCATCTGCATCAGAAAGAAAAGACAAAACGTTTGTAGAGCACATATGTTCCGTGAATCGTTGCCTCTTTCTACAATAGACACACAATAAAAGGGACTGGGATCATTCGAGGAGCTAGCCATTGTTCACACATACAATAGCTAGCTAGTAACCACAGGCAATGTTGAATTCAAAATATTAATATCATCCTAAAAAGTACAATTACAATTGCATCTTAACAATAGCATCCACTTATGAGTAACCTCTAAATATACATCATTATTCATGAACAAAACACTGTGTGTATGACTTTGTGCTTAAAAGAATCAAGAGTCTACCTCTCATAGTGCATCAAAATGATTTGAGCAGGAGCACGCAGGGCAAAACGGAAGTACACACTCCCCTATTTCCAGGATGCAGGCATGCATTATAACAAATCAACATGCTATATTAATATATGAACCTGGTGAAATTCACAAAGTACTTTAACAACTGTTACATCAGCATGTGTGGTTCCCACAGTGAAGCATGGAGAAGGAGGCGTGATGATTTGGGGGTGCTTTGCTGGTGACACTGTCAGTGATTTCTTTAGAATTCAAGGCACAGTTAACCAGCATGGCTGGCACAGCATTGTGCAGCGATACACCATCCCATCTGGTTTGCACTTAGTGGGACTATAATTAATTTTTCAACAGGATAATAACCCAACACACCTCCAGGCTATGTAAGGTATATTTGACCAATAAGGAGAGTGATGAAGTGCTCCATCAGATGACCTGGTCTCGTCAATCACCCGACCTCAACCCAATTGAGAGAGTTTGGGATGAGTTGGACCGCAGAGTCAAGAAAAAGCAGCATACGTGGGAACTCCTACAAGACTGTCAGAAAAGCATTCCACGTTCTGCTGGTTGAGAGAATGCCAAGAGTGTGCAAAGCTGTCATCAAGGCAAAGGGTAGCTACTTTAAATAATCTCAAAAATAAAATATATTTTGATTTGTTTAACACTTCTTTGGTTACTACATGATTCCATAAGTGTTATTTAATAGTTTTGATGTCTTCACTATTATTCAACAATGTAGAAAATAGTAAAAATAAAGAAAACCCCTTGAATGAGTAGGTGTGTCCAAACTTTTGACTGGTACTGTAGGTAATGGAGGAGGTAAGCACACTCCAAATGGTAGACTGAATTGATTTTAAAGTAAGCCCACTGTCATTTAAATGCATCCAAATTAAATAACAAGAATTGCTCCGGGAGTGTGAGCCAGTGAGTCAGCACCCAACCCTTATTGCCGGTTGCATCCTGGTCTCATACAGAGAGAAAAGGCCTCAGACCTAGCGTAGTGAAATGAGTCAACGACAATTCCCGATTGACTAATCTTCTATCCTGTCTCTACATTGTTCAATTGAGGTATATTATACCATAAAATGGTAAAAATAGAAAAATTACATAAAATAACAATTCATATTATTTAATGATTGTGGGTATATAACATGAAGAAGGCCTACATCTCAAGTTAGATTGTATTGTAAGATACCATTCAAATAAATAACGATGGTACCTTTTGGTAGTCATGAGCAGCAAGATAAATATGTAGAAATAAAGGCGACAGATGTCGATTACCCAACAAATACATCAATTTTGGGGGACAAAAACAATGTATAACAATGTAAATATAACAAGACTTCTTGCTGACAGACACTTGATTTATCTTTACTTTCATCATTGACTTTCTTGGCATTCCATAAAAATCCAATCATTTTGTAAACATGTTCTATAGATGTTGACAGCCAGTATCTTGAAGTAATAGCCATCAGAACCGTTCCCTACAGGGTTACTAGCAGGTCTCATCTATCGGCATAGGGGATCCAACAAATCCCCCTACATGATTCCATATGTGTTCTTTCATAGTTTTGATGTCTTCACTATTATTCTACAATGTAGAAAATAGTCAACATAAAGAAAAATCCTGTAATGATTAGGTGTGTCCATACTTTTGACTGGTAATGTATATTAATCTCAAACTATACATTGATAGCAAACTATTAACAAGCTCAAATCAAAGTGTATAAATGAAGACTAGTTGCGGTAGGATTTGGCGACAGATCTGGTCCCGTGCTGTAGAAGGGGTTGGACCTCTTCGTTCTTTGGCCTGGACACATAGAGATCACTACTGATATCAGGGATGTCCTGTTGTGGCTGCAGTTCCATGTTCATACTGGAGTAAGTGGCGTTACTGGACTTAGACATCTGTAAAATAAAAAATACATATTTACGCTGACACACAAGTGTTTTTTGGAGTTTGTAGGGCTGCATTGTCTGAATATTTATTAGTAATTTTATACTGAACAAGAACAAATACACTGTGCAAACCCCTATCATTTGACAGCAGTGATGTATGCCGTCATTGTAAATAATAATTTGTTATTAACTGACTTTCCTAGTTAAATAAAGGTTAAATAAATAACTAAAAGTAAATGTAGAGTCCAGTAAACCTCGAGTCCTTCATACTCGAGTCACGAGTCCCTTTGTCATGCTAAAAGCTGTGGTTCAACCGTTTTTTAGCCAGTATGTTCAATTATGCAAAAGGAAAAGATTTTCTGAAAACAAAGTCACTACTAAAGTCACTACTAGTCTGAGTCAACTCTGAGTCCTGTTTCTTTACGTAATATGTAATTGTTGTACTGTATGTGTGTCTATAGTTTCGTTCAATGTTGTGTTAGTGTATGCAAGTTGTTTTATCTGCTGCTGTTGGACCAGGTCTCTTTTGAAAAATAGATTTTATCTCAATGAGAAAAATCTGTATAAATATAGGTTAAATAAAAAATTAAATAAAAACTACAAAACTGCTTGACTGTGCTTTCTATGGTTACGACCAAGTTTTTGAATTGATCCTAAGTCAATATGTTAGGTATACATGTAGATCAACCGTTTGTGGCTACATTGTAGAATAGCCTCATATCTTTAGGAGGAGTATAGAAACAGAGCATAACATTCTTCAACAAGTCCCTCTATCAGTCTCCTTCTTACCTGTGGATTGCTGTTGCGTCCTTTCTTGTGGCGACAGGCCATAACAGTGATGAAGGCGAGGATTGCCAAGACAATCCAAGCACACATCATGATGAAGAGCAGGTTAAAAGAGGCTATAAGGAGACAAAGAGAGAACTGTTTTGACCATAGTTATAGGAATGGAAAACACTTCACATACTGTAATATTACAGTATTACATGATGCAGTTAGACAAGCTTGAATACTGGTCATAAGTTCTACAAGCAGAATTGATTTTCTTTCACAATTATCTCCCAATTAGTGACTGTCATACTCCCGAGTATCTGCATACATGATTATTAGAACGTCTCAACTTTGAATCATGTTCCTATTTAAACAAACCATCCTTCTTTCGGTAGTCTGGTTTCAAACAATCTATTTGTTATGCATTAAAATGAGGTCACAAGCTTCCTGAAACTCCTCTGTAACGATACCATCCAGCACAAATCAATTCACCACAGGAGACAAATGCAGTATGGGGTGTGGGTCCTGCTGTTAAATTGCTCTCCTCCAGAACTCCTTAGCTACATTCCTCAACCCTGCCCACTGTCCCACTGACGTCTTTTCATTTCTCTGAACACACTATCACTCGGTTCAGCTGAAGATTACAGGAAGAACCATGAAATCTAAAGAGATAAATTCTCATCAAAACCTCTTGTGCCACCAGAACTGCTGAGGGACACTGTACTAATAGATGGATCATTTGTACCATATCAAACAGTCTATACTGTATTCAAATCAAATCAAAATGTATTTGTCACATGCTCCGGATACAACAGGTCGTAGACCTTACCGTGAAATGCTTACTTACAAGCCCTTAACCAACAATACAGTTCAAGAAATAGAGTTAAGAAAATATGTACTAAATAATATAAAAATAGCTAAATAAAAATAGGTAACACAATAAAAATAACAATAATGAGGCTATATACAAGTACAGGTTACTCAAGTTATTTTGTACATGTAGTTAGGGGTAAAGTGACTATACATAGATAATAAACAGCGAGTAGCAGCAGTGTAAAAATAAAGGGAGGTGGGCGTGTCAATGTAAATAGTCCGGGTGACCAATTGATTAATTGTTCAGCAGTCTTATGGCTTGGGGGTAGGAGCTGCCTTTTGGTCCTAGACTTGGAGCTCGGGTATTGCTTGCCGTGGTAGCAGAAAGAAAAGTCTACAGTATGACTTGGGTGGAGTCTTTGATAATTTTTTGG
Source organism: Oncorhynchus tshawytscha (assembly GCF_018296145.1). Taxonomy (NCBI): domain Eukaryota; kingdom Metazoa; phylum Chordata; class Actinopteri; order Salmoniformes; family Salmonidae; genus Oncorhynchus; species Oncorhynchus tshawytscha. The sequence goes on from NC_056455.1 coordinate 796,344, forward strand.
GCCTTCCCAAAAAAGTGAGAGTACAAAGTGTGTACTGTACTGTACTATCCTGTAGCTTCTGCCTTGCGTGACTAATGTGGACCAAATCTCCACAGACCACATGATAACACCAGACTTACGATCTCTCCTCACAAAGATGTTGTAGGAGGTCTGCAGTTTGCTGATGTCATTGCGGGCGCTGATGTCCAGACAGTGGACTCCTAAAGCTGTGAAGGTGTGGTTCAGTGTCATGGTGTTCTCATACAGCATGGTCAGGTGGCAGCCTGTAGGGGTTGCTGATACACAGTTCTGTAGGAACCTCCAACAGACCCACATGGGAGGACTAGAGAGAGAGAGAGATGATGAGAATAAATACAACACACCCACATTGGAAGACTAGGAAACAGAGAGAGGAGAGAGAGAATAAATGAGCTGATTATTTGATGTGTTATACATGTTTAGTATGTTGTGTGTGTTAATTGTGTGGCCTACTGAGAAATTGTACCCACCTTCCATCCACATGAACAACCAGACTGTTGTTTCTGGAAACCTGGAAACTCAAAGGGCTCAACTCAATATTTCTGATGGCGTCTGGAAAATAGCAGAGATGTGCAATACACCTACATTGGTGTTGTGGTGTCACTTACTGTATGGTAAACCTAATGTGATATTTAAAAGCTCTACTATTTCAAACCAGATAATTATGAACAACAATGATGTGTATTCTGTCTACCTACCCAAAACTGTAACGTCCATGGTGTGTACCCCAGTTACTGGAGTAGAGGTTTTGTTCACTTGGGCCCCAACTCTCAGCCGCAGAGTGTAGTTTCCAGGGGATGAGTAGTTATAGTGCACAGACGGCTCCGATCCCTTCAGCACCTCTCTTACAGAACCAGAATATTGATTGATGATTTATTGAGCAAAATTATTCATTGAGGACAACCCAGGGATAACAGGTTAAAGCATTTCCACTTGTTTCTAACGTGGTCCCCGATGGAATTCATTCAACACTGACAAGACAACAGAAACCACAGTAATCCTTACAGTAAAAAAACAGCATCACACAACATCGAATAAATAAATAACAAATGAAACAACCACATAATATTTAAATGTATAGCTAAACTACAAAACATACATTCGATGATAAACAGGCAGTCCACATAGGCCTACCCGTTGCCGAAGTCCCAGGTATAGTTGAATCTGGCAGTGCGTAAAGTGTTCCTTGGATCGAACAGTTCAAACTTTGTCTCGGTTGGAACTTCAGTGGCCAGCTCCTTGTCCCGCAGATAGGTCACATTTCCATCCCTCTGAATGAAGCTGAGCTTGCCTGTAATATTCTCTGAGTAAAAATGTAAAAATTATATGTGTTTAGTGTACATTTTGTTAAAATAGTGTTGTATTGAAATAATGTTGTCTATGCGTAAAAGTAAACCTACTCAGATGGATCAAACCGTCTGTCACGAGCCCAAAAACCTGGGGGCTCAGAATCAGTGGAAGTGACATGACCAACGCAATTATTTTTCTGAAATCATAAACCAGAAGTTCACAAAATGATGTTGAATGTACTGCAATGTAATTCGAATTATTTGCCCAAATATTACACATACAACACATAATATTTACCGATACATTTGCACTTGTGAAGAGGCAGATGGTGTAGGATACTTCAGGACTAAAACGTTTAGAAATGTGGACAGTCTTTAAATGGACAACCTATAATAGGTGCTTTGTCAGCCGGTACCAGCTAATTGTTCATGCCTTCTAAATTTCACAGATACATGTACAAGCTTGAAATTATGTCCATGCGTTTTAACCATGTGCCTGCCTCAGATTACAAAGAGTTGTTGTGTTGTAAATCACTGTCCATGGTGGAGGATACACATGAGTTTATGGCCCACATCAAAAATGTGCAGGACACTTCATAGTAACGGCCAATTTAAATTTTTCCTCCTACAGTGAACGAAAATAAAAACACAACATGTAACAATCTCAAAGATTTTACTATATATATATATATATATATATATTTATTTATTTATATATATACTGTATATACTGTATATTCGGGCAAGTAGCGTTCTCCTGTTATCCGCCAAACCCAGATTCGTCCGTCGGACTGCCAGATGGTGAAGCTTCACTGCTCCAGAGTCCAATGGAGGCAAACTTTCCACCACTCCAGCCAACTCTTGGCATTGCACATGGTGATCATAGGCTTGCGTGCGGCTGCTCGGCCATGGTATCCCATTTCATGAAGCTCTCAACGAACAGTTCTTGTGCTGACATTGCTTCCTAAGGCTGTTTGGAATTGAATGTTGCAACTGAGGACAGACGAGGACATGGAGCTTGCAATTGAATTGCTGACTGCAGGAATGTCCAACAGAGCTGATGCCAGATAATTTAGTGTCAATTTCTCTACAATAAGCCACCCGCAAGGTCGTTTTAGAGAATTTGGCAGTACATTCAACCGGCCTCACAAATGCAGACCACCTTTATTGCGCAGTGTGGGTGAGCGGTTTGCTGATGTCAATGTTGTGAACAGAGTGCCCCACGGTGGTGGGGTTGTGGTATGGGCAGGCAAGCTACAGACAACGAACACAATTGCATTTTATCGATGTCAATTTGAATTCACAGAGATTCCATAATGAAATCCTAAGGCTCATTGTCATACCATTCATCCGCCCCCACCACCTCATGTTTCCGCATGATAATGCACAGCCCCATGTTGCAAGGATCTGTACACAATTCCTGGAAGCTGAAAATGCCCCAGTTCTTCCATGGCCTGCATACTCACCAGACATGTCACCCATTGAGCATGTTTGGGATGCTCTGGGTCGATGTATATGACAGCGTGTTCCATTTCCCACTGATATCCAGCATATTCGCAGAGCCATTGAAAAGGAGTGGGATAACATTCCACAGGCCACAATCAACAGCATGATCAACTCTATGCGAAGCAGATTTGTCGCGCTGCATGAGACAAATAGTGGTCACACCAGGTGCTGACTGGTTCTCTGATCCACGTTCCTATCTTTTTTAATGTATCTGTAACCAACAGATGCATATCTCTATTCCCAGTCATGTGAAACCCACAGATTTGGGCCTGAAGAATTTATCTCAATTCAATTTGGCTCCCGAGTGGCACAGCGGTCTAAGGCACTGCATCTCAGTGCAAGAGGCATCACTGCAGTCCCTGATTTGAATCCAGGGTGCATCAAATCCGGCCGTGATTAGGAGTCCAATATGGTGGCGCACAATTGGCCCAGCATCGTCCAGGTTTGGCCGCCGTAGGCTGTCACTGTAAATAAGAATTTGTTCTTAACTGACTTGCCTAGTTAAATACAAATAATTAAAAAATTACTGATTTTCCTTTGATGAACCGTAACAAATCTTAGAAATTGTTGCAGGTCGAGTTTATATTTATGTTCAGTAATATTATCAAGACCCTTGTTTGATGTAAGCTGCTTGCATCTCAGTTATGAGCTCAAGTACTGAATATGACCACACGATAAAGCCATACAAGGAGAAATTACCAGACCCCCTGTGAATGACGCCTTTCATCGCTTCTGTGAACAACTCAGTCACTCTAGAGGTCGCTTCTGTGAACAACTCAGTCACTCTAGGGGTCGCTTCTGTGAACAACTAAGTCACTCTAGGGGTCGCTTCTGTGAACAACTAAGTCACTCTAGAGGTCGCTTCTGTGAACAACTAAGTCACTCTAGGGGTCGCTTCTGTGAACAACTAAGTCACTCTAGGGGTCACTTCTGTGAACAACTAAGTCACTCTAGGGGTCGCTTCTGTGAACAACTAAGTCACTCTAGGGGTCGCTTCTGTGAACAACTAAGTCACTCTAGAGGTCGCTTCTGTGAACAACTAAGTCACTCTAGGGGTTGCTTCTGTGAACAACTAAGTCACTCTAGGCGTCGCTTCTGTGAACAACTAAGTCACTCTAGGGGTCGCTTCTGTGAACAACTAAGTCACTCTAGGGGTTGCTTCTGTGAACAACTAAGTCACTCTAGGGGTCGCTTCTGTACACAACTAAGTCACTCTAGGGGTTGCTTCTGTGCACAACTAAGTCACTCTAGGGGTTGCTTCTGTGCACAACTAAGTCACTCTAGGGATGAATTAGGAAATGTCTTTCATATTTAGGGTTAATGTTTAGATCATAGGGAGTAAGTTTACTTTTGATGGCCATTGTCAAGTGTACAGGGCCTAATATAAACTACTGGCTAATGGTGCTTAAAATGCATAATGGTTCTCTGCTTTAAAGCCAACACCTACAGGTGTGAAGTGGAATACAACATAAATCGTGGTAGCACTCTAGGAAAAATAATTACAATGCCACTATTTCATATATAACAATGTTGTCTTGTCTAAGTATCCCAACCGGTAACGAAATCAACCACTGGTGATGTAGGTGGATCAACAACTCGATATTGGCGTATCGTTTTTAAATGTGTGCATGCTTTTCTCCTCTGACAATACAACATCTGATTCAAAGGGGGTGTGGCAGATATCAAACCTTTTCCTCTGTAGAATATGTGTACTTCTTCGCCAAAAGGAGGCTATTGAGAAGGGTAGGATCGATTTCCTTTTGCTTACAAATGAATTGACACACTCCACCACTTGACAGGTTTCGTGTCACGCAGGCGAGAGGATGAAGCACTGACCTTTGCTCACATGAGAAAAGTCCCCAGACCTAGCAGTGTGAAACTAGTCGTCGACCATTCGGTGGTGGAAAAAGTACCCAATTGTCATACTCCAGTAAAAATAAAGATACCTTCATTAAAAATGGCTCAAGTGAAAGTCACCTCGTAAAATACTACTTTATTAAAAGTCTAAAAGTATTTGGTTTTAAATATACTTAAGTGTCAAAAGTAAATGTAATTGCTTAAAATATACTTACGTATCAAAAGTAAAAGTATTAATAATTTCACATATTTTAAGCAAGCCTGAAGGCACAATTTTAAATATAGCCAGGGTTTAGTGTGTCTACCAGATCAGAGGTAGAAGGGATGACCAGAGATGTTCTCTTGATAGGGTAGTAGGGGGTAATTGGCCCTCCGGTGTAACTTCCCCTCCCCCTGTAATTCACATAAAGATCACTAGATGTCACCAAATTCTCTCCCCAACATTTTCCCTGTCTGTTACTGTTCTCGCTGAACAAAAAATGTCCTCTGTGTCATCACAACTTTTGGAGATATTTCAACAAAACAAGTTGATCCAATTTTTTGAAATTTTGAATGTTCCAATGAAGTTAGATCTATATATGTGTTTTTAAACCTCTTAAGGATCCCCCCTTTTTTTCAATTTTCGCCAAAAATGACAACCAAATATAACTGCTTGTAGCTCAGGCCCTGAAGCAAGGATATGTATATTCTTGGTACCATTTGAAAGGAAACACTTTGAAGTTTGTGGAAATGTGAAAGGAATGTAGGAGAATATAACACAATATATCTAGTATAAGATAATACAAAGAAAAAAACAACCGTTCTTTTGTATTTTTTGACCATCACTTTTGAAATGCAATGAAAGGCTACAATATATTATTCCAGCCCAGGTGCAATTTAGATTTGGGTGTATACGCAAAGTTTTAGACTGATCCAAGGAACCATAGAATTTCTGTTCAAAATTTTGTATCAAGACTGCCCAAATGTGCCTAATTTGTTTATTAATAACTTTTCATGTTCAAAATTGTGCAGTCTCCTCAAACATTAGCATGGTATTCTTTCACTGTAATAGCTACTGTAAATTGCACAGTGCAGTTAGATTAACAAGAATTTAAGCTTTCTGCCAATATCAGATATGTCTATGTACTGGGAAATGTTCTTGTTACTTACAACCTCATGCTAAATGCATTAGCCTACATTAGCTCAACCATCCCGTGGAAGGGACACCGATCCCAAATAATTTTTAAATATACAAGTAGGAAAGCCTTTAGATAAATTATCCACTTGTTTAGAATTAAACATTTAGATATTTTATTTGTAAAGTAGTAACTCCCCCATCCCCTGGGGGCTAGTTACCCCTTTATGGTTATGAATGTATTTCTATTTGTCATTTAGACAGTGACTGGCCCAGTTTGTGCTAGTTTATGCTAACTTGTGAGCTAGCAATTTCACTAACAGTAAATGTTAGTTACCTAGCTAGGAAATGTTAGTAAGCTGCTAGGAGTACTAGCTAGCATCCTTACTACCAGAATGTCTGAGTTAAAATACATAAAAAAATATAACTTAACTTAATTTCAGTTGCAAATGTTTCCACTAGTGACTGATAGATTTACCGTTAATGCAATTGTATAGCCTTTTAGCTATTTTACACAGCATTTTATGTCATATAGCTATATAGCGATCTAAGTTTTTAAGAGAGAGCTTTTCACTTGGCATCTCTCACCCTGTTTTCAGTCACAGGTGGGGACTGGATTAGGTGTGAGCAGTGCAAAAGGTGGGCTCATGAGTTGCGCTCCAATTTTACTGGGGATAGATTTATTTGTGACCTACAGGTACAAATTAGAATTGTGCAATAGCAGAGCATAAGAGAGTTGCCACCAATGTTACACTGAGTTACGATATTTTTATTAAATGTTATTTCCAATGTTATTTGATGTTATTATTTATTATCCATTCCAATATTATATTCCAATGAATTATTTATTTTATGAATTGAAAACAACTATTGAAACCCTTTTGCTCCTGAATGTAATTTCAAAGACTGCTGGGATTCAAATTCATATTTAGTGCAATTGTACATAATGGATTTTATGGAAAAGGAACAACAAAGAAAGAACAAAGAAAATGAATGTGCAGGTGAGTTAAAAAGAGGGACTTTAAATCAAATCTCCTCATAGTGCCCCTATTAATGGTGACATGTGCAACACCATTTCCCCCAATATTTTATTTAAATAATTAAAATAAGACTACTAGACTTAGCTTTTAAGTATTACTTACTAAAGAATTTCTAAATGAAACGGATTACATGGATTTGAACACAATTGTGTGAAACCCTATGCCATAATATTCTACCAGGGGGAGTTACTTTTTTTAAATGCTCCACTTTTCTAAAAACAACATTTCATGAAATAACTGGGTAACTTAAAAAGTGTAAACTATAGCCATTTATTTCCCTTGATAGTTTATTCGCCTAAGCATGATATTCATCCACAATCCAATCGTAGCTTTTTTTGTGTCAGCAATTATACATTGTTCTTAGGGGGGGGGCTAGTTACCCCCTAGTACCCTAAGTACATGAATTGCAGAATATTCCTGTCCTGCAGAGTATTCCAAATGTAACGAGTACTTTTGGGTGTCAGAGAAAATGTACTGAGTAAACGGTACATTGTAGTTTTTATATTTTACTTAACTAGGCAAGTCAGTTAAGAACACATTCTTATTTTCAATGACTGTTCAGGGGAAGAACAACAGATTTTGTACCTTGTCAGCTCGGGGATTTGAACTTGCAACCTTCCAGTTACTAGTCCAACCACTAGGCTACCCTGACGCCCCTGTGAAGTAGTGTAAAAGCTGTCAAAAATATAAATAGTAAAGTACAGATTCTCCAAAAAACAACTTAGGTAGTACTTTAAAGTTTTTTTTACATAAGTACTTTACACCACTGCGAACATTCACTTTGACTAATATTCTATCCGGTCTCAGGATTGTTCAATTGGGGTACATTATACCAAAAATAGAAACATATATATCAAATAGAAAAATACATAAAAGAACAATTCATATTATTTAATGATTGTGGGTGCATAACATGAAGTAGGCCTACAACTCAAGTTAGATTGTATTGTAAGATACCATTCAGATACATAATACCTTTGGTACAGTCGTGAGCAGCAAGTAGGTTACAGTCGTGAACAGCAAGATAAATATGTAGAAATAATGGCGACAGCTGTCGATTACCCAACAAATACATACATTTTGGGGGACAATTACCTGTGAATAACATTGTAAATATAACAAGACTTCTTACTGACAATGACGCTTGATTTATTTTTACTTTCATTATTGACTTTCTTGGCATTCCATAAAAACATTTTGTAAATTAAATTAAAATGTTCTAAAGATGTTGATGAGTCACACTCCCAAACCCAAATTAAAATACAATTTCTGCTAAATAAATATGTAAGCTTAAGCCATCTGTCAATCAAGGTCATTGTCATTAGTCATGAATTCATCTCTGACTGAAAGGTGGGTTTGGTGACAGCAGAGGAATAACTCGGCCCAAAATCTGTCTTCTCCAGCAGGTGGCGTTTTGTTGTTGTTTTTTTCCTCTCACCAAGCCAGGTATTTTGTATGGAGGTCAAAGAGAGTGATTACCAAAAATGTAATGGCTAATTTTCAACGTGTGGCTTATTTGATCTAATAGGGGTTTTGTAATGCTTAGGTTGTTATGACTGTACTGATATTAGTAGGATGTGACATAAAAAGCCCCTTATATCAGAGTTCTGCCTATTATCACACGTGTATCTGCTCTCTCATTGGTTCTGCCTGTTATCACACGTGTATCTGCTCTCTCATTGGCTAGAATGGTCTTACCCGATCTCTTTTCCTCCCATCTGCCTTACATTTTTGTAGACATTCTTTTAATTCTTAGAGTGGCCAATGGAGTATCTGGTCAATATAATGGACCATCTGTGGTGACAGCCAGTATGGTTAGGTAATACCAGCAATGTATATATAAAACTGGATTGCTTATGCTATCTATTTGCCATTGAGAGGCTTTGAAGCCGTCGGTCTGCATTTTGGCACTCCCCAGTTGGAGCAGTCCTCCATAGGAATGAATGGAACTCTACAGTATTTCAAATAAATGTTTCAGGGACAAAATTACATGTATTTAAGTATTTTTTTGTTTTAGTGGGGATAGTAACATTAGGAATGAAATGTAATTTAAATGTATGCGATAAGGTGTCTGTAATAGAATAAATGTGGCAAGAATGAATATAGACATGAATAAATGCATTTCTATAGCTTCCCAAAATGTTTATACAATGGTGGGGGAGTGCCAAAATGGAGGCATGGTGGATTCAACACAGCACCACTGATCAGTCATCTAGCGTATATATAAATCACTGGGTAATAATACACATTAGGACACTTCCCTACAGGGTTACTGGCAGCTGTCATCTATTATCATAGAGGATCCAATCCTCTAAAACCCCTTGGATGGATATTTCGTTTTCGAGGTCAGGCTTTTGGCTGGGTCTGAGGATGAGATCATCAGAGGCAAAATAGTGTAAGTATAACATCCACACAGACAGAGGAATGTAATCTACATCGGTATTACATCACTGACAATTTTAGTTAAATGTTACTGGTGCCATATATTCATCTCAAACTATACATTGTTAGCAAACTATTAACATTTGGCTTGAATCAGTCCAACACAAAGCTCAAATCAAAGTGTATAAATGAAGACTAGTTGCGGTAGGATTTGGCGACAGATCTGGTCCCGTGCTGTAGAAGGGGTTGGACCTCTTCGTTCTTTGGCCTGGACACATAGAGATCACTACTGATATCAGGGATGTCCTGTTGTGTCTGCAGTTCCATGTTCATGCTGGAGTAAGTGGCGTTACTGGACTTAGACATCTGTAAAATAAAAAATGCATATTTACACTGACACACAAGTGTTTTTTGGAGTTTGTAGGGCTGCATTGTCTGAATATTTATTAGTAGTTTCATATTGAACAAGAACAAATACACTGTGCAAACCCCCATCACTTGACAGCAGTGATGTAGAGTTCAGTAAACCTTGAGTCCGAGTCTGAATCCAAGTCTGAGTCTTTTGGTAGTGCTAAAAGCTGCAGTCCAACCATTTGCTAAGCTACATTTCATTACAATGTTTCACGTTTGTAAGGCTGATTAGATAATACAGTTATCTATCATTGCTGCTGGTGGAGTCCGAGTCATGTCACAAGTCATGAGAATTGTGAGTCGAGTCTGAACCAAAACTGAGTCCTGTACTCAAGTACTACAACACTGCTTGACAGCGCTTTTTACTGCTACGAACAATTTTTGGAGTTGATCGTTAGTCAATTTGTTAGGTATATATCACCCTCATGTGGACATATTGTAGAATAGCTTCCTTTCTTTGGGATAAGTACTGAAACAGGGCCTAACATTCAACAAGTCCCTCTGTCAGTCTCCTACCTGTGGTTTGTTGTTGTGTCCATTCTTAGTGCGACAGGCTATAACAGTGATGAAGGCGAGTATTACCAAGATGATCCCAGTACATGTCAGGGTGAAGAGCAGGTTAATGGGGGCTATAAGAAGACAAAGAGAGAATTGTTTTTCTACAGTATTACGTGATGCAGTTAGACAAGCTTGAATACTGGTCAGACGTTCTGCAAGCAGAATTTATTTTCTTTTTACAATTAACTCCCGATTAGTAACTGTCATACTCCCGAATATATGCATACATGATTATTAGCATGTCTCCTCTTGTCTTAACTTTGTGCACCATTGAATCATGTTCCTATTTACACAAACCATCATCATTCTTTTAGTCTTCTGGTTTCAAACTATCTATTTGTTATGCATTAAAATGAGGTCACAAGCTTCCTGAAACTCCTCTGTAACGATACCATCCAGCACAAATCAATTAACCACAGGAAGAAAAATGCAGTATGGGGTGTGGGTCCTGCTGTTAAATTGCTCTCCTCCAGAACTCCTTAGCTGTATTCCTCAACCCTGCCCACTGTCCCACTGACGTCTTTTCATTTCTCTGAACACACTATCACTCGGTTCAGCTGAAGATTACAGAATGAACCATGAAATCTAAAGAGGTAAATTCTCATCAAAACCTCTTGTACCACCTGAACTGCTGAGGGACACTGTACTAATAGATGGATCATTTGTACTATATCAAACCATTTATACTGTATTCAAATCAAATCAAATTGTATTTCTCACATGCTCCGGATACAACAGGTCGCAGATCTTACTGTGAAATGCTTACTTACAAGCCCTTAACCAACAATGCAGTTCAATAAAGAGTTAAAATAATATTTACTAAATAAAATAAAAATAGTCAAATAAAAATAACAATAACGAGGCCATATACAGGGGGTACCGGTAGCGAGTCAATGTGTACAGGTTACTCAAGTTAACCTGGCAGGGGTAAAGTGACTATGCATAGATAATAAACAGCGAGTAGCAGCAGTGTAAAAAAAAAAAGGAAGGGGGGGGTGTCAATGTAAATAGTCCGGGTGGCCAATTGATTAATTGTTCAGCAGTCTTATCTTATGGCTTGGGGGTAGAAGCTTCCTTTTGGTCCTAGACTTCGCGCTCCTGTATCGCTTGCTGTGTGGTAGCAGAGAGAAAAGTCTACAGTATGACTTGGGTGGAGTCTTTGATAATTTTTTGGGCCTTCCCAAAAAAGTGAGAGGACAAAGTGTGAACTGTACTGTACTATCCTGTAGCTTCTGCCTTGCGTGACTAATGTGGACCAAATCTCCACAGACCACATGATAACACCAGACTTACGATCTCTCCTCACAAAGATGTTGTAGGAGGTCTGCAGTTTGCTGATGTTGTTGCGGGCGCTGATGTCCAGACAGTGGACTCCTAAAGCTGTGAAGGTGTGGTTCAGTGTCATGGTGTTCTCATACAGCATGGTCAGGTGACAGCCTGTAGGGGTTGCTGATACACAGTTCTGTAGGAACCTCCAACAGACCCACATGGGAGGACTAGAGAGAGAGAGAGAGAGATGATGAGAATAAATACAACACACCCACATTGGAAGACTAGGAAACAGAGAGAGGGGAGAGAGAATAAATGAGCTGATTATTTGATGTGTTATACATGTTTAGTATGTTGTGTGTGTTAATTGTGTGGCCTACTGAGAAATTGTACCCACCTTCCATCCACATGAACAACCAGACTGTTGTTTCTGGAAACCTGGAAACTCAAAGGGCTCAACTCAATATTTCTGATGGCGTCTGGAAAATAGCAGAGATGTGCAATACACCTACATTGATGATGTGGTGTCACTTACTGTATGGTAAACCTAATGTGATATTTAAAAGCTCTACTATTTCAAACCAGATAATTATGAACAACAATGATGTGTATTCTGTCTACCTACCCAAAACTGTAACGTCCATGGTGTGTACCCCAGTTAGTGTAGTAGAGGTTTTGTTCACTTGGGCCCCAACTCTCAGCCGCAGAGTGTAGTTTCCAGGGGATGAGTAGTTATAGTGCACAGATGGCTCCGATCCCTTCCGCACCTCTCTTACAAAACCAGAATATTTATTGGTTGATTGATTGGGAAAAAAATATGCACCAAGGACAACCCAGGGATAACTGGTTAAAGCATTTCCACTTGTTTCTAACGTGGTCCCCGATGGAATACATTCAACACTGACAAGACAACAGAAACCACAGTAATCCTTACAGTAAAAAAAACAGCATCACACAACATCGAATAAATAAATAACAAATGAAACAACCACATAATATTTAAATGTATAGCCTAAACTACAAAACATACATTCGATGATAAACAGGCAGTCCACATAGGCCTACCCGTTGCCGAAGTCCCAGGTATAGTTGAATCTGGCAGTGCGTAAAGTGTTCCTTGGATCGAACAGTTCAAACTTTGTCTCGGTTGGAACTTCCGTGGCCAGCTCCTTGTCCCGCAGATAAGTCACATTTCCATCCCTCTGAATGAAGCTGAGCTTGCCTGCAATATTTTCTGAATAAAAAATGTAAACAATATGATTTTACTATACATTTTGTTAAAAAAACGTATTGTATTAAATGTTATGCGTAAAATGTTATGCGTAAAAGTAAACCTACGAAGATTGCTCAAACCGTCTGTCGCGAGCACCAAAACTTGGGGGCTCAGAATCAGTGGAAGTGACATGACGACCAACCCAATTATATTTCTGAAATCATAAACCAGAGGTTCACAAAATTAAGTTACATTTACTGTAATGAAATTCTGTTTTTTTGCCCAAATATTACACATACAACACATCATATTTACCGATACATTTGCGCTTGCCTGCTCACAGAAGAGAAAAATGGTGTAGGATACTTCAGGACTAAGAAATTGAGAAATGGGGACAGTCTTCAGATGGCCAACCGATAGTAGATGCCTCGTCAGCCGGTGCCAGCAAATTGTTCATGCCCTTTATATTTCCCAGATATACGTAATAGCTTGAAATCATGTCCATGCGTTTTAGCCATATGTGTCAGATTACAAAAAGCTGTTGTGTCTCACTATTGTACGTCGCTCTGGATAAAAGCGTCTGCTAAATGGCTCAAACGTTAACGTGTTGGAAGTCGCTGTTGATAGTGGAGGTATTTAAAAAGTATTTTTATACCTATATTTAACTCGGAAAGTCAGTTAAGAACACATTCTTAAATACAATTATGACTCTGGGCCAATTGTGCGCCACCCTACGTTAACGTTTGAGATTCCCTATCACCGCCGGTGATACACTCTGGATTCGAACTAGGGGGTATGTAGTAACGCCTCAAGCACTGAGATGCAGTGCTTTAGACCATTGCGCCACTCCAGAGGTAGGACACTTGACATCCCTCATTGACTTTATGACCCACATCAAAAATGTGCAGGACACGTCTTAGGAATGGCTATTTGTTCCTCCTATTTACCGAGCAAATCACATTTTATGGGTCACATGCGCAGATTAGAACATGTGTAGGCTTTACAGTGAAATGCTTACTCATGAGCCCATTTCCAACAGTGCAGAGTTAAAAAGTAAGACAAATATTTGCTGAATAAAAAGGAAATAGTAACACAATAAAAAATAATAACAAAGCTATATACAAGGAGTAGCTGTATCGAGTCAATGTACAAGGTTACAAGTAGTTGAGGTAATTGAGGTAATACATGTGGGCAGAGGTAAAATTGACTAGGCAATCAGGATAAATGATAAACAGAGTAGCAGCAGCTATGCACAATGTGTGTGTTGGAGTGTCAGTGTAGTATGTGTGTGAGTGTGGGTAGAGTCTAGTGAGTGTGCATAGAGTCAGTGCAAAACCATTTATTTGTTATATTTTTTATTTCACCTTTATTTAACCAGGTAGGCTAGTTGAGAACAAGTTCTCATTTACAACTGTGACCGTGCCAAGATAAAGCAAAGCAGTGCGACACAAACAACAACACAGAGTTACATATGGAATAAACAAACATACAGTCAATAACACAATATAAAAAAAAAAATCTATATACAGTGTGTGCAAATGGCGTGAGGAGGTAAGGCAATAAATAGGCCATAGCAGCGAAGTAATTACAATTTAGCAAATTAACACTGGAGTGATAGATGTGCAGATGATGTACAAGTAGAAATACTGGCGTGCAAAAGAGCAGAAAAGTAAATAAAAACAATATGGGGATGAGGTAGGTAGATTGGATGGGCTACTTTCAGATGGTCTGTGTACAGCTGTAGCGACCGGTTAGCTGCTCAGATAGCTGATGTTTAAAGTTAGTGAGGGAAATATAAATCTCCATCTTCAGCGATTTTTGCAATTCGCTCCAGCCATTGGCAGCAGAGAACTGGAAGGAATAGCTGCCAAAGGAGGTGTTGGCTTTGGGAATGACCAGTGAGATATACCTGCTGGAGCGTGTGCTACAGTTGGCTGTTGTTATCGTGACCAGTGAGCTGAGATGTGGCGGAGCTTTACCTAGCAAAGACTTATAGATGACCTGGAGCCAGTGGGTCTGGCGACGAATATGTAGCAAGGGCCAGCCGACTAGAGAATACAGGTTGCAGTGATGGGTGGTATATGGGGCCTTGGTGACAAAACGGATGGCACTGTGATAGACTGCATACAGTTTGCTGAGTAGAATGTTGGAGGCTATTTTGTAAATGACATCGCCGAAGTCGAGGATCGGTAGGATAGTCAGTTTTACGAGGGTATGTTTGGCGGCGTGAGAGAAGGAGGATTTGTTGCGAAATAGGAAGACGATTCGAGATTTAATTTGGGATTGGAGATGTTTCATATGATTCTGGAAGGAGATTTTACAGTCTAGCCAGACACCTAGGTATTTGTAGGTTTCCACATATTCTAAGTCAGAACCGTCCAGAGTAGTGATGCTAGTCGGGCGGCGGGTGCGGGCAGCGAACGGTTGAAAAACATGCATTTAGGTTTACTAGCTTTTAAGAGCAGTTGGAGGCCATGGAAGGACTGTTGTATGGCATTGAAGCTCGTTATGAGGTTTGTTAGCACAGTGTCCAAAGAAGGGCCAGATGTATACAAAATGGTGTCGTCTGCGTAGAGGTGGATCAGTGAATCACCCGCAGCAAGAGCGACATCGTTGATATATACAGAGAAAAAGAGTTGGCCCTGGAATTGGACCCTGTGGTACCCCCATAGAGACTCCCAGAGGTCCGGACAGCAGGCCCTCCAATTTGACACACTGAACTCTGTCTGAGAAGTAGTTGATGAACCAGGCAAAGCAGTCATTTGAGAAACCAAGGCTGTTGAGTCTGCAGATAAGAATACAGTGACTGACAGAGTCGAAAGCCTTGGCCAGGTCGATGAAGATGGCTGCACAGTACTGTCTTTTATCGATGGCGGTTATGATATTGTTTAGTACTTTGAGAATGGCTGAGGTGCACCCGTGACCAGCTCGGAAACCGGATTGCACAGCGGAGAAGGTACGGTGGGATTCTAAATGGTCAGTGATTTGTTTATTAACTTGTCTGTTTATTAACTTAACTTTAAATTAAGATAAATAAATAAATGATAAAGGGGTTCAATGTAAATTGTCTGGGTTGTCGTTTGATTAATTGTTCAGCAGTTTTATGGCTTGGGGGTAAAAGTTGTTCAGGTGCCTTTTGGTCAGAGACTTGGTGCTCTTGTATGTACGTTTTACGAGATCTTCAGTTTCTTGGCAATTTCTCACATGGAATAGCCATCATTTCTCAGAACAAGAATAGACTGACGAGTATCAGAAGAAAGTTCTTTGTTTCTGACCATTTTGAGCCTGTAATCGAGTGCACAAATGCTGATGCTCCAGATACTCAACTTGTCTAAAGAAGGCCAGATTTATTGCTTCTTTAATCAGATCAGTTTTCAGCTGTGCTAACGTAATTGCAAAAAGATTTTCTAATACTCAATTAGCCTTTAAAAATGATCATCTTTGATTAGCTAACACAACATGTCATTGGAACACAGGAGTGATGGTTGCTGATAATGTCACGGCCGTCGTCGGAATGAGACCAAGGTACAGCGTGGTGAGCGTAAATTTTTAAAATGTCACCAACAAAACAAGAAATAACAAAAAAAAAACGACCGTGCTGCTTACAAGGGCTATCGTACCCCTAACAAAGACAACTTCCCACAATCAGAACAGGGAAAAAGGCTGCCTAAGTATGATTCCCAATCAGAGACAACGATAGACAGCTGTCCCTGATTGAGAACCATACCCGGCCAAAACATAGAAATACACAAACCTAGAAAACAGAACATAGAATGCCCACCCAAATCACACCCTGACCAAACCAAATAGAGACATAAAAAGGCTCTCTAAGGTCAGGGAGTGACAGATAATGTACATACATTCATATATTCCATAAAAAAATTATTTCCAGCTACAATAGTCATGTATAACATTAAAATGTCTACACTGTATTTCTGATCAATTTGATGTTATTTTAATGGACAAAAAAAAGGCTTTTCTTTCAAAAACAAGGACATTTCTGAATGACCCCAAACTTTTGAACAGTACTGTGTGTATATATACGTATATATCCACTGATTCTTGAAAAATATAAATGCCTCATAAACTTACTTCAACTGTCACACTCCATGAGGTCCCAAAATATAAGCTTGATTTCTCCGGTGTTTGTAAACATTGAAAATGTAAACAAACACTGTATAGCCTCATAACATGGTTAAAACAATCATTTTGGTCAGTCCATAGCTCTGTCTATTAATCTGAGAGTGGATACATTTCTCCAGGCCCATCCCTCAGCTTTTTACCAAAACAAAGGCGGGACAACCGTTTTGTTATTGTGAATCACAGCCGCGAGCTGCCCAGTGACACAAGCCTACCAGACAGGCTAAATAACTTCTATGCTTGCTTCGGGGCAGGCAACACTGAAGCATGCATGAGAGTATCAGCTGTTCCGGACAACTATGTGATCACGCTCTCCATAGCTGATGTAAAACCTTTAAACAGGTCAACATTCACAAGGCCACAGAGCCAGATGGATTACCAGGATGTGTACTCCGAGCATGCGCTGACCAACTGGCAAGTGTCTTCACTGACATTTTCAACCTGTCCCTGACCGAGTCTATAATACCAACATGTTTCAAGCAGACCACCATAGTCCCTGTGCCCAAAAACACCAAGGTAACCTGCCTACATGACTACCGACCCGTAGCACTCACATCTGTAGCCGTGAAGTGCTTTTAAAGGCTCATATCAACACCATTATCCCAGAAACTCTAGACCCACTACAATTTGCATACCGCCACAACAGATCCACAGATGATGCAACCTCTATTGCACTCCACAATGCCTTTTCCCACCTGGACAAAAGGAGCAAATACATGAGAATGCTATTCATTGACTACAGCTCAGCGTTCAACACCACAGTGCCATCAAACCTCATCACTAAACTAAACCCGGGGATTAAACACCTCCCTCTGCAACTTAATCCTGAACTTTCTGACAGGCCGTAACCAGGTGGTAAGGGTAGGTAACAACACATCTGCCACACTGATCCTCAGGCAGTAGATGACCAGGAATGTTCTCTTGACAAGTGTGTGAATTGGACCTTTTTCCTGTCCTGCTAAGCACTCAAAATGTAACGAGTACTTTTAGGTGTCAAGGAAAATGTATGGAGTAAAAAGTACAGTATTTTCTTTAGGACTGTAGTGAGGTAAAAGTTGTCAAAAATAAAAATAAAAGTTTAAAAAAGTACAGATACCAAAAAAAGCGACTTAAGTAGTACTTGAAAGTATTTTTACTGAAGTACTTTACACCACTGCTCAATTGAGATAATTTCCACACAGCCACGTAGGGCTGCATGATATGGGCAAATAATCTAGGACTTATTTTTAACCAAATGTTGCAAATGCAATTTGACTTGCGAATTATAGCAAAACGGTTGGAATCTTGGAAATAGAATGACTATTCTAATTATATAGTTAGAATATAATAGTGGACACTTTGAATACAGTGTTGTTTGAGATGACAACAAATTAAAATGCCGGCAAGGAGTTATTGTGACAGGGTAGGTACTAACGTGTTGATAAGTGTTTCCTAGGGGTCCCTATGATAGTTGGCTACATTGCATGTTTTCTCTTAGCTACTTCATGTAGCTAACATATTCTTGTTTTGCATAATCCTCTTTGTTTTAGAAGATACTGTCGGACAAACAACATAATGATTTAGGTCTACACCATCACTGGTATTATCAGGCTGTGTTAGCTAGCTATGTTTGCTCTTACTCAGTACGTTTATTAGCTGTCTATTAGTGGTTAACAATTAGCGTCTCACAAGATTTAGGGCAACTCGCTAAGAAAAGACAAACTAGCTTTTTGCTGATGTAAGAAACACAAACTAATAGTATAATTTATAGAACGCTAGTTGATTTATATTAAGAAGCAAAGTGAAAACAGCATTGTTGTCGTCAACATTGTTGCATGTGGTGCATTGACCATGCAGACTGAACGCAAATGTCTAGCGGTTGAGGAACATCAAATGCGCTCCTTGAGTAACAGGGGGCGTGGCTAGGTCTGTGTGGAAAGTGGCACGGCGAGAATGTGGAGAGAGATGACTCAAGTAGTGAAGTAAACCATAATTGACAGTACCCATGGCTTATAACATTTAACAAACCAAACATTCAAATACCGGTATAGAAGGTCAAGTAAAAACCCAAACCTGTCCCTGCATCAATACCGGTATATTATAAAATACGTATACCTCACAGCCCAAATTCATTTCTATTACTGTTACTGTTAGATAACTGGAAGGATTTATGTGCAACCATTTAACAACATTGAGGTATCTAGCTATAAGTAAACTCTGATCAATCAAATTAATCCATGTAAATAATTATTATAGCTGGGGTCATCATCCGTTAAGGTAAATATAAAACATCTCAGATAATAACTATTTGAATTTGCACATAAAATAACCTAACACTGACATTTTTCTCTTTATGTCTTCATAAAGGTTAGCTCGGTGGAAGCCAACAATCTTCTCCAGTTGGAGCAGTTGGACGGTTGACCACTGAAAGCCCTGACGCCCTACACTTCGGTGAAGCCTGTGAGACAAAGTATGTTAAGCTTTGGTTGACATTTGAGAAAGCAAGAAATGCTAGTTATGCTGAGCTCATAAAAATGTACCTCTTCAATTTACCTCTCATAATGACTTTAGGACCGTCAACTGTCCAAACCACCCAGGAGGTATCCCATCCACCAGAGCCAGGATCAGTCTGATTCTTTGTGCTCTTGAGTCGGAAGGGGACCAGTTTGAGGTAGGATATACAGTACTTAAAAAACTATTGAAAAGTACATATCTCGCCTTCATAACACTGCACTAATCCATCAAAAGTTCTCAAAGGTGGCTTGCGTCAGACTGGAGGAACAGGGTCAGGTAAGGCCAGTCACTGGACTAGAAGACACTAGTGAGGTTCTCATCACTAGTGTCCAACAGCGGCAGGTAAGGCCAGCTGCTCTCTGTGGCCGGATGGAGGACCTTTGCGAGGTCATTCTTCCGTCACACACCTGGTTAGACAATTTTACAATTGATCATGCTCAAGCTCAAGTACTTTTGCAGGTGCAGCATCCAGAAGTAGGAGGCCTCCTCGCGGTGGGCGGCATCGCCATGCTGTCAACAGTACCAACACTGGCCCAGGGGTTTATCCAGATAGTCAGTCTCAAGGCTAACCACTGGTTCACGGTAAGTTACCTCCGCTGCCAGGTAGGTACTGTTAAGGTGTATGACTCTAGTGGTCATGATACCACCCCAGAGTTTCTCTCACAGCTCACCTCTCATCTTTTCCAGGGACCTCTTTGACTGTGGAGTGGGCAGCAGTCCAGAAGTAGAAAGGGGGCACAGATTGTGGGCTGTTTGCTATTGCTCCCTGCAGAGATGAGGAACCCTCCATGGCACGATACGATCAGAAATCCATGAGAAAACATATTTCCTCTTGTTTTCAGGCTGGTTACCTGGCGCCATTACCCAGTCCCAATTCCATCCCGATTCCAGCCCCCCCCTGGGTCCAGGCCTCTCAAGGTGTCCACACCCTACACAACAGAGGTCAGCATCCACTGCTTCTGTCGGAAATATGTGAGAGAAGATAAGGAGGTGGCCCGGGGCTGGAGATGTTGCAAGCATTTTCATGCATCGGTTTGTCTCATGTCGTCAATGTGCGTGAATTTGTCTGTCCATAGTCCGTCATCTGTTTTGTCTGATGATTTCCTAACCCGTTTTCACTGCTTGCCCGGCTCCTCACCTCAAGACGGTAGGTATTTTACCACATTGCATCTTGTTGTATATTGTATGTTATTGTAAATAACCTTAATAACCTGTTGAGGGTTGAGTCATCACCATATTGCTACACCTATCCAAGCCCCATCAGGTCAAACACTACAAAGATAGAGTAGGGGGTTGAGGGCCTTCATTAAAGGTTGAGGGCGTCTTCATCCTTTAACTCTTTCTCTCCTCTCTCTCCAGACGAAATTCTTCGTCTAGTGACTTCTGATTGCCCAACAATCTGCCCACTCATCCCATCCCCTCCTCTGTGTCATTATATCATTTAAAGCTACTGTTATTGTCATGATGTCATTATCTGCTAATAAAGTTTGCTAGCCATATCATACTGGTCATATAATATGTGAGATACACAGATGAACTAAAAACACTAGCACTGCAAACACTCAGAACAAAGAGAGCAGCAGTGCCTGAACTTTGCAGTCTCCCTCTTCAAGTCCCCCTTCCCGAGACTGCCTGTTGAGAACAAATGACAGGCAGAACCTCCCAACCACACAGCGCCTACCTCTTTATTCCACATGCCAGAATTAAGTATTTAAGTCTGATTGCCATGTGAGTGCACAAAAATAATAATCTGTGAAAATAAATTGATGACACTATGACACTGGTATACCAAAATGTTTATGTATTCAAATCTTAAATATTGTTTCATAGGATGTTTATTATTGTAAATTGTAAGGTGTCTTTTGGTGGTATTTATTTGTTCCACATTATTCAATGTTGTATCCTAGGACCAACAATAGATCCATATATATTCAACCACAAGGGTGTACCAATGAGCCGTGCGAGATAGAACAACATGAAACATAATAGAGGACTACTGAAATGATGTTATGTCAGTGTAGACAAGGGAAGGGCAGGTAACATAAAAACATGACAGCCAGACAAGCCAGCGTACGAATCAAAGGGATTTGCATATAAATGGAGTGGAAATTAACTGACTTTGTGATCTGTAAGTTAAGTAATGTGTCAAGCAAATGACACGTTTTCTTTGCAATTTCCGAAACATAGCAAAACACTTAAGACATGGATTTCATGTTGTAATGTTAACAAGGTACCACAAAGTAGTTAGAATTAATGTTTTCATTTTATTAGCTAAACCAAACTTGTTAAAACAGATAAACTGTTGCAAAAATCAGCCTTGTTTGAATAGCAATGATGAAAATAACTTCATTTAGGCTGCAATGATATCCAAAATTCGAATCATTAGGTCACCACACTGTTGATATAGCAACAAACGCTAATAGTTTATCGGATCCCATTGTGACGTATAGGGAGACACTATTTGGCATGACAGGCCCCTAAGGGGTGTGTGCTCAGTCCCCTCCTGTACTCCCTATTCACCCTTGACTGCATGGCCAAGCACGACTCCAACACCATCATTAAGTTTGCTGACGACACAACAGTGGTAGGCCTGATCACTGACAATGATGAGACAGCCTATAGGGAGGAGGTCAGAGACCTGGCAGTGTGGTGCCAGGATAACAATCTCTCCCTCAATGTGATCAAGACTAAGGAGATGATTGTGGACTACAGAAAAATGAGGACCAGGCACGCCCCCATTCTCATTGACGGGCCTGTAGTGGAGCAGGCTGAGAGTTTCAAGTTCTTTGGTGTCCACATCACCAACATACTATCATGATCCAAACACACCAAGTCAGTCATGAAGAAGGCATGACAAAGCCTATTCCCCCTCAGGAGACTGAAAAGATTTGGCATGGGTCCTCAGATACTCAAAACGTTCTACAGCTGCACCATCGAGAGCATCCTGACTGGTTGCATCACCGCCTGGTATGGCAACTGCTCGGCCTCCAACCGCCAGGCACTACAGAGGGTAGTGCGTTAGGCCCAGTACATCACTGGGGCCAAGCTTCCTGCCATCCAGGACCTCTATACCAGGCGGTGTCAGAGGAAGGCCCAAAAAATTGCCAAGGTCTCCAGCCACCCTAGTCATAGACTGTTGTCTAGGCTACTGCATGGCAAGCGGAACCGGAGCACCAAGTCTAGGTGAAAAAGGCTTCTTAACAGCATCTATCCGCAAGCCATAAGACTCTTGAATAGTTGATCAAGTGGCTACCCGGACTATTTGCATTGTCCCCACCCCTTCCCCACGCTGCTACTACTCTCTGTTTATTATCTATGCATAGCCACTTTACCTCTACTTACATGTACATATTACCTCAATTACCTCGACAAACCAGCACATTGACTCAGTACTGGAATCCCCTGTACATAGTCTTGCTACTGTTATTTTATTGTTGCTCCTTAATTATTTGTTATATTTCTATATTTTTTATTAAAACTGAATTGTTGGTTTAGGGCTTGTAAGTAAGCATTTCACTGTAAGGTGAATGTTGTATTCGGCGCATGTGACAAAAACAATTTGATTTGATTTGCCCTTTAAACAGCTGCATATTATCAAGATATCAAAGTGTCACGAAAAAAGGTAAACAATAAGCCTATAGCAAATGCAGCATATGGCATTCATTTTTGACATGTAAATTGTACTTTTCAGTAGAGCTCAAAGCACAAGCGCAGCATTTATTTTTCAACTCGAATCAATGAGCCCAATCAGTCCTCCATGACAACAAAATCATAAACAACAGAGTAGGGCTGGCTAATAAGTCCTTAGTTTTGGGGTTATACTCAGGTAAAACAATTTGCCTAATCTATACTTCCATATTTCCAAGTCCTATTCTTTTAGATCAAGGGGTATAACATTTATTGGAATGACTGGAATTCTGATAGACTTTGGTTTTTAATGTAAAGATATAATTTAATCATATTATTATATATAGTAGAAAGTGATGGGTTAGAAGAAGCCTACATAACCAACCCATAAAGTAAACTTTAACATCCATATATGGCCAGCTATGTAAACTTTAACATTTATTTATCCTGTAATGGATGTCGTTCAATTGGTAACATACATTTTTGTCTTTATCTAATGCCGCTTAAGGGAAAGTTATCTATTACCATACTGAGTTTGGGCAATCCAAAAGTTATGTTACTGATTACAATTTTGGACAGGTAACTAGTAACTGTAATTGATTACATTTAGAAAGTAACCTACCCAACCCTGGGTATAGAGGTCCTAGATGGCAGGGAACTTGGCCCCAGTGATGAACTGGGCCGTACGCACTACCCTCTGTGGGCCTTGTGGTTGGATGCTGAGCAGTTGCCATACCATGGGGTGATGTAGAACGTTTTGAGGAGCTGAGGGCCCATGCCAAATCTTTTCAGCCTCCTGAGGGGGAAGATGCTTTGTCGTGCACTCTTCATGACTGTGTTTGTATGTTTGGACCATGATAGGTCCTTTAAGATGTGTACACAGAGGAACTTGAAGCTTTTACTGTACACCTTAGTACTGTACATAGGACTGGCCTATATGATATAAAAATTCAAGCTTATGAAGTCAGCCATGTTCTATCTAGTGCAGTATATAATTATATTGATTAGCAAGACCCTTGTTTGACGTCAGCTAGTTATGAGCTTGCATCTCACTTATGAGCTCAAGTATTGAATATGGCCACAAGATGGAGCCAAACACAGAGAGACAGGACTGGTCCCCTGTGAACGACGACATTCATCGCTTCTGTGAACATCTACGTCACTCTAGAGATAAATTCGTACATGTTTTTCAGAGTTATGGTTCATTTTCAGATTATAGTGAGTAAGACTACATTTGATGGCCATTGTCAAGTGTATAGGGGCTCCTGAGTGGCGCAGTGGTCTAAGACACAGCATCTCAATGCAAAAGGTGTCACTACAGTCCCTGGTTTGAATCCAGTCTGTATCACATCCAGTTGTGATTGTGAGTCCCATAGGGTGGAGCCAGTGTCGTCCAGGCTTGACCAGGGTAGGCTGTCATTGTAAATAAGAATTTGTTTGTAACTGGCTTCCCTAGTTAAATACAAATTTAAATAAAGAATAGGACCTAATATGAACTACAGATGCACAATCAAGAGCATCCACAGGAAGCCCAAAAAGATCATCAAGGACATCTACCACCTGAGCCACTGCCTGTTCACCCTGCTATCATCCAGAAGGTGAGTTCAGTACAGGTGCATCAAAGCTGGGATCAAGAGACTGAAAAATAGCTTCTATCTCAAGGCCATCAGACTGTTAAACATCCAGCCATCACTAACACAGAGGCTGCTGCCTACATACAGACTTGAAACCATTGGCCACTCTAACAACGGATCACTAGTCACTTTAATAATGATGTTTACATATCTTGCACTACTCATCCCATGTATATACTGTATTTTATACCATCTATTGAATCTTGTCTATGCAGGTCGGCCATTGACCCATCATTATATTTATATGTACATATTCTTATTCCATCCATTTATTTAGATTTGTGTGTTTAGGTAGTTGTTGTGGAATTGTTAGATGACTTGTTAGATATTGCTGCACTGTCAGAACTATAAGCACAATCATTTCGCTACACTGGCAATAAAATCTGCTAACCATGTGTATGTGACCAATACAATTTGATTTGATTTAGTGCTGAGAGATTAGTGCGTTTTGAGGTCTGTTCGGTTTCGGTTCGATTATTTAAAAATAATCACGGTTTTCAGTTTCGACAAAAAAAAAATGTAAACATGACATGCGCTATGCATTATGCGGGGTTGAATGCTGCAACAAGACAGAATACAACAATTAATTAAAGTCCCATGATGGTAGTGACTTCCCATTACTGTTTATCAGTTATTAACCAGCACTTATTCACATTACTTTACTTTAATAAAATATTTCAGTTGTTGTGTAGATTAAATTTGTTTTATTTTATGACTTTATTATTTTATTTCAAGTCATCATCTCATCTCTACAGAGCTACTGCCTATGATGTCTGACAAAATCACTATTTTAGAAGTTCTTCAAAGTAAATATGACTGCTGAATACCAACTATCAATCACTTAGATCATGTATTTTCAGGTAGATACCTCGCGAAGTAACAGTTATCTATCCCTCTTGATCTTGCATCTTCTGACTCTTCTCTCCGGTGTCTGCCCGACACTAACCTAACTAACATTGCTTGCCTAAATGAAACACACAGAAAGGTGCGCAATGGATTGGGGTCATTGTAGTTAATTACCACGGTTTCTGCACTAAACTATGTAGAATTTTGGCCTGTTGGAAACTACAACTCCACCATTGCAGAGTTCTGGCTGATCTGATTTATTTTATCTCCAGAGAAACTAGGCTATTTGCGCATTGAGTTCACATAAATAGAATTCAAATAATTGAAACCGTTGTGTAAAAGCCCAGGCCTACATGGAAAACAGCATCAGTCTATTCCATATAAAACAACGTTGTCTTCTCTCCGAAAGGTTGCTGGATCGAATCCCCGAGCTGACAATGTAAAAATCTATCGTTCTGTGCCTGAGCAAGACACTTGTTCTCACTGTTCCCCGGGCGCCGAAGACGTAGATCTCGATTAAGGCAGCCCTCCGCACCTCTCTGATTCAGAGGGGTTGGGTTAAATGCGGAAGACACATTTCAGTTGAAGGCATTCACTTGTTCAACTGACTAGTTATCCCCTTTCCCTACAACAACCATTAATTAACCACAACATAATTAGGCACAGAAGGTGTTTACATGAGACTGATGTCGATGGCCAAATTGGTGAATTGATTTTAAAGTAAACCTATTGTGATTTAAATTAATCCGAATGCAATAACAAGAACCGCCCCGGGAGAGTGAGCGCCCAACCCCTATTGTCAATTCCGAGTTGATGATCTACCTAAAACCACAGCACCGAAAGTGCTTGACTCATAAATATCCTATTAAATTACTATAGGGACTATGTGATCATAATCCCTCAAAGTTACAGAATAGGACTAAATGGCAGCCGTCTTGGTCAAGGAGAATTATCATTATCATTCCTAATTATATGGTTTGACTAAAGCAGTGACGACTCGGATACCACGGTTTCTACCTCCCGCCCCGCGGACACAGTGAGTTTGACTGTCTCGCTGTCAGCGCAGCGGTGAATGCTGGTTTGTTTGGCCACCAGCGAACAGTTGCGTTTCGGCTCTACGTGTACATGCAAGGTGTGACAAATGCCATCTAGCGTAAACTACTCCTGGAACAATTAAACAGCCCACCCTTGGATTTGAAAGGAATTCTATAGACTTCGAGTGATTGGCATTGGTTTTTGGCTTGTTTCTGTTGTTCCATCTTGTAGAGACTGAGAAATAACTGCCAACATGTCTAGGGATCATGACAATGTGAATAAGCTGACCGAAAGTACATACAAGGTAAGCAGGCTTTTTGTTAGGCTATGTTCTCATCATCATAGCTCCCAATTTCTCCACCTTTATAACAACATGGTTTCCGTATGGCCAATGTCCATCGTCGCCTTTGGCAATAGCAGTAGGCTCCAATTGGCTTCAGGTTTAGGGCACAACCAGTTATTATTATAGTAGATACATAAACCCATTCCAAAGTATGGTCATAAGCTTGCACAGTGCGTATGGTGAGAGCACGGGTACGCTTGTGACTCGCCCGTGAGAGCGAAAAAGCGCAGTGAAGTAGGCCTAACATTTGCCTTTCCAAATAACTGAAAAAAACAATATTTTGTCATTTGTCAATTTAAAATGTGGCCAATAATACATGTCTTCTTGTTGTTTCATCAATTGTAAGGCCATTTGGTGTACTTGCGTCAAGCTTATCACCCCACCAGTTCAGTACTCTGCATGTGAAGTCAAGTGTCAGAAACACTAATTCTACATTGTTTATGACATTCCACATTTTCAGCTGAAGATAAACCTGTTTCTCTGTTTTAATTAGTCTTCCTCCTGTGTTTCTCTCTATCTGGCATGGTGCAACTAGGCCCAATCCATACCTGGCAGTTCATTGTTCTGTTGAGGGTGTGTCTGGGGAATTGAAACAGGGACTCCAGTCCTGAACAGCATTTTATTGTGGAGTGGGATTGGTTCAATCTGTCCTGTTGCTGCAAATACTTTGTGAAGGATCGTGTTAATGATTCAAATGTTTTATTTCAGCTTGGAGTTATTTATAGAATTAACACAAACATTTAAACACTTTTTTTTATGATGACATTGAGACAATCCTTTATTTGGATTCGTTTATTAGAAACGTCTCATGGTTTATTAACGTATTATTGGTCTCTGTGTATCCACTCCACAACAAGAGATAAAAATTGTGTTTTTGAAACAAAAGATGTGAAGAATAGTTACACTCACTGCCAGTATTATATTGTTCTGCCCCCTCTTGCAGAATGTGATGGAGCAGTTGAATCCGGGACTGAGGAACCTTGTCAATCTGGGGAAGAACTATGAGAAATCTGTAGCCGGTAAGAACATATCAATGGAGGATGGTTTGAGTCGGGTTCCTCTCAAGGTGTCTTCCTTCAAGAGAGTTGGTCCTTGCCTGTTGCCACTGTGCTGCTTGCTTTTTTGTGATCTAGTCCCTGTTATATTTTTACATTTGAGTCATTTAGCAGATTCTCTTATCCAGAGCGACTTACACTTTGTGCATTCATCTTCAGATAGCTAGGTGAGACAATCACATATCACAGTTAGTTCATCTTCAGATAGCTAGGTGAGACAATCACATATCACAGTTAGTTCATCTTCAGATAGCTAGGTGAGACAATCACATATCACAGTTAGTTCATCTTCAGATAGCTAGGTGAGACAATCACATATCACAGTTAGTTCATCTTTAGATAGCTAGGTGAGACAATCACATATCACAGTTAGTTCATCTTCAGATAGCTAGGTGAGACAATCACATATCACAGTTAGTTCATTCATCTTCAGATAGCTAGGTGAGACAATCACATATCACAGTTAGTTCATTCATCTTTAGATAGCTAGGTGAGACAATCACATATCACAGTTAGTTCATCTTCAGATAGCTAGGTGAGACAACCACATATCACAGTTAGTTCATCTTCAGATAGCTAGGTGAGACAATCACATATCACAGTTAGTTCATCTTCAGATAGCTAGGTGAGACAATCACATATCACAGTTAGTTCATCTTCAGATAGCTAGGTGAGACAATCACATATCACAGTTAGTTCATCTTCAGATAGCTAGGTGAGACAATCACATATCACAGTTAGTTCATTCATCTTCAGATAGCTAGGTGAGACAATCACATATCACAGTTAGTTCATTCATCTTTAGATAGCTAGGTGAGACAATCACATATCACAGTTAGTTCATCTTCAGATAGCTAGGTGAGACAATCACATATCACAGTTAGTTCATTCATCTTCAGATAGCTAGGTGAGACAATCACATATCACAGTTAGTTCATCTTCAGATAGCTAGGTGAGACAATCACATATCACAGTTAGTTCATCTTCAGATAGCTAGGTGAGACAACCACATATCACAGTTAGTTCATCTTCAGATAGCTAGGTGAGACAATCACATATCACAGTTAGTTCATCTTCAGATAGCTAGGTGAGACAATCACATATCACAGTTAGTTCATCTTCAGATAGCTAGGTGAGACAACCACATATCACAGTTAGTTCATTCATCTTCAGATAGCTAGGTGAGACAACCACATATCACAGTTAGTTCATTCATCTTCAGATAGCTAGGTGAGACAACCACATATCACAGTTAGTTCATTCATCTTCAGATAGCTAGGTGAGACAACCACATATCACAGTTAGTTCATTCATCTTCAGGTAGCTAGGTGAGACAACCACATATCACAGTTAGTTCATTCATCTCCAGATAGCTAGGTGAGACAACCACATATCACAATTAGTTCATTCATCTCCAGATAGCTAGGTGAGACAACCACATATCACAGTTAGTTCATTCATCTCCAGATAGCTAGGTGAGACAACCACATATCACAGTTAGTTCATTCATCTCCAGATAGCTAGGTGAGACAACCACATATAACAGTTAGTTCATTCATCTTCAGATAGCTAGGTGAGACAACCACATCACAATTAGTTCATTCATCTTCAGGTAGCTAGGTGAGACAACCACATATCACAGTTAGTTCATTCATCTTCAGATAGCTAGGTGAGACAACCACATCACAGTTAGTTCATTCATCTTCAGGTAGCTAGGTGAGACAACCACATATCACAGTTAGTTCATTCATCTTCAGATAGCTAGGTGAGACAACCACATATCACAGTTAGTTCATTCATCTTCAGATAGCTAGGTGAGACAACCACATATCACAGTTAGTTCATTCATCTTCAGATAGCTAGGTGAGACAACCACATATCACAGTTAGTTCATTCATCTTCAGATAGCTAGGTGAGACAACCACATATCACAGTTAGTTCATTCATCTTCAGATAGCTAGGTGAGACAACCACATATCACAGTTAGTTCATTCAGCTTCAGATAGCTAGGTGAGACAACCACATATCACAGTCGTAGTAAGTTATCAGAAAAGTCTGCTAGTAGGAAAAGACAAGTGTGAGTGTTTGGGGATTTAGTCAAGGCAATCTGTGAAGAGGTTACTGGTTACTGTCACTTTGTGACAAATGTTGTTATAAACTAGGGTAATATGAACAAAATGTGATTTATTGTCCCAATTTTGGACAGAAGTGAATTAGATGTCTCACATGATACAGTAACAAGTTTACTTTTACACTCTGGTTTCAGAGACTTAGCCACGACTGGAGCAAGGGGCTGAATATGGTATCATGTAGAGATTGAGGAGATCCATTCATATGATTGTGTTTGTTTGTCTCCTCACAGTGATGACTCTTGCTGGGAAGGCGTACTTTGATGCTGTGTCAAAGATAGGAGAGACTGCTTCCGTGTCCCCTGTCTCCAGAGAATTAGGTAAGTACACACACACACATACAGTTGAAGTCGGAGGTTTACATATACCTTCGCCAAATACATTTAAACTCAGTTTTTCACCCTTTCTGACATATAATCCTCGTAAAAATTCCCTGTTTTAGGTCAGTTAAGATCACCACTTTATTTTAAGAATGTGAAATTTCAGAATAATAGTAGAGAGAATGATTTATTTCAGCTTTTATTTATTTCATCACATTCCCAGTGGGTCAGAAGTTCATATACACTCAATTAGTATTTGGCAGCATTGCCTTTAAATTGTTTAACTTGGGTAAAATGTTTCGGGTAGCCTTCCCACAAGCTTCCCACAATAAGTTGGGTGAATTTTGGCCCATTCCTCCTGACAGAGCTGGTGTAACTGAGTCAGGTTTGTAGGCCTCCTTGCACGCATACGTTTTTTTCAGTTCTGTCCACAAATTTTCTATATGATTGAGGTCAGGGATTTGTGATGGCCACTCCAATACCTTGACTTTGTTGTCCTTAAGCCATTTTGCCACAACTTTGGAAGTATGCTTAGGGTCATTGTCCATTTGGAAGACTCATTTTGTAACCAAGCTTTAATTTCCTGACTGATGTCTTGAGATGTTGCTTCAATATATCCACATAATTGTCCTGCTTCATGATGCCATCTATTTTGTGAAGTGCACCAGTCTCTCTTGCAGCAAAGCATCCCCACAACATGATGCTGCCACCCCCGTGCGTCACGGTTGGGGTGGTGTTCTTCGGTTTGCAAGCTTCCCCCTTTTTTCTCCAAACATAACGATGGTCTTTATATATTTTTGTTTCATCAGACCAGAGGACATTTCTCCAAAAAGTACGATCTTTGTCCCCATGTGCAGTTGCGAACCGTAGTCTGGCTTTTTTTATGGCGTTTTTTGAGCAGTGGCTTCCATGTGAGCGGCCTTTCAGGTTATGTCGATATACGACTCATTCTACTGTGGATATAGATACTTTTGTACCTTTTTCCTCCAGCATCTTCACAAGGTCCTTTGCTGTTGTTCTGGGATTGAGTTGCACTTTTCGCACCAAAGTACTTTCATCTCCAGGAGACAGAACGGCTGCGGCTACGTGGTCCCATGGTGTTTATACTTGCGTACTGTTGTTTGTACAGATGAACTTGGTACCTTCAGGGGTTTGGAAATTGCTCCCAAGGATGAACCAGACTTGTGGAGGTCTACTATTTTTTTTCTGAGGTCTTGGCTGATTTCTTTTGATTTTCCCATGATGTCAAGGCAGAGTTTGAAGGTAGGCCTTGAAATACATCCACGGGTACACCTCCAATTGACTCAAATTATGTCAGTTAGCCTATCCGAAGCTTCTGAAGCCATG
Organism: Oncorhynchus tshawytscha; assembly: GCF_018296145.1. Classification (NCBI taxonomy): domain Eukaryota; kingdom Metazoa; phylum Chordata; class Actinopteri; order Salmoniformes; family Salmonidae; genus Oncorhynchus; species Oncorhynchus tshawytscha. Next base: position 827,970 of record NC_056455.1, read on the forward strand.
ACATAATTTTCTGGAATTTTCCAAGCTGTTTAAAGGCACAGTCAACTTAGTGTATGTTAACTTCTGACCCACTGGAATTGTGATACATTGAATTGTAAGTGAAATAATCTGTCTGTAAACAATTGTTGGAAAAATGACTTGTCATGCACAAAGTAGATGTCCTAACCGACTTGCCAAGACTATAGTTTGTTAACAAGAAATGTGTAGAGTGGTTGAAAAACAAGTTTTAATGACTCCAACCTAAGTGTATGCAAACGTCCGACTTCACCTGTACACACACACACACACACACACACACACGGTAATGAATCCGTCATTAGTCCTAGACACAGGTTCTTCCCTCTCTTGGTGCTGAATCACCACCCATTATGTTAAAGTGCTGCTGGAGACATAGAGGTGACCCTTTTTCCCAGATTTTTATGATCCATTAAGTAGGTTCTTATGTTTGCCACCATCCTCCATGATGGACTGCTGGGTGGATAAGGCCAACAAATGGCTTCATCTGTGTTCATGTCACACATACATTATTGTTATAGTGGCTGTTATCCACAGAAAATTGTAAAATATAATGTATTTTTCATAATGTAGTGCTATAGAACTTTAATAGCCTGGTAGCAGATCAGTTTGTGATTCTAGCCAACTGAATCTAGCGTTACAAAATGGAACACCACATGCATTTGGAATATTGGTTTAGAATGGGGAATGTACATTTGAGGAATTCTAATTAAGTCTGGAGCTGTTCCTACTCTATTTCTATGGTTCCTCCTCTGCTGATCAGACTGGCCTCAGTCAGCGAGACTGGCCTCAGTCAGCGAGACTGGCCTCAGTCAGCGAGACTGGCCTCAGTCAGCGAGACTGGCCTCAGTCAGCGAGACTGGCCTCAGTCAGCGAGGCTGGCCTCAGTCAGCGAGGCTGGCCTCAGTCAGCGAGGCTGGCCTCAGTCAGCGAGGCTGGCCTCAGTCAGCGAGGCTGGCCTCAGTCAGCGAGGCTGGCCTCAGTCAGCGAGGCTGGCCTCAGTCAGCGAGGCTGGCCTCAGTCAGCGAGGCTGGCCTCAGTCAGCGAGGCTGGCCTCAGTCAGCGAGGCTGGCCTCAGTCAGCGAGGCTGGCCTCAGTCAGCGAGGCGGTGTGAATTCTCTCACGCGTTACAGAGCAGGGCAGCAAACACATTGAACAAACAGACTGACAGAAGAGGACACTATTCCCACCATCACATCTATCTTTCCCTTCATCTGCTACCCTTCTCTCCTCTTCCCCTCTCAGGGGCCAGAGTAAAGCTTTTATTGTTGTCAAGATATAGACATTGAAATTGCTGGAGTTTGATGACTAACATTTTGAGTGTGACCCCTTGTTCGATTTAATTTATTGTTGTTTGGAACATGTTCATGCTCCAAGATGTAAAACTAGACAGTGTGCCCTCAGCAGACCAAACCTCATGTCTCAGTGTGCCCTCAGCAGACCAAACCTCATGTCTCAGTGTGCCCTCAGCAGACCAAACCTCATGTCTCAGTGTGCCCTCAGCAGACCAAACCTCATGTCTCAGTGTGCCCTCAGCAGACCAAACCTCATGTCTCAGTGTGCCCTCAGCAGACCAAACCTCATGTCTCAGTGTGCCCTCAGCAGACCAAACCTCATGTCTCAGTGTGCCCTCAGCAGACCAATCCTCATATCTCAGTGTGCCCTCAGCAGACCAAACCTCATGTCTCAGTGTGCCCTCAGCAGACCAAACCTCATGTCTCAGTGTGCCCTCAGCAGACCAAACCTCATATCTCAGTGTGCCCTCAGCAGACCAAACCTCATGTCTCAGTGTGCCCTCAGCAGACCAAATCCTCATGTCTCAGTGTGCCCTCAGCAGACCAAATCCTCATGTCTCAGTGTGACCTCAGTATACCAAACCGCATGTCTCAGTGTGCCCTCAGCAGACCAAACCAGTCTGTGTGACCTCAGCAGACCAAACCAGTCTCCGTGTGACCTCAGCAGACCAAACCAGTCTCCGTGTGACCTCAGCAGACCAAACCAGTCTCCGTGTGACCTCAGCAGACCAAACCAGTCTCCGTGTGACCTCAGCAGACCAAACCAGTCTCCGTGTGACCTCAGCAGACCAAACCAGTCTCCGTGTGACCTCAGCAGACCAAACCAGTCTCCGTGTGACCTCAGCAGACCAAACCAGTCTCCGTGTGACCTCAGCAGACCAAACCAGTCTCTGTGTGACCTCAGCAGACCAAACCAGTCTCCCGTGTGACCTCAGCAGACCAAACCAGTCTCCCGTGTGACCTCAGCAGACCAAACCAGTCTCAGTATAACTGCAAAGTTACCTCTTTCTCTGAATTTACATCACAATGTATCTCGTATTGATCAAACTATTAACAAATTGCTATGAGTAACTTTCCCCCTTTTAGATGCTTTGTAAGGGTTGTAGGTGATGGGGTTGATTTTCACTAAGTAGCTAAATAGAGTAGTGTAATAGAGCAGCATCTGCGTCAGTCAGTGAGTTTGGCACGTGGCATATACATAGAATGGCTACGAAATGATAAGTGTAGGATCCTGTGTTTTTCTCGACCACTAGACCAGACCAGGAGAAACTCTTACCCTCCTTATAGGCTACAACTAGAGTTCAGAGTTTTCCCTTGTTTAGCAATGTAGTCAATAAATACTTAAGGCCCTAATAATAATAGATAACCAATAAGGGACCATATCAAGCCAACATTTTAGCTCCATTCTGCCTGACACGGGCCTATTTGACCTCCTGGTTGGGGCTGCGACATTGAGAAAGGTAAAGGGTGTTGTTAACAGATAGAACAATCAGCTTATCACTTAATACGACTTGGCATTTTTTGATAAGTAAGTCATTGACTGCTAGGCGCTAATGGACATTCCTGCGTGTTTTCACTTCAAAGAAAACTGCTGGGCTTTCAGATGTTTTAGATGTGTGAAATCTGAAGAAAATAACTTTAAACAGAAAATCTGACATCTATTTATGTAGTCCTATTAACTTTTGTGTCACGCCAACCTCCCTCATTTCAATAGGAGAAATTCATACAATTGGAAAGTACAGCCCATGACTCAATTCCAGCTCAAATTAATTAGTTGCTCTATTGACTCCATTTTGGCTCAAGGGAATTGAGCAGTAGAATGACCTGGCTCTGCAAACAAGAGGGTCAGAAAGAAACTGTGAAGGAGCCCAGACAGCCAGCCTCCTTCCTGGTATTCAGTGTCATGGAAAGACCTGATTGTTCTGAGAAACATACTGTCCATGTCTCATCACAAGGGAGCACATACAATGCCTTTTCAATATTTTGATGCATTACAGCCTGGTTTTAAAATGGATTAAATTGTGATTTTATGTCACTGACCTACACACTGGCCCCATCATGTCAAAGTCTAATTGTTTTTAATACATGTTTACAAATGAATTAAAAATGAAAAGCTGAAATGTCACATAATAAATTGCATTGGGACGCAATAATAGTGTTTAACATGATTTTTGAATGACTACTTCATCTTTGTACCCCACACATAAAATGACCTGTAATGTCCCTCAGTAGTGAATTTCAAACACAGATTCAACCACAAAGACCAGGGAGATTGTCCAATGCCTTGCAAAGAAGAGTAGAGGAAGGACACGACTAGAAAACAAAGAAAATATAACTATTGTAAAATAGATTGTGACTGTAAAATATATAGAGTATGTTTCAGCTGGAAGTAGAAGCCTAAGTGTTATTGTTCATTATTTTACTCCAATTAGGGGAGGGGTGGTACGGTTAGTGGAAAATATATTTTGTAAAGACAAGTATAGTACCAGTCAAAAGTTTGGACACACCTACTCATTACAGGGTTTTCATTTATTTTTGACTATTTTCTACATTGTAGAATAATAGTGAAGACAAACTATGAAATTACACATATGGAATCATGTCGTAACAAAAAAAGTGTTAAACAAATTAAAATATATTTTATATTTGAGGCTCACCCTTTGCCTTGATGACAGCTTTGCACGCTCATCATACACACTCAGTATCTATACTGTATATTTACCCCAAAATATATGGGAGATTGGAAATGATGCAGACAATTACAGTGATGGAAGCTACAATCTACCTGCAATATTAAAGCTGATCAAACCCTCAAACCTAAAAAAAAAAAAAATACGAAACTAAATGCAAAAAAGGGCACCTATTTGTAGATGGGTACAAAAAAAAGCAGATTTTGAGCATGGTGAAGTTTTTATTTAATTGTTTATTTCACCTTTATTTATTAGTTATTAATTACACTTTAGATGGAGTATCCATACACCCAGTCACTACAAAGATACAGGCATCCTTCCTAACTCAGTTGCTGAGAGAACGGAAACCGCTCAAGGATTTCACCCTGAGGCCAAAGTTGACTTTAAAACAATGACAGAGTTTAATTGGCTGTGATAGGAGAAAACTGAGGATGGATCAACAACATTGTAGTTACTCCACAATACGAACCTAATTGACAGAGTTTAATGGCTGTGATAGAAGAAAACTGAGGATGGATCAACAACATTGTAGTTACTCCACAATACGAACCTAATTGACAGTGAAAAGAAGGAATCCTGTACAGAATACAAATAGTTCAAAGCAGACCTCCTGTTTGCAACAAGGCACTAAAGTAATACTGCAAAAAAAGCAATTCACTTTTCCTCCTGAATACAAAATGTATGTTTGGGGCAAATCCAACATAACACATTACTGAGTACCACTCTCCATATTTTCAAGCATATTGGTGGCTACATCATGTTATGGGTATGCTTGTAATCGTTAAGGACTGGGGAGTTTTTCAGGATAAAAAAATAAGCGGAATGGAGCTAAGCACAGGCAAAATCCTAGAAGAAACCTGGTTCAGTCTGTTTTCCTCCACATACTGGGAGATGAATTCACCTTTCAGCAGGACAATAACCTAAAACAGAAGGCCAAATCTACACTGGAGTTGTAGCTCCAAGCTCCAAGAGACTTACCCAGAAAGACTTACCCAGAAAGACTCACATCTGTAATCGCTGCCAAAGGTGCTTCTTCAAAGTATTGACCTGGGTGCTACTTATGTAAATGAGATATTTCTGTATTTCATTTTCAATACATTTGTAAACATTTCTCAAAACATATTTTCATTATGTCATTATGGGGTATTGTGTGTACATGGGTGTGAAACATTTTTATTTGATTCATTTTAAATTCAGGCTGCAACAACACAATGTGGAATAAGTCAAGGGGTATTAACACTTTCTGAAGGCACTGTACTTTACCTGCAATGCTACTTTAGGGATAGCTATCATAAAGTATCTCTAACTGGTTCATAGTATGTGTAGGAACACTAGTTTTTCCAGGGAAAACTCATCTAGGCCCTAAGTATGTATTTATCATTCTGGTGAGGGAAATTATGAATTAGCATGATCACAATATCATATTAGTCCCCCATCAGTGTTGTGCTTGTAGAATGTCAAATAGTGTGTTTACTATTCATAGTGCTAGCTGGCTTCTAATAATCGATTTCCTCTATTGGGAATAACAACATTTACACTAGGCTCTATGGGATCGCATTACTGTACCACGGCAACATCACAAGAAATAGGCAAGTTATCAAGGCCGGAAACGTACTGAAGAAAGAATGGTGTGCTCCCCGCCCTCCACCTTTTCTTCAAAAGCTGTTTGTCAAAACCCCCAGCACAGTAGTTAAAACAATATTGAACCCGAGCTATCACTCTGGAAAAAAATGGTAATTACGTCCAGAAATGTAGACTGTTTCTTATTTGAGTGAGGACAGGAGGAACTCCTGTGTTGGCTTTTCATTCTGATGGTGAGTCTAGGAAGTTGGAGACAGCTATTTGGTTCGGAACGGAACAGATTTGACTGAAGGTGACGTAGTGTTTTTTGAGGCTATGTTGAATTTCTAACCTGAGAGTTGGTGGTGTTTGATAGGAATGCTTAGGTTGCATCCCACTGCTCTGCCGTCCATCCATCAGTTGTGTGGGAGACAATTCATCAACCCTCCTAGGACATGGCGTCAGCGTGAGTGTCAGGGATCCCAAACATTTTCCCCAAAGTGGGCAAAAATATGACCCTGCTTCTCTCTCTCTCCATCTCACATGAACTCTCTGGAATGTGTTGTTCTCAGGATGGACACCTTATTTTCTTTAGGAACGTAGTGAATTTCAAAGTAAAAGTTGTCAAAAATATAAATAGTAGAGTATAGTACTAGTATTTTTACTTAAGTACGTTACACCACTGGTGATCACTGACATGAATTAATATATTTTTTCAAAGGTTTATTTTGTGGTTTTAATTTCGGGCATTTAAATGGTAGGCTATTTGTTTGTCAACTTGTCTATAATAAGATACATGCAGCTTCTCTTCTGTCGTAACATCTTGCCTGCCTAAAGTGGTGCTCATTAGATCAATGTAATTAAACCATAGAATGAATGCATCAATAATCTGTCATCAGTAAAGTTTTCTCTTTCATTCTGCTTTCTTGTTGTGTGAGGATTTTAGGGGCCGGGGAGAAAATGCAAGATCCTTCCTGTGCAAAATGTCCAAATTACATCAGTTTGACCAGTTTTAAGGAAACGAAAAGCTGTGAAATGATGTTTCTGATTAGATTTCAGTTTGTCTTGGATGCATTTATGTGGTTGAAATACTGTCAGCTTCTATGTTTCAGTGTCAATCACTGAAAAGGTTTGCGATCCCTAACCGCGCATTCACATTCTCTCAAGAGATGCTGAATTAAATAATAGTTTCTCCACTCCTGTTACTGAGACAAAATGTACATTTTCTGTACAATTTTACTGCATTAAATACTTAATTCTGCAGGAGTTAATATTATATACGGCTACATGTTTGGTTATAGGCCTACAGTTAGTGTCTAGATTTCAGTTATTTACATTAACTTTAAAAGTGAGCAAACCAGGGGGTGTGGCCGCACCTGCCGCACCCTTCTGCTGTCCTTAGAATGAACGTTTAAATCTATGAGAGGGATTTCACACTTCATAAAGACAAGAGAGCAAGTGAACACTTCCTAGGGAGTATGGTAAGGAGTCAAGAGACAGCCAGGGCCATTGGCTGCTCATTCACCCATGATGCCTCAGGCTTTACGATCTATCACGCTCCTTTCACTCACCAAACGATCCCATGACCTCACTAACCCCACACACCCTTCCTTGCCACACATACTTGCTTTCTCCAGACATTTTTTACCATGCAATTAACCTAATCTTCAAAGGACATACCCCAAACAATTTAATACAATTCCATATTGCATTCTGTCTCTGTTGTTCATGTAGTTAAGCCTGTACTGCACTGCACAACACATAGACATCTGATATAGAACATATTATGTGATACATCCTTCTGGGAAACTCCTCCCCCACCCACCTCGTGACACATCGCTTAGCAAGTGCCGAATTATGAAATTCTGTATTTCGTAGTTTCTTCCTATGTCATTGTTAATTAGTTTTATCAGCATTTTTATCCAGTTTCTAAAGTCAGTCTCTAAACTCATGCCTTCCATGGGTGGGTTGTCTGAAGGATTGTAAAGAGGACATTACTGTCCAAGCCTAACTTATTCTATTATGTGTGTGTGTGTGTGTGTGTGTGTGTGTGTGTGTGTGTGTGTGTGTGTGTGTGTGTGCGCACGCGCATGTGCGTTATCCATTTTCTGTAGATAACAGCCACTATAATGATAATGTATGTGTGACATGAACACATGAAGCCATTTGTTGGTCTTTTCCACCCAGCAGTCCATCATGGAGGATGGTGACAAGCAGAAGAAGAAACTTAATGGATAATAAAAATCTGGGAAAATGGGTCACCTCAATGTCTCCAGCAGCACTTTAACATAATGGGTGGTGAGTCAGCACCAAGAGAGGGAATAACAACCTGTGTCTAGGACTAATGACGGATTCATTACTGTGTGTGTGAAATGTAATAAAATTATATTCATCACATGCTTCTAAAACAACAGGTGTTGACTAACAGTGAAATACGTATTTACGGGTCCTTCCCAACAATGCAGAGAGGAAGAAAATAGAGAAATAATAGAGAAGTAAAACACATAATACTAAAATACACAATGAGTAAGGATAACTTGACTATATACACAAAATACCAGTACCGAGTCAATGTGCAGGGCTACGAGGTAATTGAGGTAGATATGTACATATAACTAGGAATAAAGGGACAGATAATGAACAGTAGCAGCAGCGTATGTGATGAGCCAAAAAAGTTGGTTCAAATAAAGGTAAATGCAGATACAGTTGGAGTCGGAAGTGTACATACACCGTAGCCAACTACATTTAAACTCAGTTTTTCACAATTCCTGACATTTAATCCTAGTAAAATGTCTCTGTCTTAGGTCAGTTAGGATCACCACTTTATTTTAAGAATGTGAAATGTAATAGTAGAGAGAATGATTTGTTTCAGCTTTTATTTCTTTCATCACATTCCCAGTGGGTCAGAAGTTTACATACTCAATAAGTATTTGGTAGCATTGCCTTTAAATTGTTGAACTTGGGTCAAATGTTTCGGCTAGCCTTCCACAAGCTTCCCACAATAAGTTGGGTGAATTTTGGCCCATTTCATATGACAGAGCTGGTGTAACTGAGTCAGGTTTGCAGGCCTCCTTGCTCGCACACGCCTTTTCAGTTCTGCCCACACATTTTCTATAGGATTGAGGTTGGAAGGTTACATACACTTAGGGTGTAATTCAAACTTGTTTTTCAACCACTCTACAAAAAAATCACACAAAATAGCTTGGTCAAGGAGCCCGTAAACAGCCACTATACACTTCTCAAGGCTGTGTGTGTGTGCGTGCACAATAGCTCTATGGGCCTGGAGCTGAGTGACACCGATCTCTGATTCATATCCATGTAATATCAGAGAACAAAGACTTCCAACCATGGCAACATCACAACACCCACTCTCCCTACCTGTCATTGGAATGTGTGGCTTCAAGATTGCGATATCGTTGGCCGTGACTCAGATAGGTGTTGTCCGTATTGCATCAGACTCTTGCTGTGACATGACCCTGTACGATTATTGTTTTATGAGAGTGACGACTATCTCGAAGTGCAGCGTTACTATCTCAAAGTTCAAATGTCACTGCTTTGGTCACATTGTGTGAATAAGGCCCTTTGTGGCTCAGTTGGTAGTGCATGGTGTTTGTAACAACAGGTTTGTGGGTTTGATTCCCACTGGGGACCAGTATGAAAATGTATGCACTCACTACTGTAAGTTGCTCTGGATAAGAGCATTTGCTAACACATAAATGTAACTGCACGTAGCTCAGTCAGCCATAGATACAAAGCTTTGAGTTTATTCCAATGCTGTTTAGCATATTAGCAACACCGGTGCGTATGAATAACCTGAACAGATCACCTGTTTAAATCTATTGTAATTTGTCATCTAATAAGGTTGTGTTTTTCCACACCATGTTTCTCTATTAGACTCTTATGAGGGAACAGCAGGTATTCTGTTACCAGAGGCCTACACCGTTCATAAACTACATCACCTGGTAACAATGTGAAAGAGGATGGACGTAGTTTTCTGTGCTCTCAAAACCACCATAAACCACAGAGGTATAAGGATGTTTCTATAATAATGATCAAGTCGTTATTAAGTCACTGTAAAACCAGACATCACAACGAGACTATGGCCACCACCTAGCACTATCTGAAGACATCTAGGATAAGGCTGGGATACAAGTCTTATCATCATTACTGGGTGGTTTCCCAAATGACCCACCACAAACAGACACAGTCAGTCAAGCTGTGAAGCCTTTGATTATAGTGGATGTAACTATAGCTGTATGTAAGGCTAGTATTATTCATTTTTATATTGTAGATGAAGCAGTGTTTGGAGATGTACACATACCTATCTATACAGTATTATGAACAATACTATGTATCCTTTCCTGGGTACACTCTTAGAAAAAAGGGTTCCTAAAGGGTTCTTCAGCTGTCCCCATAGGATAACCCGTTTTGGGTCCAGGTAGAACACTTTTTGTTTGAAGGGAGAACTATTTTGGGTTCCATGTAGAACCCTCTCTGAAAAAGATCCTACACTGAACCCAAAAGGGTTCTAGGGATCTACCTGGAACCAAAAATGGTTCTTCAACGGGTTCTGCTATGGGGACAGATGAAGTACCCTTTTAGGTTCTACATAGATAGCACTTTTTTTCTACAAGTGTAATAGTATGTATCCTTATCAGGGTAGGTCAATCTGGAGACAGCAGAACCAGATTCAATTGTAATGTTTTGAGAGAGAGATGTATTTTTTCCTTATTTACATAGATCACTAAAACCAGAGCCATGTGGAGGATTACAGGGTCAAATGTCCTTATTGGTAGTAGTTACAGTCTTGTCTCATCGCTGCAACTCCCGTACGGATTCGGGAGAGGCGAAGGTCGAGAGCCATGCGTCCTCCGAAACTTTTATTTCTTTCATCACATTCCCAGTGGGTCAGAAGTTTACATACACTCAATTAGTATTTAGTAGCATTGCCTTTAAATTGTTAAACTTGGGTCAAATGTTTCGGCTAGCCTTCCACAAGCTTCCCACAATAAGTTGGGTGAATTTTGGCCCATTTCATCTGACAGAGCTGGTGTAACTGAGTCAGGTTTGTAGGCCTCCTTGCTCGCACACGCCTTTTCAGTTCTACCCACACATTTTCATCCCTCTCACTACACACCATCCCTCTCACTACACACCATCCCTCTCACTACACACCATCCCTCTCACTACACACCATCCCTCTCACTACACACCATCCCTCTCACTGCACACCATCCCTCTCACTGCACACCATCCCTCTCACTGCACACCATCCCTCTCACTAAACCCCAGCCCTCACTCTGCAGCCTGTTTGAACACCATCCATCTCATTCTGCAGCAGGCTGTTGTTGGTGCTGTATATCAGCCTGCCCAGAGCCCAGCAACCCCTCCCCCTGACGTGCAATGGCAGCATTTACCAGTACGTACTATTGACTATCAGAGGGCAATGTTGTTGAAGCTGCAGTCGGCCAGAGAGGTACAGCTCTGTATAAGCAGGCCTGCCTGGGGTCACACCAGGTGTGTGTGTGTGCTCGTGCGTGCGCCTAATGTATGTATGCTCAGTGTGTTTGGGTTGAGTCTGTTAATATGGTCTCACAGGCCCAGTCGTGGCTTTAGGGTATTGAATTAATACTGAGGTGATAGGAGTGATTGGACGGTGGTTGCAGGTGTTTGCAAAGGGAATAGAAAAAAACACAACGAACTCATATACAATATTACATTTTGTCAAAAGCAAACCTGCTAGTGGCAGGTGGTGCAAGTGGCAGATGGTGCTAGAATGCACCACAACTAATTCTTAACAATATGCTGGAATATTATTCCAGTATATTCTACAGAACCTCCTAGATGTCACCCCATTGTGTCTGTCTGCTGTCGTTGTCTACTTCTGTTTACAGTATGACTGCAGTTGTGCCATGTTCCTCTATGGCGTTCAATGGTTATTTTTTCTGTGTCTATGTCAATGTGGATCTGATCAGTAGCGACTACTTAGTTACTGTTCAAACATTACTGTTCCGAAAAGTCATCCATGCAGTATGTAAAACCCCCTCATGACGTAAAATACACATTACATTTTGATAAGGGCTAGAGTAAGCTTTGTTCTTGACCACTAAAGTAACAGTTGTTTTTGTAAGCATAGGGAAAGAACAGATTCAACAGTTTTGAGGTGAAAACCCATTGTCCTCCTCGTGACGTCTCAGCCTGTCCCATGCCAGCTAGTCTATCAGGGACGTCGTTGCCGCCATGCAATGTGAGGAGAAAGGATCATAGATGTCCACAGCATATTCAAATGCAGTAGTTTTTAGCCTGGTTGTCTTACAAGCTAAGGGAAGATGTATCCTGGCCTTGCCCAATAAGACAACAGCATGTTGACTAAAGAGGATATAGACTAGCAGGACTGTGACTGGCACCCAGCCTAGATGTCCCTTACCTGTGTATGATATATGATCTGTTTTCTACAGGTGTGGTTCTGATGGAAATCTCTGAGGTGCACAAGAAGGTTCACCTGGAGCTGGAGGAGAATGTAAGTTACCCAGCTGACCTACTGTCACTTCTTCTCTTAGTAAAATAGTAATTATTCATTTTTTGTTATGTTAATAACATTTTACCATCTAATTGCTAGTTAAGTGGCAGACTGAAGTCCAGGGTTATCATTCTCTTTGACCTGCATTTTGTGCTCATGTCCACCCACATCCATAGGGCCTTCCTATGCCAACTCTCTCTTTCTCACTGTGACTAGTAATTAGCAGGCTTCCCTAATCCTCTAAACACTCCTAGAATACAACAAAGTCTACTGAGAAATACCACCTGGACACAAGACAACTGTTACTACTTTGTTGACCAGGGATGGACAACCTGCAGCCCCCCTCCCCCATCAGCAGTTTTTCTATTGTTATGTGAGACGATCAGTGACTGACAATTAGCCCAAATAGATTGGTAAATTAGTCCAGTGGCCAGCTATGTAAACTTAGTAATCATGGTCTAATCACCAGCCGGGGGGCCCCCTTGATTTTGCCAGTCTCACTCACATATCATAATAAAACCTGTGGAGAAAAAAATGACTATAACAGTAAATTATTCCTCTCCAACCCATGGCAAAATGTGTATAATTGCATGAAATTTGTTATAAAATTGCAATAACTTCTCTACGCCCCATGTCAAAATGTGTAGAATTTCACGAAATTAACTCTAAAATGTAAAAATGTAACGTAAAAGCATAAAAATGTTTCACTGTACTGCTTCCTGTGCACATGGCAAATAAACTTTGAAACTTAACTGAATTTAAGATGATTTGTATGATGAATATTGCGTTCTCTGCAGTGATGAATCAGGCTTCACCATCTGGCAGTCTGGTGGACAAATCTGGGTTTGGCAGATACCAGGAGAACGCTGCCTGCCCGAATGCATAGTGTCAACTAGAGGTCGACCATTTAATCGGAATGGCCGATTAATTAGGGCCGATTTCAACTTTTCATAACAATCGGAAATCAGTATTTTTGGGCGCCGATTTGCAGATTTAAAATATATATATATGTTATACCTTTTATTTAACTAGGCAAGTCAGTTAAGAACACATTCTTATTTTCAATGACGGCCTAGGAACGGTGGGTTAACTGCCTCGTTCAGGGGCAGAACGACAGATTTTCACCTTGTCAGCTAAGTGGACCCAATCTTGCAACCTTACAGTTAACTAGTCCAACGCAATAACGACCTGCTTCTCTCTCATTGCACTCCACAAGGAGACTGCCTGTTACGCGAATGCAGTAAGCCAAGGTAAGTTGCTAGCTAGCATTAAACTTGTCTTATAAAAAAACAATCAATCATAATCACTAGTTAACTACACACGGTTGATGATATTACTAGATATTATCTAGCGTGTCCTATGTTGCAGGATAACCCCTGGGGCGACAGTGTAGCCGGCAGGATAACCCCTGGGGTGGCAGGGTAGCCTAGGGGTTAGAGCGTTGGACTCGTAGCCGGAAGGTTGTAAGTTCAAACCCCTGAGCTGACAAGGTACAAATCTGTCGTTCTGCCCCTGAACAGGCAGTTAACCCACTGTTCGTGTCATTGAAAATAAGAATTTGTTCTTAACTGACTTGCCTGGTTAAATAAAGGTAAAAAAATATATATACAGTGCCTTGCGAAAGTATTCGGCCCCCTTGAACTTTGCGACCTTTTGCCAGATTTCAGGCTTCAAACATAAAGATATAAAACTGTATTTTTTTGTGAAGAATCAACAACAAGTGGGACACAATCATGAAGTGGAACGACATTTATTGGATATTTCAAACTTTTTTGAAATCAAAAACTGAAAAATTGGGCGTGCAAAATTATTCAGCCCCTTTACTTTCAGTGCAGCAAACTCTCTCCAGAAGTTCAGTGAGGATCTCTGAATGATCCAATGTTGACCTAAATGACTAATGATGATAAATACAATCCACCTGTGTGTAATCAAGTCTCCGTATAAATGCACCTGCACTGTGATAGTCTCAGAGGTCCGTTAAAAGCGCAGAGAGCCTCATGAAGAACAAGGAACACACCAGGCAGGTCCGAGATACTGTTGTGAAGAAGTTTAAAGCCGGATTTGGATACAAAAAGATTTCCCAAGCTTTAAACTTCCCAAGGAGCACTGTGCAAGCGATAATATTGAAATGGAAGGAGTATCAGACCACTGCAAATCTACCAAGACCTGGCCGTCCCTCTAAACTTTCAGCTCATACAAGGAGAAGACTGATCAGAGATGCAGCCAAGAGGCCCATGATCACTCTGGATGAACTGCAGAGATCTACAGCTGAGGTGGGAGACTCTGTCCATAGGACAACAATCAGTCGTATATTGCACAAATCTGGCCTTTATGGAAGAGTGGCAAGAAGAAAGTCATTTCTTAAAGATGTCTAAAAAGTGTCGTTTAAAGTTTGCCACAAGCCACCTGGGAGACACACCAAACATGTGGAAGAAGGTGCTCTGGTCAGATGAAACCAAAATTGAACTTTTTGGCAACAATGCAAATCGTTATTTTTGGCGTAAAAGCAACACAGCTCATCACCCTGAACACACCATCCCCACTGTCAAACATGGTGGTGGCAGCCTCATGTTTTGGGCCTGCTTTTCTTCAGCAGGGACAGGGAAGATGGTTAAAATTGATGGGAAGATGGATGGAGCCAAATACAGGACCATTCTGGAAGAAAACCTGATGGAGTCTGCAAAAAACCTGAGACTGGGACGGAGATTTGTCTTCCAACAAGACAATGATCCAAAACATAAAGCAAAATCTACAATGGAATGGTTCAAAAATAAACATATCCAGGTGTTAGCATGGCTAAGTCAAAGTCCAGACCTGAATCCAATCGAGAATCTGTGGAAAGAACTGAAAACTGCTGTTCACAAATGCTCTCCATCCAACCTCACTGAGCTCGAGCTGGTTTGCAAGGAGGAATGGGAAAAAATTTCAGTCTCTCGATGTGCAAAACTGATAGAGACATACCCCAAGCGACTTACAGCTGTAATCGCAGCAAAAGGTGGCGCTACAAAGTATTAACTTAAAGGGGCTGAATAATTTTGCACACCCAATTTTTCAGTTTTTGATTTGTTAAAAAAGTTTGAAATATCCAATAAATGTCGTTCCACTTCATGATTGTGTCCCACTTGTTGTTGATTCTTCACAAAAAAATACAGTTTTATATCTTTATGTTTGAAGCCTGAAATGTGGCAAAAGGTCGCAAAGTTCAAGGGGGCCGAATACTTTCGCAAGGCACTGTATATATATAATGTGACTGCGCATACAAGTATTTAAGTATCTGACTGAGCGGTGGTAGGCAGAAGCAGGCGCGTAAACATTCATTTTGCCAGTGGCTCTTCGTTGTGCGTCAAACATTGCGCTGTTTATGACTTCATGCCTATCAACTCCCGAGATGAGGCTGGTGTAACGAAGTGAAATGGCTAGCTAGTTAGCGCGCGCTAATAGCATTTCAAACATCACTCGCTCTGAGCCTTCTAGTAGTTGTTTCCCTTGCTCATGGGTAATGCTGCTTCGAGGGTGGTTGTTGTCGTTGTGTTCCTGGTTTGAGTCCAGGGAGGAGCGAGGAGAGGGACGGAAGCTATACTGTTACACTGGCAATACTAAAGTGTCTATAAGAACATCCAATAGTCAAAGGTTAATGAAATACAAATGGTATAGAGAGAAATAGTCCTATAATTCCTATAATAACTACAACCTAAAACTTCTTACCTGGTAATATTGAAGACTCATGTTAAAAGGAACCACCAGCTTTCATATGTTCTCATGTTCTGAGCAAGGAACTGAAACGTTAGCATATTGCACTTTTACTTTCTTTCTTCTCCAACTTTGTTTTTGCATTATTTAAACGAAATTGAACATGTTTCATTATTTACTTGAGGCTAAATTGATTTTATTGATGTATTATAGTAAGTTAAAATAAGTGTTCATTCAGTATTGTTGTCATTGTCATTATTACAAATAAATAAATACAAAAATTGTCAGATTAATCGGTATCGGCTTTTTCGGTCCTCCAATAATCGGTATTGGAGTTTTTCATGGTTTGGGGAAGGCTCCTTTGTTCCAGTGAAGGGAAATGTTAACGCTACAGCATACAATGATGTTCTAGACGATTCTGTGCTTCTAACTTTGTGGCAACAGTTTGGGGAAGGCCCTTTCCTGTTTCAGCATGACAATGCCATACAGATATGGTTTGTTGAGTGACTGGCCTGCACAGAGCCCTGGCTCACCAACTGCATGCCTAATCGCCCAACATCAGTGTCCGACCTCACTAATGCCCTTGCGGCTGAATGGAGCAAGTCTCCGCAGCAATGTTCCAACATCTAGTGGAAAGCCTTCCCAGAAGAGTGGAGGCTGTTATAGCAGCAAAGGGGGACCAACTCCATATTAATGCCCATGATTTTGGAATGAGGTGTCAGACAAGCAGGTGTCCACATACATTTGGTCATGTAGTGTTTCTGTAAGAGGGAAAGAAGGAGAAAGTAGTCAATGTTTAAAAAACAAAAGACAGACCTGTTGTTGGAATTCCCCTTACTGAGAAAGACATTATCACAGCTACATTCCTCTGGCTCAGACTCACAACTGTTATCCTGATGTCACCATCTTTCCATGATTATTATTGTCATACGTTTATATATCAACTTGAACTACATTCTTTCTTTTCTTTTCAGTTCAAGCAGTTCCACAAAGAAATCATTTCTGAGCTGGAGAGGAAAACAGAGATGGATGTCAAATATATGACTGTAAGTACCTTGACCATTGTAGGACCTTGGCAAGGGACAATGTAATAGCAAGGAGTGTGTGAGTGCATGCGTGTGTTTGTGTAGGTGTCTGTATGTCTGTGTACAGGTATGTGAGTACACACTTAAAACATGGTCTCCAGGGCCTCCTGAGTGGCGCAGCGGTCTAAGGCACTGCATCGCAGTGCTAACTGCGTTACTATAGATCCTGGTTCAATAACGGGCTGTGTCGCAGGGAGACCTATGAGGCGATGCACGGCCCAGCGTCCTCCGGCGTCCTCCGGGTTAGGGGAGGGTTTGTCCGACCAGGATGTCCTTGTCCCATTGCGCTATAGCAACTCTTGTGGTGGGCCTGGCGCATGCACGTTGACACGGTTTCCAGGTGTACAATGTTTCCTCCAACACATTGGTGCAGTTGCGGCTTGGCGGGGTTGTGTTTCGGGAGGATGTACGGGAGTTGCAGCAATGGGACAAGACTTTAACTACCAATTGGGGATAAAAAGGGGTAAAGAACAAAAACATAGTCTCATATCCCCTCCTCAATATCCCCTGTCCCTTCAATATCCTCTATCCCCTCCTCAATATCACCCTATCCCTTCAATATTCTCTATCCCCTCCTCAATATCACCAATATCCTCTATCCCCTCCTCAATATCACCAATATCCCCTCCTCAATATCACCAATATCCTCTATCACCTCCTCAATATCCCCTATGCTCTCCTCAATATCCCCTATGCCCTCCTCAATATCCTCTATCCCCTCCTCAATATCCCCTGTCCCCTCCTCAATATCACCAATATCCTCTATCCCCTCCTCAATATCCTCTCATCAATATCCCGTATCACCTCCTCATTATCCTCTATCACCTCCTCATTATCCTCTATCCCCTCCTCATTATCCCCTATCCCCTCCTCAATATCCCCTGTCCCCTCCTCAATATCCTCTGTCCCCTCCTCAATATCCTCTGTCCCCTCCTCAATATCCCCTGTCCCCTCCTCAATATCCTCTATCCCCTCCTCAATATCCCCTCTCCTTGCATTCAGTCAAAGTCTTCTCCATCGCTCCATCTTATCCTCTGTATTTCTCATCCAGGCAACATTCAAGCGGTACCAGTCAGAGCACAAAATGAAGCAGGACTCTCTGGAGCGCTCTCAGACGGACCTGAAGAAGCTGCGGAGAAAGACCCAGGGAAAACAAGCCACCAAGTATGAGAAGAAGGAGAACGAGGTGAGACTAGAACCTGATTTCAAATAATCAAGGAGAACCAGATCTAATTAATTAAGGACAACGAGGTGAGACTAGAACCTGATCTTAATCAAGGAGAATGGGGTGAGACTAGAACCAGATCTTAATGAATCAAGGAGAACAATGTTAGACTAGAACCAGATCTTAATTCATCAAGGAGAACGAGGTGAGACTAGAACCAGATCTTAATTCATCAAGGAGAACGAGGTGAGACTAGAACCAGATCTTAATTAATCAAGGAGGATGAGGTGAGACTAGAACCAGATCTTAATTAATCAAGGAGAACGAGATGAGACTAGAACCTGATCTTAATTAATCAAGGAGAATGAGGTGAGACTAGAACCAGATCTTAATTCATCAAGGAGAACGAGGTGAGACTAGAACCAGATCTTAATTCATTAAGGAGGATGAGGTAAGACTAGAACCAGATCTTAATTAATCAAGGAGAACGAGATGAGACTAGAACCTGATCTTAATTCATCAAGGAGAATGAGGTGAGACTAGAACCAGATCTTAATTCATCAAGGAGAATGAGGTGAGACTAGAACCAGATGTAATCTAATTTCACCGAGGTCTCAGTGATCAGACTGTACACTCAATGCACCTTGGGTATGCTAGTCAGAAAAGGCCCTTGTCCCACTTTTAGGATTTTCTCCATTTTGAAACGGGGTGTCTTTTTTCTTTTGGAACAACACGATCAGCTGAGAAGTGACTATGTGTCCAGTTAATTTTTCTGATGGTGTGAGCATGTGCATGGGTTCCTTGAGTTTCTCAGACGGCTATAGAGAGCACTTTAACAGACGGTCACGAGACTTTACCCTCATCCAAAACCACCTTTTTCTCTATGTGTCTCTATAAAAACCAGACAGACCATTTTTGCTCTTGGTTGCCATGGTTGTCATGCTTTGTTTTCACAAACAATGCCAAACCCTTCTATGGACTTCCTTGTAAAGTAATGATTTACACACATGGAGCAGTAATCCACAGAACAGGAGTTCCCAATTACATTCAGCCGCGGACCGATTGTTTTTCTTGAGTGGATGGTCGGGGGCCCAGAACATAGTTATAAACAGATACTGTATAGTATTTCCACAAAAGCAGAATCATTTCAAACCTTGATTATATTGGGATACGATCACATATACCTCTTTATTTACGAGTGGGAATATATATTCCTAAATTCCTGGTGATTTTTACAGTCTTTTATGTCCCAAAATTGTTTTAAAAAATTGGGTGGGCAAATAAAATTGCCGAATTTGGTCCGCGTCTATTGGAGAATCCTGCCAAAGAGGATATCAAAGAAAGAAGTTTATGAAGTTCGTATTGACAGTAAACCCAGGGAAAGTCATAGGCCCAGCTGGCTCCTTGATCTTGCCAGACACCGCAAGGAGGAAAAACTGTACATTAAAGTGCACAGATGGAAGGGAAATGAACACTACACATGCACAGTACCACCACACCTATAGCTGCGGGCAGAGTCTTTGTGTTCATGTCAAGTGGAGTGCCGTCACTGTCGTGCCCCTTCACGCATAAAACAACACTGAAGGCTCATCGAGGATCAAATGCCTCTCATCACATTAGAATGGACAGTGTGTTTTAGTGAATGTGGGGAGTGGGAGCACTGTACACTCTTTTGTGAGTATTGTGCTCTCAAGTGTTGACTGGCTATGGGTACAGCCGACTCTGGAGTATGAAGTGTGCACCTAGGAGCTGGTAGTTGGCCTGGAGTTGGTTGGTAGTATACACTCACTGACAGGCTTCATAAGGTGTAGTGGGACTGGGAACGGGTGAAGAGTTTATAGATTAACAAATGTTGCCTTAAATAGAGTAGACTTGGAGTGGTGTCTGGTAGCATATTTAGCCACTAACAGTAATCAGAGGATACAGAGTAATAGTCTTCCTAACCATAGACTTCTTTATTAAATCAATAGGACAAGGTGAGAGATGGGCCCTGGGAGATGCTGGCTGTTGATGAAACCCACTGTGAAACCCACTCTGGCTCTGCTCAATAACTCCTCTTTCACTCTTGCTTTATTGACTGTCTTTTTCAAACGTCTACAGGAGAGCACACCGTACACTGGTTTTAAGGTCTCTGCACTGGCTGCCTGTGAGTTTTAGAATTCATTTTTAAGATTCTTCTATTGTTTTTTAAATCAATCCATGATTGTGCACCCCAATACATGTCAGACATGCTTTTAAGTTGTGTACCCAGTATGTCCCTCAGGTCCTCTGGAACTGGCCTTTTAACTATCCCAAAGACAAGGACCAAGAGACATGGAGAGGCAGCCTTTAGTTATGATGCCCGCAGCCTCTGGAATAGCCTGCCAGAGAACCTGAGGGGGGGCCCAAACTGTGATCTTAAAACATACCTTTTTAGCTTTGCTTTTCCTTAAGGTAATTTTTAGGCTTTCAGTTTTTGTTATTCTTTTATTTTATTTTATCCGCTTATGTTTGTGTAGTAAATAGTTACGCTTTTATTTTCATTGATTTTATTAGTTATTTTCCTTTGAAGCACATTGCGTTGTTGCATTCCATTTCTGAAATGAATAAAGCCTGATTTGATTTGATTTGCTGCAACATCTGAGCTCAATTAATTATCTCCCCAAATGTCTGTCTCACTCTCTTTTCCCCCCTCTCTCTTTCTCAGTCTTCCAGTCTTCCCCTCTTTGAGTGATTGTTTGCAGTAGAAATTAAGCTCCATAGTTTAGGTGGTGTGGCCCCATCATTGGGGTAAGTGAGAGAAACAGTGAGAGAGAGATAATTAGAGAGAACTGGGCTAGACATTAAAGGAGGGTCTCTGACAAAACCACAAAACAAGAACCCTAGAGACGAATAGTCTGTCACTGTCGTCAAGACAACTGGAAAAAAGGAGAGGAGAGATAAGGGAGGAGGGTGAAACAGAGATTGAATGTTGTTTCAAAGAGGACCTGAGCTGTCTGTATGTAATGTCAGTTCCGTGGTCTGCTTTGTGAGGTTGTTTCAATACTGAGTCCATCACTGGGAAGGTGTGTGTCTGCATCCCAAATGGCACCCTGTTCCTGAGTTTCCGACGCCGACAGAGATGGCCGCCTCGCTTCGCGTTCCTAGGAAACTATGCAGTTTTTTGTTTTTTTACGTTTTATTTCTTACATTAGTACCCCAGGTCATCTTAGGTTTCATTACATACAGTCGAGAAGAACTACTGAACATAAGATCAGCGTCAACTCACCATCAGTACGACCAAGAATATGATTTTCACGAAGCGGATCCTGTGTTCTGCCTTTCAACCAGGACAACGGAATGGATCCTATGCGGCGACCCAAAAAAACGACTCCGTAAAAGAGGGAAACGAGGCGGTCTTCTGGTCAGACTCCGGAGACGGGCACATCGTGCACCACTCCCTAGCATTCTTCTCGCCAATGTCCAGTCTCTTGACAACAAGGTTGATGAAATCCGAGCAAGGGTAGCATTCCAGAGGGACATCAGAGACTGTAATGTTCTTTGCTTCACGGAAACATGGCTCACTGGAGAGACGCTATCGGAGGCGGTGCAGCCAGCGGGTTTCTCCACGCATCGCGCCGGCAGAAACAAACATCTTTCTGGTAAGAAGAGGGGCGGGGGCGTATGCCTTATGGCTAACAAGACATGGTGTGATGAAAGAAACATACAGGAACTCAAATCCTTCTGTTCACCTGATTTTAGAATTCCTCACAATCAAATGTCGACCACATTATCTACCAAGAGAATTCTCTTCGATTATAATCACAGCCGTATATATTCCCCCCCCCCAAGCAGACACATCTATGGCTCTGAACGAACTTTATTTGACTCTTTGCAAACTGGAATCCATTTATCCGGAGGCTGCATTCATTGTAGCTGGGGATTTTAACAAGGCTAATCTGAAAACAAGACTCCCTAAATTTTAACAGCATATCGATTGCGCAACCAGGGGTGGAAAAACCTTGGATCATTGTTACTCTAACTTCCGCGACGCATATAAGGCCCTGCCCCGCCCTCCTTTCGGAAAAGCTGACCACGACTCCATTTTGTTGATCCCTGCCTACAGACAGAAACTAAAAAAAGAAGCTCCCACGCTGAGGTCTGTTCAACCTGGTCTGACCAAGCTGACTCCACACTCCAAGACTGCTTCCATCACGTGGACTGGGAGATGTTTCGTATTGCGTCAGATAACAACATTGACGAATACGCTGATTCGGTGTGCGAGTTCATTAGAACGTGCGTTGAAGATGTCGTTCCCATAGCAACGATTAAAACATTCCCTAACCAGAAACCGTGGATTGATGGCAGCATTCGCGTGAAACTGAAAGTGCGAACCACTGCTTTTAATCAGGGCAAGGTGACTGGTAACATGACCGAATACAAACAGTGCAGCTATTCCCTCCGCAAGGCTATCAAACAAGCTAAGCGCCAGTACAGAGAAAAAGTAGAATCTCAATTCAACGGCTCAGACACGAGGTATGTGGCAGGGTCTACAGTCAATCACGGACTACAAGAAGAAAACCAGCCCAGTCACGGACCAGGATGTCTTGCTCCCAGGCAGACTAAATAACTTTTTTGCCCGCTTTGAGGACAATACAGTGCCACTGACACGGCCTGCAACGAAAACATGCGGACTCTCCTTCACTGCAACCGAGGTGAGTAAGACATTTAAACGTGTTAACCCTCGCAAGGCTGCAGGCCCAGACGGCATCCCCAGCCGCGCCCTTAGAGCATGCGCAGACCAGCTGGCCAGTGTGTTTAAGGACATATTCAATCAATCCCTATACCAGTCTGCTGTTCCCACATGCTTCAAGAGGGCCACCATTGTTCCTGTTCCCAAGAAAGCTAAGGTAACTGAGCTAAACGACTACCACCCCGTAGCACTCACTTCCGTCATCATGAAGTGCTTTGAGAGACTAGTCAAGGACCATATCACCTCCACCCTACCTGACACCCTAGACCCACTCCAATTTGCTTACCGCCCAAATGGGTCCACAGACGATGCAATCTCAACCACACTGCACACTGCCCTAACCCATCTGGACAAGAGGAATACCTATGTGAGAATGCTGTTCATCGACTACAGCTCGGCATTCAACACCATAGTACCCTCCAAGCTCGTCATCAAGCTCGAGACCCTGGGTCTCGACCCCGCCCTGTGCAACTGGGTACTGGACTTCCTGACGGGCCGCCCCCAGGTGGTGAGGGTAGGCAACAACATCTCCACCCCGCTGATCCTCAACACTGGGGCCCCACAAGGGTGCGTTCTGGGCACTCTCCTGTACTCCCTGTTCACCCACGACTGCGTGGCCACGCACGCCTCCAACTCAATCATCAAGTTTGCGGACGACACAACAGTGGTAGGCTTGATTACCAACAACGACGAGACAGCCTACAGGGAGGAGGTGAGGGCCCTCGGAGTGTGGTGTCAGGAAAATAACCTCACACTCAACGTCAACAAAACTAAGGAGATGATTGTGGACTTCAGGAAACAGCAGAGGGAACACCCCCCTATCCACATCGATGGAACAGTAGTGGAGAGGGTAGCAAGTTTTAAGTTCCTCGGCGTTCATCACAGACAAACTGAATTGGTCCACTCACACAGACAGCATCGTGAAGAAGGCGCAGCAGCGCCTCTTCAACCTCAGGAGGCTGAAGAAATTCGGCTTGTCACCAAAAGCACTCACAAACTTCTACAGATGCACAATCGAGAGCATCCTGGCGGGCTGCATCACCGCCTGGTACGGCAACTGCTCCGCCCACAACCGTAAGGCTCTCCAGAGGGTAGTGAGGTCTGCACAACGCATCACCGGGGGCAAACTACCTGCCCTCCAGGACACCTACACCACCCGATGTTACAGGAAGGCCATAAAGATCATCAAGGACAACAACCACCCGAGCCACTGCCTGTTCACCCCGCTATCATCCAGAAGGCGAGGACCGAGAGACTGAAAAACAGCTTCTATCTCAAGGCCATCAAACTGTTAAACAGCCACCACTAACATTGAGTGGCTGCTGCCAACACACTGACTCAACTCCAGCCACTTTAATAATGGGAATTGATGGGAAATGATGTAAAATATATCACTAGCCACTTTAAACAATGCTACCTAATATAATGTTACATACCCTACATTATTCATCTCATATGCATACGTATATACTGTACTCTATATCATCTACTGCATCCTTATGTAATACATGTATCACTAGCCACTTTAACTATGCCTCTTTGTTTACATACTCATCTCATATGTATATACTGTACTCGATACCATCCACTGTATCTTGCCTATGCTGCTCTCTACCATCACTCATTCATATATCTTTATGTACATATTCTTTATCCCCTTACACTGTGTATAAGACAGTAGTTTTGAAATTGTTAGTTAGATTACTTGTTGGTTATTACTGCATTGTCGGAACTAGAAGCACAAGCATTTCGCTACACTCGCATTAACATCTGCTAACCATGTGTATGTGACAAATAAAATTTGATTTGATTTATATAGTGTACTACTTTTGACCATACACTACATTGGGAAAGGGGTGCTATTTGGGATTTAGACACGGGTTCTTTCAGCAGAGTTATTGAGTTTCTACAGGATAGGGATGATGGAGTAATAACAGGGGGTGAGATGGAGACAGACAGAGCAGAGACTCATTATTCGCCTCCCAAGTGGCGCAGCGGTCTAAGGCATTGCAGTGTTGCGGTGTCACTTCAACCTGGGGTTTGAACCCAGACTGTGTCACAACCGACCATGAGTCCCATAGGGCGGCGCACAATTAGCCCAGTGTTGTCCGGGTTAAGGGAGGGTTTGCCTGGGGGGCTTTACTTGGCTCATCGTGCTCAAGCGACTCCTTGTGGCGGGCCAGGCGCCTGCAAGCTGACTTTAGTTGTCAGTTGAACGGTGTTTCCTCCGACACATTGGTGCAGCTGGCTTCCGGATTAAGCGAGCGGGTGTTAAGAAGCGCGGCATGACTTGGCCTTGCCCTCTACCGAGCCCGTTGGGGAGTGGCAGTGATGAGATCACAATTGGATATCACGAAATTGGGTAGAAAAAGGGGGTCAAATGACAAAAAAAATGTATGGATATATTCAAAAATCGAAATAAATCTCATTATTCAACATTATTCAATATAAGCCCGAACATGACCTGAACAGATAAATTAAGCAAGGCGCTTTTTTCTAAGCATGCAATTACAACCTTACTGAATGGTTTAACAGTCAGTCAGTCTCCTCCCCTATATCCTCTCATCAGTACCCTTAAGGAAAAAACACATGATTTCACATGGAAAATCACATGATTTCACAGGTGACATTTCCATGTTTTGCACTTGTGAAATCATGTTAAACCATGTGTTTTCGAACACTTTACATGTGATATTTCACATATGGATTTTCACATGTAATTACATAACCTTTCACATGTGGATTCAAATTTTTATATGAGATTTCACAGGTGATGCCCTGCAAACAAAAATGTGTTATGATACACACACAGTACTTTTTACATACAGTTGAAGTCGGAAGTTTACGTACACTTAGGTTGGAGTCATTAAAACTTGTTTTTCAACCGCTCCACAAATGTATTGTTTACAAACTATAGTTTTGTCAAGTCGGTTAGGACATCTACTTTGTGCATGACATACGGAATTTTTCCAGCAATTGTTTATAGACAGATTATTTCACTGTATCACAATTCCAGTGGGTCAGAAGTTTACATTAAGTTGACTGTGCCTTTAAACAGCTTGGAAAATTCCAGAAAATGATGCCATGGCTTTAGAAGCTTCTGATAGGCTAATTGGCATCATTTGAGTTAATTGGAGGTGTACCTGTGGATGTATTTCAAGGCCTACCTTGTAACTCAGTGCCTCTTTGCTTGACATCATGGGAAAATCAAAAGATATCAGCCAAGACCTCAGAAAAAAAATAGTAGACCTCCACAAGTCTGGTTCATCCTTGGGAGAAATTTCCATGCACCTGAAGGTACCACGTTCATCTGTACAAACAATAGTACGCAAGTATAAACACCATGGGACCACTCAGCCGTCATACCACTCAGGAAAGAGACGCGTTCTGGCTCCTAGAGATGAACGTACTTTGGTGCGAAAAGTGCAAATCAATCCCAGAACAACAGCAAAGGACCTTATGAAGATGCTGGAGGAAACAGGTACAAAGGTATCTACAGTATATCCAAATTAAAACAAGTCCTATATCAACATAACCTGAAAGGTCGCTCAGCAAGGAAGAAGCCACTGCTCCAAAACCGCCATTAAAAAAAAACAGACTATGGTTTGCAACTGCACATGGGGGACAAAGATCGTACTTTTTGGAGAAATGTCCAACTGTGAGAAGCTTATGGAAGGCTAGCCGAAACGTTTGACCCAAGTTAAACAATTTAAAGGCAATGCTACCAAATACTAATTGAGTGTATGTAAACTTCTGACCCACTGGGAATGTGATGAAAGAAATAAAAGCTGAAAGAAATCATTCTCTCTACTATTATTTTGACATTTCACATTCTCAAAATAAAGTGGTGATCCTAACTGACCTAAAACAGGGAATTTTTACTAGGATTAAATGTCAGGAATTGTGAAAAACTGAGTTTAACTGTATTTGGCTAAAGTGTATGGAAACTTCTGACTTCAACTGTACATATTTGACACACTTTGTCTATGTTTATTTATACAGTTATTATTCAACATGTTCTTACCTGGGATTTGAACACACAACCTCTTGGTCCACAGCATTCTGACCATCCTGCTACGCCACAATGTCTGTGTCAGTAACACATTTCACCTGTATTCCTACACTTTAAACTTCAAAGTAAATCTCAGCGTTGTTGAAAATACTCTCAAGAAAAACTATTATATTTATCATAGTGATTCAGGAGTATCATTAAACCAGAATAATACTAAAATTGCTGAGATAAGTCAATTAAATCCATGTTGAGAGAATAGTCAGTTTAACTGATAGCAGTCAGATGGCACTCTGTTGCTAAGTGCAGAGATTAATTATAGGTAAGGAATGTTTAGGGGGATGCTACAGACTGATGGTGCAGCCTAAAGATCAGCAACTCCAGAGGTTGTGACCTCAAATCCCAGGTTGGGTCATAGTTTAGCAGAACAGTAATAACACATAGAATTGCACATTTGTGTGTTCCAAAACCATGTTTTTACATCTGAAATGTCATGTGAAGTGTTCCAAAAACACATGTTTTCACATGATTATTTCACATAAGAATGGTTCCAAAAACACGTTTTCACATGTGAATTGTCACGTGTAGTGTTCCAAAAACGTGTTTTCACATGTGAATTGTCACGTGTAGTGTTCCAAAAACGTGTTTTCACATGTGAATTGTCACGTGTAGTGTTCCAAAAACGTGTTTTCACATGTGAATTGTCACGTGTAGTGTTCCAAAAACGTGTTTTCACATGTGAATTGTCACGTGTAGTGTTCCAAAAACGTGTTTTCACATGTTAAATGTCACATTAGAGCTCGATTTGTAGCAAAACATAACATTGTGTTTTTTACATTGGGTAAAAGTAAAGACTCAAAGCTAGAAAATTGAATATCATATATTACAGTTGAGGGACAATGGGAAAGTAATTCTGCTATGAAAGTTGATAAACTTGGCCCTTGATTTTGGTACACCTGCTGGAGAGATCTTCTTTGTCTACACCCATTCAGCATTGTTCACACCCTCTTACGCTTTAGCCCCACCCATCTCTTTAAAGATTCACTTGTGAGGCCATGTACTAAACAACCAAGGATTTCAAGACTATAGGCTCGTTTATACTACGGGCGTGTTCGTAAATTCAATCTGGAGTGCCAGAGTGTGCTCTGGGTGTTCGTAAACTCAGAGCGTTCAGAGCACACATTGGACGCTCTGGCCGAAGAGTAGGGTTGATCCGAGCGTTCTGACCTAACAACAGTAGTCAAGCATCCAAGCTAACTGGCTAATGTTGGCTAGCTTGTTAGCTACTTCCAGACACAAATGAGGGAACAGTTCACTCTGACCATTTTACTCACTCTAGCAGAGCTGATTAGGCTGTTTTTATGTTATCCAGAGCGTTGGTGACTGTAACTGTGCTGCTGGCAATAATTGAATTACGCTATTTTGCCAAAATTTTATGACACCAGCCATATTAAACAGGTGTTGAGCATTCATAAATTGGTCAGTTATTCTGCGCTCTGGCACACTCCGATGCTCCGTGCTCTGAAATTGGAGTAGATAGCCAGAGCGAATTTACCAGCTACACTACCGGTCAAATGTTTTAGAACACCTACTCATTCAAGGGGTTTTCTTTATTTGTATTACTTTCTACAGTGTAGAATAATAGTGAAGACATCAAAACTATGAAATAATACATATGGAATCATGTAGTAACCAAACAAGTGTTAAACAAATCTAAATATATTTTATAATTGAGATTCTTCAAATAGCCACCCTTTTCCTTGATGACAGCTTTGCACACTCTTCGCATTCTCTCAACCAGCTTCACGAGGTAGTCACCTAGAGTGCTTTTCAATTAACAGGTGTGCCTTGTTAAAAGTTTGTTTATGGAATTTATTTACTTTTTAATGTGTTTGAGCCTATCAGTTGTGTTGTGACAAGGTAGGGGGGTAAACATAAGATATGGTAAAAGACCAAGTCCATATTATGGCATGAACAGCTCAAATAAGCAAAGAGAAATGACAGTTCATCATTACTTTAAGACATGAACGTCAGTCAGTCTGGAACATTTCAAGAACTTTGAATGTTTCCTCAAGTACCAAGCGCTGTGATGAAACTGGCTCTCATGAGGACCACCACAGGAATGGAAGACAGAGTTACCACTGCTGCAGAGGATATGTTCATTAGAGTTACCAGCCTCAGAAAGTGCAGCCCAAATAAATGCTTCACATAGTTAAAGTAATAGACACATCTCAACATCAACTCTTCAGAGGAGAATGTGTGGTCGAATTGCTGCAAAGAAACCACTATTAAAGGTCACCAATTAGAAGAAGATATTTGCTTGGGCCAAGAAACACAGGCAATGGACATTAGACCAGTGGAAATGTGAGATTTTTGGTTACAACCGCCGTGTCTTTGTGAGACACAGTGTGTATGAACGGATGATCTCTACATGTGTATTTCCCACAGTAAAGCATGGAGGAGGAGGTGTTATGGTGTGTATGAACGGATGATCTCTACATGTGTATTTCCCACAGTAAAGCATGGAGGAGGAGGTGTTATGGTGTCAAATAAAATAAAATTTTATTTGTCACATACACATGGTTAGCAGATGTTAATGCGAGTGTAGCGAAATGCTTGTGCCTCTAGTTCCGACAATGCAGTAATAACCGACAAGTAATCTAGCTAACAATTCCAAAACTACTACCTTATACACATAAGTGTAAGGGGATAAAGAATATGTAAATAAGGATATATGAATGAGCGATGGTACAGAGCGGCTTAGGCAAGATACAGTAGATGGTATCGAGTACAGTATATACATATGAGATGAGTATGTAAACAAAGTGGCATAGTTAAAGTGGGTAGTGATACATGTATTACATAAAGATGCAGTAGATGATATAGAGTACAGTATATATGTATACATATGAGATAAATAATGTAGGGTATGTAAACGATTCCAAGAACACAGGATGAGATGTTACTATCCTTTGTGCAAGCACTTCCAAGAGATAATGAACAGTGAGCCTGGTGAAATTTGGGGAGCGCATCGTCAGTAGTGTACCTTTGGTTCCTAGGGTGTTTCGGCCTTTCACACTATACACCCTCCCCAAAGGCGGCCAGCGACAGGATGATCAATCCTACGCTTGCGTCCCATTCCCAATTAGTCATAGGAGTTGCCTTGTTGATGATAGCCAACATCCCATGGGACTATGCATGGCAGAGGCGTCCTCCTCCCTGAGTCAAGCATTGTTGACCGCATACCTCCTGGCCCTCTCACTTCAGGGCCCAGCTGGGGTCTTTCCTCTTCATCCAGAGCCACTGACTGCTGCCTTCTGCCGCCTCCAATACAGATTTGATTGCCGAACGCTGGCTCTGGCTCTTAATTCCAAGGTCTCTAAGCAGTCTGGTTGTAGATGTTGCCACAAAACCTCTGCAGCTCACCTCTACTGGTCGGACTTCTGTGTTCCAGCCATGATGCCGTGCTTCGGCAGCTAGATCGGCATAGTTTGAAAGCCATGCCTCAAATTAGCCACACCTGCAATCTTCTAATAGGCTGCCGCTTTTACAGTATGCTGCCAATCAGCTATTGATGTGCATGTTGTCAACAGAAGAGTCAGTGAAGGCACATTAGGTTACTGGCAAGATTTCTAGTGGCAGCAAGTGTCCTGTAGGTTACATACAACATTTTGCTAGTAGGTTTGTGTAACTTTTACAATGACTTACTGACAAGTAGTTTCCAGTTAAGCAATTACAAAATCACAGCAACTTTTGGTTACAAGTTGACATTAAGTTACTGTAAAACACACAGTAAGCTCTTCCCAGTGCAGCTCATTACTGACACATTCTCTTTAAATTTTTGCAGAACACACAGTGTCAAAGGAGGTGCTCTAGTTGCATTGGCATAACCATCAAACACAAACTGCTACAACACTTCCACTGAGGGTTGGCACAAATACACATCTATTTGACCATGCCCCCAAATATGCTAATGAGCCTACCAGTATGTTACCCCCACCTATCAACGTGCAGTGCTGATTGTACCTTATATTCAAATATTGGGTAGAAAAATTGCCCTTTATACTTACAAGGTACCAAACTGTACCATGTGAGTTCATATGTGTAGCCTACCTGTGAAGAATACTTTTGACCTTTGTATACCCCAGGGAACAACACTGTAGTGAAACATAACCATACACTTATTTTTTCAAGATGTTCCAAGCATTTAGTTTGAACATGGTGGGACTGCAGAAACTTGGATGCACTTCCCACCAAGAGGTTGTAAGTTCAAATCCTCAATGATTTGTGTCCTTGAGCAGTGCTAGTTTTACATTGGTGGTGATAATTTGACAATTATTTACTTGATTCTGGGCAGCTTATAACAAAGTGCAGAAATGCATTCTTGCCAATAGGTCTGTTGCCATGTATCTTTCATGCTCACAGATCTGGTGCTATTGCTGCACTGTAGCAGGACATTTCAGGTTGCTAGCGACATAAAGGTTATGAGTCCCAACTGTGGTCACAGTACAATATTTTATATTTACTTGATTTTTACTGCAACTTTAGGCAAAGTGCAGAAATGTATTCCTGCCCATCTTTATTATGTCCACAGGAACTTCAAGAAGTTGTTAGTTCAAATCCCAAGTGAGGTTGAGTCTCAAGTAATCAGCATACAGCAGGATAATGTCCATTATCACCCTTATTTATCTGTAAAAATACAGTAACTGGTTGTAAATGTATGGTATTTTTACCACAACTAGACGAAACCTACAGGGGACCATGACTGTTTAAATGTAATTAATGTCAATTACACCTTTCAAAGTAAAATATTCTAAATTAATATAGCTCAGTTTGGATGTTGCCTGTAATCCATGGCTTCTGGTTGGGGTATGTACAGCACATACGGTCACAGTGGGGGCGACGTCATCGATGCACTTATTGATGAAGCCAATGACTGATGTGGTGTACTCTTCAATGCCATCGGAAGAATCGCGGAACATATTCCAGTCTGTGCTAGCAAAACAGTCCTGTAGCTTAGCATCTGCTTCATCTGACCAATTTTTTATTGACCGAATAACTAGTGCTTGTTGCTTTAGTTTTTGCTTGTAAGCAGAAATCAGGAAGATAGAATTATGGTCAGATTTGCCAAATGGAGGGCGAGGTAGAGCTTTGTATGCGAAGTAAAGCTGGTCTAGAGGTTTTATCTCTCTGGTTGCACATTTTACATGCTGGTAGAAATTGGGTAAAATTGATTTAAGTTTCCCTGCATTAATGTCCACTAGGAGTGGACTAGGAGTGCCCCCTCTGGATGAGCATTTTTCCTGTTTGCTTATGGCCGTATACAGCTCAATGAGTGCAGTCTTAGTTCCAGCATAGTTTTTTGGTGGTAAATAGACAGCTACGAAGATCTCCATCATTAGATGCTCTTCCTCAGGCGAGCAAAACCTTGAGACGTCCTTAGATTTCCTGCATGAGATCACATGTGCACATGTGAAATTCACGTGTTTTTTTCCATAGAGGGTATCTGGAGACAATCTCATACATATTGTCCCCACCCCACAGTAACCCATAACCCTTAATAACCTGTCCCCTCCCCCACCCCACAGTATCTAACTCTTTTTGGCCCCCGTGCCCCCTTTACTGACCTGTCTCCCTTCCTCCCTCCCCTCCACCCTCCCCTCCTCTTCCCCTCAGTATATAGAGACCATCTCGTCTCGGCAGAGTGACATGCAGAAGTTCATCGCTGACGGCTGCAGAGAGGCCCTCCTGGAGGAGAAGAGACGATTCTGCTTCCTGGTCGACAAACACTGCACGTTCTCTTACCATGTCAACACCTTCCACGAGAAGGTACTGCAGTACTGCACGGAAGGGTCCTTTAGTTAACCTTTAGTTAACCTTGTCTTAAAGTAAAGGTAGACTCAGTGATATGGCATCATCATACACAGCGGGGAGAATTCACATCACCAACAACAGAATTTAAATCCACCAGAACGGACACGATTGTTTGTCCCAGATTTGTGCCCTCTCTTGAGGCATCAAATCAAATCAAATGTATTTATATAGCCCTTCGTACATCAGCTGATATCTCAAAGTGCTGTACAGAAACCCAGCCTAAAACCCCAAACAGCAAGCAATGCAGGTGTAGAAGCACAGTGGCTAGGAAAAACTCCCTAGAAAGGCCAAAACCTAGGAAGAAACCATGAGAGGAACCAGGCTATGTGGGGTGTCCAGTCCTCTTTTGGCTGTGCCGGGTGGAGATTATAACAGAACATGGCCAAGATGTTCAAATGTTCATAAATGACCAGCATGATCGAATAATAATAAGGCAGAACAGTTGAAACTGGAGCAGCAGCACGGCCAGGTGGACTGGGGACAGCAAGGAGTCATCATGTCAGGTAGTCCTGGGGCATGGTCCTAGGGCTCAGATCCTCCGAGAGAGAGAAAGAAAGAGAGAATTAGAGAGAGCACATGTGGGGTGTCCAGTCCTCTTCTGGCTGTGCCGGGTGGAGATTATAACAGAACATGGCCAAGATGTTCAAATGTTCATAAATGACCAGCATGATCGAATAATAATAAGGCAGAACAGTTGAAACTGGAGCAGCAGCATGGCCAGGTGGACTGGGGACAGCAAGGAGTCATCATGTCAGGTAGTCCTGGGGCATGGTCCTAGGGCTCAGATCCTCCGAGAGAGAGAAAGAAAGAGAGAATTAGAGAGAGCACATGTGGGGTGTCCAGTCCTCTTCTGGCTGTGCCTTGTGGAGATTATAACAGAACATGGCCAAGATGTTCAAATGTTCATAAATGACCAGCATGGTCGAATAATAATAAGGCAGAACAGTTGAAACTGGAGCAGCAGCACGGCCAGGTGGACTGGGGACAGCAAGGAGTCATCATGTCAGGTAATCCTGGGGCATGGTCCTAAGGCTCAGGTCCTCCGAGAGAGAGAAAGAAAGAGAGAAGGAGAGAATTAGAGAACGCGCACTTAGATTCACACAGGACACCGAATAGGACAGGAGAAGTACTCCAGATATAACAAACTGACCCTAGCCCCCCGACACATAAACTACTGCAGCATAAATACTGGAGGCTGAGACAGGAGGGGTCATGCCCACCTTGGGGTTGATATGGCTGAGATTCTATGTGTTGTTCAGCACTGCAACCCCTGCTCCTCCTAACCTGGCCATATAACTCAATAGTTACCAGTGTTGGGATTAGTTACTTGGGAAAGTAATACATTACATATCACTTGTTATATTTAACACAAGTAACATGTTACTTTACAATATTACTTTGTGTGGAACGTAACGTGTTCTTTCATGAAAAACATCACTAAATCTTGCTGTTTGTTTGAATTTTGAGGGAGCAATGCAAGCAGCGTGTGCTTTACCAAAAATAGGCTATTTACTAACTCAGGTTTGATCACTAGTTTCTCCTTATATCTGTGGCACTGCTTTCCTGTGCTAGACTTCAAGTGCTGCGCTATATATGGGCTGCTTGATTAGCTATATATAGAGTAGGCTTACATCGGTCTAGCTTTCCTATCTTTTCATTCAAAATCTTTCTTTCAAGCCGCCAGTTCTGGTTATAAACCACAAGTACAGTTGTGGCCAAAAGTTTTGAGAATGACACAAATATTAATTTTCACAAAGTCTGCTCCCTCAGTTTGTATGCTGTCAATTTGCATATACTCCAGAATGTTATGAAGAGTGATCAGATGAATTGCAATTAATTGCAAAGTCCCTCTTTGCCATGCAAATGAACTGAATCCCCAAAAAACATTTCCACTGCATTTCAGCCCTGCCACAAAAGGACCAGCTGACATCATGTCAATGATTCTCTCGTTAACACAGGCGTGAGTGTTGACGAGGACAAGGATGGAGATCACTCTGTCATGCTGATTGAGTTTGAATAACAGACTGGAAGCTTCAAAAGGAGGGTGGTGCTTGGAATCATTGTTCTTCCTCTGTCAATGTCACGCCCAGACCTTAGAGAGCTTTTTATGTCTCTATTTTGGTTTGGTCAGGGTGTGATTTAGGTGGGCATTCTATGTTCATTTTTCTATGTTTTGTATTTCTTTGTTTTGGCCGGGTATGGTTCTCAATCAGGGACAGCTGTCTATCGTTGTCTCTGATTGGGAACCATACTTAGCAGGCCTTTTTCCCACCTGTCTTTCTGGATGGTTGACTTTGTTTATGGCACATAGCCTTTAGCTTCACGGTTTGTTTTGTAGTGTTTATTGTTTTTTTCGGCATCATATAAATAAAGGAATATGTGCGCTCACCACACTGCACCTTGGTCCAGTTCTTTCAACAGCCGTGGCAGAACTAACCACCACCAATGGACCAAGCAGCGTGGTAAGGAGGAGCAGCGTTTTTTGGACTCATGGACTTGGGAGGACATCCTGGACGGTGATGGACCCTGGGCAAAGGCTGGGGAATATCGCCATCCAAAGGAGGAAATAAAGGCAGCGAAGGAGGAGCGAAGTCGATATGTGGAGGCAAGTCATCGAGGCAGGCACGAGAGGCAGCCCCACAAAAAATGTGGCGGGGGCACATGGGGAGATTGGCGGAGTCAGGCTATGGACCTGAGCCAACTCCCCATGCTTACCGTATGCTTACCGTAAGGAGCGTGTTACTGGTCAGGCACCATGTTATACGGTAAAGCGCACAGTGTCTCCAGTGCGCTCTCATGGCCCAGTGCGCTATATGCCAGCTCTCCGCAAGTGCCACGCTAGAGTGGGCATCTAGCCAGGGCAGATTGTTTCAGCTCAGCGCGCTTGGCCTCCGGTGCGCCGTTTCGGCCCAGGGTATCCTGCGCCGGCTCTGCGCACTGTTTCTCCGGTGCGCTGTGACTGCTCAGTGCGTCCTATGTCTGCGCTCCGCCCGTGCCAGGCTAAAAAGGGCATTCAGCCAAGAGGAGAGGTGCAAGTGTCAAGCACCAGATCTCCAGTGCTCCCCCACAGCCCGGTTCGACCTGTGCCTCCTCCAAGGACCAGGCCTCGAATAGGTCTCCCCAACCTGGTTCATCCTGTGCCTCCTCCATGTACCAGGCCTCCAGCGACGGTCTCCAGTCCGGAGCCTCCAGCGACGTTCTCCAGTCCGGAGCCTCCAGCGACGTTCTCCAGTCCGGAGCCTCCAGCGACGGTCTCCAGTCCGGAGCCTCCAGCGACGGTCTCCAGTCCGGAGCCTCCAGCGACGGTCTCCAGTCCGGAGCCTCCAGCGACGGTCTCCAGTCCGGAGCCTCCAGCGACGTTCTCCAGTCCGGAGCCTCCAGCGACGTTCTCCAGTCCGGAGCCTCCAGCGACGGTCTCCAGTCCGGAGCCTCCAGCGACGGTCTCCAGTCCGGAGCCTCCAGCGACGGTCTCCAGTCCGGAGCCTCCAGCGACGGTCTCCAGTCCGGAGCCTCCAGCGACGGTCTCCAGTCCGGAGCCTCCAGCGACGGTCCCCAGTCCGGAGCATCCAGCGACTTCCCGATTGAGCCTCCGCAACGAGGGTGCCCAGTCCGGGGCCCGCAACGAGTGTCCCCAGTCCAGGGCCCGCAGTGAGGGTGCCCAGGCCGGGGCCCGCAGCGAGAGTCCTTAGTCCGGGGCCCGCAGCAAGGTTTCCCTGTCCGGGGTCGGCAGCGAGGGTCCCCACACCAGAGGCGTCACCAAAGCGGGGCGAGCCAGCGGTGGAGCAGGGTCTACATCCCGCACCAGAGCCTCCACCGAGGTGAGATGCCCACCCAGACCCTCCCCTATAGGTTCAGGTTTTGTAGCCGGAGTCCGCACCTTTTTGGGGGGGAGGGGGTACTGTCACACCCTGACCTTAGAGAGCTTTTTATGTCTCTGTGTGATTTGGGTGGGCATTCTATGTTAATTTTTCTATGTTTTGTATTTCTTTGTTTTGGCCAGGTATGGTTCTCAATCAGGGACAGCTGTCTATTGTTGTCTCTGATTGGGAACCATACTTAGGCAGCCCTTTTTCCCACCTGTCTTTGTGGATGGTTGACTTTGTTTATGGCACATAGCCTCTAGCTTCACAGTTTGTTTTGTAGTGTTAATTGTTTTGTTCGGCGTCTTTTCATTCTAATAAAGGAATATGTACGCTTACCACGCTGCACCTTGGTGCCGTTCTTTCGACGGCCGTGACAGTCAATCATAGTTAACTGCAAGGGAACACGTGCCTTCATCATTGCTTAACAGAAAAAGGGTTTCACAGGCAAAGATATTGCTGCCAGTAAGATTGCACCTACATCAACCATTTATCGAATCATCAAGAACTTCAAAGTTAGCGGTTCAATTGTTGTGAAGAAGGCTTCAGGGCGCCCAAGAAAGTCCAGCAAGCACCAGGACCGTCTCCTAAAGTTGATTCAGCTGCAGGATCGGGGCACCATCAATACAGAGCTTGCTCGGGAATGGCAGCAGGCAGGTGTGAGTGCATCTGCACGCACAGTGAGGTAAAGACTTTTGGAGGATGGCCTGGTGTCAAGAAGGGCAGCAAAGAAGCCACTTCTCTCCAGGAAAAACATCAGGGACAGACTGATATTCTGCAAAAGGTACAGGGATTGGACTGCTGAAGACTGGGCTAAAGTCATTTTCTCTGATGAATCCCCTTGTCACGTTCATCGTAAGGATCAGACCAAGGCGCAGTGTGAGTAGAGTTCCACATAATTTTAATAAATCGAAACTCACTGAACAAAACAACAAACAGCCAAACGAAACGTGACGCTACTGATGTGCACTAAGGCAACTATACATAGACAAGATCCCACAACACAAATGAGGAAAATGGCTACGATAACAGCTGTCTCTGATTGGGAAACATATCATGCCAACATAGACATACAAAAACTCCTAGACATACAAAAACTCGAGTACCCACCCTCGTCACACCCTGACCTAACCAAAATATATAGAAAAACAGAGATATCTAAGGTCAGGGTGTGACACCCCTTTCCGATTGTTTGAGGCATCCGGAAAAAAGCTAGTCTGGAGAAGACCAGGTGAGCTCTACCATCAGTCCTGTGTCATGCCAACAGTAAAGCGTCCTGGGACCATTCATGTGTGGGGTTGCTTCTCAGCCAAGGCAGTGGGCTCACTCACAATTTTGCCTAAGATTACAGCCATGAATAAAGAAAGGTACCAACACATCCTCCGAGAGCAACTTCTCCCAGCCATCCAGGAACAGTTTGGTGACGAACAAGGCCTTTTCCACCATGATGGAGCACCTTGCCATAAGGCAAAAGTGGCTAGGGGAACATAACATCAATATTTTGTGTCCATGGCCAGGAAACTCCCCAGACCTTAATCCCATTGAGAACTTGTGGTCAATCCTCAAGAGGCGGGTGGACAAAGAAAAACCTACAAATTCTGACAAACTCCAAGCATTGATTATACAAGAATGGGCTGCCGTCAGTCAGGATGTGGCCTGGAAGTTAATTGACAGCATGCCAGGGAGGATTGCAGAGGTCTTGAAAAAGAAGGGTCAACACTGCAAATATTGACTCTTTGCATCAACTTCATGTAATTGTCAATTAAAGCCTTTGACACTTATGAAATGCTTGTAATTATACTTCAGTATTCCATAGTAACATCTGACAAAAATATCTAAAGCAGCAAACGTTGCGGAAATCAATATTTGTGTCATTCTCAAAACTTTTGGCCACGACTGTACATGGACCCATAGAGATCAAATCAAATTTTATTGGTCACATACACATGGTTAGCAGATGTTATTGCAAGTGTAGCGAAATCAGAGGTGCACCCTCTATACCTTTCAATGGACAGCAGGTGTCATGACATTTCCCCAAACAGCCTTTCTCCGCTTGCTCAACTACTAAATGAGGAAACAAGTGGATATCAGATCATGGAAACACATACCCAGTAGAGATATGATTCTGAAAGTAAGGCACACATTGTTTGACAAAGTAACTGTAGTAATGTTACCCTGTTTGAAAAAGTCAGATGTGACTTTACTCCATCCCCCAACACTGCTGGTTATGAATGCTTTATAAAGCTTTATTATTCCTTTATAACCTGTTTGTATCTATCTGCCCTGTAGGCCAAAGAGCTGCTGGCAGTGAAGCTGCCCAGCTGGCAGGATAAATGCAAAGATGCCACCAAGGTCCCCGACACAGTATTGACCATGCTAGAGGGGCTCCGCACCCCCATGTCTGGGACCCCAGAAGCCTCGCCTCTCGTCGAACGCTACAACAGGGTGAGTGGGATGTCAGACGGTGACATTATGGCAGTTATTACATTGTTGTTACAATACTATTACAAGAGAAGGACAACATATAATCATTCACCTCTTTGCTTGGTTTCAAGACTTGCCTCTTCTCATAAATGTGACCGACCTGGACAAGTCTTGTGTAGCAAAATTTGAAATGGTGTTTTTTACATTGGATAAAAGTAGAGATTCTGAGCTAGAAAGGTGTATATCATTACACCACAGTTGAGGAACAATGGGAAAGTCATTTTGCTTTGAAAGTTGATAAACTTTCGAGAAAATGGCCCTTGTTTTGGTACAACTACAGAATCAAATCAAATCCAATTGATTTACATAGCCCTTCTAACATCAGCTGATATCTCAAAGTGCTGTACAGAAACCCAGCCTAAAACTCCAAACAGCAAGCAATGCAGGTGTAGAAGCACGGTGGCTAGGAAAAACTCCCTAGAAAGGTCAAAACCTAGGAAGAAACCTAGAGAGGAACCAGGCTATGAGGGGTGGCCAGTCCTCTTCTGGCTGTGCCGGGTGGAGATTATAACAGAACATGGCCAAGATGTTCAAATGTTCATAAATGACCAGCATGGTCAAATAATAATAATCACAGTAGTTGTCGAGGGTGCAACAAGTCAGCACCTCAAAAGTAAATGTCAATTGGCTTTTCATAGCCAATCATTGAAAGTATCTCTACAACTCCTGCTGTCTCTAGAGAGTTGAAAACAGCAGGTCTGGGACAGGTAGCATGTCCGGTGAACAGGTCAGGGTTCCATAGCCGGCAGAATAGTTGAAACTGGAGCAGCAGACCGGTCAGGTGGACTGGGGACAGCAAGGAGTCATCATAGTCCTGAGGCATGGTCCTAGGGCTCAGGTCCTCCGAGAGAGAGAAAGAGAGAGAGAATTAGAGAGAACATACTTAAATTCACACAGGATACCGGATAAGACAGGAGAAGTACTCCAGATATACCAGACTGACCCTATCCCCCGACACATAAACTACAGCAGCATAAATACTGGAGGCTGAGACAGGAGGGGTCAGGAGACACTGTGGCCCCATCCGATGATACCCCCAGACAGGGCCAAACAGTCAGGATATAACCCAGAAGAGCTCTTCTTTGTCTACATCCATTCAGCATCGTTCACACCCTCTTAAGCCTTAGCCCCACCCACCTCTTTAATGGTTCACATGTGAGGAAATGTGCTAAACAGAGTGAGTACAGTAGTGTACTAAACAACCAACGATTTCAAGACTAAAGACTGATTTATACTACGTCTATCGACATGTCTGTAGACAGTTGTTGCAGTGACATAATGAACATTCTATTGTTGTCCGACATCAAACTTGTTGTTCTCATTTTGAAAAAGTGGAAACACAAAAACTAAAGGCTGCACGATATCAGCAGCCTGGTGGTCCAAAATAGCATAACTGGTGTATTTTAACACCAATAAACCCACCCGTTTTTAAACATTTATTTAGTATATGTCAATCTAGCATACCAGGCAACTAAAAGCAACTTTCTAAACATTGTTTTGGTTCGTTTCTAGCTTGTCAGCTGGCTAGCTAACGTTAAGTTACCATATGGCTGACAACGTCTTAACTTTAGCTAATTTGTATTAATTATTACAGGAAAATAAAATCACAACAAGATCATTATTTACAAGTTAATGGCAAACTAATGACAGAAAATAGCTTACAGTTGTGAGTGTGACCAAATAAAAGCAGGGCATTCTACCGGAGAATTTTCAAACTTGAACGCTCTCTCGTTGGCCTAACGTTATATTCTAATTTGACTTTGGTGCCGGTCATGTTGCTCTTCACATTACCGTCAGGTAAATACACACTATATCAAATTTAATGAACGTTTATTTGTCACATTGCACAGTATAGAGAAGGTGTAAATCGACACAGTGAAATGGTTACTTGCATAGTATAGTCTTTTGTTTAAACATGTAGCTAGCTAAACTATGAACCATAATCCCAACTCATAACGTTACTACCCTGCAGGAATCTGCAGGTAGCTAAAGCTAACCAACTAGGTTCAACGTTTGCTAGCTAGGTAACAATAGGCTATAACTAGCAATGCAAATGGCTCTGAGATACAAACAATATTATTACTATTACTAGCGAGCCAACTAACAGTATGCTTTAACTTGCAATGAAAACGACTTTCTGACAAAAACGTATCATTTCTGAAAATGTAGCTAGCTAGACTCTCTTACCCGTATACTTGGATAAATGCTTCTCCCTCTCTGTCACGGATGCCATGGTTGCCCATAGTTTGAAGATGTAATCCGTAGACAGGAGTTTTATACAGCCTTCTGTGTGTTCTCTTTTCGACTCCCTCCAGTTATTTGCAATCAAATGCCCAAATTTTCTCCATCTCCTTAGCTATCATACCACCAGGTATTCCACTGATTTCAAAACTTGGTCCTCCAGAAAGTGGAAAGAATTAGCAACACTTTTGCAGTTCTTCGTGATATCTTTTTTAAAAACACATTAGAAAGGACTACACTACTACACATTCTGAGCAGCTCATGTTATAGACAGACACATGCATGTCCAGCCCATCCATTATCTCAGCCAATCAAAAAAAATAATGTTTAGAATAAATGTTAATGTTCAAATGCCTCTTCTGGGAAGTAGTGACGCGCGACATACGCCTAGTTTCCTGAAACGAGTCACAAATGGTATTTGCTATTCTAGATGCATTGCATGTACTGTGACTTTCATATTTGATGTTTTCTCTGTCCTCAGAACAACAGGGACTCAATGGTTCCTCCACCAGCCCCCCAGCTGAAGGCCCAGATCAGTCCACTGGCTAATATGTTCAACCAGGACGTCCCCCACGCCTCCTTCACATCCACATCTACATCAGACCACAACTCAGGTACTACTGCAGCCTCACACCTCAGGCTTCAGTCTTTGGATTGAAGTTTGAATATGTGTTACATTGTGTGTGTAGTTGTACTCTGTATAACAAAATTTGAAAATATAATGTTTTGGTAGCTGTTCATTTAAACAGAGATTCTGTTTAGCTTTACGAGTCCCATACCTCTTTACTCATGTAAGTATGCTGCCTTTCATAATCTGATCTA
Source organism: Oncorhynchus tshawytscha (assembly GCF_018296145.1). Lineage (NCBI taxonomy): Eukaryota > Metazoa > Chordata > Actinopteri > Salmoniformes > Salmonidae > Oncorhynchus > Oncorhynchus tshawytscha. The sequence goes on from NC_056455.1 coordinate 869,991, forward strand.
TACAAATTGATAAAAAAGATGACAGTATAGCATTTGGTGGCTGTCCTAATCTACATGTAATCTTATTTGGAAATATTTTATCTTGTGCGCTGGGACATTATTGAGTACGTCTGCTCAACAGAATATATACGGAAATCTTAAAAGAAGGTTCAGGATGGTATATTTATTCCCTTCAAGTTGTGCTGCATGTACCCTTTAATCCTGCTAAAGTATCGATTCTTACTTCATCTAGCATTTGTTCTCCATGTCTTCTCTTATTGAATGTCTAAATTACACAGAAGATTCTGCTGCAAAACCAATTCCCCTCTTTAATGATGCAATAGTTCTTCTCCGTGTGGTCATTTAGACCAGGGTTATAAATCATTAGCTATAAGCCATGTCTCGTTCCTCCGTGATATACTTATCCATGGATTATTTTGAACTCTGCTATTGTAAATATCAAATATTTCAGCGAGTACTTGCTGTCTTTCTACATTTTGATAATAAAACATATTGAACTTGAACTTTGACCTTCCAGGCCAGAGCAGTATGGAGAACAGTGGAAGCCTGTCTCTATCCCGGTCAGTGTCGATAGGTTCTGGGCTGAACGTGGGCAGGAAGCCACGGGTCAGGACCATCTTCCCCCACACGGCCGGCAACAACGACACACTCCTGTCCTTTGATGATGGTGACATCATCATACTGCTCATCAAGGAGGAGAAGGACGGATGGCTATACGGAGAGCTGGAGAAGACCCGGCAGTAAGTCACTTCATGAACCATTATTACACCTTTATAAATGCTTTCTAGCCTGGAGAAGACATGGCAGTAAGTCACTATTTACTGGTTATTAAGGGTCTATGAGGATTTATGAAGTTTTATAACACATTTATAGAGGCTTATTGACTTGGCAGTGAGTCACTGTGTATTGAGAGTTTGTTCAACTTTATTACAACTTTACAAAGATTTATTACACCCTAATTAAGGCTTATTTCCCAGGAGAAGACACGGATGCAGATCTAAGGTCTCTCAGTGAAGTTATGCAATCTGTCACAGTGCTAGAGGTTATAACACTATTACCCTAAGCTTGCTAGCTACCACAACTGCAGGCGATAGAAGGTAACTGAGCTCTTAGGGACACGTGGCTTTGCTCTCCATCATGTTGAGTTTGAGTTTTTTTTATTTATTTTTTTACAGGGACAGTGCACATTAATCAACGTTTCAGTAAAAGTGACGGTTTTAGCCAGCCGGCTAATTTTCAACCGCAGTCTCTGGGCAGGTTATTAAAAATAATTACAATATAGACAATAGCAACATAGGACAAGCAATACATAGCATACAGACAGAGCAACATAGGACAAGCAAGACGTAGCATACAGACATAGCAACATAGAACAAAAAGCAGCAAGACAAAATTCATAAAAGCAACAAAGTGTTTCCACACCTCACAAGCTACAGACAACAGACAACATGGAAAGCGGCAACACACAGCTAGGGACCATGTTCACAAATCTGATTGACCTTTAGCCATGTCTTCAAGCATTTTGCGAAAGTGTGTTATGTGGTGCAGTTGTGTGTGTCTGATGGCAGTGTATTCCAGACATGGGAAGCTCTCACAGAGATAACGGATTTGCTAAAGGTGCTTTTCCTTAAGGGAAAAGTACAATCGCCTCTCATGGCAGACCTTGTGGATTTGCTGCCATATATTTGGGTTTTCTGTTTAACAAAAATACTGAGTGGAGGTGGAGCCTGACCATTTAGGATCTTGAATACAAGACATGCGTCAGTGTATTGCACAAGATTTTCCCAACTCAGGAGCTCAGTCTTTCTGAAGATGTAACAGTGATGATGGCTATTGGGCTTCCTATCAAGCACTTTGAGAGCCTGTTTGTTGACAGACTGAATAGGTCTTAATGTTGTACAGCAAGCTTGGGCCCAACTAGTCAAGCAGTATGTTAAGTGGGGGAGTATCATAAATTTGAAGTACAGTTTTGCTACCTCTGTAGTCAAACAATTTCGTATAAATCTGAAATTAGCTAGGTTGAGTTTGGTCGTTGTATGACCTTTTTCACATGCTTTTTAAAAGAGAGGTTGGAATCGAGTATGATGCCAAGGTACTTAAAATCAGATACCACCTGGAGCTTCTCCCCTGACACATAGACATCTGGCTCAGTAGCATCTGTTGCCCTCTTTGTGAAGAACATGCAAACTGTTTTTTTCACATTGAGATGCAAACACGAGTCACTGAGCCACTTTGTAACCTGGACCATTACAGTAGTGAGTTCTTGTGCAGCTTGTTGTTTGCTCTTTGCATGCACATATATCACTGTATCATCTGCATAGATTTGAACTTCAGACCCAGTACAGACAGAAGGCAGATCATTAATGAACAGGAGGGGCCCCAGTGTTGACCCATGGGGCACGCCCACATCATAGCTAAGAGTGGGCGACAGCTCATTGCTCACTCTGACACACTGAGTTCTGCCTTCAATGTATGATTTCATCCATCTCAAGGCATCAGGGGAAAAGTTGAACTTGGACAATTTTGTGATGAGAATCTCATGGTTAACAGTATCAAAAGCCTTCCTTAGTTCCAGAAACACAGCCCCAACAACACCCCCTTTGTCCATCTTGGACTTCACATTTTCCAGAAGAAAGCAGTGGCCTCACTTGGCTGGTTGTGTTTTTTGGGACATACAATGATGAATGTTGATGTGGAAACGCAACAAGAAATTCAACATGTGAGAGCGTGGCGAGGGGTTGTTGAAAGGTAGTTTGGTCATACCACACCTTTGAAAGACCATTGGCGATTGTGATGTCTGCTCATACACAGACTGTGTGGGGAGAAAAGGATGAATGCCAACTCGTCTTCTTGAAACGCCATCTTTGTTTATGTTCTTTCATCTCTGAATACAGTGAAGGTAGAGCCTGGTACCAGCTGAATGTAGCGCACCCATTATCTTTTGTTAAGGCCACAGAGACCGATGGCTCAAAGCCAACTTAGTAATTATGTGTGCATGCTTTGATGGCAAGTCTACTGTATGGCTGTATCTCCCTTCTTCTAGCTGGTCATTAAAGTCATTAGTGCTCATATGTATGTGAAAGATCAGGGAGAGAGAGCCAGAGAGCGAGATAAGATGAGGGACGGTGTCTGACAGACCAACCAACCTGCACATGTCCTCTATGCTAATTGTTATTGTTCAATGTATGGTTACGTTGACCCTTGGTTGTTATTGTTACTGTTGTCCCGTTGACAATATTGATTATTAATTATGTTAATATTGTAAATCTCCAAAGTAAGCTTTGGCATCTCAAAAAATATGTACATAGTTACATCATGCCAATAAAGGGGGGGAAGAGAAGAGAGAGATTTAAGCTTGAAGCAGAGATGTTAGTCTGCCTACTGACATTTTCTTTCTGAAACAAATTAGCAAAGAAAGTCAATTTCCGGTCCCTTTGGCATAGACAGACATTATTACAGCTTTGGGAATTTCATTTTTTAACTAGGCAAGTCAGTTAAGAACAAATTCTTATTTACAATGACAGACTAGAAACAGTGGGCTAACTGCTTTGTTCAGGGACAGAACAACATATTTTTACCTTGTCAGCTCAGGGATTTGATCTAGCAACCTTTCAGTTACTGGCACAATGCTCTAAATCAATCAAATCAAATCAAATTGTATTTATCACATACACATGGTTAGCAAAATGCTTGTGCTTCCAGTTCTGATAATGCAGTAATAACCAACGAGTAATCTAACCTAACAATTTACCTTATACACACAAGTGTAAAGGGATGAAGAATATGTACATAAAAATATATGAATGAGTGATGGTACAGAACGGCATAGGCAAGATGCAGTAGATGGTATAGAGTACAGTTGTCCTTGTCCTTGATTATCTTTATGGTGTTATGGCTTTCTTCCGTCGAAAGAGAGTGTGACCAAAATGCAGCGTGGTTATTACGATACATCTTTAATGAATACGAATACGAATACGAATACGAACAATACAAAAACAACAAACGGAATGTGAAAACCTATACAGCCTGTCTTTTTTTATTTTTATAAAAAATAATTTATTACCTTCAATACCATTCATTCTTTACAACTCATAATTTTCATACATACTCCAACAATGGTATTATAATTTAACTAAACAAAACAAAACAAAACAAAAAACCCCAAACAAAAACCTCAGGGGAGCATCGTCCCTCCCCATCACCCTACAAAATACCTTTCCCTATCTCCCCGTCCCTAATCTATCCCCTTACAAATCTAAATGACACCCAGCCCTAAACCCCCCTTCCACCTCTCCCGAGCAGCATGCTGCCCCCACTTCCTCTCCTCCCTCTTCATCCTCCCCCTCAAATCTCCTTCCACCCTCCTCACTATCCCTTCCACCCCCCAATCTCTCCCTGTCTTCACCATGTTCTGCCTGGCTTCCCACAGCCCCCGTTTAAAGAGACTCATGAGAAGCCAGAGCAGAAACCTGTCCCTATCCGTCCCTCTCGCTCTCCCTACACCTCTCTCTAACCTGGCCCACGTCAATCCAAAATCCCCCCTTACCAAACCTAACAACACCCGTGCCCTAGCCCATACTACTCCGGCAAAGGCACAGTCCCAAAAGACATGGCGCATAGTCTCCTCCCTGCCACAAGAGGATCTTGGACAGGTGGGGGATTGCACCAAACTATACCGGTACAAGATGGAACGTACCGGCAAGCACTTATGGAGGCTCAACCAATTCAGGTCCTTGAGCCTGTTGTCCAGACCCCGCGCCTGCACTCCCTCCCAGACCACTTCCGAGATGCCCACTACAGGCGCCGGACTCCCTGCCTTTCTGACCTCCTCGTACAGGTGCCTGTGATCTAAACCTACTCGGGCAACTTCAACCTCAGGGTGTGCACGCAGCCACTTGGCCGCATGACCAAAGTGCCACGGCAGCTGTTCCGCCCGAGGACCCGTGTTAGACCACACCATTACGCTTCTCGACTGATATGAGAAGAACACCCGCAGGAGGTAACCGGACGGGTGTATCACTGGATGAGCAAGCTCCGTTAACAAGAAAGAAACAAAAATTGCGTCCAGCTTGAGGGGGAAATGTGGTACTCCCCTACCTCCCTCCCTGATGGGACAAAGCATGCGTGCCCTGGCGACCCACTCGCACCTGCCACTCCACATGAACTGAAACACAAGCCTCACTAGAGGCCTCCTCAGACAAGCCGGCAATGGGTAGATATACGCCAAATACAAAAGAGACGGCAACACATCCACCTTTAGGACCAGGACTTTGCCCATAAAAGACAAATACCTAGCCTTCCACATTGCTAGCTTCCTCTGTACCACTGCGATACGCATGTTCCAGTTTAGCGTCGCTGAGCCGGAGGTCTCAAAATGGACCCCGAGAATCCTCAGGGCCCCCTCACAGAGAGATAACCCCCCCGGGCACATCCGTTCTACCGCGCCATCTTCCGAAAAACTTGACGGAAGACTTTGCATGGTTCAGAACCGCTCCCGACGCTCGGGTGAAATCCCCAAAGATGGCAAGGGACCTTGTCAGGCACGAGTCCTTGCACAGCAGCAAGGAAGTGTCGTCGGCGTACTGCGTCATCTTAACACGCAGCCCACCACTTCCAGGGATCAACAAGCCTTCCACCCCTGTGTCTGCCCTAATGGCAGCCCCCAGAGGCTCCATGTACAGAACGAAGAGGAGAGCCGAGTGGGCACCCCTGCCTGACCCCAGACGAGAGGTCAAAAACGTCACCCAAATGACTATTTACACTAACTCGGCACCCAGCTCCGACATATAATGTACGAATCCATCCTATGAACTTCTCCCCAAATCCTAATCGACCTAACACTCTGAATAAAAAGGATCTATTCACGCGATCAAAGGCTTTCGCCTGATCTAGTGCTGCTACCATTAAAGGCAGTCCTCTATCTTCAACCCAAGCGATGGAGTCCCTGATTAACTGTAGGTTCCATCTAATAGAGCGGCCCTCTACCCCGCACGTCTGATCCTCATGGACGACGTAGGGAAGGTGCGCAACCGGTCTGCTAAAACCTTTGCAAGTAGCTTGTAATCTACACATAGCATGGTCAACGGCCGCCAGTTGCCAAGGTCTGTTACTTCCCCCTTCTTATATAAAAGTGACAGCACACTAACAGCCATTGATCCCCCCGGGACCCACGTCAAGGATGGCCTTCAAGACTTCGAGGACCACTGGTCCAAGTATACCCCAAAACTTGAGATAAAACTCAGCCGGCAGCCCATCCATCCCAGGCACCTTCCCTTTTCCCATCCTCCTAAGAGCGCTCTCAACCTCTTCTAGTGAAATCTGGGCCTCCATCACTTCTCTAATGTCCTCCGGCAACCGCCGGGACAAGTGTTCTAAAAACACATTTCCCTGCTCTACATCTATTTCCCTTTCCTTAAATAAACCTTGGAAATGATCAGTTGTCACCCTGACCATATCCTCTGGTTCTCTAACTATACTACCATTTTCTTCCCTAACGCCATGCATTACCTTCCTACTCTGTCTGGCCCTAACCGACTTAAAGAACATAGCGGAACAAGTCTCATTGTGTTCTAGAAAGCCACTATGCGCACGCTCCAGGAAAGCTTGAGCCTTCCGCTCCTGCAACTCCCTGAGCTGCGCCTTTAGGGTAGTGGATCTCTCCCAGTCAAACGACCCGCCGAGGTTGCCTGCCTCGTACTCGAGTTCAATTAACCTTTGGATACGATCCACCTCCCTCCTCTCCTCCCTTTTTTTCGTCTTGCAATACCCTATTATAAAAGCCCTAATCCTCACCTTAACTAACTCCCACCACTCTAACACCCCTTCGCACATGGACCGGAGGCCTTCAAGCCTCCAAAAGAAACCATAAAACCCGTCAACAAAAGCCTGCTCCTCCAGCACATCCCGATCTAACTTCCAGTACCCCCTACCAAAGAGGCAGACTGGCGACCCCACCTGCAGGAGCACCCCGTCGTGATCCGAAAAGAAAACAGGCAACAGCCGCCCAGACAACTTACCCAAAGACCTGGGTACAAAAATATAGTCGAGCCTCCGCTCAACCCCCCTGGAGTTGCGCCATGTAGGACCGGCCATTGTCGGAGTAGTGTGCAGACCACCATCAACCAGACCATGGCAAGCCATTAGCCTTGTAATGGCGCCTGCACTGCTATCCCCCCCTATTCCTAAATCTGTATTAAAATCCCCCCTATCACTAATTTCCTATTTGTGACACACAGGGGCGTCAGACAGTCCACCATCTCCCTCCTGTCTGCCACCACCTGTGGCCCATACACCACCACTAATCTAAATTTACAATCCCTTATCGTGACATCCACCCCTATAACCCTCCCCTGCATTACCACAAAAGAATCCTCCACTTTTACCTCCCTGTGCCCACACAAAATCCCTACCCCCGATGAGTGCACCCCCCCCCAATACCCCAAACCGACTCCCCCTTGTCCCACTCCCTCTTAAACTTACTAACATCCCCTCCATCCCTCAGGTGAACCTCCTGTAAAAAAAAAAAATCAAACCCCACACCCTCCAAATAACTAAAAACCGCCCTCCTCTTAACAAAATCCCTTAAACCCCTTACATTTAAACTAACAAAAGTAAAATTAGACCCCATGAAATAAAATAAAAACATTTAATACACTCAAATTCTAAACCCAGAAAAAACAGGAGACTCACCCGATGCTCCCCTGCTCCATATCTACCGGTGAGAACACCATCTGTACTCCCGACATCCCCCCCTCTTCCTCCATCTCATCAACCCAGGATGCAGGAATAGTGTTTGGCTCCGGTGTGTCCTGCACCCTGGGTCTACCCCCACACTCCTCCCCCTCCCCCAGTGCTGCAGCTGGTTTGGAAAAAGATCGGGGAGGCTGAGTCCCCAAACAAAAAACTCCCCACCTCCTCCTGTACCCAGTCTTGAGTCTTGTTAGGTGTGTCCCCACCCAACAGAAGTTGAGGGCCTGGGGAAACCAGCAGCAACCCAGAGGTTTCTCCCACCCCCATCACTCTCTTGGCCATCCCCTCCCTCTCACTGTCGGCCAATCGCACCCTCCTCTTCATTCTCTTCTTTGGTGATGGCGGCAGTGGAGAGATACCACCCCCCCCCCGCCAGCTCCTCCACCATACCCCTCACCTCTTCCACCAGGGCACTTTCCCCCCAGTCCACTTGCTCTTCCACCGTCTCCTTCTCCAACACTCCTCCCTCGCTTTCTTCTCTCTCATGCTCCTCCACTCGTTTGCCTTCTTCCGCCGCTTTTCCTGGTTCTCCTACTCCCGTGCCTTCTGTTTCCTTCTCTCTTCCATCCGCTGCTTCTTGCTCCTCCTCCTTCCTTGCGGCCTTCCCCTCTGGACCTGTACTCTGGTCATGAGGCGTGCTTCCTTCACCTCCTCTTCTTCCCCCATCCCCGGCTCCTGCTCCCCCCCAGCCGCAGACGCATATGACCTCTGACGAGCCGGGCACCCCCGCCACAGGTGTGCAGACGAGCCACACCCGTGGCATGCCTTAGGCTTGTCACAATCCCTCGCCTCGTGTTCCTCAGATCCACAAAATCTGCATTTTCTTGTGCTGCACGAGGCGAATATGTGGCCGTAGGCCATACAGCGCCTGCAAAATGGGGGCTGACGTGCATAAAACAACGTCCCCCTGTCAGCCCCTAGGGAGAACATAGCAGGAGGATGGAGGTAGCCACCATGTCCCTTTGGGTCCTCCCTGAGGAGGGCCTGGAAGCCTCTCCTCCCATTCCAAAACCCAAGGGAGTCTTTGAGGTGCCTTGCTGAGGAGACGTTATCCATGTATCTCCCCAGAAAGGCCCTCACCTCTTCGTCCTTAACGTATGGGTTGTAAATGTTGACAGTTACAACCCTAAAGTTGTTCTTCGCCAGGCTTGTTATTTCATAGTGGCTCATCGGCCTCTCACCTCCCACTGCTCTTGCCTTTCTCAGGATATCATCGTGTTTCTCCTCTGTATATAGTGCCACGTCGTATGCTCCCTCCAACGAGTTGCCTTGGAAACAAAACACGTCCTTCACCGTCAGCTTTAGAATCCCCATCAATATTATCCTTCCAAAAGTTTCCCGTCCTAAAGGCTCCAACTCCTTTTCCTTCCAAGGAAACCGAATCGTGTTGGCCAGCCCAATCCCAGGGACCGACCGTGTTGATGTATTTAGCACCATCTCCGCAAGGAGAATGGCGCTCGTTCTTTTCTCTTCCAAAACAATGAAAAAAGAAAAAACAAAGTGACTACCTGACTCTGATTGAGAACCGCCTCAGGCAGCCAAGCCTATGCTAGACACACCCCTAATCAGCCACAATCCCAATGCCTACAAAAACCCCAATACGACAACACAATAAACCCATGTCACACCCTGGCCTGAACAAATAATTAAAGAAAACACAAAATACTAAGACCAAGGCGTGACATATGGCCTTCCTGTGACATCGGGTGTTGTAGGTGTCCTGGAAGGCAGGTAGTTTGCCCCCGGTGATGTGTTGTGCAGACCTCACTACCCTCTGGAGAGCGTTACGGTTGTGGGCGGAGCAGTTTCCGTACCAGGCGGTGATACAGCCCGACAGGATGCTCTCGATTGTGCATCTGTAAAAGTTTGAGTGCTTTTGGTGACAAGCCGAATTTCTTCAGCCTCCTGAGGTTGAAGAAGCACTGTTGCTTCTTCTTCACCACGCTGTCTGTGTGGGTGGACCATTTCAGTTCATCCGTGATGTGTACGCCGAGGAACTTAAAACTTTCCACCTTCTCCACTACTGTCCCGTCGATGTGGCTAAGGGGCTGCTCCCTCTGCTGTTTCCTGAAGTCCACGATCATCTCCTTTGTTTTGTTGACGTTGAGTGTGAGGTTATTTTCCTGACACCACACTCCGAGGGCCCTCACCTCCTCCCTGTAGGCCGTCTCGTCGTTGTTGGTAATCAAGTCTACCACTGTAGTGTCGTCTGCAAACTTGATGATTGAGTTGGAGGCGTGCATGGCCACTCAGTCGTGGGTGAACAGGGAGTACAGGAGAGGGTTCAGAACGCACCCCTGTGGGGCCCCAGTGTTGAGGATCAGCGGGGTGGAGATGTTGTTACCTACCCTCAACACCTGGGGGCGTCCCGGCAGGAAGTCCAGTACCCAGTTGCACAGGGTGGGGTCGAGACCCAGGGTCTCGAGCTTGATGACGAGTTTGGAGCGTACTATGGTGTTAAATGCTGAGCTGTAGTCGATGAACAGCATTCTCACGTAGGTATTCCTCTTCAGATGGGTTAGGGCAGTGTGCAGTGTGGTTGCAATTGCGTCGTCTGTGGACCTCTTGGGGCGGTAAGCAAATTGGAGTGGGTCTAGGGTGTCAGGTAGGGTGGAGGTGATATGGTCCTTGACTAGACTCTTAAAGCACTTCATGATGACGGAAGTGAGTGCTACGGGGAGGGCGATAGTCATTTAGCTCAGTTACCTTAACTTTCTTGGGAACAGGAACAATGGTGGCCCTCTTGAAACATGTGGGAACAGTAGACTGGGATAAGGATAACCACTAGGCTACCTAGTGGATGAAAGGTGTGATGTTCTTCATTGTTGTTTTGGTGTGTCTGTGTTTGTTTCAGGCGGGGCTGGTTTCCCTCATCTTACTGCCGACCTTACAATGAACCATTGATCTCAAACAGGTACGACACATATAGCCATGTGATGATCTTATGATATTGTTTACACCTACCCTCTCAAATCTATAGGGGGCTTTCAAGAAGTGTCTAGAAACAAGGTTATTTTGGGCCAGGTAAAGTCCTAACATTTGTGTGTATCTGTCTATGTCTACAGTTTGGGGACACCGGTGCGTCGTCTGAGTGTGGCCAGTCTTCCGGAACAGGAAGAGGAGGAGCCTGTTTTGCTGCCACCGCCAGACTACAGCGACAGGACAGGGAACAGCCCTGTCAGCCTGGTCAGCGCCTCCACACCCTCACCCAAAAACACGGTCAGAACCCAGTCATCCCTTCCACATTCTTACCTAACAATACAGTCAGCACGTCACCTTAAAGTGAAAATCAGTTTGTTGGATTCATTTCAATGTTAAACCACCTACAAGGTCTCTGAAACGTCTGAACAACTTTGATTTTGATGTTGTCTATTAGCCCATATGCTGGGAAACGGTCTTCTTAGGGTGAACATTAAACCTTCACCCTCTCCACAGGTTTACAGTTGGCTGACCTAATGTGGAAGACATTTTATTTGTGTATTTTCACGTGGGCTAATTAGGGAAGGACTCCCACCACCAAGAACACTTTAAGCTATTTCTGTTATGACAGAAACCTAAGGCCTAAATGTCCTGATGCTGCCACTGATATTTGAGAGAGAGAAATAAAAATAAAAATGCTCCCTGCCTGGTTTTGTCTCTGTGCAGGAATGAAGGAGGGAGGAAGAGAGGGAGGGTAGGACAGAGGACCAGGGGGGTATAGGCCTACACAGAAATTTTGCTCAACCACACATCTTCAATTAGAACCTGCACTGTGTCAGCTGGTTTGAGATTGAAGTAATCATGGTGTACAGAGCTATAGGCCCTCTCTCGCCCCATCCCTCGCTCGCTCGCTCGCTCTCTCTCTCTCTTTCTCTCCCCATCTTTTTCACTCTCGCTCTCCCCATCTCTCACTCTTCTCATCGCTCTCTATCTCTCCCATCTTGAGCACTCTCTCTCTCTCTCTCTCTCTCTCCTCTCATTGATTGCCCTTGTGTGCTGGAACTGCTGCCTCAGGGCATTGAGAGAAATACACTGCTGTTAGGGATGCTATGGTAATAGAGTGGGCCTTTCTCACCCCTCTTCTTCCCCTTGCCCCCTCATCTGTTCTACCCCTTCCCCACCTTTCACCCTTTCCTTCCTACAAGTCCCATCCTTTCTTGCTTCCCTTCTTCTTTGCCCCCCACCTCCCCATTCCCTTTGATCATGTGATTGTGGAGAGGTGACTTTGTCGCTTAAAGATGAATGGTGTGAATGACTTGTCGCTTAAAGATGAATGGTCCCTGATGTAAGCCACTGTCTGGGGCCTCTCCCATAGCTGCCCATTCACCCTCACTCCTGGACACTGTCTGCCCTCTAGTGTAGTGGTTGTGTTAGGGCAGGGGTTATGTCCTGGAATAGGTTGAGGAGGTCAACAGGGTCATTTCTTTGCAGTGCAAAAACTAAGAACTAAATTCTCTGAAATTGACCCAGGTGTTATGTTTGCTCTGACCGTTGGTGTATCTATTCAATCTGTTCTGCTGAATGATAACAGCCTCATCCACTGCTAGAATGGATCTTCAAAACATCAGATAAGGATAGAAAACGAGCACAACTTACTTTCTGAGAGTGCAGGTAATTGTTGGTTCAATAGATACACGTTTATACATCCTAAATTACCTCAAGCATAGCAATGTAATCAGTTAACCGTTTTTATCAGTTAACCGTTTTTTAAAAACTATTTTCATCACACTCACTTGCTTGGTGTTTCGATAAGATTTCCATCTACTCAGAGAAGAGGTGTGCTGTGTGCTGGCCTTTCTAGACATTCTAGATTCCTGTCACCCAGCATGAGATCATGGCACTCTCCGTCTCAATACGTCCCAGAGTTCTTCACTGAGGAGTGACACAACACTGACAGCTGCATGGGGATAATGCAGCATGTAGTAAATATACACAGCATGTATCATGGCTTAAGTGTTTCTCTTTCTTTTTGTTAATAGATCTCTCTACCCAATGAGGTTGGAAAGGTTCCCTTTCTGGGGTAAGTTTTATAATAACTCTGTTATAACAATATAACCTCTCACATGATTTTGATGGGACATAATAATGAATTCACATATGACAATGTTTTTTTTCATGATATTTTCCAGAGGTGGGAATCCCTTTGCCACTGTCAAACTGAGACCCACAGTGACCAACGACAGATCAGCACCCAACGTCTAATAACCAGAGCTCATCCAGACAGAGGAATGATAAAGCACCACCAACACTCCAGAATTACAGTCCAACAATATGTCCACAAAGCATGGATTCTACTCCGCTTCAGCAAACCAGCTACATTGTAGCTAGCTCCATTGTACCCGAGCCAGCTCCATTGTAGCCAGCTCTGTTGTAGCCAGCGCCGTTGTTACTAGCTCCGTTGTAGCCAGCTCCATTGTAGCCAGCTCCGTTGTAGCCAGCTCCGTTGTAGCCAGCTCCATTGTAGCCAGCTCCATTGTAGCCAGCTCCATTGTAAAACAGAGTAGTGAAGTGACAATGATTATGGGCAGTGCTGAAACATAATAAAATCCAGGCTACCTTCCTCACTCTTTTGCGTTCAGATTGTTTTTTAAATAAATATATATACAGTCGCTAGTGAAAGTCTACACACCCTTTGCAGAGTCTTCAAAGTTTGTTGCCTTAAAATGTAATCTACAGAGGGAATTAAAAAAAAAATTCTACTGACCTACACTGACATACACAACCTACTTCACATTTTCAGACTGAAAGATAAATTATACAACACCCCAGAGTTAATACTGGGTGGAAGCACCTTTGGCAGCCATTACAGCTGGGAATCATTTGTTGTACTATTAGGGCAACATTTATCCATTGTTTTGGCAAAATTGCTCAAGCTCATTACATTTGGTTGGGAATCATTGATGGACACCAATATTCGAACCGTGTCTCTGATTTTCGAGCAAAGTTAGTCGGGACTGAGAGTGGACTACTGAGGAACACTCAAGACCTCTTGGAAAACATTTTGGAGTCTTCGGCATTAACATTTGTGTAATTGTTCCGCAAAAACATCTATCCCAGGGTTAGGTTTTCAGAAGACTGAGGGAGGGTTTTCTCTAACTTCTTACCTGGACTTTGCTCCTTTCATATTTATTTTTGATCATGACAAACTCCCCAGTCCCTGCCGTTGACAAGCTATAACCTATAACATGAGTTATTATATGATAATTTACTGCTCTTGAGCAATTTTGACAAAAACGATGGATATATATTTCCCTAAGAGTTGTCGAGAGTTGGAATTTTATTCCAAATGATTAACAGCTGTAATGGCTGCCAACAGTGTTTCCACCAAGTATTAACTCTGGGGTGTGAAGTCATACACAATAAAGACTTCTTTAAAAAAAAAAAATCATTGAACATTTTCTGTAATTTATTTCACTGAAAATGTGGATTAGGTTGTGTACATCGGTAGGAAGGCAAAATGATTATTAGTTTATTTTTGTAATATTTGGGGAGTGTTGACCTTCTCAAGGCACTGTATTCTGTCTGTAGACCTTCTCGAGACACTGTATTCTGTCTGTAGTAGTTGTAGGAATGAGGCACAGGGACACTAGTTGGGGAAAGAAGTGCTACATTTTTTGCCATATTTATTTTTTCATTATGACGTAACCATTTTTCAATGGGGAGGCTACTATTTATGCGTACATTTTAAACAAATTAGAGATGTATCATTTTTTAAAATTCATTTCATCATAAAGAAGTCTACTCAGCCCCCACTAAGTGTATTGAGTGTAAACAATGAGAGTTTATGGAAGAATAAATATATCTCATGTAAGTTCTGTGTAAAATGAAAATAAGTGATTTTTGATTAGCCATAGACTACTAAATGAATGTATGCTGAATGGGGAATGGATTGACATATGGACTCTGCTATGCTATTTCTTCATAGTTTTAAAAGTATTTTTTCATACTTGTTTAAAGGTTCATGATGTTTATAAAGTTGTAAGGAGACAATGTATCTTCATTTTTTTCATGGTAAGCTGAAGACTGTGTTTTACAAATACACAATTGTTGTAAATCACAATAACATTGTTATTGGTAGAAATACCGTATGAACCATGCAGTATATCGAAAGAGTATATAGGTTTTTCTCTTCCTTCAGTGTAGAGGAATTCATGATACACACTGCTGTCCATGATAATTGATGATTCCCAAATAAGTGTCTGGTTCTTCTTCTATCTCTGTTCAGATACTGATGTGTATTCTGTCATTCTCTAAAGGTGACAAGGAAAATGCTTTACCATGGTGTTCTGTAGACTAAAGTTATGTTATCTCACAGTAAAACAGGATAAACCTTAACATGGTCTTTATTTTTTTAAACATTTTTTAAAATTAATGTACTGTCTTTGCAATTTACTGCCATAACCTACTGAATATCTGTATGAAGACTGTATAACTGACAATGTTGTATGTCCCTTAATACATGAGATGAAATTGAGAATTTGGTTGTCTTTTAATTGAATGAGTCGTTTTTATTTTATATTGAACGAATGAGTAGGCTACCATTCTTTCCTGCCCCATAGTAAATAGCTTTAAGTTATGTTAATTTGATTGCCATAAATACTCACATTAATATCTAAATAAAGATGTCTATGTTTACCACTAGAGTCTGTTTACGTTGCTATTTTGTTGGTCATAAGACACATT
The DNA here is from genome assembly GCF_018296145.1 of Oncorhynchus tshawytscha. Classification (NCBI taxonomy): domain Eukaryota; kingdom Metazoa; phylum Chordata; class Actinopteri; order Salmoniformes; family Salmonidae; genus Oncorhynchus; species Oncorhynchus tshawytscha. The sequence goes on from NC_056455.1 coordinate 885,402, forward strand.
TGGAAGGAAAAGCATGAGACAATGCTGAGGGATTGTCAATAGGACATTACTGTCCATTATGTCCATTGTCTACTCCTATTGGTTGTGTGTGTGTGTGTGTGTGTGTGTGTGTGTGTGTGTGTGTGTGTGTGTGTGTGTTTGTGTGTGTGTGTGTGTGTGTGTGTCAAAGCGGAGCTATACAGAGCCCTCTGCATCGTCACAACATTTGAGAGGCGCACGACGAAGCGGTACAGAGCTCATGTTGGCCTCTGCGTGCCTCCAGAGGTTTCGCAATTGCGTCACACCATTCATATGGCGCCTCCGACCACATTTTCGGATCAAGTATACATTGAATCTTACATTCAGTGCAGGCCACACATCACAGTCATTGTAAGTAAAACTTTCCTCAATATACCAGCTATAAGCAAATTCAGTGCTGGTAAGGAAAGACAAGTACATTATCGATTGTATTCTATTATTTTATCCAATGCTATCATACCTTGTACTGCACTTTAATAACTAAACTACGAGCGTTACCTACTGGACAAATGTAGCTATTGGTTCATTTTGGTGCAGCAGCCAATCTGCGTTTACAGTAAAACCCAACACTTCCTGTTTCGGATTAGGAAACGATTGCAATGTAAATAGATACAGTAGTGGCTAACGTGAAATCACTGTATATTCAATCTGATATGCCGAATGAATTGCAGTGATTTACGTGAACTGCCATACCGTTTATGAGATGGAGCACAAGGTAAGTGATGAGCTACTGCTAACTAGCAAGCTATTTAATTTCTGGTTTTGCAGTGGTAAACCTCCCTATAAGCAACATAATGTCATTCAGTTATGCGGTTGTAGATTGTCTGACGGCAGCAGCCAGCTAGCTATATTATGCAAAAATAGCAGACTACCTGTGATACACTTAGCTGGCTATTACTAGTTTAGAGTGCTTTATAAGACAACCGAAGCCTAGCTATATGTCAGCAAGATTGAACTATCTACATTGTATCCATGTTGATCATTCACTGCGCCATTACAATGTAACAAATGTCATTCATTTTTCACAGTATTCTCGCAAAAAGTTACAATGTTGCAGTTTGCTTGGTGGGTGACAGTTGTCGCTAAAGAGACTGTCGAGTCAAGTGGGCTATTTAAGATCATATCTCAGCTCGGTTCAGACAGTACACAGAGGTCTCTCTCTGGCTACATCAGTTAATGAATTGCTAGTGACAGGGACTATGCCTTTGAAGAGCATCACTCGCTCCAGACATTGCATAATGTACAGGAAGCAAAAGAGAGGAGGGGTGTTAGTTTTAACATAAAAACTCAGCAAATCCCCTTTAAGATGATGAAGTTATTCATGATAAACGTCATACTATATTTATGTTATGCCACATAGACTATGGTGTAATGACCACAGTGTTCAGAATATGGGGCAGTGATGAAGACACGTGACTCAGCCTACCTGAGATGTGGTTTAAATAGTGTAAACAAAGCACTGTTGTATTAAAGATGCACCATGCAGAAATCACTCCGCCATTTCCTAGTTGCTAAAATTCTAATAGTTCGCCTAATTTCAGTTTATGTGACAAAACAAGCCAGTATAGTGTAGAGAATCATTGTATCATCTAAACCGGTGTGAAATATCTTTGTATCATCTAAATATTGTTGTGTTGTCTAAACCATTGTGAAATATATTTTCCATAGCCAAAAATATTGTATTTTCAGCTGTTTTAATCTAGTGTACAAAACCGAAAGTAAAAGATGCAAAAACTCAATTTAAGAGTGGGAAGCATAGAAATAGTGCACATAGAACAGGCTCCCAAGTGGCCCAGCGGTCTAAGGCACTGCATCTCAGTTCAAGAGGCATCACCACAGTCCCTGCTTCAAATCCAGGCTGGATCACATCTGGCTGTGATTGAGAGTCCCATAGGGCGGCGCACAATTGGCCCAGCGTCATCCGGGTTTGGCTGGGGTAGGCCATCATTGTAAATAAGAATGTGTTCTTAACTGACTTGCCTAGTTAAATAAATGTAAAATAATGACAGCTCTATAACTCACATTTCGGGTTGCCCCTAAAGTTCATATTGCAGCTTTAATCATAGTTATTATTGTAACCTCACAGCATGATCCCTAAATCACAACAACAACATAGAACAGTGCCCCTAGTCCAGTGGTTCCCAACAACAAGATAGACAGTGCCCCTAGTCCAGTGGTTCCCAACAACAAGATAGAACAGTGGCCCTAGTCCAGTGGTTCCCAACAACAAGATAGAACAGTGCCCCTAGTCCAGTGGTTTCCAACATCAACATAGAACAGTGCCCCTAGTCCAGTGGTTTCCAAAATCAACATAGAACAGTGCCCCTAACCCAGTGGTTCTCAACAACAAGATAGAACAGTGTCCCTAGTCCAGTGGTTCCCAACAACAAGATAGAACAGTGCCCCTAACCCAGTGGTTCCCAACCTTTTTATTTTACTGTACCACCAATGGAATTTTGCTCTGCCTGGAGTACCCCTGAAGTACCCCCTCATGTGCATTTTACCAATGGGCCTATGGTCTCATGAGTCTTCTCAAGTACCTCCTGTGGATAAGTCCTAGTACCCCTGGTTGGGAACCACTGCCCTAGTGCAATGGGCAAGGAATAGGACAGGATGAAGCTGGCACAGTTTACACAGAACAGTGGTAAATTGTAAGGTCAGGTTGGCTTTTTACCCCCAAATGGATAGACTTGGGTTGGATAAGATTATCTTAAAGCCTGCTACAATCAAAGGGACAAAGAGACAATATACACTGAGTGTATATAGACTGACCAGGTGACATAGACTCACCAGGTGAATGCAGATGAAAGTTATGATCCCTTATTGATGTCACCTGTTAAAACCACTTCAATGAGTGTAGATCAGTGTTCCCTTAACTGGTGGCCTGCTGGCCAAATTTGGCCCGCGGGTGGTTTTATTTGGCCCCACAAGTTTTCAGAGCAAAAAAAAATGTAATAACCAAACTCACATTATTATTTTTATTTGTAATTTTATTGTTGCTGTAATGCTCCGGGTGTCGTGGGTGTGGAGTCAAATGCAGGAGACAGAGAGTGAAATGCTGTGCGTCTTTAATAGCACCAACGCACCACAGGGTGCTCACAATAGTTACGTTCCCAAACACAGGGAATCAAAATGTACAACGGAAAAAATCACGACCAGGCACTAACACGTACCTCTACAACAGAGCCGAAGGTTACACTGAAATAATCCCGCACAACAACCAGGCGGGCCGGCTGTCTAATAAAGACAAACTAATTAAACATAAACAGGTGCTACCAATAAACATACAAGGAGGGGAGGAAAGACAATCAGTGGCAGCTAATAGGCCGGTGACGACGACCGCCGAGCGCCACCCACCCGGGAAGGGGAACCACCCTCGGTCGGACTCGTGACAGTTGCACATAAAATACTATTAAAACACCAGGAAATCAGCTTCTACGTGATTTAAGTTTAAGGAATCAGTTCCCAAGTATTCCCACACATCATATACAAAAATTGCAAGGTTTGAAATTATTATGTTTTAGTCAAATATTATATATTTTTGGGCTTCTTGTGGTTGATTTGCAGTGTACAAATTATGTGTAATTATGTTGTGCCCCCCCAAATCAGGCCTGCTAGCTAGCCTAGCTTAGCCTAGCTAAATGTTTTATTTTTATTATTTCAAATCAAATCAAAATATTTAACACTTATTTAACTAGGCAAGTCAGTTAAGAACAAATTGTTATTCACAAATGGCCTACCAAAAGGCCTTCTGCGGGGATGGGGGCTGGATTAAAACTACTACTAATAATAATAATATAATGTAGGACAAAACACACATCACGACAAGAGACAACACAACATTAGACATAAGAGACATAAGACAACAACATAGCAAGGCTGCAACACATGACAACACAGCATGGTAGCAACACAACATGACAACAACATGGTAGCAACACAACATGGCACCAGCACAACATGGTAGCAGCACAAAACATGGTACAAAAATGATTGGGCACAGACAACAGCACAAAACGCAAGAAGGTAGAGACAACAATACATCACACAAAGCAGCCACAACTGTCAGAGTGTTTGTGCAGCTCGTTCCAGTCGCTAGCTGCAGCAAACTGAAAATACGAGCGACCCAGGGATGTGTGTGCTTTGGGGACCTTTAACAGAATGTGACTGGCAGAACGGTTGTTGTATGTGGAGGATGAGGGCTGCAGTAGATATCTCAGATAGGGGGGAGTGAGGCCTAAGAGGGTTTTATAAATAAGCATCACCAGTGGGTTTTGCGTCAAGTATGCAGAGATGACCAGTTTACAGAGGTGTATAGAGTGCAGTGATGTGTCCTATAAGAAGCATTGGTGGCAAATCTGATGGCCTGCTGGCTTGACCCTGAGGTAAATGTCCTTATTTTTAGACCGAACAGTTGAATCTTTTAAATGAAAGCAGTGCATCTTACTTTAGTACGTCTCTCCTTAGGCCTGAACATGCCTGTGTCCCTGCTGTGGGCAGTGGATGTGTATGGGCGTGTGTACAGCTTGTCCACCAGAGGGCAGCAGTGGGAGCAATGTCGTGATGCTGTGTTAGAGTTTAAAAGGGTGACGGCCGTGCAGCAGTGTTGCTGGGGTATCGCCTGTGACCATCACATCTACCTGAATGTCCACTCTAGTGATGTTCCCATACGCTACCAGGAGGAGACATTCGAGAACCAGGTACAGGGTGCGTGTGTGTGTGGCGGTGGAGGGTGGGCTGTGTGTGTGTGTGGCGGTGGAGGGTGGGCTGTGTGTGTGTGGGGCGGGGGAGGGTGGGCTGTGTGTCTGTGGTGCGGGGGGAGGGTGGGCTGTGTGTATGTGGGGCGGGGGGAGGGTGGGCTGTGTGTGTGGGGTGGGGGAGGGTGGGCTGTGTGTGTGTGGGGTGGGGTGGGGGAGGGTGGGCTGCGGGGGAGGGTGGGCTGTGTGTGTGTGGGGCGGGGGGGGTGGGCTGTGTGTGTGTGGGGCGGGGGAGGGTGGGCTGTGTGTGTGTGTGTGTGTGACTGTGTGTCTGTCTGTGCCTGTGTTTGTGCTTCTCTTGCACCTGATGCATTTATGGTTCTTGTAACCCTCTCTCCCCTCCCTCTCTCTCTCTCCCTCCCTCTCTCTCTCTCTCTCTCTCTCTCAATTCAATTCAGTTTCAATTCCAGGGCTTTATTGGCATGGAAAACATATGTTAACATTGTAAAAACAAGTGAAGTAGATAATAAACAATAAATATTTGCAGTAAACATTAGACTCTCAGAAGTTCCAAAAGAATAAAGACATTTCAAGTGTCATATTGTCTATACACAGTGTTGTAACAATGTGCAAATAGTTAAAGTACAAAAGGGAAAATATTGGGTTGTATTTACAATGGTGTTTGTTCTTCACTGGTTTTCTTGTGGCAACAGGTCACAAATCTTGCTGCTGTGATGACACACTGTGGTATTTCACCCAGTAGATATGTGATATCAAAATTGGGTTTGTTTTATAACTCTTTGTGGATCTGTGTAACCTGAGGGAAATATGTGTCTCTAATATGGTCATAGATTTGGCAGGAGGTTAGGAAGTGCAGCTCAGTTTCCATCTCATTTTGTGAGTAGTGTGCATATAGCCTGTCTTCTCTTGAGAGCCATGTCTGTCTACGGCGGCCTTTCTCTATAGCAAGGCTATGCTCACTGAGTCTGTACATAGTCAAAGCTTTCCTTAAGTTTGGGTCAGTCACTGTGGTCAGGTATTCTGGCAAGGTGTACTCTCTGTTTAGGGCCAAATAGCATTCTAGTTTACTCCATTTTTTTGTTAATTCTTTCCAATGTGTCAAGTAATTATCTTTTTGTTTTCTCATGATTTGTTTAGGTCTAATTGGGTTGCTGTTCTAAGGCTCTGTGGGGTCTGTTTGTGTTTGTGAACAGAGCCCCAAGACCAGCTTGCTTAGGGGACTCTTCTCCAGGTTCATCTCACTGTAGGTGTTGGCTTTGCAAATTTGCAAATAAATTCATTAAAAATCCTACAATGTGATTTTCTGGATTTTTTTCTTCTCATTTTGTCTGTCATAGTTGAAGTGTACCTATGATGAAAATTACAGGCCTCTCTCATCTTTTTAAGTGGGAGAACTTGCACAATTGGTGGCTGACAATACTTTTTTTGCCCCACTGTATATGTTGAAGAGGATGGGGCTTAAGCTGCATCCCTTTCTCACCCCCCGGCCCTGTGGAAAGAAATGTGTTTGCCTTTTGCCCGTTTTAACCCCAAACTTGTTGTTTGTGTACATTGAATTTCTAATGTTGTATGTTTTCCCCCAACACCACTTTCCATCAACTTGTATAGACCCTCATGCCAAATAGAGTCAAAAGCTTTTTGAAATCAACAAAGCATGAGAAGACTTTGCCTATGTTTTTTTGTATGTTTGTCAATTAGGGTGTGCCGGGTGAATACGTGGCCTGTTGTCAAGTCATTTGGTAAAAAGTACACTTGACCTTTGCTCAGTACATTTTCTTTACTGTGGAAATGAACTAGTCTGCTGTTAATGATAATGCAGCGGATTTTCCCAACGTTGTTGTTGACACATCCCACATCCCATTGGGGTCAAATTTGTCTCCACTTTCGTGGATTGGGGTGATCAGTCCTTGGTTCCAAATATTGGGGAAGATGCCAGAGCTAAGGATGATGTTGAAGAGTTTATGTATAGCCAATAGGAATTTGTGGTCTGTATATTTTATATTTCATTGAGGATACCATCAACACCACAGGTTTTTTTGGGTTGGAGGGTTTGGGGCCGTTATTGGGAGTCCCATAGGATGGTGCACAATTGACCCAGTGTCGTCCGGGTTTGGCTGGAGTAGGCCGTCATTGTAAATAAGAATTTGTTCTTAACTGACTTGCCTAGTTAAATAAAAGTTCAATTAAAAAAATTAATAATAATACAAATAAATATATATATATCTCCCTCTATCTCTCTTTCTCTCTCAGCGATGGAATCCCATGGATAACTTCTCGGATCACTTGTTGCCGAGCGACCGCTGGCAGTGGAGTAACATCACAGGACTGGAACACCAACCCCTTGACAGCTTCTTTCTTCCCTCGACCAACTGGGAGTGGGAGGGGGACTGGTACATTGACGAAAACTTTGGAGGAGAGCCCACAGAGAAAGAAGTGAATGTTCTCTCTCTTTCTGTCTTTCTCTCTTTTCTGTATCTTTCTCTCTCCTCTCTTGCCTCCTCCATTTTATATGTCCCCTCTATCTCTATTCTCTCCCTCTCTCTTTCTCTTTCTCTCTTTCCCTCTCTCTCCTTCTCTCTCCCTCTCTCTTTCCCTCTCTCCTTCTCTCTCCTTCTCTCTCTCTCCCTCCCTCTCTCTTTCCCTCTCTCTCCTTCTCTCTCCTCCCCTCCCTCTCCTCTCTCTAATTCTCCCTCTCTCTCTCTCCCTCTTTCTCTCTCTCCCTCTCTCCTTCTCTCTCTCCCTCTCTCTCTCCCTCTCTCCTTCTCTCTCTCTCCCTCTCTCTTTCCCTCTCTCTCTTCTCTCTCTCTCCCCCTCTCTTTCCTTCTCTCCTCTCTCCTCCCCTCCCTCTCCTTTCCTAATTCTCCCTCTCTCTCCTTTTCTCTCTCCCTCTCTCCTTCTCTCTCTCTCTCTCTCCTTCTCTCTCTCCCTCTCTCTTTCCCTCTCTCCTTCTCTCTCTCTTCTCTCTCCCCTCCCTCTCCTCTCTCTAATTATCTCTCTCCCTCTCTCTCCTTCTCTCTCTCCTTCTCTCTCTCCCTCTCTCTTTCCTTCTCTCCTCTCTCCTCCCCTCCCTCTCCTCTCTCTAATTATCTCTCTCCCTCTCTCTCCTGCTCTCTCTCCATCTCTCCTTCTCTCTCTACCTCTCTCTGTCTTTCTTCCCTCCCTCTCTGTCATTGTCTTACCCCTCACATACAGTGATCTCCAACAGTAGACTAGCTAGGTTTCCATCCAATTGGTGACAGATTTTCATTCCAATACTCTAAAATCTGCATAAAACAATATGCCCATTTTCCCACCAGAGATGTTTCCATCAAACAGACTTTTTGCAGATGAAATGATGTGCATGATGATGTAGTGCACATGAAAACAACTTTTTACATTCATTTCCCATGTACCATCATTCATTTCCCATGTACCATCATTCATTTCCCATGTACCATCACATTTTCAAATGTACTGATGGTTTTGTCACAAAAACTGTTGCATTGTATAGAAAATGTGTCCACTCTGGTCTTGGCACTTGTGCTCTAGCCAACAGCTGGCTGATACAGTGGGCAGGCTACCTACAGTATGAGATTATTATTCATAAGAGTGATCATCATGTCACCAGAATAAGAACCTCAATAAGTATTGGAAAGGAGCATGAAGCTCATCACCGTGCACTTTCACCACCCTGTGAAGTTCATCATAACTTATTTCATCTGTAGCCTAATAAACTGCATGCTTCCTCGAGTCATAGTGGGAGGGCCACACAACATATCATCGATATCATGGTTATTTTCACTGCTATTTCTCGCATAATTAATTTTACAGACAAAAAGATCCCAACATGTCGAAAGAACAAATTGTCTGCCGGCATTTATAAAATTGTACCCTCATTTCATGTTTCCATCAGCCCCGCCTGGACTTTTTCCATGCGTCAGGTAATTCATCTGCATGAAATGTTTGGATGGAGTGTACTTAGTGACACATTGTTGTTGTTTTGGTCCTGTACTCCAACACTTTGGATTTGAAATGATACAATGACTGCAAGGTTAAATTGCAGACTGGCAGATTTAATTTGAGGGTATTTTCATCCATATCGGGTGATTACAGCACTGTTTGTACCCAGTCCCCCCGTTTTAGGCGAACAAAAATATTGGGACTTTCACACCCTGACCATAGTTTGCTTTGTATGTTTCTATGTTTTGGTTGGTCAGGGTGTGATCTGAGTGGGCATTCTATGTTGGATGTCTTGTTTGTCTATTTCTATGTCTGGCCTGATATGGTTCTCAATCAGAGGCAGGTGTTAGTCATTGTCTCTGATTGGGAACCATATTTAGGTAGCCTGGGTTTCACTGTGTGTTTGTGGGTGATTGTTCCTGTCTTTGTGTTTGCACCAGATGGGACAGTTTTAGGTTTTTTTCACGTTTGTTGTTTTTGTTAGTTATCTCATGTGTAGTGTCTTTATAAATGAAAGAACATGAATAACCACCACGCTGCATTTTGGTCTGCCTCTACTTCACCTAAAGAAAGCCGTTACAGAATCACCCACCACAACAGGACCAAGCGGCGTGGTAACGAGCAGCAGCAGGAGCAGCGTAATAAGGACTTCTGGACTTGGGAAGAAATCCTCGACGGGAGAGGACCCTGGGCCAAGCCATGGGAGTGTCGCCGCCCCAAGGAGCAGCAGGAGAAACGGCAGCAGGAGCAGCGAGAGGAATGGACATGGGAGGACGAATTGGACGGGGAAGGACCCTGGGCTCAGCCTGGAGAATATCGCCGCCCCAAAGAAGAACTGGAGGCGGCGAAAGCGGAGAGGCGCTGGTATGAGGAGGCAGCACGGCTGCGTGGATGGAAGCCCGAGAGTCAGCCCCAAAAATGTCTTGGGGGGGGGCACACAGGATGTGTGGCGAAGCCAGGTAGGAGACCTGCGCCAATTTCCTGTGCTTACCAGGGGGCTGGAGAGACCGGGCAGGCACCGTGTTATGCTGTGAAGCGCACGGTGTCCCCAGTGTGGGTGCATAGCCCGGTGCGGTACATTCCAGCTCCGCGTATCGGCCGGGCTAGAGTGGATGAGCACCAGGCTGTCTCTCCAGCTCATCCTTACAGGGGCTCCCGCCTCTCCAGCGCTGCCGGAGCCTTCCTCCTCTCCAGCGCTGCCGGAGCCCCTCAGCCCAGAGGCCCCAGAGCCCCTTCAGCCCAGAGCCCCTTCAGCCCAGAGCCCCTTCAGCCCAGAGCCCCTTCAGCGCCAGAGGCCCCTCAGCGCCAGAGGCCCCTCAGCGCCAGAGGCCCCTCAGCGCCAGAGGCCCCTCAGCGCCAGAGGCCCTCAGCGCCAGAGCCCCTCAGCGCCAGAGCCCCTCAGCGCCCAGAGGCGCCAGAGCCCAGAGGCGCCCAGAGCCCAGAGGAGCCCAGAGGCGCCCAGAGCCCAGAGGAGCCCAGAGGCGGCCAGAGCCCAGAGGAGGCCAGAGCCCAGAGGAGCCCAGAGGAGCCCAGAGGCGGCCAGAGCCCAGAGGAGCCCAGAGGAGCCCAGAGGCGGCCAGAGCCCAGAGGAGCCCAGAGCGGCCAGAGCCCAGAGGAGCCCAGAGGAGCCCAGAGGCGGCCAGAGGAGCCCAGAGGCGGCCAGAGGAGCCCAGAGGCGGCCAGAGCCGCCCAGAGCCCAGAGGAGCCCAGAGGCGGCCAGAGCCCAGAGGAGCCCAGAGGCGGCCAGAGCCCAGAGGAGCCCAGAGGAGCCCAGAGGCGGGCCAGAGCCCAGAGGAGCCCAGAGGAGCCCAGAGGCGGCCAGAGCCCAGAGGAGCCCAGAGGCGGCCAGAGCCCAGAGGAGCCCAGAGGCGGCCAGAGCCCAGAGGAGCCCAGAGGCGGCCAGAGGCGGCCAGAGGCGGCCAGAGGCGGCCAGAGGCGGCCAGAGGCGGCCAGAGGCGGCCAGAGCCCAGAGCCCAGAGGAGCCCAGAGGCGGCCAGAGCCCAGAGGAGCCCAGAGGAGCCCAGAGGAGCCCAGAGGCGGCCAGAGCCCAGAGGAGCCCAGAGGAGCCCAGAGGCGGCCAGAGCCCAGAGGGAGCCCAGAGGCGGCCAGAGCCCAGAGGAGCCCAGAGGCGGCCAGAGCCCAGAGGAGCCCAGAGGCGGCCAGAGCCCAGAGGAGCCCAGAGGCGGCCAGAGCCCAGAGGAGCCCAGAGGCGGCCGGAGCCCAGAGGCGGCCGGGCCCAGAGGGCGGCCAGAGCCCAGAGGCGGCCAGAGCCCAGAGGGAGCCCAGAGGCGGCCAGAGCCCAGAGGAGCCCAGAGGCGGCCAGAGCCCAGAGGAGCCCAGAGGCGGCCAGAGCCCAGAGGAGCCCAGAGGCGGCCAGAGCCCAGAGGAGCCCAGAGGCGGCCAGAGCCCAGAGGAGCCCAGAGGCGGCCAGAGCCCAGAGGAGCCCAGAGGCGGCCAGAGCCCAGAGGAGCCCAGAGGCGGCCAGAGCCCAGAGGAGCCCAGAGGCGGCCAGAGCCCAGAGGAGCCCAGAGGCGGCCAGAGCCCAGAGGAGCCCAGAGGCGGCCAGAGCCCAGAGGAGCCCAGAGGCGGCCAGAGCCCAGAGGAGCCCAGAGGCGGCCAGAGCCCAGAGGAGCCCAGAGGCGGCCAGAGCCCAGAGGAGCCCAGAGGCGGCCAGAGCCCAGAGGAGCCCAGAGGCGGCCAGAGCCCAGAGGAGCCCAGAGGCGGCCAGAGCCCAGAGGAGCCCAGAGGCGGCCAGAGCCCAGAGGAGCCCAGAGGCGGCCAGAGCCCAGAGGAGCCCAGAGGCGGCCAGAGCCCAGAGGAGCCCAGAGGCGGCCAGAGCCCAGAGGAGCCCAGAGGCGGCCAGAGCCCAGAGGAGCCCAGAGGCGGCCAGAGCCCAGAGGAGCCCAGAGGCGGCCAGAGCCCAGAGGAGCCCAGAGGCGGCCAGAGCCCAGAGGAGCCCAGAGGCGGCCAGAGCCCAGAGGAGCCCAGAGGCGGCCAGAGCCCAGAGGAGCCCAGAGGCGGCCAGAGCCCAGAGGAGCCCAGAGGCGGCCAGAGCCCAGAGGAGCCCAGAGGCGGCCAGAGCCCAGAGGAGCCCAGAGGCGGCCAGAGCCCAGAGGAGCCCAGAGGCGGCCAGAGCCCAGAGGAGCCCAGAGGCGGCCAGAGCCCAGAGGAGCCCAGAGGCGGCCAGAGCCCAGAGGAGCCCAGAGGCGGCCAGAGCCCAGAGGAGCCCAGAGGCGGCCAGAGCCCAGAGGAGCCCAGAGGCGGCCAGAGCCCAGAGGAGCCCAGAGGCGGCCAGAGCCCAGAGGAGCCCAGAGGCGGCCAGAGCCCAGAGGAGCCCAGAGGCGGCCAGAGCCCAGAGGAGCCCAGAGGCGGCCAGAGCCCAGAGGAGCCCAGAGGCGGCCAGAGCCCAGAGGAGCCCAGAGGCGGCCAGAGCCCAGAGGAGCCCAGAGGCGGCCAGAGCCCAGAGGAGCCCAGAGGCGGCCAGAGCCCAGAGGAGCCCAGAGGCGGCCAGAGCCCAGAGGAGCCCAGAGGCGGCCAGAGCCCAGAGGAGCCCAGAGGCGGCCAGAGCCCAGAGGAGCCCAGAGGCGGCCAGAGCCCAGAGGAGCCCAGAGGCGGCCAGAGCCCAGAGGAGCCCAGAGGCGGCCAGAGCCCAGAGGAGCCCAGAGGCGGCCAGAGCCCAGAGGAGCCCAGAGGCGGCCAGAGCCCAGAGGAGCCCAGAGGCGGCCAGAGCCCAGAGGAGCCCAGAGGCGGCCAGAGCCCAGAGGAGCCCAGAGGCGGCCAGAGCCCAGAGGAGCCCAGAGGCGGCCAGAGCCCAGAGGAGCCCAGAGGCGGCCAGAGCCCAGAGGAGCCCAGAGGCGGCCAGAGCCCAGAGGAGCCCAGGGCGCCAGAGCCCAGAGGAGCCCAGAGGCGCCAGAGCCCAGAGGAGCCCAGAGGCGCCAGAGCCCAGAGGAGCGCCAGAGCCCAGAGCCCCAGAGGCCAGCCCAGAGGCGCCAGAGCCCCTCAGCCCAGAGGCGCCCGAGCCGCCGCCCCTCTGTCCCGAGCCGCCGCCCCTCTGTCCAGTGGGGTCATTAAGTAGGGTCGCCGTGGCTAGGAGGCCACGGAAGCGGACAAGGTGGGGGACTAAGACTACGGTGAAGTGGGGGCCACGTCCAGCACCAGAGCCGCCACCGCGGACAGATGCCCACCCAGACCCTCCCCAATAGGTTCAGGTTTTGCGGCCGGAGTCCGCACCTTGGGGGTGGGGTACTGTCACACCCTGACCATAGTTTGCTTTGTATGTTTCTATGTTTTGGTTGGTCAGGGTGTGATCTGAGTGGGCATTCTATGTTGGATGTCTTGTTTGTCTATTTCTATGTCTGGCCTGATATGGTTCTCAATCAGAGGCAGGTGTTAGTCATTGTCTCTGATTGGGAACCATATTTAGGTAGCCTGGGTTTCACTGTGTGTTTGTGGGTGATTGTTCCTGTCTTTGTGTTTGCACCAGATGGGACAGTTTTAGGTTTTCTCACGTTTGTTGTTTTTGTTAGTTATCTCATGTGTAGTGTCTTTATAAATTAAAGAACATAACCACCACGCTGCATTTTGGTCCGACTCTACTTCATCTAAGGAAAGCCGTTACAGGGACAAATTCACTTATGTGAATTAATGTCGTGAAAAGTGAAGTATTTGGTCCCATATTGATAGCGCCCAATGACCACATCAAGCGTGTAACTTTACAGTTTTTGAATGCATTTGCTGTTTGTTTTGGTTGTGTTTCAGATTATTTTGTTCCCAGTAAAAATGAATGGTAAATAACAGTGTCATTATGGAGTCCCTTTTATTGTAGATAAGAATAGAATATTTCTAAACACTTCTACATTAATGTGGATGCTACGGTGATTCAAGATAATCCTGAATGAATCTTGAATAATGATGAGCGATAAAGTTAGAGGGTCAAATATTATACACCCAAGACATGCTAACCTCTCACCATTACCAATATCAGGGGAGGTTAGCAAAAACAACTTTCTACTATAATACACATATAAGTGAATTTGACACAGGACTTTTGGTTTCCTAAAATGGGGGGACTATTTACAAAAAGTAATTTCTAAACGGTTCACCCGATAATGATGAAAATACCCTCAAATTAAAAAGCTGACAGTTTGCACTTTAACCTCATAGCCATTGTATCATTTCAAATCCAAAGTGCTGGAGTACAAAGCCAAAACAACGTGTCAGTGTCCTAATACCGTTGAAACTCACTATACATGCTGATTCATGTGTGAATGGGTCTGTCTGTGTGTCTGCAGGGTTGGACCTATGCCATAGACTTCCCTGCCACCTACACCAAAGACAAGAAGTGGAACTCATGTGTCCGTCGCAGGCGATGGATCCGCTACAGGAGGTACAAGGCCACAGACACCTGGGCCAAGGTGTGTATTTGGAGAAATATAATCACCTGCCACAACCAGGATGTAACTGTGTACCTCTGCAGTGTACAGGCTTGTATTGTACTCATCATGTACCGTAGTTTACAGTATGTGTGTGTGTTTGTGTGTGTGTGTTGACCTCTCTCTCTCTCTCTGTTACCAGATCCCATCAGAGGGTCACAGTGGTCCCCTTCCAGACCCCTTTAATGACATCAGCTGTGGAGGCTGGGAGATCAGTGAGGAGCCCAGGGGGAGGTTGTCTCTGTGGGCCGTCTCTCTACAGGGCAAGGTAACACACACACTAAAACATACACACACATTAACACATACACAAACACACACTAACACACAGACACACACAGCTCAGAGGGGGAGGTCATATCTTCAGAGATCACAAAACACTGCCAGGTTGTACATAACTCTAATATATTCCATTCATTTGATTGATTTGATCTGGGTCATTAGGTGTGGTTTCGTGAGGGTATCCACCACCACAGCCCAGAGGGGGATGGCTGGGAGGAGGTGTCTCTGCCTGGGGAGGTGGTGCAGATCAGCTGTGGTCCAGGGGACCTTGTCTGGGCCGTGCTCTGGGAGGGACAACTCATCGTCAGGGAGGGCATCACCAGAGACTGCCCACGAGGTGACTGGTTGACAGAGGAAGTGTGTGTATCCGTGGATGCGTATGTTAGAGAGACACAGAGAGACAGAATGCTTGTGTCTGTTTGTGTGTGTGTGTAATGGAGAGAGAGAGAGACAAAGCGAGAGAGAGGGAGAGAGATAAAGAGAGAGACAGAGAGAGAGAGCGAAAAGGAGAGAGCTAAAGAAAGAGAGAGATAGAGAGATGAAGAGAAAGAAAGAGTCTGATGGTCTCATGGCCCCATTACCCCTCTTCTCTCTCCGTCAGGCTCCTCCTGGGTAGTGGTGGACTCTCCCAACCCAGAGGCCGGGGCCATCCACGTAGCTGTGGGGGACAACGTAGTCTGGGCTGTCACCAAGGACAACAAGGTAAGACAATACCACTGAGTTTCCATAACTGAACACTAATTTATATGCTTCATTATTGGACATAATCATACTAATAGATTTAATTTAAATAGCACTTTTCATTACATGAAGAATCACAAAGACGCTTAAAAAATGAAACAAAAAACTGAATGTGAATTTATCGATGATAGTTAACGTGGAGCTGGACAATGATGAACATGAGCTAAAGGAAGAATTCAGGAAAAAAAACACATTTCATTTGAATTCCGCCACATGTCTACCTCTGGTTATGAATCATTCAGTCATGACTGTTTCCCTGATGATCTTCTGTCGATACCTGTTAGATATGGTACAGACGTGGCATCAACTCCTATAACCCCCGTGGTTCAGGCTGGATCGGGATGATCGGGGAGATGGTCATGATCAACGTGGGTCTCAACGACCAGGTAAGGAGCCATGACTTCATGTTTTCCTCTGCTTATTCAACTAATTATAACGTTCCCTTAGACTCTCATAGCCGAGCCTTATGGCATGGGCTTAAAATCATAAACTGTACATTCATTCATGAAGAAATTATTCATAATAATTAAAAGGCAGTTTAGTAATGGAAAACAAACACAGTGTCATGTTAGTTTCTTGTCTGGCTCTCGCCTCATGTGTTCTGTCCCATCCAGGTGTGGGGTATCAGCTGTGAGGACCGAGCAGTGTATTTCCGTCAGGGTGTGACCTCCAGTGAGTTGAGTGGTAAAGCCTGGAAGGCTGTCAACGTGCCCCGAGACGGAGACATCAGGTCCCACTCCTCCGCCAGCAGTAGCAGTCTGCACAGGTGGGCTGGGGACATGAACACACAGATAAACACACACACATTGTTTTCACTGCTTGGGCAACCTCGGCTACATAAAGCGATTAGCTAGGCTGTCTGCCAGCTAGGTGCTCTGTGTAATACTATCTCTCCCTCTCTCTCTCTCTCTCTCTCTCTCTCTCTCTCTCTCTCTCTCGCTCTCTCTCTCGCTCTCTCTTTCTCTCTCTCTTTCTCTCTGTCTCTCTGTCTGTCCCTCTGTCCGTCCCTCCCTCCCTCCCTCTCTCTGTCCGTCTGTCCGTCTCTCCCTCTCTCTGTCCGTCTGTCCATCTCTCCCTCTCTCTGTCCGTCTCTCCCTCTCTCTGTCCGTCTCTCCCTCTCTCCGTCCCTCCGTCTCTCTCTCAGTGCTGGTTGTTTCTTCAGTGGAGAGGTGCGAGCACAGTCTGTGATGAGTGAAGACTCAGACACAAAGAACGGTCCACAGAGGGCAGTCCTAGAAGTAGGGGCCTGTCCCTCCTCCCCTCCCCCCGATCCCCCTCCCGTTGACCCCGACGCCCCCAAACCACGCATCCCCAAGGTCACCAGCGACAGCTTCATCTCCGAGATGCTCTCTGACCGAAAGGTCAAACGGGAGGGGCCCACCACTGCCGTCACCGCCGGTCCCTCTATCCCAGAAGAGGAGGCCTCTCTTCGGGAAGCAGATGCCAAGTCCCCCCCTCTGGCCCTGGTTCTGTCCCCCAGCCTGTCTGGAGGGCCTGGGGACCCCCAATGGAGTAACGTGGACCTAGAAGAGACCCAGACTCACCTGGCTGTGGGGCCTGCTGGGGTGAGAGGGGACACGGCTGACACCTGTAGCCTGTCCTCTGTGGCCACCTACACCCTGTGTCAGGAGGAGCCGTATGGGGCGGATGAACATCCACTCTGGGCATGGGTCAGTGGAGGAGGCTGTGGTGTGGACTGTCACTCCCAGCTCAACTGGTTCAACTCTGCCACAGGTGAGACACATACTGTAGATATTGTATCGCCCTGAAATTCTATTTCTCCTGCATATCAAAAAAAGCCTAGCCATTTACAAAACTCCAGCTCCAATTACACCAGAATGCACCCTTCTGGCTGATGGAACAGTGTCCCTGTGCTTGTTATTGTTGTTGTTGAGCAACTGGAGTGTTTCCTCAGATGTTGTTTATAAAGATTTTGATCTTTGTCTATTTGTCTCTCCCAGCCCTGTCATCATCAGTCCAGTCCATGAGTCTGTCCATCAGTCCAGCCCAGACAGCTGCCTGGCGGAAACAGATCTTTGAGCAGCTCAGCGAACGCTCCAAGAGAGAGATGGACAACTTTAAACACTACGAACAGGCCATAGAACAGGTTGAACATTGAACGTCCTTACAACTTGAATGCTTGCAACTGCTTTTTCTGGTTGCCATGATGAAATGAGTTTGTTTATGACTTGTCCTATGTCCTTGTTGTATAGAGGCTCATTAGTCTCCCTCCCTTGTCCCCTCCTTCTCTCCCTCCTTCCCCTCCTCCTCCCTCCCCCCCCGTCCGTCACCTCCTTCTCTCCCTCCCTCCCCCTCCGTCCCCTCCTTCTCTCCCTCCCTCCCCCTCCGTCCCCTCCTTCTCTCCCTCCCTCCCCCTCCGTCCCCTCCTTCTCTCCCTCCCTCCCCCTCCGTCCCCTCCTTCTCTCCCTCCCTCCCCCCTCTGTCCCCTCCTTCTCTCCCTCCCTCCCTCCCCCTCCGTCCCTCCTTCTCTCCCTCCCTCCCCCTCCGTCCCTCCTTCTCTCCCTCCCTCCCCCTCCGTCACCTCCTTCTCTCCCTCCCTCCCCCTCCGTCCCCTCCTTCTCTCCCTCCCTCCCCCTCCGTCCCCTCCTTCTCTCCCTCCCTCCCCCTCCGTCCCCTCCTTCTCTCCCTCCCTCCCCCTCTTCGTCCCCTCCTTCCCTCCCTCCCCCTCCATCACCTCCTTCTCTCCCTCCCTCCCCCTCCGTCCCCTCCTTCTCTCCCTCCCTCCCCCTCCGTCCCCTCCTTCTCTCCCTCCCTCCCCCTCCGTCACCTCCTTCTCTCCTTCCCTCCCCCTCCGTCACCTCCTTCTCTCCCTCCCTCCCCCTCCGTCGCCTCCTTCTCTCCCTCCCTCCCCCTCCGTCGCCTCCTTCTCTCCCTCCCTCCCCCTCCGTCCCCTCCTTCTCTCCTTCTCCCCTCCCTCCCCCTCCGTCACCTCCTTCTCTCCCTCCCTCCCCCTCCATCCCCTCCTTCTCTCCCTCCCTCCCCCTCCGTCCCCTCCTTCTCTCCTTCTCTCCCTCCCTCCCCCTCCGTCACCTCCTTCTCTCCCTCCCTCCCCCTCCGTCCCCTCCTTCTCTCCCTCCCTCCCCCCTCCGTCACCTCCTTCTCTCCCTCCCTCCCCCTCCGTCCCCTCCTTCTCTCCCTCCCTCCCCCTCCGTCCCCTCCTTCTCTCCCTCCCTCCCCCTCCGTCCCCTCCTTCTCTCCCTCCCTCCCCCTCCGTCCCCCTCCGTCCCCTCCTTCTCTCCCTCCCTCCCCCCCTCCCCCTCCGTCCCCTCCTTCCCTCCCTCCCCCCCCTCCATCCCCTCCTTCTCTCCCTCCCTCCCCCTCCGTCCCCTCCTTCTCTCCCTCCCTCCCCCTCCGTCCCCTCCTTCTCTCCCTCCCTCCCCCTCCGTCACCTCCTTCTCTCCTTCCCTCCCCCTCCGTCACCTCCTTCTCTCCCTCCCTCCCCCTCCGTCCCCTCCTTCTCTCCCTCCCTCCCCCTCCGTCCCCTCCTTCTCTCCCTCCCTCCCCCTCCGTCCTCTCCTTCTCTCCCTCCCTCCCCCCCCCTCCGTCACCTCCTTCTCTCCCTCCCTCCCCCTCCATCCCCTCCTTCTCTCCCTCCCTCCCCCCTCCGTCCCTCCTTCTCTCCCTCCCTCCCCCTCCGTCCCCTCCTTCTCTCCCCCCTCCCCCTCCGTCCCTCCTTCTCTCCCTCCCTCCCCCTCCGTCCCCTCCTTCTCTCCCTCCCTCCCTCCCCCTCCGTCCCCTCCGTCCCCTCCTTCTCTCCCTCCCTCCCCCTCCGTCCCCTCCTTCTCTCCCTCCCTCCCCCTCCATCACCTCCTTCTCTCCCTCCCTCCCCCTCCGTCCCCTCCTTCTCTCCCTCCCTCCCCCTCCGTCCCCTCCTTCTCTCCCTCCCTCCCCCTCCGTCCCCTCCTTCTCTCCCTCCCTCCCCCTCCGTCCCCTCCTTCTCTCCCTCTCCTCCCCCCTCCCCCTCCGTCCCCTCCTTCTCCCCTCCCTCCCCCTCCATCTCTCCTCCTTCTCTCCCTCCCTCCCCCCCCTCCGTCCCCTCCTTCTCTCCCTCCCTCCCCCTCCGTCCCCTCCTTCTCTCCCTCCCTCCCCCTCCGTCCCTCCTTCTCTCCCTCCCTCCCCCTCCGTCCCTCCTTCTCTCCCTCCCTCCCCCTCCGTCCCCTCCTTCTCTCCCTCCCTCCCCCTCCGTCCCTCCTTCTCTCCCTCCCTCCCCCTCCGTCCCCTCCTTCTCTCCCTCCCCCCCTCCGTCCCCTCCTTCTCTCCCTCCCTCCCCCTCCGTCCCCTCCTTCTCTCCCTCCCCCTCCCCCTCCGTCCCCTCCCTCCCCTCCTTCTCTCCCTCCCTCCCCCCCCTCCGTCCCCTCCTTCTCTCCCTCCCCCCCCTCCATCCCCTCCTTCTCTCCCTCCCTCCCCCTCCGTCCCCTCCTTCTCTCCCTCCCTCCCCCCGTCCCCTCCGTCCCCTCCTTCTCTCCCTCCCTCCCCCTCCGTCACCTCCTTCTCTCCTTCCCTCCCCCTCCGTCCCCTCCTTCTCTCCCTCCCTCCCCCCTCCGTCGCCTCCTTCTCTCCCTCCCTCCCCCTCCGTCCCTCCTTCTCTCCCTCCCTCCCCCTCCGTCCTCTCCTTCTCTCCCTCCCTCCCCCCCCTCCGTCCTCTCCTTCTCTCCCTCCCTCCCCCCCCTCTCCGTCCCTCCTTCTCTCCCTCCCTCCCCCTCCGTCCCCTCCTTCTCTCCCTCCCTCCCCCTCTCCCTCCCTCCCCCCCTCCGTCCCCTCCTTCTCTCCCTCCCTCCCCCTCCGTCCCCTCCTTCTCTCCCTCTCTCCCCCTCCGTCCCTCCTTCTCTCCTTCCCTCCCCCCTCCCCCTCCGTCCCCTCCTTCTCTCCCTCCCCCCCCTCCGTCCCCTCCTTCTCTCCCTCCCTCCCCCCTCAGTCCCAGTCTGTATGGGTGAAGAAAGGGGCCATGCAGTGGTGGAGGGACTGGAAGCCCCATAAGTGGGTGGACGTGAGGTTTGCCCTGGAGCAGTTCTCAGGACCAGAGGGAAACCAGGATGGCATTCTCTTCCTCTACTACAACTTCAACGAGGAGAAGAAGGTGAGGGGAGGGCCACAGTGTGTGTGTGTGTGTGTGTATTTTGGGTGACCTGTAAATAGTTATTTATTCATCATTTTTCTCCCCTCCTCCTCTCCTCCCTCTATCCAGTACCTGCATGCATTCATCAACGAGGTGACTATCTTGGTGCCGGTGCTGAATGACTCCAAACACACGTTTGCCGTCTACACAGCAGAGAGGACCAAACAGAGGTGGCCTATCAGATTGGCTGCTGCCACCGAGCTGGAGATGCACGACTGGGTAGGTTATATGATCACTGTCTTACACCTGAACCAGACACACAGTACAAGTTCTCAATTTTCACAGAATATCATATGTTTATTCATAAGGAAATGTCATGCTAAATAAAGGATGGTGAAAGGGTTATTCCACGTTTAGTAAAGCATCAGATGTAAGGATCTTTTATATGACCCTATGTAGCATGACTTTGCCTCTATGTAGGGCTTATGAAGACTCTCTGCATGCTATCCTTTATAAGTTGTAGTCTGGGAATGTTTTGAGTGTCTCTCTGTATCCCCAGCTGGCCCTGCTGAGTGTGTCGTGCTGTGACTCCCGGGGGATCCAGGGTCCCCCCTCTAAACAGGCCCTCTGGTCAGTCACCTGTAAAGGAGATGTCTTTGTCTGTGAGCCTTCACCTAGCCTGGAGGCCTGTCCCTACCCCACACCCTGCGACCAGATGTAAGACACGTCCTCTGGGCTGTTATCGATGCTTTATAAAGGCTTGATAAAAACTATATGATGGATTTATTATTTGTAGATAAATAGATATTATATTAATCAGATGTATGCACTTAACAACTGAATAGTCTTGACTGTCTGAATATCTTTGACTGTCTGAATAGCCTTGAGTGTCTGAATAGTCATGACTGTCTGAATATCTTTGACTGTCTGAATAGCTTTGACTGTCTGAATAGCCTTGAATGTCTGAATAGCCTTGACTGTCTGAATAGCCTTGACTGTCTGAATAGCCTTGACTGTCTGAATAGCCTTGACTGTCTGAATAGCCTTGACTGTCTGTATAGCCTTGACTGTCTGAATAGCTTTGACTGTCTGAATAGTCTTGACTGTCTGAATAGCCTTGAGTGTCTGAATAGCCTTGAGTGTCTGAATAGTTTTGACTGTCTGAATAGCCTTGACTGTCTGAATAGCCTTGACTGTCTGAATAGCCTTGAGTGTCTGAATAGCCTTGACTGTCTGAATAGCCTTGACTGTCTGAATAGCCTTGACTGTCTGAATAGCCTTGACTGTCTGAATAGCCTTGAGCCTTGACTGTCTGATTTGTGTCTGAATAGCTTTGACTGTCTGAATAATCTTGACTCCGGTACGGCGAGGGGGGGCGGTCTGGGCGTATTTGTAAACAACAGCTGGTGCACGAAATCTAAGGAGGTCTCTAGATTTTGCTCGCCTGAAGTAGAGTATTTTGTGATAAATTGCAGGCCACACTACTTGCCTAGAGAGTTTTCAGCTATACTTTTCGTGGCTGTTAATTTACCACCACAGACAGATGCTGGCACTAAGACCGCACTCAGTCAGCTGTCTAAGAAAATAAGCAAACAGGAAACCACTCACCCAGAGGTGGAGCTCCTAGTGGCTGGAGACTTTAATGCAGGGAAACTTACCTTCTTGCGTCGAGCCATCCCGGATCCGGGATCGTGAATACAGCCTCAAGCTCATTACCATAACGCAACGTTAACTATTCATGAAAATCGCAAATGAAATGAAATTAATATGCTAGCTCTCAAGCTTAGCCTTTTGTTAACAACACTGTCATCTCAGATTTTCAAAATATGCTTCTCAACCATTGCAAAATAAGCATTTGTGTAACAGCTAGCGCGGCTAGCGTAGCATTTAGCGTTAGCATCAGCAGACAACATTTTCACAAAAAACAGAAAATCATTCAAATAAAATCATTACCTTTGAAGAACTTCAGATGTTTTCAATGAGGAGACTCTCAGTTAGATAGCAAATGCTCAGTTTTTCCTGAAAGATTATTTGTTTAGGAGAAATTGCTCCGTTTGGTGCGTCACGTTTGGGTACCAAAAAAAACGAAAATTCAGTCTTCAAAACGCCAAACTTTTTTCCAAATTAACTCCATTAATATCGACTGAAACATGGTAAACATTGTTTAGAATCAATCCTCAAGGTGTTTTTCACATACCTCTTCATGATATATCGTTCGTTGAAAGCCTCCTCTCTCCTCTCAATCACTGGATGACTGCGTGCAGCTTGTAGATTACGCACCAATTTAGACAAAGGACACCGGGCGGACCCCTGGTAAATGTAGTCTCTTATGGCCAATCTTCCAATGATATGCCTACAAATACGTCACAATGCTGCAGACACCTTGGAGAAACGATAGAAAGGGCAGGCTCATTCCCGGCGCATTCACAGCCATATAAGGAGACAATGGAAAACAGAGCTTCAAAAATTCTGCCCATTTCCTGGTTGAAGTTTCATCTTGGTTTCGCCTGTAGCATGAGTTCTGTGGCACTCACAGATAATATCTTTGCAGTTTTGGAAACCTTAGAGTGTTTTCTTTCCAAAGCCAATTATATGCATAGTCGAGCATCTTTTCATGACAAAATATTGCGCTTAAAACGGGCACGTTTTTTTATCCATAAATTAAAAGAGCGCCCCCTATATCCAAGAAGTTAAATCAGTTCTACCAAATTTCTATCAACATGTTAAATGTGCAACCAGAGGGGAAACAATTCTAGATCACCTGTACTCCACACACAGAGATGCATACAAAGCTCTCCCTCACCCTCCATTTGGTAAATTCGACCACAACTCTATCCTCCTGATTCCGGCTTACAAGCAAAAATTAAAGCAGGAAGCCCCAGTGACTCGGTCTATAAAAAAGTGGTCAGATGAAGCAGAGGAATTGAGGAATACACCACATCAGTCACTGGCTTTATCAATAAGTGCATTGAGGACATCGTCCCCAAAGTAACTGTACATACATACCCCAACCAGAAGCCATGGATTACAGGCAACAATCTCACTGAGCTAAAGGGTAGAGCTGCTGCTTTCAAGGTGCGGGACTCTTACTAAGAAGCTTAGAAGAAATCCTGCTATGCCCTGCGACGAACCATCATACAGGAATAGCGTCAATACAGGGCTAAGATTGAATCATACTACAACAGCTCCGACGCTCATCTTATGTGGCAGGGCTTGCAAACTATTACAGACTACAAAGGGAAGCACAGCCGCAAGCTGCCCAGTGACACAAGCCTACCAGACGTGCTAAATCACTTCTATCCTCGCTTCGAGGCTAGCAACACTGAGGCATGCATGAGAGCATCAGCTGTTCCGGACGACGGTGTGATCACAATCTGCATAGCCGACGTGAATAAGACCTTTAAACAGGTCAACATACACAAGTCTGCGGGGCCAGATGGATTACCAGGACGTGTGCTCCGGGCATGTGCTGACCAACTGGCAGGTGTCTTCACTGACATTTTCAACATGTCCCTGATTAAGTCTGTAATACCAACATGTTTCAAGCTGACCACCATAGTCCCTGTGCCCAAGAACACGAAGGCAACCTGCCTAAATGACTATAGACCCGTAGCACTCACGTCCATAGCCATGAAGTGCTTTGAAAGGCTGGTAACGGCTCACATCAACACCATTATCCCAGAAATCCTAGACCCACTCCAATTTGCATACCGCCCAAACAGATCCACAAATGGCTACCCAGACTATTTGTATTGTGTGCCTCCCCAACCCCTCTTTTACGCTGCTGCTACTCTCTGTCTATCATATATGCATAGTCACTTTATCTATACATTCATGTACATACTACCTCAATTAGGCTGACCAACCAGTGCTCCCGCACTTTGGCTAACCGGGCTATCTGCATTGTGTCCCGCCACCCACCACCCGCAAACCCCTCTTTTACGCTACTGCTACTCTCTTTTCATCATATATGCATAGTCACTTTAACCATATCTATATGTACATACTACCTCAATCAGCCTGACTAACCGGTGTCTGTATGTAGCCTCACTACTTTTATAGCCTCGCTACTGTATATAGCCTGTCTTTTTACAGTTGTTTTTATTTCTTTACTTACCTATTGTTCACCTAATGCCTGTTTTGCACTATTGGTTAGAGCCTGTAAGTAAGCAGTTCACTGTAATACACCTGTTGTATTCGACGCACGTGACAAATAAACTTTGATTTGATTTGACTGTATGAATAGCCTTGACTGTCTGAATAGCCTTTCATTTAAAATGTTATACTTTTCCTTACTTTGTCTTCAACCCCACGTTGTGTGTCTGCAGGTTCTGGCATCAGGTGGGGGGCCACCTGCGTCTGGTGGAGTGTAACAGTCTGGGGGTGGTGTGGGGGGTTGGCTACGACCACACTGTCTGGGTCTACACTGGCGGCTATGGAGGGGGATTCTTGCAGGGTAAACACACTAAATATACATTAAACATAAACCTACTGGACTGGACTTAAAGCATATGTAACAGTATAGCTTATGTCCCTCTTCTCGCCCCTACCTGGGCTCGAACCAGGGACCCTCTACACACATCAACAACAGCCACCCTCGAAGCATCGTGCCACAAAAGCCACGGCCCTTGCAGAGCAAGGGGAACAACTACTTCAAGGTCTCAGAGCGAGTGATGTCACCATTTGAAACGCTATTAGCGCACACCACCAACTAGCCATTTCACATCAGTTACACTCACGCCCCTTTTGACCTCCTCCTTTTCCGCAGCAACCAGTGATCCGGGTCAACAGCATCAATGTGAAAGTATAGCTTCCGTCCCTCTCCTCGCCCCGAACCAGGGACCCTCTGAACACATCAACCACAGTCACTCACGAAGCATCGTTATCCAACGCGCCACACAAGCCGCGGCCCTTGCAGAGCAAGGGAAACCACTACTTCAAGGTCTTTGAGCGAGTGACGTCACCGATTGAAACGCTATTAGCCCGCACCACCGCTAACTAGCTAGCCATTTCACATTGGTTACACATATGCTAAACATAAACCTACTGGCCTTGACTTAAAGCATACGCTAAACATAAACCTACTGGACTGGACTTAAAACATACGCTAAACATCAACCTACTGGACTGGACTTAAAACATACGCTAAACATAAACCTACTGGACTGGACTTAAAGCATACGCTAAATATAAACTTACTGGACTGGACTTAAACCATACCCTAAACATAAACCTACTGGACTGGACTTAACCTCTCTGGTACAAGTGGGACGGTAGCGTCCCACCTCGACAACAGCTAGTGAAATTGCAGTGCGCCAAATTCAAAACAACAGAAATCCCATAATTAAAATGTCTTGAACATAAAAGTATTATACACCATTTAAAAAATAAACTTCTTGTAAATCCAACCACAGTGTCCGATTTCAGTGGGCTATCTTCTGTATACCAACCCCTACCTTGTCACAACATAACTGATTGGCTCAAACACATTAAGAAGAAGGAAAGAAATTCCACAAATTAACTTTTAACAAGGCACAGCTGTTCATTTAAATGTATTCCAGGTGACTACCTCATGAATCTGGTTGAGAGAATGCCAAGAGTGTGCAAAGCTGTCATCAAGGCAAAGGGTGGCTACTTTGAAGAATCTCAAATATAAAATATATTTTGATTTGTTTGACTTTTTTGGTCACTACATGATTCCATATTTATTATTTCATAGTTTTGATGTCTTCACTATTATTCTAAAATGTAGAAAATAGTAAAATTAAAGAAAAATCTGAGTACTGTAGGTGTGTCCAAACTTTTGACTGGTACTGTAAGTGTTTTGACCTGTCCCCAAATTAATATAGTTGGTTCAGAGTTGGTTTTGGTATTTTAACCTGTGTGTCATGATCACGTCTAGTGTGGATAGACAAAATCAACAGGCTCATGTCCGGGGACAGTTTGGTTAGGGTGTAAGGGTATGTTTCAACAGGCCTGGGGCCAGTTTGGTCAGGGTGTAATGGTATGTTTCAACAGGCGTACACCCGGGGCCAGTTTGGTCAGGGTGTAAGGGTATGTTTCAACAGGCGCATGCCCAGGGCCAGTTTGGTCAGGGTGTAAGGGTATGTTTCAACAGGCGCATGCCCAGGGCCAGTTTGGTCAGGGTGTAAGGGTATGTTTCATGGCTGTTTTGTCTCAGCTCATGACTATAACCCCTCTCTTGTTTTTGTTAGGTCTGGCCAGCAGCACAGATAACATCTACACCCAGACAGATGTGAAGTGTGTCTACATTTATGAGAACCAGAGGTGGAACCCAGTCACAGGATATACCAACAGAGGCCTCCCAACAGACCGTTACATGTGGAGTGATGCAACAGGACTGCAGGAGTGTACCAAGGCCAACACCAAGCCTCCATCCCCTCATTGGACATGGGTGGGTACCAGTAACCGGACAAAACATTTCAATTTCACCCCAGGACAATATAACTTTTGAACCTGAACTAAATATGCACAGAGTGCCATTAGATGACTAAAATAGTCCTACAAAGTTTGTTCCGCTAACTGCTCTGTCTCTATCAGGTGGCAGACTGGGCCATTGACTACGGTATCTCTGGAGGGACAGACAGAGAGGGTTGGCAATATGCAGCTGATTTCCCAACGTGAGTGTATCTAACCTTCCCCAATACATATTCATTGGTCTATCTATCACATATCAAGTTGAATCTTTTCCCTGCATGAAAGTAGCCACGATATGTGTTTGTTTCTGTCACTATCATGTATTTTATCTCCCTCCCTCTGTATGTACTCTTCCAGGTCGTATCATGGCCACAAGACCTTGAAGGACTTTGTCCGTCGTAGGCGATGGGCCAGGTACTGTATGTTACCACACAACAATCGCCCTTTTCCCTCATCACTATTTGTTTAGTAAGCACACTATGGTCTGTCCTCAGTCTGCCCACTGTGTTTAAACAAGCCTGGGTTTGAGCTCTGGGGGAAAAATTGCCCGTAAGCTCAGATCTAGGATCAGCTTTACTCTACCTAAATCCTAACCTTTACCATTGGGGGAAGGAAACACAACAACTGATGTTAGATCAGTGTCTAGGGCAGAGTTCTTCAATCCTGGTCTTGGGGACCCACAGGGAGTGCATGTTTTTGCTCCAGCCCAGTATTTACACACCTAATTCAACTGTTGGTACACTGGTCTAGGTGTGACTTAACTCCTATTTGAACAACCCTTGTATTTCCTCTGACAGGAAGTGTAAACTGACCACCACAGGGCCGTGGCAAGAAGTCCCACCCATCCCGTTGAGTGACGTGACCATCATCCCTTGTGGAGCTCAGAGCATTGTTGAACCGATCCCTCTCTGGGCCATCAGTAACAAGGGAGACGTGCTCTGTAGACTGGGAGTCACCCTACTGACGCCTGCTGTGAGTCACACACACACACAATATGTAAACATACAACACACAAATCCACCATGAATATACAGACATTGTGGTTGATAACAGAAGTGGTTGCGTGTGTTTCTAGGGGACGTCATGGCTCCATGTGGGCACAGACCAGCCCTTTAAGTCTATCTCCATTGGTGGGGCCAACCAGGTGTGGGCCATTGCCAGGGATGGCTCTGCCTTCTACAGGGGCTCCGTGACCGCACAGAGCCCTTCAGGTCAGTCAGAGAATCACGCAGAACCCACCGTCTCTGACAGAACCCAGGGATTCTCCTTTCAGTCCTGTGTGTCTTACTGCTAATCAACAGTTCAGTCAAATCACTCAAATGTATTTCTGAAGTTGTTTTTAAATCAGCAGTTGTCACAAAGTGCTTTACAGTAATAGCTCAATGTTTGTTTTCGGGAGGAGCTTACCTCTCTCTGAGTTCTGGTTCCTATCACAGAGATGGACCTAATGATGAGAGAAGACTCTAATCACTGGCTGTTTAATGTACTATTGCCCCCTGTAGGAGACTGCTGGTACCACATCCCCTCTCCAGTCAGGCAGAAGCTCCAACAGGTGTCTGTAGGGAGGACGTCAGTCTACACAGTGGATCAACATGGTACTACAGACGAGAATGTCATGACTGACTATGACATGGACCTTTATTATTGTCAGACGTCTATTAGTTGAACCATCTCTTCTTTATTTTTGTCATGATTTTAATTTGGTGCTCTCCATCCAGGTAACCTGTGGTTCAGACAGGGCCTGACTCCTAGCTGCCCCCAGGGATCGTCATGGGAACACATCTCTAACAATGTACGCAAGGTCTCCGTAGGACCTCTGGACCAGGTGAGCAGAACATACAATCTAAAAACTGGGTGGTTGTTGTTGGCAGTAATGAATGATAATGACTTCCTCTTTTTTCAAAATTCTAACTTCTTGACATTGCACTGTGTTTAGTAACTCAACCCTTCTCGTTGTTGTTGTGTAGGTGTGGATCATAGCTGACAAGGTGCAAGGCAGCCACAGTCTGAGCTGTGGGACAGTCTGTCACCGTCTGGGGGTTCAGCCCATGGAGCCAAAGGGACAGTCGTGGGACTATGGCATCGGGGTGAGACCCTTAACCTTACCTCTAACCCTGACTCACCAACCTGCTTCTTGAGACACCAATGACTTTCAATGGAAAGGTTTTCTTGGTGGGGGGGCTGTCTGACTCTCTCTCTTTTTCTCTCTCGTTTTTTCTCTCTCTGTCTCTCTCTCTCTCTCTGTCTCTCCCTCTATTCTTATCTTCCTCTCTCTCCTCAGGGTGGCTGGGACCACATCACTGTGAGAGGGAACTCCTTCGAGGCTCCCCGTGTCCGTATGCCCTCCCTGACACCCTCCCTTACCGCCTCCCTGACGGACCCCCTCCGCACCCATCCACCCCGCAGACCGCTCTCCTTCAGGAACACAGAGGAGAACGGGAACGCTGTCAGGTGTTAAACACACACACACATAGAGTATTTGCCAGTGGACACTGTATCTCTGTTCTGTCTTCAGCCCAACTCTCGCTACAAAACAAAAGCCCCAATGCAACTACTCCACCATCCACACTGTACTGTAGCTCATGGCTCCAGCCTCACCCTCTAAGTGTCTGAAGTCAAACTCTTCTTCTGTCCAATCACCTGGTTGTGTTCAATTACTTTTGAACCCTAGCTCTGT
Organism: Oncorhynchus tshawytscha; assembly: GCF_018296145.1. Taxonomy (NCBI): domain Eukaryota; kingdom Metazoa; phylum Chordata; class Actinopteri; order Salmoniformes; family Salmonidae; genus Oncorhynchus; species Oncorhynchus tshawytscha. The sequence continues at coordinate 914,724 of NC_056455.1, forward strand.
GCCCTCAGCTTGACTCAGCCAATCACCTTCTCTCTTCACAGCTAGCAGGTCATGTTCAACATTTCCCACATAGAGCACTAGTCATTTTTAAACTGTGTGACTCAGTCTTCGAACATTGCATCATCGTTATTTAAATCTGTGGTCTTAAGATAACTTTTTGTTTTATTTATTGTTATTGTTTGGTTGAATGTTTTTTTTCTGTGTGTAGGTGTATACAGTGCTGTATGTGAATAGATGTTTTGTTTATGTTATATTGTTGATAGGTTTAACTTTTTAAAATATAACGTAAGAAGTGTTTTCTGGGGTATTCAATGTTATTGGGCCGATGTATGATTCTGTGAAGGTGGGCGATGTATGATTCTGTGAAAGTGGGAGATGTATGATTCAGTGAAGGTGGGCGATCAGTAGTTTTGACTGATTCTGTTCCAATAAGTTACTATACTTCCTACTTTGTACCTGCTGGTAACGTAGAGATTCCACTGGAGTCACAACAAAAACATTAAGGGTTTATTTACCGAGAATAATTTAGGTCATGAATCCTTTGATAGCACATGGCGCTTTTACAGTTATATGCCTTTCCCCTGAATGGTTTGTATCTGTGATGGCCACAGTGAAGAGTTTGTATGTCCATGTTCCTAGGGGGACAGTTTTTTCCATAGCATTTTTGTGTTACTCTTGAAAAGAAAGTACATATTCTTATTTTCATTAAAAAATGTGAATTGCTTGAAAAATGATGTCTTTGAAAGGCTTAAAAGTTCATTTGTTTGTTTCTCAGGAAAATAAGAGTTTTAACACTATTATCTGCATATTTTTCACCTCCTATGATTTTAGCAGTAATGACTGGCAGCCAACACACGTGACTGGCAGCCAACACACGTGACTGGCAGCCAACACACGTGACTGGCAGCCAACACACGTGACTGGCATCCAACACACGTGACTGGCAGCCAACACACGTGAAGGGGTTGGTGGAAAGAACATATATATATATATTTTTTATAAATCTTAATACGAGTATAGTATAAATGTTTTCATTGTGATATTTCAAGGTTGGGTTATTGTACATTGATATATAAAAATCATAAAATATCAGTCATATTAAGTCATATGAACTATTATCTTTAAACCACAAAGGCTGAAACTATCATGTTTGGGCATTCATTCATCTTACTGCGGTAACTGAAAGATGAAGATCCAATAGTGACTGATATACTGCAACTACAAATCATTAATTGTCCAGAAAACTGTATATCTGTGAATACTGTCACTTTATCTTCCTATGGCAGTTCATAATACAACAAGTGTGTTGTTTGATAATGACGCTGAGTACATACTGCTGTTACTACAGTACAGGACTTATCCTAAAGGAGGGACACATTACACATATAGGTTGGGATGTGAAGGGGGTACACCATAGCATGAAAATCACAAGTCTATCGGACTTTTCACTTGAGGATTCCATTGCTTTTGTTGATTATGGTGTAAAATAGAATACTATAAGCCGGTACTGTTCCAACTCCAACAAGGGTGTTATTGAGCTATATATTTCTTCCTTCTAATAGTGTGCATGGTCAATGTCCTCTCAATAAATGTGATTATTGATAAGGAAGATTCTCGTTTTACATTTTTCAATTCACACTTTCTTGGAGTCTCAGGAGAACTCAGGATTTTAAAGATATTACAGAAGTATCATTCAAACACACATTGTAAGAGCAACATAATTATTACATTCACCTTTCACACACACACCACTGTTCTAATAAAATATGCCATTTAGCTGATGCATTTATTCCAGGTAACTTACAGTCATGTTTGCATACTTTCTGTGTACAAGTGGTAATTGAACCCACTATCCTGGCATTGGAAGCCCCATGCTCTACCAACTGAGCTACAGACATCCATGTCCCAGAAACCATAAAAACACAAGATACCATAGGGTCATGGAGGTAAAACAACTTGGTCAACACCTACTGTACATTTTGACATGTACACATATGGCTCTGTGTAGATCCTGTGGTCTAGCGATAACACTGCTGGCTTCCTCTTCCCACCAGAGGCATGAGTTCAATTCCCTGCTCCAACCCTTCAAACTGTTTGTCCCACCTACCTGTCTTCCACTCTGCAATTTAATAACTGTGTCAACCACCCCCAAATAAAATATATACATACAAATATGTCTCTAATAATTTACACTTTGTTTAAATTACAGTGTGTATTCTTTCCCTTCCTTAAACAGTACAGTATTTGACTAAAGTCTGTGGGACAAGTATAGGGAATTATATCCTTGTCTTGTACTTGACTGTTGTGTCGAGAGGCAGTCTGTGGGACGCATATCCTTGTCCTGTATGTGACTGTTGTGTCCAGAGGTAGTGCTCAGCTGGGAAAACAAACATTGTTCCTAAAAGGTTGAAAACATTTATTTATCTACAGCAGAGGGGTGGCCTGTCCTATCTACAGCTAGGGTGGCCTGTCATATCTAAAGCAGGGGTGGCCTGTCCTATCTACAGCAGGGGTGGCCTGTCCTATATACACAGCTTGGGCCCCTGTGGGCTACAGTGTATGCTGGAGAACTATACTTTAACAATCAGTTATTTTACATTTCTGACCAATCAGGTAACTACAGTTAATCGCCAGCTAGGAAAAATGACAGAAAAAATAAAGAAAACAGATTAAATGGCGCTGGAATGTTCTTTGACTTGGTTCTCAACACATATCAGAATCAGAATCCCACGTGAGATGAACTTTAAGTTCCCCTGTTCTAGAAGTTATATCATGGTCCTTTGGGGATTCTGTCTGTCACAGCTCTGGCTAGGCCTTTGTCTAATCTGACATAGTCCACAGGCTGCCTGTCTGTCTGTCTTCACTTGTACTCCACCATTACGTTTCTGAGAATGAATGTCAAGGGTGCAGTGCTCCAAATCAGCTCACCTTCTTGTGTGCTCCATTTAGTGCATGGTCAGGTATGTCACTATAGCTCACTAGCTTGTCGGAGTATAAGGCTGCATCTCAGATGACACCCTTTCCCCAATCTGTGCACTACTTTTGGCCATGGTCATAAGTAGAGTAGCAGTGTACAATATGGTAGATAGGGTTTCAGTTGAGATCCGCTCCCCAAGTCAAGCCTGGATGCTTCAACTCTTTGGCTGTGGAGTTAGCACCTGCTGGCTATTAACTTTCTCAGCTGAAGCTTTGGATCTGGGTGAGGAACTGAGGCTAGATGTTAGCTCTCCTGGCAGAAGCTGTGGATCTGGATGAGGAACTGAGGCTAGCTGTTAGCTCTCCTGGCTGAAGCTGTGGACCTGGATGAGGAACTGAGGCTAGCTGTTAGCTCTCCTGGCTGAATCTGTGGATCTGGGTGAGGAACTGAGGCTAGATGTTAGCTCTCCTGGCTGAAGCTGTGGATCTGGGTGAGGAACTGAGGCTAACTGTTAGCTCTCCTGGCAGAAGCTGTGGATCTGGTTGAGGAACTGAGGCTAGCTGTTAGCTCTCCTGACTGAAGCTGTTGATCTGGGTGAGGAACTGAGGCTAGCTGTTAGCTCTCCTGGCTGAAGCTGTGGATTTGGGTGAGTAACTGAGGCTAGCTGTTAGCTCTCCTGGCTGAAGCTGTGGATCTGGGTGAGGAACTGAGGCTAGCTGTTAGCTCTCCTGGCTGAAGCTGTGGATTTGGGTGAGGAACTGAGACAGGCTCTCATCCCCGTCCTCCTCCAGGTGCTGCTGGTAACACTGGAGCAGTCTGGCAGCGCTAGCCTCTGTCGGTGTCTCACCAGGAGGCAGGCGGGCGCTAGATATCCCCAGGATGATGGAGGTCAGGGACTTGATGTAGTTCTCAGCCAACGTCAGCGTCTCGATCTTGGAGAGCTTCTTGTCCATTTTGACATGTGGAATGGCCTCTCTAAGAGCCTGGAAGGCGTTGTTAAGTTTGTGCATGCGCTGGCGCTCCCGCTCGTTGCTCTCCAGCCGCCGGACGTTGCGTTCTTTGTTGCTGTTGTGAGACCGTCGGTGTCTGTGGAGGCCGTGGGTAGTGCCACCGCCTCCGCCTCGCTCGCGGTCCCCGCCCCTCAGAACGCCTCTCCAGGAGCCTCCAATACGGACCGAGGCCTCAGAGCCCTCCTGTTCGCTGGTGCCTGGTTCTCTGTTCTCTGGTTCACGGTCCAGGTCTGGCTCGGTCCAGGGTTTTCTGCATGACTTAGCGACCTTCCCTTTAGACTTCATCCTTCAGCCTGATTTAGTTACCCCTCTTCCTCACAACAGCCTTGAAAGACAACAGAAACAACAACTGGTTATAGAAAGGACTTGTCAAGGAAGAGATAAGCAAACAAGTGGCAGTGCCTTTGCCCTGAGGGCTACAGTGTTACAGATTAGTTTAAATACTCAAGTTGGAATATGCAGTTTTTTGACCACCATTTCCCCTTCCACTCACAAATCAAATCATCCAATCAAATTTTATTTGTCACATGTTTACGAAATTAACTAAAGTAAAAATAATAATAATAAAATAACAATAATGAGGCTATATATATCATATTTTTCATTTTTTGTATATATTTCAATCTCTTTTTTCCATTTTCAAATTAAATATACCTTTCTGCAACTCGCCTCATCCAATGTGGTATGGATCTGCAATTTTTTTTAGACTTTATAACTGGAACCCTCCATCAGAGGCAAGCCATCAGAACCTAGCCAGCTAATTAGCTACTAGCTATTTAGTCATTGTTAGCTACTGCTGGCGGTCATTACGTTTAGCTCAGACACCATTCATTGAACGCGGATAATACCTTCCAGTCTGCACAGCGCGCTATCAGACCTGAGCATATCAGACTGCTTTTCTCCATTACATCACCGGATTCCTGCTGCAAGCTCTGGACCATTACACTGGATCATCGCAGCTAGCTAGCTGCTACCGAGTGGCTATTGTGGCTAATGCCCCTGTCCAGAGGCAAGCACCAGTTAGCCTCGAGCTAGCCTCGAGCTAGGCCCATCTCCCGGCTAGCCAACGAAGTACACCAACTACAATACCTCTCTTGCCAATTGGCCTAGACCCTTTGTTGACACGGAGCCCCGCCGATCCATCACGACTGGTCTACTGGCTTCTGCGTTGTGGATGTCGGTGAAGACCCATCTGCTGGCCCCGGCCCGCTAGCTTTCTGAACGCTGTGTCTCCCGCTCGCCTAGCGTAGTAACTACTACCGAACGGCTCCCTGTTTCATCTATTGCTGCTCATTGGCCCCTATGATCACTCAACTACACTGCTGATGCCTGCTGGACTGTCCATTAACACTGTACTTCATTTTGTTTATCTGTTGGCCCCAGCCTCGAACACAGGCCTGTGTGTAGCTAACTGACCCTCTCTGCCCATTCATCGCCATTTACCCGTTGTTGTTGTCTTAGCTGTTTATCCGTTGTTGTCTTACCCTTTGTTGTTTTAGCTTCCCCAATCAACACCTGTGATTGCTTTATGCCTCTCTCTAATGTCAATATGCCTTGTATACTGTTGTTTAGGGCAGCTCTCATTGTTTTATTTTATTGCGGAGCCCCTAGTCCCGCTCAACATGCCTTAGATAGCCCCCTTGTCCCACCCCCACACATGCGGAGACCTCACCTAGCTTAACTGGTGCCTCCAGAGATGCAACCTCTCTCATCGTCACTCAATGCCTAGGTTTACCTCCACTGTACTGGCACCCTACCATACCATTGTCTGTACATTATGCCCTGAATCTATCCTACTATGCCCAGAAATCTGCTCCTTTTATTCTCTGTTCCCAACGCACTAGACGACCATTTCCTATAGCTGTACCCTCATCCTACTCCTCCTCTGTTCCTCTGGTGATATAGAGGTTAACTCAGGCCCTGTGTGTCCCCAGGCGCTCTCATTTGCTGACTTCTGTAACCATAAAAGCCTTGGGTTCATGCATGTTAACATCAGAAGCCCCCTCCCTAAGTTTGCTTTATTCACTGGTTTAGCACACTCTGCCAACCCTGATGTCCTAGCCGTGTCTGAATCCTAGCTTAGGAAGACCACCAAAAATTCTGAAATTTCCATCCCCAACTACAACATTTTCCATCAAGATAGAACTTCTAAAGGGGGCGGAGTTGCAATCTACTGCAGAGATAGCCTGCAGAGTTCTGTCATAGTATCCAGGTCTATGCCCAAGCAGTTCAAGCTTCTAATTTTAAAATTCCATCTCTCCAGAAATAAGTCTCTCATTGTTGCCGCTTGCTCCCAGCTGAGCCCTGGACACCATATGTGAATTGATTGCCCCCAATCTATCTCCAGAGTTCGTACTGTTAGGTGACCTAAACTGGGATATGCTTAACACCCCGGCCGTCCTACAATCTAAGCTAGATGCCCTCAATCTCACACAAATTATGAAGGAACCTACCAGGTACAACCCAAAATCCATAAGCATGGGCACCCTCATAGATATCATCCTAACCAACCTACCCTCTAAATACACCTCTGCTGTTTTCAACTAGGATCTCAGCAACAACTGCCTCATTGCCTGCGTCCGTTATAGGTCCGCGGTAAAACAACCACCCCTCAGCACTGTCAAACACTACTACTTCTGCGAGCATGCCTTTCTAATCGACCTGGCCTGAGTATCCTGGAAGGATATTGACCTCATCCCGTCAGTAGAAGATGCATGGTTGTTCTTTAAAAGTGCTTTCCTCACCATCTTAAATAATCATGCCCCTTTTGAAAAATGTATAACTTAGAACAGACATAGCCCTTGGTTCACTCCAGACTTGACTGCCCTTGACCAGCACAAAAACATCCTGTGGCGTACTGCACTAGCATCGAATAGTCCCAACGATATGCAACTTTTCAGCGAAGTGAGTAACCAATATACACAGTCAGTTAGGAAAGCAAAGGCTAGCTTTTTCAAACAGAAATGTGCATCTTGCAGCACTAATTCCAAAATGTTTTGGGACACTGTAAAGTCCATGGAGAATAAGAGCACCTCCTCCCAGCTGCCCACTGCACTGAGGCTAGGAAACACTGTCACCACCGATAAATCCAGGATAATCAAGAATTTCAATAAGCATTTATCTATGGCTGGCCATGCTTTCCACCTGGCTACCCCAACCTCGGCCAACAGCTCTGCACCCCCCGCAGCAACTGGCCCAAGCCCCCCCACTTCTCCTTCACCCAAATCCAGACCGCTAATGTTCTGAAAGAGCTGCAAAATCTGGATCCCTACAAATCAGCTGGGCGAGACAATCTGGACCCTCTCTTTCTAAAATTATCCTCCGCCATGGTTGCAACCCCTATTACTAGTCTGTTCAAACTCTCTTTCGTATCGTCTGAGATTCCTACAGATTGAAAAGCGGCCACGGTCATCCCCCTCTTCAAAGGGGGAGACACTCTAGACCCAAACTGTTACAGACCTATATCCATCCTGCCCTGCCTTTCTAAAGTCTTCGAAAGCCAAGTTAACAAACCGAGCACAGACCGTTTCAAATCCCACCATACCTTCTCCCCTATGCAATCCGGTTTCCGAGCTGGTCACGGGTGCACCTCAGCCACGCTCAAGGTCCTAAGCAATATCATAAACGCCATCGATAAAAGACAGTACTGTGCAGCCGTCTTCATCGACCTGGCCAAGGCTTTCGACTCTGTCAATCCCCATATTCTTATCGGCAGACCCAACGCCTTGGTTTCTCTAATGACTGCCTCGCCTGGTTCACTAACAACTTCTCAGATAGAGGTCAGTGTGTCAAATCGGAGGGCCTGTTATCGGGGACATCTGGCAGTCTCTATGGGTGTGCCACAGGGTTCAATTCTCGGGCCGACTCTTTTCTCTGTATATATCAATGATGTCACTCTTGCTGCGGGTGATTATTTGATCCACCTCTACGCAGACGACACCATTCTGTATACATCTGGCCCTTCTTTGGACACTGGTAACAAACCTCCAAACGAGCTTCAATGCCATACAACACTCCTTCTGTGGCCTCCAACTGCTCTTAAACACTAGTAAAACTAAATGCATGCTCTTCAACCAATCGCTGCCCACACTCGCCCGCCCGACTAGCATCACTACTCTGGGCGGTTCTGACTTAGAATATGTGGACAACTACAAATACCTAGGTGTTGTTAGACTGTAAACTCTCCTTCCAGACTCACATTAAATATCTCCAATCCAAAATTAAATCTAGAATCAGCCTCCTATTTCGCAACAAAGCCTCTACTCATGCTACCAATCATACCCTTGCAAAACTGACTATCCTACCGATCCTTGACTTTGGCAATGTAATTTACAAAATAGCCTCCAACACTCTACTCAGCAAATTGGATGCAGTCTATTTGGCTGGTCCTCGCTACATATTTGTCGCCAAACCCACTGGCTCCAGGTCATCTATAAGTCTCTGCTAGGTAAAACTCCGCCTTATCTCAGATCACTGGTCACCGTAGCAACACCCACCCGTAGCACGCGCTCCAGCAGGTATATTTCACGGGTCCTCCCCAAAGCCAACACCTGCTTTGTCCACCTTTTCTTCCAGTTCTCTGCTGCCAATGACTGGAACGAATTGCAAAAATCACTGAAGTTGGAGACTCATATCACCCTCACTAACTTTAAGCGCCAGCTGTCAGAGCAGCTTACTGATTGTTGCAGCTGTACATAGCCCATCTGTAAATAGCCCATCCAACTACCTACCTAATCCCCATATTTATTTATTTTTTATTTTTTGCACACCAGTATTTCTACTTGCACATCCTCATCTGCACATATATCACTCCATTGTTAATTGCTCAAATGTAATTACTTCACCACTATGGCCTATTTACTGCCTTACCTCCTTACTTCATATGCACACACTGTATACAGATTTTTATATTGTGTTATTGACTGTACATTTGTTTATCCCATGTGTAACTCTTTCTTGTTGTTTTTGTCGCACTGTTTTGCTTTATCTTGGCCAGGTCGCAGTTGGCCTACCTAACCTACCTGGTTAAATAAAGGGGAAATATTTTTTTTTAACTAAAACTATACAGGGGGTACTTGAGTTTGAGTCCTTATTACTCAGAAAAACAACTACAAATCGACAAACCCAAGTTCTAAAATCAAATCAAACTTCATCACATGCGCCGAATTCAACAAATGTAAACCTCACCGTGAAATGCTGATTACACTGTAATTACATTGTAATTAGCTAATGGAACTAAACCTGCTGTTTATGATGATTAATGATGAGTTATATATGTTATATTACAATAAGACAGAAATATGGCCTTTTTAGAATTGTTTTTATTCAGTTTTAAATGAAGATGTATTTTCTTTTGACGTGAAGAAAAATGTAAGAAACACAGTGTCTATCTAATCAGCCATTGTGTGAAAATACTATAATGTAATCTCCACCTGTTTTATCCTACTGTAGGTTACCCAGGCCTCCAGATAATACCCAACTCAAGGTTACGCTCTTTTAATACAGACAGGGGACAGAAAAGTACAGCACAATTTTGGGGAGAGAGATTTTACCCTTGTGTACTCCATCTCATAACTTAAAGGGGAAATCTGCACTTCAAACGACAAAGCGTCACCCCGCCACTGATTTGGTAAACAGCTGAGGGCTGCCGCTGAAGAAATGTTACCACTTTCAAATTCAGAAACAGAGCTATGAATGCAAGGACTGACCATCCATGATATCACAGTTATAGTTTTAAACATGCCTTGAGACTATACATTGTTGGTTTACAATTAAATTATTTACAAACAATTGAGTAAAACAAGCATATATTTTGGATTCTGATGGGGTACGACAGTTGCATGTAGCAATCGCAGATGTAGCAATCACAGATTGCTCCTTTAAATTGCAGATCACTGTGTGAGATTAACAGTAAACCTGTCTGAGATATAGGCTATCTATGATGTGAAATGTGTGTCTGTGTGAAGGCTGCTGGCCTACTGGTATGCTTCATCAGACGCCATTCATGTAACATGGTAACAGGTGAAATCACTGCAAGGGGCTATTCTGCTATACAGCAAGTTATTCTAACAGTTTTTTTCACAGCATAAAACCAACTACATACTGTAGTATTTACAGAAATTATACATTCAGTATTAATTCATTGTGATGATGAGTTGGGTAACAAAGTAACACTTTTAGGCTTTTGCTTATCATGAAAAGATTATTAAGGTTAGATTGATAATATTTTTATACAAACAACATACATATGGCAAATTTTATTTAACAAGTTAAAAAAAGGAGTTTTAAATATAGAGGTCAAAATGATTTGCAACCCTGTTTTCAATAACTTTCAATACCTCACATTGCGAGGATAATGGCACTGAGCCTTTTTCTAAAACGTTATATGAAATTAGAGAACACATAAAGAGGGATCTTAGATCTCTCGCCTCAGGTAGAATACCTCAAGCTGTAGACCACACTATCTACCAAGAGACTTTTCATCTGTATTTTTCGTAGCTGTCTATTTACCACCACAAACCGATGTCGGCACTAAGACCACACTCAACAAGCTGTATAAGGCCATAGGGAAACAAGAAAATGCTCATCCAGAGGCGGCGCTCCTAGTTGCTGGGGACATTAATGCAGGCACACTTAAATCCATTTAACCTAATTTCTACCAGCATGTCACATGTGCAACCAGAGGGAAAAAAACTCTAGACCACCTTTTCTCCACACACAGAGACGCGTACAAAGCTCTACTCTGCCCTCCATTTGGCAAATCTATCCATAATTTGATCCTCCTGATTCCTTCTTACAAGCAAAAACTAAAGCAGGAAGTACCCGTGACTCGCTCAATACGGAAGTGGTCAGATGACGCAGATGCTACGCTACAAGACTGTTTTGCTAGCACAGACTGGAATATGTTCCCGGGATTTATCCGATGGCATTGAGGAGTACACCACATCAGTCACTGGCTTCATAAATAAGTGTATCGATGACGTCGTCCCCACAATGACCGTACGTACATATCCCAACCAGAAGTCATGGATTACATGGAGCGGAACACTAATCCAGACGCTTATAAGAAATGTTTGAATGATGCTGAGGAGCAATGCTGTTTCATCCAATGATTGTTTGCCTGAGGCTGTTGATGAGCAGGTGCTTGTACGTGTGTACACATTCTCTTTTTCCTCTTTTGTTCATTTTGTTGATTGATGATGCATTGGGGAACGGTGGCTTGGGAGGGTTTGGGGTTGGGGAATGGAGGGAGAGGTTGTTGTTTTTTTCGGGGTGAGGGCGTGGTTCTCGGGATGGTTGAGGTGCAGCTCTCGGGGAACAGTGGGGGGATATTGGATGGTTGGTGGCCTGGCGGTTAGAAGCATAGCCGGTGGCAGATAGGTCGCTGGTTCGAACCCCCGTTTTGACTTGGTGGGAGATCTGTCGATGTTCCCTTTTGGGTCACTCTGGATGTGAGTCTGTTAGATGACTGAATGCATGGTAAATGATGAGCGGCTTTACTGTATGTTTTAATATTTTTTATCCCGCTATAGCCTCAGACGAACCATCAAACAGGCAAAGCGTCAATACAGGACAATGATTGAATCCTACTACACCAGCTCTGACGCTCGTCGGATGTGGCAGGGCTTGAAAACTGTTATGGATTACAAAGGGAAACGCAGGCCCGAGCTGCCCAGTGACGCGTGGCCGAAGAGCTCTTGTTTTAATGTCATCTGACCATAGCACAGATTCTAATCCAAGTGCCAATGCCATTTAGCAATGTGGATCTTCCAGCATGACAATAACCCCAAGCGCACATCAAAATCCACAAAGAAATGGTTCAATGACCACAAAATCAGCATTTTGCAATGGCCATCTCAGTCTCCGGATTTGAACCCCATTGAAAACCTGTGGTTTGAATTGAAAAGGAGAGTCCATAAGTGCACGGATATCAAGGACCTGGAAAGGATCTGTATGGAGGAGTGGACTAAGATCCCTCCCAATGTGTCCTCCAATCTCATAAAACATGTTAGAAAAAGGCTCAGTGCAGTTATCCTCGATAGGTGAGGTATTGAAATCTATTGAAAACAAGCATACAATAATCTTTTTTAAATATATATATATTACTTGTTACACAAAATATCTTTCTCTGAGCAATTGTATTAGTATAAAATAACATTTTCCTCCTTTCTTGAGCATACAATATAGCTCAGTATTTGTATTATTTATTTTATACAATATTTTTTTTGCTAATCTTTACCAAGGGTGCCAATAATTACGGACTGGACTGTATATCATGTTTTTCAGTAAGAAAGGCTATTTTGATTTGAATAGTTGAAAAAACTGTGAAATGTCTTAAATTGATATAACTTCATTGGATTTCTATGAAGAAAAAATGGAATGGACAACAAATTGAAACTTAACTTACCTTTCAAGTGAAAGTAAGATTCCCCTGTATGTAGAAGAATAGTTTTCACCGTGGAACATCGATAATATCTTCAGAATGCACGTTTTGCTTAAGTGGTAGAAGCGTCTGAGGTTCCACTCCGAGGATGAAGATAACTGTAAACATGTGAGGTACCTGTTGCTGCTGTAATGTACACGTAGCGCTCGCTTAGCCAATGGTAGTGCGCTCCAACTCCGGACATGGTCATCTGTGCCCTGCGCTACCAAAAGCCTCGTTTACACCTGGTCTAACATGCGTCCTTGGTCCTGATCTTATCCGCATTCTGATTGTGCCCACAGTGAAGCCGTTGCATAAATGCAGTGGTGGAAGAAGTACCCAATTGTCATGCTTGAGTAGATGTAAAGTTAACCTTAATTGAAAATGACTCAAGTAAAAGTGAATGTCACCCAGTAAAACACTACTTGAGTAAAAGTCTAAAAGTATTTGGTTTTAAATATACTTAAGTATCAAAAGTAAAAGTATAAATAAATTCACATACAGTACATTGCCGTCATTGTAAATAAGAATTTGTTCTTAACTGACTTGCATAGTTAAATAAAGGTTCAAAATAAATAAATACAAAAATAAATAAAATATTAAGCAAACCAGATGGCAAAATCGTTTTTATTTTATTTTGATTTACTGATTATTTATTTACTCTTACTCTTTACTCCAGCTCCAGCACTCAGACATCATTTACAAATGAAGCATTTGTGTTTAGTGAATCCACCAGATCAGAGGCAGTAGGGATAACCATTTTCCTGTCCTTCTAAGTATTCAGAATGTAACGAGTACTTTTGGGTGTCAGAGAAAATATATGGAGTAAAAAGTACATTATTTTCATTAGGAATAAAATGAAGTAAAAGTAAAAGCTGTCAAAAATATAAATTGTAAAGTACAGATACCCCCAAAAAACGACTGATGTAGTACTTTAAAGTATTCTTTACTTCAGTACTTTATGCCACTGCATAAATGTGTCTCTTCTCCGTCCACTGTGTCCACATTGTGACCAGATATCATGGTCCCTCCCTGTATGCAAATTATGCAAATGATTTGAAAAACCGCTCTGGAGGTGGTCAGGAAGATAATATCACAATTAGATCACAATGAGAATGTGGACATGCTCAAGACTGTTAGAAGCAGGTATAAACAGGGCTAAAACTGCACTTTGTCAAAATCAAGTAGAGGCTTTCCACATGTCAGTCCACTTGTTGCACCTGCCCATTAATTGTCAGAGGGATATAACATGATTTTTTATGTTGGTTAATCTATTTTAACTGTTTATTTTTCTATTTGCATTCACATCTCAGTGTGTGTGTGTTATGTCATGTTGTGGTCATCAGACCCCTCTGTTACTGTTAATGTGTTCTAGACTCATTCTTATTGGGATACAGGCAAACATAGCCCTGAAAGGTCAACAACTGACTCTTGGTGGTACAGTAACTTGAAAAGGGATGGTTTACACCCCTGTAGTTGGACCCCTGGTCTATATATTGTAAAGGGAGAATGTGTAGTGTTCACTAGTGGTGAAACAGCAAGGTCCCACTGTTGAGCTCTTCTGTTTATTTGGGTGTTTGTCTTCATTCCGCAAACACACTTAGTCTTCCTTTCCCAGTGGCGGATCCTGGGGTAAACACAAGAAAGTCAGTCAGACTTCTGTATGATATAGTGGTTCCACAAACATATCTACCGGTATCTAAAGAGAATGTCAGACACAGGTGAGCAGCTCCCAGCAACAAAACGGACACGGGTGATGTCTGTCTGTCTGTCTGTCTGTCTTATTAGGATACAGTTTTTGTATTTTTATTCTTGTATAAGGTTATTTGATGGCTATTGTTTAGCCTCTAGTTCATTTTGTGTCATTTAAATTCTAATATATGAATCATATTTGTCCGTCCGTCCGTGTGTTACAGCATAGTATTACTTATCACTGAGTTATGCTTCACAGTAGGCAAGGGGAAACCAATCAAAGGAAAACTCTGTATAGAAATATTTGTTTACTTGTTTCTTGTATTTACAATATCATGGTATCATCAGTACAGTAGTTAGTAGTTAGCCTACATAAGTTCCAAAAACCTGATGAACATTTTCTTACATTTTGAATATGCGGGCAGTCTTGTCTTTCTCACACTTTATGAGTGAATCAAACCATCTCCATTGGAGGACTCCATTTATTCATTGCAGGATTATCAGGTCACCATTGTTATGATTCCTCTTCCTGTTCGGGCGGCGCTCGGGCGGTCGTCGTCGTCGCCGGCCTATTAGCTGCCACCGATCCCCTTTTCTGTTTCACATGGAGTTTCTTGTTTGGGTTTTGTTTTGGGCTATTTAAACCCGCCTGGTGCGGGCTTGTTTTCTGTTCATGTAATAACAGCGGTTATTCATGCACCCCATGACTCTGTTCCAATCAATGGAGGAAGCCGTGACAGAAGCCCTCCATCAAACACCCCTCTTCCATCAATGGAGGAGCGCGTCCTCCATCAAACAGCCGTCCTCCATCGGATCGGTTCGGCAATGGACCAAATGATGGAGAGGATGGAGCGATGGGAGAGGAGTGGTCTCCCGACATCAACCCCATCTCCCCCACAGACGACGCAACCCACTCATCCTCCGGCGGTGTCCGGTCCCAGCGCGTTGCGTCTTGCGCCCCCGAGGGAGTACGATGGAGCGGTGGTTGGGTGCCAGGGATTTTTGCTCCAGCTCGAGCTCTACCTGGCTACCGTTCATCTGACTCCCTCGGGTGAAGAGAGTGTGAGCTTCCTCGTCTCCTGTCTGACAGGTAGAGCCCTGGAATGGGCCAACGCATTCTGGAACGGCCCAGACTCTGCTCGGGACCACTACCCGGAGTTCACCCGCCGTTTTCGGGCTGTGTTCGACCACCCTCCTGAGGGCTGAGCGGTGGGTGAGCGACTGTTTCACCTCAGACAGGAGACGAGGAGCGCGCAAGACTTCAGTTTGGAGTTCCGGACCTTGGCCGCTGGAGTGGGGTGGAATGACAGGGACCTGATAGACCACTACCAGTGCAGCCTCCGGGAGGACGTCCGCAGGGAGCTAGCTTGTCGGGACACCACACTCTCCCTCGACAAACTCATAGACTTGTCGATCCGGCTGGACAACCTGTTAGCTGCCCGCGGGCGTTCAGAAGGGGTCCTGTCAGTTCCACCTCCCAGCCCTCCTGCTCCAACTCCGATGGAGTTGGGAGAGGCTGCATCGAGTGGGACCGGAGGAGGAGGCTCCTCCTGCACCTACTGCGGTTGGAGAGGACACACTTCAGACCGGTGCTGGAGGAGCCCGTCTGGGAGTCGAGATGGCAGGCGGAACACTTCTCGGCCACCCCAGGTGAGTAAGCACCAAACTCACCCAGAGCTCCCTGTTGGTCACATGTTTTTATTAATTTCTTTCCCTGCGTTTTCTCCCTCTCTCCAGCATAAGGCGCTAGTCGATTCAGGCGCAGCTGGGAGTTTTATGGATCGCGGACTCGCCCGTAGGTTCGAGATTCCGTTGGTGCCGATAGATCTACCCTTCCCCGTGCACTCCTTAGATAGCCGACCGTTAGGGTCAGGGCTGGTCAGGGAGGCCACGGTTCCGCTGGACATGGTAACGCAGGGGATCATAGTGAGCGGATCAGTTTCTTCCTTATCGATTCACCTCCATTTCCAGTGGTGCTGGGGGTTCCCTGGCTGGCTATTCACAATCCCCTCATTTCCTGGAGACAGGGGGCTCTTCAGGGGTGGTCAGAGGAGTGTTCAGGTAGGTGTATAGGAGTTTCCATCGGTGCCACGTCGGTGGAGAGTCCAGACCAGGTTTCCACTGTGCGCATTCCCTCAGAATATGCCGATTTGGCTATCATCTTTTGTAAAAAAAAAAGGTTGACCAAATTACCACCCCATCGAGGGGGGATTGCGTGATAAACCTCCAGGAGAACACTGCACTTCCCAGGAGTCACGTGTACCCATTTTCACAGGAGGAGACGTTGGCTATGGAGATGGAAGGTGTCTTCTGATGACAGACAGCTCTGTAGCTCACAGCATAGGAATGAAACCTTTTAGATACCATGATTCGCTGGGATTGGATGCTAAGGGAGTCCGGCTTGAATTCACCCGCTTAGACACAGCTACTCATCCATAGCTTGGGTAGAAAAGGATTTCTTTGTCTTCAAACTTGTGTTGCGTTCTGGGTTCATTGACTTTTTAGACCTTGGCTGCAGCTTGGGTCACGTAGTCTTCTCTGTAAATTCTATACTCACAGGTTTTATACCCTTGGGTCAGAAGTGGGCATAACCGCCTTTAGGGCAATTCTCCGGGCGTACCAAGTTAATGAGGCAAGGTCTAGATTTGACTCAAATCCAATTTTAGACAACTAACTTAACATTTCATCTTTACCAAAACATTCCCTTTGATTTGGACATTTTCCACACAACGTACAATGTATAAACATCAAACATATACTAGGAAAACTCTTCACGTTACAATGTTTTCTTAATAACGTCATCTATTAACCTTTAATAACAAAACAAAAATTACATACATTTTCATATTCCATCTATCGTCATGACCACCATTGTGGCTGATGGAAACCATTGTTCCAAAGTCCCTTTATTTCATGTTTAATATTCTGAGGCTGGTTCTCCATAGTAACAAGACAAAGGAATTTGTCTGTGGCCTGAGACTTACCAGGTGCGTGAGGGTTCATAAAACCCCCACATCTTCAGACCCCTAGATCTCTCGTCCTCTGTTGGGGTTGAGAGATAATCTGTAGGGTTGTGGTCTCCTGTAACCTGACCTGGTCAGGACAGTCATGACAGCACTTAGTCTTCTTATCCCCAGCGGTGGATCCTGGGGTAAACAGAAAGTCAGTCAGACTTCTGTATGATATAAAGTTGAAGTCAGAAGTTTACATACACTTAGGTTGGTCATTATAACGTATTTTTCTACCACTCCACAAATGTCTTGTTAATAAACAAAAGTTTTGGCAAGTCGGTTAGGACATCTACTTTGCATGTCACAAGTAATTTTTTCCAACAATTGTTTACAGTCAGATTATTTCATTTATAATTCACTGGATCACAATTCCAGTGGGTCAGAAGTTTACATACATTAAGTTGACTGTGCCTTTAAACAGCATGGAAAATTCCAGAAAATGATGGCATGGCTTTAGAAGCTTCTGATAGGCTAATTGACATAATTTGAGTCAATTGGAGGTGTACCTGTGGATGTATGTCAAGGCCTACCTTCAAACTCAGTGACTCTTTGCTTGACATCATGGGAAAATCAAAAGATATCAGCCAAGACCTCATTCAAAAATTGTAGATCTCCACAAGTCTGGTTCATCCTTGGGAGTAATTTTCAAACGCCTGAAGGTACCAGGTTCATCTGTACAAACAATAGTATGCAAGTATAACACCATGGGACCACGCAGCCGTCATACCGCTCAGGAAGAAGACGCGTTCTGTCTCCTAGAGATGATTGTTCTTTAGTGCGTAAAGTGCAAATCAATCGCAGAACAACAGCAAAGGACCTTGTGAAGATGCTGGAAGAAACCGGTACAAAAGTATCTACATCCACAGTGAAACAAGTCCTATGTTGACATAACCTGAAAGGCCACTCAGCAAGGAAGAAGCAACAGCTGCAAAACTGCCATAAAAAAACAGACTACGGTTTGCAACTGCACATGAGGAGAAGATCGTACTTTTTGGAGCAATGTCCTATAGTATGATGATACAAAAATAGAATTGTTCCGCCATATTGACCATCGTTATGTTATGGGGGAGGCTTGCAAGCCAAAGAACACCATCCCAACCGTGAAGCACGGGGGTGTTGTGGGGGTGCTTTGCTGCAGGAGTGACTGGTGCACTTCACAAAATAGATGGCATCATGATGCAGGAAAATTATGTGGATATATTGATGCAACATCTCAAGACACCAGTCAGGAAGTTAAAGCTTGGTTACAAATGGGTCTTACAAATGGAAAATGACCCCAAGCATACTTCCAAAGTTTGGGCAAAATGGCTTAAGGACAACAAAGTCAAGGTATTGGAGTGGCCATCACAAAGCCCTGACCTCAATCCAATAGAAAATATGTGGGCAGAACTGAAAAAGCATGTGTGAGCAAGGAGGCCTACAAACCTGACTCAGTTACACCAGCTCTGTCAGGAGGAACGGGACAAAATTCACCCAACTTATTGTGGGAAGCTTGTGGAAGGCTACACGAAATGTTTGACCCAGGTTAAACAATTTAAAGGCAATGCTACCAAGTACTAATTGAGTGTATGTAAAGTTCTGGCCCACTGAGAATGGTGAAATAAATCATTCTTTCTACTATTATTCTGACATTTCACATTCTTAACATAAAGTGGTGATCCTAAATGACCTAAAACAGGGAATTTTTACTATGATTAAATGTCAGGAATTGTGAAAAACTGATTTTAAATGGATTTGGCTAAGGTGTATGGAAACTTCTGACTTCAACTGTAGTGTTATGGTTCCACAAACATATCTACCGGTATCTAAAGAGAATGTCAGACACAGGTGAGCAGCTCCCAGCAGCAAAATGTACAGTGGTGATGTCTGTGTGTGTGTGTGTGTGTGTGTGTGTGTGTGTGTGTGTGTGTGTGTGTGTGTGTGTGTGTGTGTGTGTGTGTGTGTGTGTGTGTGTGTGTGTGTGTGTGTGTGTGTGTGTGTGTGTGTGTGTGTGTGTGTGTGTGTGTGTGTGTGTGTGTGTGTGTGTGTGTGTGTGTGTGAACACTAGGGCTGGTCCTGCTAGGCTTCTTGAAATCAACCCTAACCACACTTCAGGTTCTGTGTAAATATTTCTCGATTCAGTTTCTCCTCAGACCTACCGTATGTATTTAGTTTACCCATGGGCTCTGATAACTGATAACTACACTGTGCTGGGTATGCTTTAATAATGTGCAAACTAAGCTCTTACAAGCTGGCATAAATACCGTAACACACACACACACACACACACACACAGGCACAAGGACACACACATACAAGCATGAACATGCGCATTAGAGTTGAGTGCCGTCCTGTCCTGTCCTCCACCCCTTCTGGTCATAGAGCTGTCCCCAGCCCACAGATGGACTCAAGGACACACCTTGACATACATAGACAAATAAAGGGGCCTCTCCCTCTCTTTCCCTCTCTCTCACTTCCTCTCTCTTTCCCTCTCTCTCTTCCTTTCCTTCCCTCCGATTTAATTGAAATGACATGGAAACAACATTGATTCAACCAGTGTGTGGCTCTGTTTAGAGTCCACACACACTGTGCAATTTCTTATTATAAAATAATAAAATGGATCAATATTATCTATAACTGATCAATGTTATCTATAATTTATCAATATTTTCTATAACTGATACACTTGACCTATAACTGACCAATAATATACTGTATTATTGACTGTATGTTTGTTTATTCCATGTGTAACTCTGTGTTGTTGCATGTGTCGATGTCACGGCCGTGGAATGAAGAGGACAAACGCGCAGCGTGGTGAACATACGTATTCCTTTTATTTAGGTGACGCCGACAAAAACAATAAACAATACAAAACAACCGTGAAGCTTAAGGGCTATGTGCCACAAACAAAGTTAACTTCCCACACTGAAAGGAGGGAAAAGGGCTACCTAAATATGGTTCCCAGACAGAGACAATGATAGAAAGCTGTCCCTGATTGAGAACCATACCCGGCCAAAACATAGAAATACAAAATCATAGAAAAACAAAACATAGAATGCCCACCCCACATCACACCCTGACCTAACCAAAAAGAGAAATAAAACGTCTCTCTAAGGTCAGGGCGTGACAGTCGAACTGCTGTGCTTTATCTTGGTCAGGTCGCAGTTGTAAATGAGAACTTGTTCTCAACTAGCCTACCTGGTTAAATAAAGGTGAAATAAAATAAATAAATATTGTCTATAAATGATCAATATTATCTGTAGGTAAATTGGGTGGGCTATATACCGATGGACTATGTACAGCTGTAGCGATTGGTTAGCTGCTCAGATAGCAGATGTTTAAAGTTGGGGAGGGAGATAAAAGTCTCCAACTTCAGAGATTTTTGCATTTCGTTCCAGTCGCAGGTAGCAGAGAACTGGAAGGAAAGGCGGCCAAAGAGGTTTTGGCTTTAGGGATGATCAGTGAGATACACCTGCTGGAGCGCGTGCTACGGGTGGGTGTTACCATCGTGACCAGTGAACTGAGATAAGGCAGAGCTTTACCTAGCATAGACTTGTAGATGACCTGGAGCCAGTAGGTCTGGCGATGAACATGTAGCGAGGGCCAGCCGACTAGAGCATACAGGTCGCAGTGATGGGTGGAATAAGGTGCTTTAGTAACAAAACGGATGGCACTGTGATAAACTGCATCCAGTTTGCTGAGTAGAGTATTGGAAGCTATTTTGTAGATGACATCACCGAAGTCGAGGATCGGTAGGAAAGTCAGTTTTATTAGGGTAAGTTTTGCGGCGTGAGTGGAGGCTTTGTTGCGAAATAGAAAGCCGACTCTAGATTTGATTTTGTATTGGAGATGTTTGATATGAGTCTGGAAGGAGTTTGCAGTCTAGCCAGACACCTAGGTACTTATAGATGTCCACATATTCTAGGTCGGAACCATCCAGAGTGGTGATGCTAGTCGGGCATGTGGGTGCAGGCAGCGAATGGTTGAAAAGCATGCATTTGGTTTTACTAGCGTTGAAGAGCAGTTGGAGGCCACGGTAGGAGTGTTGTATGGCATTGAAGCTCGTTTGGAGGTTAGATAGCACAGTGTCCAAGGAAGGGCCAGAAGTATACAGAATGGTGTCGTCTGCGTAGAGGTGGATCAGGGAATCGCCTGCAGCAAGAGCAACATCATTGATATATACAGAGAAAAGTGTCGGCCCGAGAATTGAACCCTGTGGTACCCCCATAGAGACTGCCAGAGGACCGGACAACATGCCCTCCGATTTGACACACTGAACTCTTTCTGCAAAGTAGTTGGTGAACCAGGCAAGGCAGTCATTAGAAAAACCGAGGCTACTGAGTCTGCCGATAAGAATATGGTGATTGACAGAGTCAAAAACCTTTGGCCAGGTGGATGAAGACGGCTGCACAGTACTGTCTTTTATCGATGGTGGTTATGATATCGTTTAGTACCTTGAGCGTGGCTGAGGTGCACCCGTGACCAGCTCGGAAACCGGATTGCACAGCAGAGAAGGTATGGTGGGATTCGAGATGGTCAGTGATCTGTTTGTTGACTTGGCTTTCGAAGACCTTCGATAGGCAGGGCAGGATGGATATAGGTCTGTAACAGTTTGGGTCCAGGGTGTCTCCCCCTTTGAAGAGGGGGATGACCGCAGCAGCTTTCCAATACTTGGGGATCTCAGATGATACGAAGGAGAGGTTGAACAGGCTGGTAATAGGGGTTGCGACAATGGCGGCAGACAGTTTCAGAAATAGAGGGTCCAAATTGCCAAGCCCAGCTGATTTGTATGGGTCCAGGTTTGCAGCTCTTTCAGAACAAATATACTACCTATAACTGATCAATGATATATTTTACTAATCAAAATGACCAAAAACGGATCAATATTATATATAACTGGTCAATAATATCTATTTACTAGACCACTTAGTACATTGTGTAATGAAGTCATTTGGCCTAAGGCTGAATGTGGCACGAGAGCATGACGGGCGGCACTGTTAGCTACTACACAGTCCAGTGATCTATGTCACCAGATAGAAGGCTTATGGAGTCAGACACTGTCACAGAGCTTTGTGATGTCAGTGTAACAAACTGACAGGTGGTTTGGAACTATCGGAAATAAAAAATATAGTATATTTTTTCTTCAAGCTAGCGATCCGTTAAATACTGACTCATCACAAAAAGGATGGAGAGAGGAGGGGAGAAGAATGGAGAGTAGGAGAAAGGAGGAGAGTGTAAGGGATTTCCTCCTCTTCTTCCGAAGAGGAGAGGCGAAAAGGATCAGAGGACCAATATGCGGCGTGGTAAGTGTCCATGGTTCTTTTAATACGTAAATGTACACATGAACAACTAAATACAAAAACAAGAAACGTGAAAACCCAAAACAGTCCTATCTGGTGCAAACACAGAGACAAGAACAATCACCCACAAACACACAGTGAAACCCAGGCTACATAAGTATGATTCTCAGTCAGAGACAACTAATGACACCTACCTCTGATTGAGAACCATACTAAATCAAATCAAATCAAATTTTATTTGTCACATACACATGGTTAGCAGATGTTAATGCGAGTGTAGCGAAATGCTTGTGCTTCTAGTTCCGACAATGCAGTAATAACCAACAAGTAATCTAGCTAACAATTCCAAAACTACTACCTTATAGACACAAGTGTAAGGGGATAAAGAATATGTACATAAAGATATATGAGTGAGTGATGGTACAGAGCGGCATAGTCAAGATTCAGTAGATGGCATTGAGTGCAGTATATACATATGAGATGAGTATGTAAACAAAGTGGCATAGTTAAAGTGGCTAGTGATACACGTATTACATAAAGATGCAGTAGATGATATAGAGTACAGTATATACGTATACATATGAGATGAATAATGTAGGGTATGTAAACATTATATTAGGTAGCATTGTTTAAAGTGGCTAGTGATATATTTTACATAATTTCCCATCAATTCCCATTATTAAAGTGGCTGGAGTTGAGTCAGTGTGTTGGCAGCAGCCACTCAATGTTAGTGGTGGCTGTTTAACAGTCTGATGGCCTTGAGATAGAAGCTGTTTTTCAGTCTCTCGGTCCCAGCTTTGATGCACCTGTACTGACCTCGCCTTCTGGATGATAGCGGGGTGAACAGGCAGTGGCTCGGGTGGTTGTTGTCCTTGATGATCTTTATGGCCTTCCTGTAACATCGGGTGGTGTAGGTGTCCTGGAGGGCAGGTAGTTTGCCCCCGGTGATGCGTTGTGCAGACCTCACTACCATCTGGAGAGCCTTACGGTTGTGGGCGGAGCAGGTGCCGTACCAGGCGGTGATACAGCCCGACAGGATGCTCTCGATTGTGCATCTGTAGAAGTTTGTGAGTGCTTTTGGTGACAAGCCGAATTTCTTCAGCCTCCTGAGGTTGAAGAGGCGCTGCTACGCCTTCTTCACGATGCTGTCTGTGTGGGTGGACCAATTCAGTTTGTCTGTGATGTGTACGCCGAGGAACTTAAAACTTACTACCCTCTCCGCTACTGTTCCATCAATGTGG
The DNA here is from genome assembly GCF_018296145.1 of Oncorhynchus tshawytscha. Classification (NCBI taxonomy): domain Eukaryota; kingdom Metazoa; phylum Chordata; class Actinopteri; order Salmoniformes; family Salmonidae; genus Oncorhynchus; species Oncorhynchus tshawytscha. The sequence continues at coordinate 938,296 of NC_056455.1, forward strand.
ATAGGGGGGTGTTCCCTCTGCTGTTTCCTGAAGTCCACAATCATCTCCTTAGTTTTGTTGACGTTGAGTGTGAGGTTATTTTCCTGACACCACACTCCGAGGGCCCTCACCTCCTCCCGCCCTCACCTCCGTCTCGTCGTTGTTGGTAATCAAGCCTACCACTGTTGTGTTGTATGCAAACTTGATGATTGAGTTGGAGGCGTGCGTGGCCACGCAGTCGTGGGTGAACAGGGAGTACAGGAGAGGGCTCAGAACGCACCCTTGTGGGGCCCCAGTGTTGAGGATCAGCGGGGTGGAAATGTTGTTGCCTACCCTCACCACCTGGGGGAGGCCCGTCAGGAAGTCCAGTGCCCAGTTGCACAGGGCGGGGTCGAGACCCAGGGTCTCGAGCTTGATGACGAGCTTGGAGGGTACTATGGTGTTAAATGCCGAGCTATAGTCGATGAACAGCATTCTCACATAGGTATTCCTCTTGTCCAGATGGGTTAGGGCAGTGTGCAGTGTGGTTGAGATTGCATCGTCTGTGGACCTATTTGGGCGGTAAGCAAATTGGAGTGGGTCTAGGGTGTCAGGTAGGGTGGAGGTGATATGGTCCTTAACTAGTCTCTCAAAGCACTTCATGATGACGGAACAATAGACTGGGATAGGGATTGATTGAATATGTCCGTAAACACACCAGCCAGCTGGTCTGCGCATGCTCTGAGGGCGCGGCTGGGGATGCCGTCTGGGCCTGCAGCCTTGCGAGGGTTGACACGTTTAAATGTTTTCCTCACGTCGGCTGCAGTGAAGGAGAGTCCGCATGTTTTAGTTGCGGGCCGTGTCAGTGGCACTGTATTGTCCTCAAACCGGGCATAAAAGTTATTTAGTCTGCCTGGGAGCAAGACATCCTGGTCCGTGACTGGGCTGGTTTTCTTTTTGTAATCCGTGATTGACTGTAGACCCTGCCACATACCTCTTGTGTCTGAGCCGTTGAATTGAGATTCTACTTTGTCTCTATACTGACGCTTATCTTGTTTGATTGCCTTGCGGAGGGAATAGTTACACTGTTTGTATTTGGTCATGTTTCCGGTCACCTTGCCCTGATTAAAAGCAGTGGTTCGGGCTTTCAGTTTCACGCGAATGCTGCCATCAATCCACGGTTTCTGGTTTGGGAATGTTTTAATCGTTGCTATGGGAACGACATCTTCAACGCACGTTCTAATGAACTCGCTCACCGAATCAGCGTATTCGTCAATGTTGTTGTCTGACGCAATACGAAACATATCCCATTCCACGTGATGGAAGCAGTCTTGGAGTGTGGAATCAGATTGGTCGGACCAGCGTTGAACAGACCTCAGCGCGGGAGCTTCTTGTTTTAGTTTCTGTCTGTAGGCAGGGATCAACAAAATGGAGTCGTGGTCAGCTTTTCCGAAAGGAGGGCGGGGCAGGGCCTTATATGCGTCGCGGAAGTTAGAATAGCACTGATCCAAGGTTTTTCCAGCCCTGGTTGCGCAATCGATATGCTGATCAAATTTAGGGAGTCTTGTTTTCAGATTAGCCTTGTTAAAATCCCCAGCCACAATGAATGCAGCCTCCGGATAAATGGATTCCAGTTTGCAAAGAGTCAAATAAAGTTTGTTCAGAGCCATCGATGTGTCTGCTTGGGGGGGAATATATACGGCTGTGATTATAATCGAAGAGAATTCCCTTGGTAGATAATGCGGTCGACATTTGATTGTGAGGAATTCTAAATCAGGTGACCAGAAGGACTTGAGTACCTGTATGTTGTTATGATCACACCACGTCACTTTAACCATGAAGCATACGCCCCCGCCCCTCTTCTTACCAGAAAGATGTTTGTTTCTGTCTGCGCGATGCGTGGAGAAACCAGTTGGCTGCACGACTCCGATAGCATCTCTCCAGTGAGCCATGTTTCCGTGAAGCAAAGAACGTTACAGTCTCTGATGTCCCTCTGGAATGCTACCCTTGCTCGGATTTCATCAACCTTGTTGTCAAGAGACTGGACATTGGTGAGAAGAATGCTAGGGAGTGGTGCACGATGTGCCCGTCTCCGGAGTCTGACCAGAAGACCACCCCCTTTTACGAAGTCGTTTTTTTGGGTCGCCGGCTGGGATCCACTCCGTTGTCCAGGGTGAAAGGCAGAACACAGGATCCGCTTCGCGAAAGTCATATTCTTGGTCGTACTGATGGTGAGTTGACGCTGCTCTTATGTTCAGTAGTTCTTCTCGACTGTATGTAATGAAACCTAAGATGACCTGGGGTACTAATGTAAGAAATAACACGTAAAAAAAACAAAAAACTGCATAGTTTCCTAGGAACGCGAAGCGAGGCGGCCATCTCTGTCGGCGCCGGATGTACAATAGGCCGAAACATAGAAATCCCCAAATCATAGAAAATCAAACATAGACTGCCCACCCAGCTCACGCCCTGACCATACTAAATAAATACAAAACAAAGGAAAAAAAGGTCAGAATGTGACAGAGAGAGAGTGAGGGAGAGAGAGAGAGAGGACAAGTATTTTTTCCCAGGAGGTCAAGGCTCTATTGGTGACAGAAAAACAAGATTGTATATCCAACCACTTGCCTCACTGCTCCAGGTCAGCGTCAGAGACGTGGGTGAGGAAGAGACTGGAAGGTCTCAACTGTGAGCAGGCATGGGTGAATGGACCGCTCCACCTCTGGTATGGTGGTGTCGAGGTCTGGTGGGGGGATGCTAAAGTATAGTACACTGGACTGTGATATGACTTAATGTAATGGTGCCATTTTACGGGCTCCTAACCAACTGTGCTATTGTGTGTGTTTTTTTTTTGCAATTTTTGTAACTTAATGTTGCTGCTACTCTCTCTTATAACTGAAAAGAGCTTCTTGACATCAGAGCAGCGATTACTCACCTCGAACTGGACAAAGACTTTTTCTTAAATGAGTCCGACGAGGAGGATATACTGCTTCCCGGAGACCAGGCCCAAATCCCTGTCATTCGCATGAAGAAAAGACAGAGTTGCAGGGGGCGAAAGTCTGTGTGCCTCTAAAATATATATTTTTACCTTTATTTAACTAGGCAAGTCAGTTAAGAACAAATTCTTATTTTCAATGACAGCCTAGGAACAGTGGGTTAACTGCCTGTTCAGGGGCAGAACGACAGATTTGTACCTTGTCAGCTTCGGGGTTTGAAGTTGTAACCTACCGGTTACTAACCACTAGGCTACCCTGCCACCCCAGTTTGTGTGCCTTGTGAGGATTCGTAGGCAAGTGAGTAAATCGCCACTACCATCAGTTCTATTGGCCAATGTGCAATCACTGGAAAAAAACTGGATGATCTACATTCGAGACTATCCTACCAACAGGACATTAAAAACGGTTATATCTTGTGTTTCACCGAGTTGTGGCTGAATGACGACATGGATATTATAGAGCTGGTGCATTGGCAGGACAGAGCAGCTACGTTTGGTAAGACGAGGGGCGGGGTTGTGTGTCTATTTGTCAATAACAGCTGGTGCACGATGTCTAATAATAAAGAAGCATTTCGCTACACTCGCATTAACATCTGCTAACCATGTGTATGTGACAAATAAAATTTTATTTTATTTGATTTGATTTGATTTGAAGAAGTCTCGAGGTATTGCTCACCTGAGGTAGAGTATCTCATGATAAGCTGTAGACCACACTATCTACCAAGTGAGTTCTCTATATTATTCGTAGCCATCTATTTACCACCACAAACTGATACTGGCACTAAGATACTGGCACTAAGAGCACACTCAACGAGCTGTATAAGGCCACAAGCAAACAGGAAAATGCTCATCCGTAGGCGGTGCTCCTATTGGCCGGGAACTTTAATACAGGCAATTAAATCCGTTTTACCTCATTTCTACCAGCAAGGTGCTCCGGACAACTGTGTGATCACACTTTCCATAGCCGATGTGAGCAAGACCTTTAAACAGGTCAACATTCACAAGATGGATTACCAGGACCTGTACTCAGAGCATGCGCGGACCAACTGGTAGGTGTCTCCACTGACATTTTCAACCTCTTCCTGACCGAGTCTGTAATACCTACATGTTTCAAGCAGGCTCACATCAACACCATCATGCCGGAAACCCTAGAAACACTCCAATTCACATACCGACCAAACAGATCCACAGATGACGCAATCTCAATCACACTCACACTGCCCTTTCCCACCTGGACAAAGGAACACCTGTGTGAGAATGCTGTTCATTAACTACAGCTCAGAGCTCAACACCATAGTGCCCACAAAGCTCATCACTAAGCTAATGACCCTGGGATGAACACTTCCCTCTACAACTGGATCCTGGACTTCCTGATGGGCTGCCCCCAGGTGGTAAGGGTAGGTAACAACACATCTACCACGCTGATCCTCAACACATCTACCACACTGAGTATCTACCACATTCTCAGGGGTGCGTGCTTAGTCCCATCCTGTACTCCCTGTTTACCCACGACTGCGTGACCAAGCACGACTCCAACAACATCATTAAGTTTGCTGATGACACAAAAGTGCCTGATCACCGACAACGATGAGACAGCCTATAAGGAGGAGGTCAGAGACCTGTCAATGTGGTGCCAGGACAACAACCTTTCCCTCAATGTGAGCAAGACAAAGGAGATGACCGTGGACTACAGGAAAAGGCGGGCCAAACAGGCCACCATTAACATCAACGGGACTGAAGTGGAGCGGATCGAGAGTTTCAAGTTTCTTGGTGTCAACATCACCAACAGACTAACATGATCCAAACACACCAAGACAGTCGTGAAGAGGGCACGACAACACCTTTTCCCCCTCAGGAGACTGAAAAGATTTGGCATGGTTCCCCAGATCTTCAAAACGTTCTACAGCTGCACCATCGAGAGCATCCTGACTGATTGCAACACCACCTGGTATGGCAACTGCTCGGCATCCGACCATAAGGCGCTACAGAGGGTACTGCGTACAGCCCAATACATCACTGGGGCCAAGCTTCCTGCCATCCAGGACCTATATCGTGGGAGGTGTCAGAGGAAGGACCAAAAAATTGTCAAAGACTCCAGTCACCCAAGTCATAGACTGTTCTCTCTGCTACCACACGGCAAGCGGTACCGGAGTGCCAATTCTAGGTCCAAACAGCTTCTAGCCCCAAGCCATAAGATTGCTGAACACCTACCTACATGTACAAATTACCTTGACTAACCTGTACCCCCGCACATTGACTCGGTACCGGTATCGCCTGTAAATAGCATCGCTATTGTTATGTAATCTTATTGTGTTACTTTTAATTCAATTTTTTACTCTAGCATATTTAGAAAATATTTTCTTAACTCTATTTCTTGAACTGCATTGTTGGTTAATGGCTTGTAAGTAAGCATTTCTCGGTAAGGTCTACACCCGTTGTGGCTCATGTGACAAATAAAAATGTAATTGATTTAATAAGATGGTGGTCGACCATTTTAGTTTTGAGAGAGCTGTCCAAGAAGGAGAAGTCATCCTTCCATTCTAAACCAACACCTGTAGGGAAGAGTGAACACAACCACCATCAGATAGAGAGATAGAGACATAATTTTGTCCTCTAAGGAGACGACCCCTGAGGTTGACATTTGAGTTAAAAGGTTGACATTGCTGCGGTGCGAGATTGGGGATTGATCGTTGGTCTCAGGTCTGTGTCTGTAAATTTGCATATGGTGTTTGACCCTTGGTCTCTTTGCTGTAGGTTTCTGGTCAGTGACATTAGCTCCCTGGTGGGACTCTCCTATTGAGAATGTTCAAAATTACATTATTTATATACTGTATGTATTAAAACATGATTCCGATGTAAAATACCAATTATCTGATAGATGTTACCTGATCCAACACATTGACAGTGACATCATCAAAGAAAGACACCTTCCTCCCATGTCCTGGTTCGTCCCTTTCTGATGATGCAGGGCTGGGGGATGGCAAGGTTGCAATGGGTGGCGAAAAGACTGGCCTGGGGGACCCTCTCACCTGAGGAGAGACATCACTGAAAGTCTTCATGCCTGCATGGAGAAAAAGGTGATTCTTTCACATAAAATGTAGTTCATTTTATGTTATACTTCAACATAAAACTAAACATCTATTGAGACATCCATTGTCTCCTTTTACAATGAGCCATAGCAACAGTATATCTCCTTCAAAATGAGGAATGTTAAAACGGATTACTAAGTGTGCTTTCCATCCAATGACATGGCACCCAGGCAATCATTGGAGAATTTATATTTATAATTTTCTCCTGGCCACTTACTGCAAGGCCTGAATAAATATTGGTGGCCGTCCTCGCAGGCGAACACGCAATAGGAACCTTTTTCCGTTCTGTGGTCACCGGGCAACCGTTAAATGAGTGACTCAGGAAAGGAAACAGAGATGCTGACTCACGGAGCGGTATGACGAACAAATGCTAGAGGCACACCACACACAGCCCAGGAGATGCACACATACACACTCATACACAACACACAACACACACAGCTTTAATCTGTGTCTCCTGTATCACCTAGATCAGCAACTCACTGTGTAACAGGTGTGAGTAGGGGGCCACAGCAGTACTGCCCAAAATACCCCTACCAACGCCCTACATACAGACATAGCTAAAACACACACACTCACAAACAGACACACAAATACACACGCACAAACGAACAAACAACGCAAGCATGCACACACACACACGCACACACTACTATAAAAGAAAGAGGACTGTTAGCTAAAGAACATGACAATGGAACTGCAAAGCAATGGTCAACAACTATTGACACTGTTAGTAAAAGTTACAGAATCAGAGGCATACCACTGTTCTCTCTCATTAATTTGCTCCACAACGACCACACCCCTTTTCGGTAGCCAATAAGATGAGGGTCCATCCAAAGACAGGAAACAGCAAACTCATTCTCTGAAGTGAAGTAAGTCTGTCAAGTGAAGATGAACAAATGTCATTTTACATGTTGCTATATCATGATGCCCTACAACTACAGAACACTACGATGTTATGTTGCAACTTCCTGACATCCAGGCCTATCTGTTACACTATCAATGTGAATTTCAAGAGAAAAGTGACTTAGAGAGAAGGTCAGAATACTACTGTACCTTGTGATTTGAGCCAGGGCCACATTCAGTGGGTCAGTAATCCAGGAAAAAAGACACTAAAATAGGAATTGAGGAAAAGAGAAAAAGAGTAGAGAGAGAGAAAGAGAGAGAAGGAGAGAGAGAAATATGTATACAGTAGTCAGTCCCATGGACTTGACCAGTAGCAGGGAACAGACAGATCAATTAATTGCCTGGCTAATGTAGCAGAGCCTCCTTGGTGAGAGAGAGAGAGACAGTGAGAGGACAATATACACACACACACATACACACACACACACACACACACACACACACACACACACACACACACACACACACACACACACACACACACACACACACACACACACACAGAGAGAGACACACACACACACACAGAGAGAGACACACACACAAAGCTCTACAGAGATGCTGCAATGACAATTTTGACTCAAAATCAGAACCTGAACATTTACAAGAGTGTTTGGAGGAAAGATGTTTTTAGAGGCTGGTGCAACCTCAGGACCCCTTACTATCTTCAGGACTTTCACCATGGCATATTATTACAAGCCTATGTGAGTATGAGTGCCCTCTAGTGGTTCTGTTGATAATAGCAGACAGTCGATGTCAAAGACATGTCACACACTTCAGAGGGAGAACAGCTAGGGCCGTCTAGAAAATAGCTACTCTGCCGCTATGTGATTGATTCGCAGGAATCTTAAATATCTAGTTTCAAGTTTATTTGATGTTACGTAATAAATGTTTCTGTACAGATTCAAAATCAATTACTACTATCTACTGAATGATGAAATACTGGATTAATTTAGAACATATTTTATTTAACCTTTATTTAACTAGGCAAGTCAGTTAAGAACAAATTCTTATTTACAATGACGGCCTACACCAGCCAAACCCTAACCCGGGCGACGCTGGGCCAATTGTGCGCCTCCCTATGGGACTCCCAATCACGGCCGGTTGTGATACAACCTGGAATCGATCCAGGGCCTGTAGTGACACCTCTAGCACTGAGATGCAGTGCCTTGGACTGCTGCACCACTCGGGAGCCCACACACAGTATATTTCCCATAAGTTGTAAGGTCCGGTCGCTACTGTCCTCTCCCTGGCAACAAAATCACTGATGCTGGAGTTCTACTTGACACACTCATGCAGCATCAGGATATTGTTCCCAGGGAGACACACACACACTCGTCTTTCAGGTCCTCTCTGTCCCTGGTCTGAAGAAGAAGGGAAGGAAGGAGTGAAGAGAGGAGTGGCGGAAAGGAGGTAGAGAGAGATGGACAGATGGTGGTTAACTCAAATGGAGGAAGGTGCTTGTGTTTCAAGCTAGCCCCTGTGTGTTTCATTAAGGGGTACCCTCCTTCTCTCCTTTCATCCCTCCCTCCCTTCCTCCATTCCTGCCTCCCTCTTCCCGTATAGTCCAGGCATCATGTCACCTAGCCTGCAAACCCTGGTCCTTCTGTTAGGTCAGCCTGATGCTTGAACAGATACTTCACACTTTTTCCACTGAACCTAGCAGTATATCAAATCAAAACAAATGTTATTGGTCACATACAAGTGTTTAGCAGATGTTATGCGGGTGTAAGGAAATGTGCAGAAATATCTAACAACTACAAAACATATACCCAATACACACGAATCTAGTATGATATAGGCCAGGGTTGAAAAATCCAAATAAAATATATTTTAATCTAAACTATTTGTGCTGTGGTCAGTCTGTTTACCCAGCATCAACCTCTTGATATAAATCTACAACATTGTCCATTTCATTCATGAATTACAGTATCTTTGATTCCCCCTCTTTGGAAGATTGTGATCTGATGGGCCACATTAAAAGTGTCTTCCATCATTACTCAGGTTTCAGGTGTGACATGGTGACTAGTCGTTACATTCCCTAATTTACTGTTGTTTTTCTAACTGGGGCAAAGCATAGAATATCCCTTCTCCCCTGCCCCTTCCCAGGGTAATAACAGGTTTATATCTACCTCTCCTCTTCCCAGGTCAACATTAATGGGCATTTGGTGACAGTCTGAAGAAATTCAATGCACTAGTCCCACAATGCAATGCAACGCCTTGGGACACTTGTCCGTGTGCAGACCCTAGTGGGTGGAGTCAGGGACAGAAAGGGCCAATAGTAGCCCTAACCCTACTAGAAAAATGTGATTGTGGGGGGTTGCTTTGCTTTTCTAATTGGGTTAGCTTTGAGTGTCCCACACCAATTGAGTTGTGACACATGTACATTTGCGGGGGGGGTTGTCCTGCATAACTATCCTTTTACACTACAGGCGCAGAATCATCATATCCAGCCGTCAGATGACAAGTGACACCAAACAATCCGTGAGAGGAGGGTAATTGGAGCTCGCCTGGCTTTTTCTGAGCATGCAAAACACACATACGTACACACAACCACACACACACAGGGCTTATTCTGAGCAGTGCAAAACCGTGACGCCCCAAGCAGGGCCACATGACCCTCTGCTCTCCCACTGTCAAGACTATGTAGCTTTGCACTCTGGGTAAAACTGTGAAATGAGCCCTCCACCACCCAGGCCCCTAGCAGTCCTGGCTACAGACTTTATTTGGACACGCCAGGAGGATGGCGTCTCACTTGTCATTCTGGTGTTTTGCAGGTTAAGGGAAACTAGACACTGAAACAACAGCCAAAGTGGTAAACATGTTATTGTGTCCTGTCAGTTAAATATTTTCACAGGGGAGAAATAAACACCTAATTTGTCTTCTCCATTAATCAGGGTGGCAAAAACCTCCTGTGCAGTTCCACATTAGCATTCCTTCATGAGCTGAGTGGGATCGTTTAGGTTTGGAGTTGCTAAGTTTGTCCTCCGCTCAAATCTTATTCTAAACCAGCAGTGATGGTCAATATAGAAATGGAATTAAGTGGAAGAGCATTTTTCTTTTCACTAGGGGCTTACTATCACAAATAATATCTTAGTACAGATTATTGTCTTGAGAGTGTTTGCTGACAGAGTTCCTATAATATCATGACATAAACGTAAGATACATTTCAGAGAGCTGGTAATGCAAAAATGAGCCTCTGTTGACAGCAGTACACCTGCTCTTCCCCAGTTGAGACCTGGACATGGCTGAACAAGCAAGACTGATGCCAATAATGCACTGCCATTTTGGACAAGTGTGTACGCATCAAGTGTGTGTATGTGCATTAAGTGTGTGTATGTGCATTAAGTGTGTGTGTGTGTGTGTGTGTGTGTGTGTGTGTGTGTGTGTGTGTGTGTGTGTGTGTGTGTGTGTGTGTGTGTGTGTGTGTGTGTGTGTGTTTAACCTGACGTATTTATCTGTGTTCATTTCCCGGTACGGGCATAACACGCTTTACTGGGATAAGGAACTCTATACTACAGTGTATAGTACAGTAACCTGTAATAGCACCTCCACCCCTCAACACAGTCTAAATGTAGACACCCTGAACACATCCCTAAACAGACATTAAGTAGAGGTAAACACATCTACAGTATGCCCATTACCTGCTGTGTAGAGGGTTGTGTATGTAGAAGACTCCACTCCCTCCACTATTCTCTCCCCCATCCTCCTCTTCTCCTGCTGGGAAAGAGAGCAGGACATACAGTTAGATCCTCTACTAGACTTCTTCGACACAATCAGATGAATCATGCAGCATATTTAGCACCACTTAAAGTACACCCCCTCAGAGAGAAAGAGAAAAAATGTATCTCCTGCCAAAATAATGAAGGCTTTGGTTCAGAGTTGTTGGTTTTTTAAACCCTAAAGTACCAGGTATTTACGTTACATAATTAAATGGTAACTGAACAGTTATAATCAGTGGATAAAGTGCTGTAAAATAAAGTGCTAGCACAATTTCATGAACCTAATATAGAGAAGAGGCATCAGTATTACCCTCCCAAAAACCTGATGATGAAACCAACTTCCCTCCAAAGCAATGACAGTTAGTAAGTGAACACCAAAATCCATGTTATGACAGTATCCTACCACTAGGTGGCAGATAAACCCATGTCATGACAGTATTCTACCACTAGGAGGCAGATAAACCCATGTCATGACAGTATCCTACCACTAAGAGATAGATAAACCCATGTCATGACAGTATCCTACCACTAAGAGATAGATAAACCCATGTCGTGACAGTATCTGACCCATAGGAGGCAGAGAAACCCATGTCATGACAGTATCCTACCACTAGGAGGCAGAGACACCCATGTCGTGATAATATCCTACCACTAGGTGGCAGAGAAACTCATGTCATGACAGTATCCTACCACTAGGTGGCAGAGAAGAGAACCTCTCCCTCCAGAAGAGCTTGGTCCAATCAGCCAGTGTGTGTAGTGGATGGAAGTTGAACTTATAGGGTCCTGCATGTCTAATAGATATGTCTGTGCTGCTGCTGCTGTATCACGGCTATTTAAAAATAAAAGTGCCATGTCAGTCCGGCCACTCTCCCGCCTGTCACTCTCTGCCTGGGTTCTGGGTGGTTACCGCGATGAGGAGAAGAGATCAGGATATCAAATGACCCATTTTGAACAGGAACACAAATTATAGAGATAGCTATCCTATCTATATCTGTACTGTCTATATGTATCTATATATGTCCTGTCTATAGCTGTACTATCTATAGCTGTCTATATCTATACTCTTTATAGCTGTCTACAGCTATTCTATCTATAGCTGTCTATATCTATACTATATATAACAGTCTATATCTATACTATATATAGCTGTCTATATCTATACCATATACAACTGTCTATATCTATACTATATACAACTGTCTATATCTATACTATCTATAGCTGTCTATATCTATACCATATACAACTGTCTATATCTATACTATCTATAACTGTCAATATCTATACTATCTAGAACTGTCTATATCTATACTATCTAGAACTGTCTATATCTATACTATCTAGAACTGTCTATATCTGTGTATACTGTAAGGTTTGGTTGCCGCCCTGTATGTATAGTAATGTACATACAGATATATGATCTTAATTTGACCACTCATTTGTTGCTGACAATTGTCCTGCACAGCAGTGTGTTCAAAGCTTAAAAGGGATTATAAAGTTTGTAATTTTAACTCTAAAATCTATACTGCAGGTAGCCTAGCCTAGGGGTTAAGGGCATTGGGCCAGTAACTGAAAGGTTGCTGGTTCAAATCCCCAAGCTGGCTAGGTGAAAAATGTATCAACATGTCCTTGAGCAAGGCACCTATCCCTAATTGCTTCTGTAAGTCACTCTGGATACGAGTGTCTGCTAAATGCTGCTGCAGAATTATTTTCCTGCTGTAGCAAACTGGCTCAAATTAAAATCCTACATCTTTACATACAAGTGTTAAAAATAAGACTAGATCCACTTTAACATACTCTGCAGAATGTCTCTAAAGGCTTTATTAAGGGTTTATTGTGTACTTACTTGACTTGACTCTTACTGTGAACTGTTGGTTTGGTCTCAGGAGAAAGAGGGGGATTGGAGGGTTCGGGTTCGTAGGGTGTAAGGAAGTGGGTGTTGTGGGGTGTGTAGGCATGTAGGGGGTTAGTCAAGATGAGCAATGGCACACCTAGGCCTGTCATGACGTTGTCAACCTGTACAACCTCATTTTAGGAATTTCACTAAGACTTTGTTACAGTATTTATTATCACGGTGATATTCCCAAACATTTTTGAGTCTTTAAAAGTGAGTGTAGTGAAGGTAGAAAATTAACTGAAACTATCTTAATGCAGTAACAAGAAACCAATTGAAGCCTGAGACTGTGCCATATAAAGGTACACATACAAACACTCATACAGTTCACCAACACATATCTCACATTTACTGTAATCCATGCAGGAGACCAGCTTAGCTCAAACTGATATTTCAGCGATAACATGAAGCTAGCACTGAGCCGCGGCACACACAATCACTGAGCAATTTGGTGCCGACGCCGAGTGGCCGAGGACTGTTCGGAAAGTGTTGAAAAGCTAGACTGTCACTTCTGACCTGCACACACTCATACACACACAATCATAATCGCAGGCGAACAGCTGTAGAACTCTTGGATGGTGCAAAAGGATCATTCAGTCACAACCACTAACAGATACTAAAACAGTCCCGCTGGGACAGTTAGTCAGGAGGGAGACGACACAACGCTGACACTGCCAGCGATGTTCAAATCTATACCCTTAACTATCTCTGAGCTCCTCCTATCTCTCACTGAAGCCTGCCAATCCATCTCACGCTCTCTACCGATCCCAACCTCCTCCAAGGGGCCCTGGGGAGTCCCTGTCCCTCCTACTCCCCCTGTCATCCCTCACCCTTCACTCCCCCACCACCAGAGAGAGGGAAACTGTCACTCATGCTTTAAGCCAACTGGCATTCGGGTGGGCCTACTCCAGTTCAGGGGGGGGTCCTACTCCAGTTGCATGGTGTAACTATATTTCCATCCAAAATGCAATGAGTCAGGGTTACCCCTGGTTACGAATGAAACATACATGAAACAGAAGACAGAAGGACAGAGATAGAGAGACAGAACATGAAGGGTACAAGCTACACAGGCTCAAACTGATTCACATCTAATAAATAGTTTACATGACACTTGTTGCGGACTAACTTACTCTACTTATGATTTAAATAATTGTGAAGTTTTTTTTTGTATGGATTTCTGCTTCTAGCCTTACTCTTTAAATACAGCTAGCTGCACTCCTTACATTTCCATGGCAACTGATGCTGGCCAATGGCTAAAGCACAGAGATTAAAGGACACGTTTTAATCTAAAACCATTACGTGAAATAGGCTACAGCATAGTGCAGGCTGGTGGAAGCCAAGATCCCTGTGGATTTGAACATTTCAGGAAATAATTTGATAAGCCTGTCTAGCCCAAATCTCTTTAAGGGGGGACTGAAGCTTGAGAAGTGCACAGTACATTCCACCCCATGGCCCATTTCCTATCCAGTAGGTAACACAAGGGAGAGAGCAACCATTCTCTGTCTCTTTAGAACAGAAAGGGGGAAGGGAAGAGAGAGAGTCTGGAGAGAAATAGAAAGAGGGAAGAGTAAGGAGCAAAAAAGAAAGAGAGAATAAGAGATATGGGAGAGGGAGGGAGGGAGGGAGGGAGGGAGGGAGGGAGGGAGGGAGGGAGGGAGGGAGGGAGGGAGGGAGGGAGGGAGGGAGGGAGGGAGGGAGGGAGGGAGGGAGGGAGGGAGGGAGGGAGAAAAAAAACAAAATAAGAGATATGGGAGAGAGATAGGGAAAAGAGAGAGAGAAAAAGAGATATGGGAGAGAGATAGGGGAAGAGAGAGAGAGAGAGAAAAAGAGATATGGGAGAGAGAGAATAAGATATATGGGAGAGAGATAGGGGAAGAGAGAGAGAGAGAATAAGAGTTATGGGAGAGAGATAGGGAAAGAGAGAGAGAGAAACAGAATAAGAATTATGGGAGAGAGATAGAGAGAGAGAGAGAGAGAGAGAGAGAGAGAGAGAGAGAGAGAGAGAGAGACGTCGTTGCACCTGCTGATGTGGGTGTAGAAGGGAAATCTGATATACAATGGCTTTACAACCATCTCAGGGAGCTATAGTACACTAGCTAGCATAGGCCTAAGTAATGGTCTGGTGAGATCACACCAGCAGAGGGGGATATCTGTGCGTGGGGAAGTCTCTCTCCTGGTCTTTCACCAGGAGAGAGACTGGTCTTTAACTGGGACGGGTGTTTTTCTCAGTAAACAAATTGTTGGTTAAAACATTGTCCATTTAATTAAGAACACCTAACAGTATGCAGGTAAGTTGTATTTGATTTGAAGTGTTCATGCAACCCACCTGATAACTGTCTCCATATATTATGCCTAGAAAACATCTGGTCATTTTCATCCCTGGATAAAACTATGTCCTGTTGTGTTCATCCTTCCCTCACAAACCCACAACGGTGTAGCCTACCCTTGGCTCAAGTGCAGATTGCAGAGTGTATGTGAGGGAGGGTGCTTAGGTTGTCGTTGTGGAGCTGACAGGGTACTCAGCCAGCCCGGCAGTAAGTTAGGCCGGAGGGAGGAGTAACGTGAGCATTGATGATCAGAAGGTGAGCAGAAATCAGACAGAACAGTCTTGTTTTCCATTGGTTCCTGTGAGAAGTGGGACAGGGTCACTACAGGGCTCCCATCAACACACACTTGCACTCACGAACACACTGTTTAATCTTGAGTGATTAATGTCAGCGCATCAGGAGAGCGAAACAAAACAGCTTGAGGAGGGAGAGGGAAGGAGAGGGAGAGGGGGGGTTAGAGGTAAAGAGGAGGAGAAGTGAGGAGAGAGGGACTGCGGAGGAGTGGAGTGGGAGGGGAAGGAGAGGGAGATGGAGAGGGAGGCAGAGGGGATGATGAGGGGAGGTCAGGAGAGGGGAGGAGTGGAGAGGGGAGGAGAGAGAAGAGGGGAGGAGAAGGCAGTAGAGGAGAAGGGAGGGAGGAGTTTGGAGGGGAGGAGAGGACTGGTGATGGGGTTGGGGGGGGGTTTGGGATGAATCTGAGAGTGCTATCGGTATGTCCCCTGCCACAGCTGGCCAGATGGAAATAGACAGAGGTGTAACTGAGTCCAGGAGAGAAGAGGAGCAATCGCTTTCCCAGGATGGATGGAGTTCAAGCAGTCTCTCTCCTTTATTTTTCTCTCTCTCTCTCTCTCTCTCTCTCTATTGTCTCAATGGGTCAAATGTTTAAAACATAAAAACCACAGAATACTATAAACAACTATCTTAATTATATTTGTCCACAGTAATTACCCAATGACAATATCCTGTTTGTACAACATGGCAGATAGATACGAAGCCCAAAGCCCGAACCCATGGCAGCCAGCTAGTGGGCTGAGCGAGCGAGGGCGGGCTACAGATCTCTGTGCCTGAGTGTAAGAGGAGGACAGTAGACTGAATAGCTCAGCAGCTGAGCCCCAGATATACTCCTTGTAACTTCACCAACACCTTATCAGATATACTCCCTGTAACTTCACCAAGACCTTATCAGATATACTCCCTGTAACTTCACCAACACCTTATCAGATATACTCCCTGTAACTTCACCAACACCTTATCAGATTTTTATTTTTTATTTTTATTTTATTTCACCTTTATTTAACCAGGTAGGCTAGTTGAGAACAAGTTCTCATTTGCAACTGCGACCTGGCCAAGATAAAGCATAGCAGTGTGAACAGACAACACAGAGTTACACATGGAGTAAACAATTAACAAGTCAATAACACAGTAGAAAAAAAAGGGGAGTCTATATACATTGTGTGCAAAAGGCATGAGGAGGTAGGCGAATAATTACAATTTTGCAGATTAACACTGGAGTGATCAATGATCAGATGGTCATGTACAGGTAAAGATATTGGTGTGCAAAAGAGAAGAAAAGTAAATAAATAAAAACAGTATGGGGATGAGGTAGGTAAAAATGGGTGGGCTATTTACCGATAGACTATGTAGACTATAGACTATGCGACGAATATGTAGCGAGGGCCAGCCGACTAGAGCATACATGTCGCAGTGGTGGGTGGTATAAGGTGCTTTAGTCACAAAACAGATGGCACTGTGATAAACTCCCTGTGACTTCACCAACACCTTATCAGATATACTCCCTTTAACTGCATCAATAACTTATCAGATATACTCCCTGTAACTTCCCCAACACCTTATCAGATATACTCCCTGTGACTTCATCAAGACATTATCAGATATACTCCCTGTAACTTCACCAAGACCTTATCAGATATACTCCCTGTGACTTCACCAACACCTTATCAGGTATACTCCCTGTAACTTCATCAATAACTTATCAGATATACTCCCTGTAACTTCACCAACACCTTATCAGATATACTCCCTGTGACTTCATCAAGACCTTATCAGATACACTTCCTGTGACTTCACCAATACCTTATCAGATATACTCCCTGTGACTTTATCAATAACTTATCAGATATACTCCCTGTGACTTCACCAAGACATTATCAGATATACTCCCTGTGACTTCATCAAGAACTCATCAGATATACTCCCTGTGACTTCACCAATACCTTATCAGATATACTCCCTGTGACTTCACCAAGACATTATCAGATGTACTCCCTGTGACTTCATCAAGACATTATCAGATATACTCCCTGTGACTTCATCAAAACCTTATCAGATATACTCCCTGTAACTTCATCAAGACCTTATTAGATATACTCCCTGTGACTTCACCAAGACCTTATCAGATATATTCCCTGTGACTTCACCAAGAACTTATCAGATATACTCCCTGTGACTTCACCAAGACCTTATCAGATATATTCCCTGTGACTTCACCAAGACCTTATCAGATATATTCCCTGTGACTTCACCAAGACTTATCAGATATATTCCCTGTGACTTCACCAAGAACTTATCAGATATATTCCCTGTGACTTCACCAAGACCTTATCAGATATACTCCCTGTGACTTCACCAAGACCTTATCAGATATATTCCCTGTGACTTCACCAAGACCTTATCAGATATATTCCCTGTGACTTCACCAAGACCTTATCAGATATACTCCCTGTGACTTCACCAACACCTTATCAGATATATTCCCTGTGACTTCACCAAGACCTTATCAGATATATTCCCTGTGACTTCACCAAGACCTTATCAGTGGCAGAAACGTTGTCCATAAACAGCAAACAGTGTATTTCAGTGTATTATTTTTTAGCATTCTCACCCTGAAATTTGCACATACCCTAGCCAAAACAGGATTTGTTGTCTTTCAAATACTTATTAAGGTGCACTTAATTTAGCTTGCTCTATGAGTGGGACCAAAGGATAAAAAGCAAGAGAAAGAAAGCAAGCCCAAACCCAGCCGGTGAGCAGGCTCTTGCTCTAGCATCTTACCCTCGCAGTAAGAAGAGCACCGCCTGGTTGGCTTGGCAGCTGAGAGTCCGTCCCCATGTCTGTCAGAGAGACACAGCTATGCCAACAGGACTCAGCTCTCGCCACACCAAAATAGCTCCAAACAATCCAGGCCAGGCATGAGCTGATTAAAACAACTATGTGGTAATCATGGTCCAGGGATCTGGGTGAGATCACTCAGGAGGCGAATGTGTTTTACTATCACTCTGTTTGATCACTCTGTTGTCACAGAGAACTTTCCTGCTGAGCAGGAAATGCTAATTATCGTGGATTCGAGGTTTAAAAGGCTTCTAAAGTTTGTAATTAACACTTTAAAATGTCAAACTGTATTTATACTAACTAAAAATGTATCAACACCTACAAAAATGTCCATGAATGATAATCCAAATAATAGTTCACATTTCCTGTTGCTGCAGGATTATTTTCCTGCTGTGAGAAACTGGTCAAATTAAGATCCTACACCTGTATGTGTGTTTTATTCACTGAGCTAGCCAATGTGCCAGCGTGTTTTTTAGTATTTCTGTAGTTAGCAGTTAGACACAGCTATAATGCTGGACTACAGATCCCCCAGGAGGATATATGGATACGTTTTTACACTAAACATAATATAAGGGATAAAATAGATGAACAAAATATTTTACAAACCCAGACAATTCAGTCTTGTCTCAAAAACTCATAATATCTGGCAAAGTGGATACAGTAAGCTCTATCAACCAGCTCAACACAAAACAGGAATACAATGACAAACACAAATCACAATCACAAAAATGTAGTTTCCCTATCACATACCAATATGTTTGTCCATGTAGAAGAAGGCTGCTCTGGTTCTTAGTCCCATTGTCTTTCCTCCACCTCCTCCACTGCTGCATCTTGTCTTCATGGATCTCATCAAGCTGCACCTGTGCAGAAAACAACATAACACAACAACATCCACACACAGCTAAAACATAAAGTCAATCTGTACAATCTCTACGTGCACAAGCCCAGCCGTCACATCCTTCTTCCCCTCTCCATCATCCCCCTCTCCTCCATCACACAGGAAACCTGGCCTTCCTGCAAAAAGCGTCGGAGCATGGAGAGGGGACAAGGTCGCGGCCGGGGGCAGGTATGGAGGGAGAGGATGTTTTTGTCATTCCTCAACCCCCCTGGTTGAGAGGCCTGCTGTCGTCTATCCTGAGGAAACTGGCTCACGTCATTGGTGCTCAGAGGAGCACTACAGCTCCAGCTATAGGCCTGCACATGCTCAGTAGCAGGCCCACAGCGACACAGACACCATAGCTGCAGAGAGGGCCTGATGCAGATATCATATCCGACATGGGAGGAACAAAGTAGCTTTATTTTTATGGATAGTTGGGATACTGTACAGTAAGCCAATGTTTCATGTAAAGGGAAAGGTGTCAAAGTCAGTTCAATATCTTTATCGATATGTTTCTCTCCAAAGCTAGTTGCTGTTGAACCAGCAGGAAACATTATACTTGACTGTTTCCAAGCCAACGGCAATTATCAATTTCCTGTACATAATAGGCTACAGTAGGGCCTGGCCAGCTGTGAACGTGTCAATACTCCAGCAGGTGACTGCTCAGTGAAAAACAGCCTAACAGCCTCAAAGGGAGGTGGCTCTTCAAAATTAATCAGTCATTAACACTTCATTTATCAGGCACCAACAGCTGTGTCTGGCCCAAAGACATAACACGTACAGTACGACTGACACTGGCGATTTGAAGACTCAAAACCTAATATTTTCATAAAACAAAGTTTTACCTCTACCCGTGATGATAGTGAGCCTACCAGCATCACAGGGGAAAGTCCAAACGTGACTGGGCCTCCGAATAACAGGATGTTTATAGATACGCCTGGGGGATCCTGTGCCAGAGAGACAGCTCTGTAACACGGGGGGGGAGATGGGTAATGGGAGTGGAGGAAGAGAGGGAGAGAGGGAGAGAGGAAGAGAGGGAGAGAGGAAGAGAGGGAGATAGGGAGAGAGGAAGAGAGGGAGAGAGGAAGAGAGGGCAAGCGGATGAGAGGGAGATAGGGAGGGAGCAGAGCAGGTCAGCCAGGCGGCATCTGGCCAACCAAATATAAAGTCTTCTATTTTCTTGGTCACTTATCTGTTCTAAAGCCTTTCCCCAGCATTACCTAAAGCCTTTCCCCAGCATTACCTAAAGCCTTTCCCCAGCATTACCTAAAGCCTTTCCCCAGCATTACCTAAAGCCTTTCCCCAGCACTACCTAAAGCCTTTCCCCAGCATTACCTAAAGCCTTTCCCCAGCATTACCTAAAGCCTTTCCCCAGCATTACCTAAAGTCTTTCCCCAGCATTACCTAAAGCCTTTCCCCAGCATTACCTAAAGCCTTTCCCCAGCATTACCTAAAGCCTTTCCCCAGCATTACCTAAAGTCTTTCCCCAGCATTACCTAAAGTCTTTCCCCAGCATTACCTAAAGCCTTTCCCCAGCATTACCTAAAGCCTTTCCCCAGCACTACCTAAAGCCTTTCCCCAGCATTACCTAAAGCCTTTCCCCAGCATTACCTAAAGCCTTTCCCCAGCATTACCTAAAGTCTTTCCCCAGCATTACCTAAAGCCTTTCCCCAGCATTACCTAAAGCCTTTCCCCAGCATTACCTAAAGCCTTTCCCCAGCATTACCTAAAGCCTTTCCCCAGCATTACCTAAAGTCTTTCCCCAGCATTACCTAAAGTCTTTCCCCAGCATTACCTAAAGCCTTTCCCCAGCATTACCTAAAGCCTTTCCCAGCATTACCTAAAGCCTTTCCCCAGCATTACCTAAAGTCTTTCCCCAGCATTACCTAAAGCCTTTCCCCAGCATTACCTAAAGCCTTTCCCCAGCATTACCTAAAGCCTTTCCCCAGCATTACCTAAATCCTTTCCCCAGCATTACCTAAAGCCTTTTGCCAGAATGTCCTTAAGTCTTTCCCGAACATGTCCTAAAGCCTTTCCCTTTTATGTCCTAAAGCAGGAGTCACCAACCTGTCGATCGCGGTCGACAAGTTGATCTTGAAGCATTCCAAGTCGACCGCGAGTAGTGTTCAAAATTAGAGAAAAAAGTAATCATAAATGTCTAAACGTTTTAATTTATTAATTATTATTTATGACTTTAATTTCAAATGTGCCATGTGTGAGCCCTGTGTGTAGTGATGGGGGTTGAGGGGCGGGGGAGGTGTACTGTATATCTGGCCAATCAAATACAGTTTCTAGGTTTAACGTCTGACAAATTATGTCCCTGACTCCCGCTTTAACTAGCTCAGGCACTTGTTGTAACGCTCACGAGCTATCAAGCTAACGATAAGCAAGCTAACATAACGATGGAGGAGGCACAACGTAAAAAGCAAAAAACATCATTTTCATGTAGAATGGGAACACAATTTTCTGTTCACCATAGTTAAGGACAAAAGGATTTGTCTGATTGTGTCACCAGGCTGTAGCGCTCTCAAAAACGGGTAATATGGAGTGGCACCACAACACCATCCACCCCAAGTTCAAAGAAACCTACCCGCTAAAGAGCAAGCTTCGGTCACAGAAAGTTGACGGGCTCAAGTCTGTATTGAAAGCACAGCAGTCGCTCTTTACCAAACCGACAGCTAAACGTAATGCTGCAACAGAGGCATCCTTCCCTGTCAGCCATCTCTTTACCAAACCGACAGCTAAACGTAATGCTGCAACAGAGGCATCCTTCCCTGTCAGCCATCTCTTTACCAAAACCGACAGCTAAACGTAATGCTGCAACAGAGGCATCCTTCCCTGTCAGCCATCTCTTTACCAAACCGACAGCTAAACGTAATGCTGCAACAGAGGCATCCTTCCCAGTCAGCCATCTCTTTACCAAACCGACAGCTAAACGTAATGCTGCAACAGAGGCATCCTTCCCTGTCAGCCATCTCTTTACCAAACCGACAGCTAAACGTAATGCTGCAACAGAGGCATCCTTCCCTGTCAGCCATCTCTTTACCAAACCGACAGCTAAACGTAATGCTGCAACAGAGGCATCCTTCCCTGTCAGCCATCTCTTTACCAAACCGACAGCTAAACGTAATGCTGCAACAGAGGCATCCTTCCCTGTCAGCCATCTCTTTACCAAACCGACAGCTAAACGTAATGCTGCAACAGAGGCATCCTTCCCTGTCAGCCATCTCTTTACCAAACCGACAGCTAAACGTAATGCTGCAACAGAGGCATCCTTCCCTGTCAGCCATCTCCTGGCTAAATGTAATGCTGCAACAGAGGCATCCTTCTGTGTCAGCCATCTCCTGGCTAAACATGAGAAATCATTCACCGGTGGAGAGCTATACAAGCAGGCAATGGCCCTTGCCGCAGAGACGTCATCCAAAGAGTTAAAAAACAAAGAGAACATTAAAAATGCTATCGGAAGTGTGCCACTTGGCCCAGCCACTGTGACAAGGGTAGAGTCGTTATCGGAGGACGTGAACCAACAAGTGCTCAAGGATTTATCACTTTGTGAGTGCTTTCGCTGCATTTTGATGATTCCCAGGATATGACAGACACTGCACAGCTGATGGGGTTTGTTCTCATGGCTTTGAAGGATTCAACTACTAAGGAGTCTTTTCTCACCCTTTTATCATTAAGAAGGAGGACAAGAGGTGAGGACATTTACAACGAGTTTAAACATTATGTGCATGATAACAGCATTCCCATTCATAAGCTGGTAGCGATCACTACAGACGGGGCACCGGCAATGCGTGGGGTGCATTCGGGCTTTGTTGCACTGTGCCGTCATGATCACGATTTCCCAGAGTTTTTGAACTATCACTGTGTGATCCATCAGCAAGGACTAGCTAGTAAAGTAGTGGACTTGTCTCATGTCATGACACTTGTCGTTATGATTGTTAATTCGATTCGTGCAAAATTACTTCAGCACCGCTTGTTTAAATCTTTATTAGATGAGCTTGATGCCGCATAAGGTGACTTGATTCTCCACGCTTGCGTAAGGTGGTTGAGTGGTTGATTTGTTGACTTGCTGCCCGGGATCAAATCATTTCTGGAGTCACGAAATGAGGAGCATGAGGAACTGTCTGATGATGCACGGCTGCTAGACTGAGGTTTCCTCGCGGACATAACAGCAAAACTGAACCAGCTCAACTATGAGCTTCAGGGAAAAGACGTGGCACACATGATCAGTGCTGTCAAGCCTTTAAGGCCAAGGTGGGTGTGTGGGCCTCTCAGCTGAGGAATGGAAGTCTGGTGCACTTCCCAAACCTGGAGAAAATGTTCCAAAACATCGGAAACAAAGATGCTTTTCTCCCACAAGAATTCTCTGCCCACCTGGAGAAACTGGCATACGAATTCTACAGGCGTTTTCAGGAGTTAAATGACATAGAGGAGGTTGTTGCATTTATCTCAAACACTTTCCTCCCCATTGAGATTGAGGAGTTGTCCGCCAAATTCCAGTAAATATTTGCTTTAACAATCGGAGATGACATGGAGATAATTGAATTGCAAAATTACATTGAGTTGAAAGCAAGATCAAGAGACAGTGACCTTTGGGGTCTTGTGAACACTGAAAGGTTTCCCCTCCTTTCAACCTGCACACTTAAGGTGAAGGCCTACTTTGGATCAACATATCTCTGTGAGATGGCCTTTTCACAGATGAAAAGAATCAAGACAAAGAACAGGTCTTGTCTAACTAATAGACATCTCACAGACAGTGTCAGACTTGCTGTGTCAAACTATGAGCCAGACTACAGAGCACTTGCTGATAGTGGGAAATCACAGCCATCACATTGAATGTGTGTTTGTGGGGAGGGGATCTCATCCACAGCCATCTGAGTGAGTGAGTATTGCCAGTTTGAAATCTGTTGTAGGCCATATTGTTTATAAAAGGATATGATCTGTGTTGTATGTTGTTCAAAAAGGGAAAGTGAAACAGTACTGTACATGATTGGCTTAGGCCTGTAATTGACTGATCATTGAGGTAATGAATGGTAGTAGGGCTGTGATTTGTGCTAAAATATTTTTGGAACAATTGAATGATGTGACTGTTTTGAATGCTAGTTGCACTTACTTGAGTCTTGTCGTTTTGAAGTGTCTTGAAATATGATGTTTAAAAAGGGAAAGTGAAACTGTACTGTACATGATTGGCTTAGGCCTGTAATTGACTGATTATTGAGGTAATATATTAATGGTGAATGAGTAATAGGCCTGTGGAATAATTGAAAAATGTAATCTGACTGTTGTGTTAAATGTTAAATGATAGTTGCACTTACTTCTGATTATTTTATTTGTATAATACTTTGATTGTGACTGACAGGTAACAAAATAAAGAATGTCAAAGTGGAACTACATTGTGGCCTTGTTTTTTCATCATTTTTTGCAAGAGGTAGATTCTGGTTTACATTTGGACTTGGTATGTGATCTTAGGTATGAATAGGTTGGTGCCCACTGTCCTAAAGCCTTTCCCAAACATGTCCTAAAGCCTTTCACCAGCATGTCCTAAGGCCTTTCCCAAACATGTCCTAAAGCCTTTCCCAAACATGTCCTAAAGCATTTCCCTAGCATGTCCTAAAGCCTTTCCCCAGCATGTCCTAAAGCCTTTCCCCAACATGTCCTAAAGCCTTTCCGAAACATGTCCTAAAGCCTTTCCCCAGCATGTCCTAAAGCCTTTCCCTTTCATGTCCTAAATCCTTTCCCAAACATGTCCTAAAGCCTTTCCCAAACATGTCCTAAAGCCTTTCCCCAGCATGTCCTAAAGCCTTTCCCAAACATGTCCTAAAGCCTTTCCCAAACATGTCCTAAAGCCTTTCCCCAGCATGTCCTAAAGCCTTTCCCAAACATGTCCTAAAGCCTTTCCCTAGCATGTCCTAATGCTTTTCCCCAGCATGTCCTAAAGCCTTTCCCAAACATGTCCTAATGCCTTTCCCTAGCATGTCCTAAAGCCTTTCCCTAGCATGTCCTAAAGCCTTTCCCAAACATGTCCTAAAGCCTTTCCCTATCATGTCCTAAAGCCTTTCCCCAGCATGTCCTAAAGCCTTTCCCAAACATGTCCTAAAGCCTTTCCCTAGCATGTCCTAAAGCCTTTCCCCAGCATGTCCTAAAGCCTTTCCCAAACATGTCCGAAAGCCTTTCCCTAGCATGTCCTAATGCCTTTCCCCAGCATGCCCTAAAGCCTTTCCCTAGCATGTCCTAAAGCCTTTCCCCAGCATGTCCTAAAGCCTTTCCCAAACATGTCCTATAGCCTTTCCCTAGCATGTCCTAATGCCTTTCCCCAGCATGCCCTAAAGCCTTTACCGAAATTGTCCTTACGCCTTTCCCCTTCATATCCTGAAGGAAAAACACTCAATCACATGAACACAAAGACAAACACTTTTTCAAGTTTCAAATTGTATTCATCGTATGTACAGGATACACATGGTATACACGGCCCAACTTAATGCTTACTGGAAGGTTTCTTCTGGACAATGCAACAATAATAAGAAATAATAAAAGATAAGAATACAAACAAAGTAAATGGCTCAATAGAATAGACTAAACATTTTAGCATCAGTATAATACAGGAAGGCACAATATTTAAACTTTTACCTGGGAAGGGGGAATTGGGTGAGCAAGTGTTTAAATTGTGCATTAATAGTAAATAAGAGTCTGGTAGAACCAATTGTGATGTGTGTGTAGCATGAATGTGTGTGTGTGCATGTGCATGTGTGTGTGCGTGTGTGCGCGTGTATGCGTGCGTGTGTGTGCGTGAGAGCGTGTGTGTGTGTCTGTGTGTGTGTGTGTGTGTGTGTGTGTGTGTGTGTGTGTGTGTGTGTGTGTGTGTGTGTGTGTGTGTGTGCGTGAGAGCGTGTGTGTGTGTGTGTGCGTGTGTGTGTGCGTGAGAGCGCGTGTGTGTGTGTGTGTGTGTGTATGTGTGTGTGTGTGTGTGTGTGTGTGTGTGTGTGTGTGTGTGTGTGAGAGTGTGTGTTTGTGTGAGAGAGCGTGTGTGTGTGTGTGTGTGTGTGTGTGTGTGTGTGTGTGTGTGTGTGTGTGTGTGTGTGTGTGTGTGTGTGTGAGAGAGCGTGTGTTTGTGCGTGCCTGTGTGTTCGTGAGAGCGTGTGTGCTAAGGTGCGGAGAGTCAGTGCAGGTGGCCAGTCCAGTTCAAGTGTTCAACAGTCTGATGGCTTGTAAATAGAAACTGTTTTACAAGCCATCAGATGATTTATCGCTGTCACTGGCTGTTTCTAACAAATCCCATATTCAGATTCAATCTGAAATTGTTATACTACAGTGCATTCGGAAAGTATTCATACCCCTTCCCCTTTTCCACATTTTGTTACGTTAAAGCCTTATTCTAAAATGGATTCAATTATTATTTTTTCTCATCAATCTACACACAATACCACATAATGACAAAGCAAAAGCAGGTTTTACATTTTTTTGCTAATTTATTAATAATTCAAAACTAAAATACATTATTTACATAAGTATTCAAACCCTTCGCTATGAGACTCGAAATTGAGCTCAGGTGCATCCCAACTTGATTAGAGTCCACCTGTTTGATGACATGATTTGACATGATTTGAAAAGGCACACACCTGTCTATTTAAGGTCCCTCAGAAAGACAGTGCATGTCAGAGCTAAAACCAAGCCATGAGGTTGAAGGAATTGTCCATAGAGCTCCGAGACAGGACTGTGTCGAGGCACAGATCTAGGGAAGGGTACCAAAGAATTTCTGAAGCATTGAAGGTTCCTAAAAACACAGTGGTCTCCATCATTCTTAAATGGAAGAAGTTTGGAACCACCAAGACTCTTCCTAGAGCTGGCCGCCCGGCCAAACAGCAATCGGGGGAGAAAGGCCTTGGTAAGGGAGGTGACCAAGAACCTAATGGTCCCTCTGACAGCTCCAGAGATCCTCTGTGGAGATGGGAGAACCTTTCAGAAGGACAACCATCTCTGCACCACTCTACCAATCAGGCCTTTGTGGTAGAGTGGCCAGACGGAAGCCGCTCCTCAGTAAAAGGCACATGACAGCCCACTTGGAGTGCACCTAAAGGACACTCAGACAATGACAAAAGAAATTCTCTGGTTTGATGAAACCGAGGTTGAACTCTTTGGCCTGAATGCCAAGCTTCACGTCTGGAGGAAACCTGGCACCATCCCTACAGTGAAGCACGGTGGTGGCAGCTGTTGGGATGTTTTTCAGCAGCAGGGACTGAGAGACTAGTAAGGATCGAGGGAAAGATTAACAGAGTAAAGTACAGAGAGACCCTTAATGAAAACCTGCTCCAGAGCGCTCAGGACCTCAGACTGGGGTGAAGGTTCACCTTCCAACAGGACAACGACCCTAAGCACACAAATTAGATATTTCCGTTTTTTAAATATATATTTTTTATTTTTATAAATTAGCTTTTCATTATGGGGTATGGTGTGCCTATTGATGGGGGGGGGATTTATGTCATTTTAGAGTAAGGCTGTAACGTAACAAAATGTGTCATTTAGGATGAGGGAGGACGATTTATTGTAGTGAGCATGGCCTTATTTATATTACAGCCATTTGGATGACTGTCATATTCCATTCACCCCGCTCAATGTATCATCGATAGGTTTAATTTTCCCTATACCCATCATGAGGTTGTTACAACCTAGCCTACGAATGAAAGTTTACAACTTAGTTGCACAGACAGTGACACATTCATTAATGCCTTGCACACTCTTTCCTGCATCTAGCTGATCTAGAGTGTAATCATTAGTTCAACAGTTGCAAACGAGAGTTTCTATTAGATAAATTCAGGTTTATTTATCCCAGGTATATATTTATCCCCCTAACCCTAACCCACAAGTGTGGGTATGTTTATCCCCGTTTTGAGAAACGATTTTCAACAGAATCGGCCGGAATGAATACAGCTCTGATCACAAGTAAACACAGTTCACTTTCATTACAGCCACCCTGTATTCCTTCTCACATCTATGTGCTCACCTCTCATTTCCCTTTATCACTTGTGGACGTCAATGCACAACACATCAGCTGTGTGACCAGGCGAAAAAACCTTACCAAGCCAAACCATATCATAACTGCTACACACAGCCCACATTGTTGTCACCATATTAGCTAAAGTAACATCATAGTCAACATAGCTAAAATAACTAACACGTTAGAAAACCCACTACAATCATGCAGTAATGTTACAGTGTACCGTCAGTAAGCAGTTACACCAGCGGGCCGGTGGCAATAAATTAGTAAAACCAAAAGCTTACCTTGACTTGGAAGAGTTCCAGGGTTGTGTTGGATAGTCATAGCCAGCTAGCTAACATAGCATCCCTCTGTTTGAGCAGGGTGTTTGAGTAGGCTAAACTAGCTAGCTGCATTTGCTAACAAAGTAAGTGAAACTGCAAGTGAAAAAATATGTAAATCTCTCACTTTATATATTTCTTGCTTCTCCTTCATTTTGGAAGAAATTAATTTGTTCAAAACTGTTCAACTATTGTATTTCTCTCTCTTTGAGTCAACTACTCACCACATGTTATGCAGTGCATTGCTAGCTAGCTGTATCTTATGCTTTCACTACAAGATTCATTCTCTGATCCTTTGATTGGGTGGACAAAATGTCAGTTCATGCTGCAAGAGCTCTGATAGGTTGGAGGATGTCCTCCGGGAACGTCCTCCGGAAGTTGTCATAATTACTGTGTAAGTCTATGGAAAGGGGTTAGAACCCTGAGCCTCCTAGATTTTGTATTTAAGTCAATGTACCCATTAGAAGACGGAAGCTAGCTGTCCTCCGGATACATCATGGTGTTACCCTACAGAGTGCTGTTGAGGCTACTATAGACCTTTATGGCAAAATAGTATGTTTTAATCAATTATTTGTTGATGTGTGTCAATGTGTGTGTAAAAGCGAAGTCAGGTGCAGGAGAGCAGAGTATGATAAATAAAGTGTACTTTATTATAGTTCCAAACCGGGAGCACAACAAAACAAACTCGCTCAAAAACACAGAACAATAATGTAAAGCGCTAAAGAACATCGCTTGACATGAAAACAATTACACACAAAACATGATGGGAAACAGAGTGTTAAATACAATTAGATAAATGACATGATGGAGATATGAAAAATGGAGCGGCGATGGCTAGAAAGCCGGTGACGTCGATCGCCGCCCGAACAAGGAGAGGAGACAGCGTGATTATATTTAAGATAGTTTTATCTAAAAAGGATAACTTTTAAATTATTTACTATTTTTATTTTTATCAAATTCACTGAGGAGGATGGTCCTCCCCTTCCTCCTCTGAGGAACCTCCACTGGTCTGAATACTTTCCGAATGCGCAGTATATGGGGGGAAAGCTAGTAAGAAAGGCTTTCTGTTCACCAGAAGGGATACTTTCAGATTGTCTCTAAAGTGCCAAACAAAAGCTTTGTCATAGTGACGCTGTGACATCCACGTCAGTTGAACATCAAGTGGGCCCAGAAGGTAGCTGTGTTTGGCAGGGAAACAATAGGGCCCATAGGGTCTCATGAATGCAGTATATCTTTGTGTATATGATTGTGGCTTCACAAATGTGTTTATATTAAGACTCAAGAAGTCCAATGAAAAGCAAACTCAGTGAGATATGAACTAATAACTTCAAATGTCAGCGGTTTGTTTGGTCACTTGTCATTTTGCATTGTCCATTCTGCTATTAGCAAACGACTCCTTCAGCCCAAAGAAGTTTTTTGCGAAGGTGGGATTGTCCAAGAAGTCTCCCCCTGAGATTGAGAAGATCTTCTGTGATCCTGGACCAGAAGGCAGACTAAATAACTTTTTTGCCCACTTTGAGGACAATACAGTGCCACTGACACGGCCTGCAACGAAAACATGCGGACTCTCCTTCACTGCAGCCGAGGTGAGTAAGACATTTAAACGTGTTAACCCTCGCAAGGCTGCAGGCCCAGACGGCATCCCCAGCCGCGCCCTCAGAGCATGCGCAGACCAGCTGGCCGGTGTGTTTACGACATATTCAATCAATCCCTATACCAGTCTGCTGTTCCCACATGCTTCAAGAGGGCCACCATTGTTCCTGTTCCCAAGAAAGCTAAGGTAACTGAGCTAAACGACTACCGCCCCGTAGAACTCACTTACGTCATCATGAAGTGCTTTGAGAGACTAGTCAAGGACCATATCACCTCCACCCTACCTGACACCCTAGACCCACTCCAATTTGCTTACCGCCCAAATAGGTCCACAGACGATGCAATCTCAACCACACTGCACACTGCCCTAACCCATCTGGAAAAGAGGAATACCTATGTGAGAATGCTGTTCATCGACTACAGCTCGGCATTCAACACCATAGTACCCTCCAAGCTCGTCATCAAGCTCGAGACCCTGGGTCTCGACCCCGCCCTGTGCAACTGGGTACTGGACTTCCTGACGGGCCGCCCCAGGTGGTGAGGGTAGGCAACAACATCTCCACCCCGCTGATCCTCAACACTGGGGCCCCACAAGGGTGCGTTCTGAGCCCTCTCCTGTACTCCCTGTTCACCCACGACTGCGTGGCCACGCACGCCTCCAACTCAATCATCAAGTTTGCGGACGACACAACAGTGGTAGGCTTGATTACCAACAACGACGAGATGGCCTACAGGGAGGAGGTGAGGGCCCTCGGAGTGTGGTGTCAGGAAAATAACCTCACACTCAACGTCAACAAAACTAAGGAGATGATTATGGACTTCAGGAAACAGCAGAGGGAAACCCCCTATCCACATCGATGGAACAGTAGTGGAGAGGGTAGCAAGTTTTAAGTTCCTCGGCATACACATCACAGACAAACTGAATTGGTCCACTCACACAGACAGCATCGTGAAGAAGGCGCAGCAGCGCCTCTTCAACCTCAGGAGGCTGAAGAAATTCGGCTTGTCACCAAAAGCACTCACAAACTTCTACAGATGCACAATCGAGAGCATCCTGGCGGGCTGTATCACCGCCTGGTACGGCAACTGCTCCGCCCACAACCGTAAGGCTCTCCAGAGGGTAGTGAGGTCTGCACAACGCATCACCGGGGGCAAACTACCTGCCCTCCAGGACACCTACACCACCCGATGTTACAGGAAGGCCATAAAGATCATCAAGGACATCAACCACCCGAGCCACTGCCTGTTCACCCCGCTATCATCCAGAAGGCGAGGTCAGTACAGGTGCATCACAGCTGGGACCGAGAGACTGAAAAACAGCTTCTATCTCAAGGCCATCAGAATGTTAAACAGCCACCACTAACATTGAGTGGCTGCTGCCAACACACTGACACTGACACTGATTCAACTCCAGCCACTTTAATAATGAGAATTGATGGGAAATGATGTAAATATATCACTAGCCACTTTAAACAATGCTACCTTATATAATGTTACTTACCCTACATTATTCATCTCATATGCACACGTATATACTGTACTCTATATCATCGACTGCATCCTTATGTAATACATGTATCACTAGCCACTTTAACTATGCCACTTTGTTTACATACTCATCTCATATGTATATACTGTACTCGATACCATCTACTGTATCTTGCCTATGCTGCTCTGTACCATCACTCATTCATATATCCTTATGTACATATTCTTTATCCCCTTACACTGTGTATAAGACAGTAGTTTTGGAATTGTTATTTAGATTACTTGTTGGTTATTACTGCATTGTCGGAACTAGAAGCACAAGCATTTCGCTACACTCGCATTAACATCTGCTAACCATGTGTATGTGACAAATAACATTTGATTTGATTTGATTTGAACAGGAGTGGCTACATCGAACAGAACGATCTACAGTTGAGTCTCAATATAACATACTTGAACCCATGATCAAAACAGCAGCTGATACTAAGCAGATATCACACTAAGAATTATTTTTCTTTAGTTTCTCAACAATTGATGCCTAATACAAGTACTTCTGATCCGTTAGATGGATACAATCAAACACACAAATCTATGCTGTATAGTGTACTGTATGTAATACTACTTTAATGTTTCGTGTTTCATGCTTGTGTGTGTGTATTAGGCTTTTCCTCCAGAACTTCTCCAAGGGGGCTTGTCCCCTGACAGCGGCTGAGACCAGAGCCTTCCTCCTGGCTGGGGACAGTGACAGGGGTGGGAAGATAGGCTGGGATGGTAGAGTTACTAGGCAACGAGGGCCGGGGCCAGAGTTAACATGTATGATTCTTGTGGCAGTTTCAGGATCACTGGATCAGAAACCTAGTTTGGAATGTGGTTAGAAAGTAATTCAATCTCTACATTCTGCATATTGAAGGTTAATGAGCACATTCTCATTTTTGGTTTGTTTGTCTCTCTATCAGAGTTCTCCAACCTTGTCATGTCTTCATAAAGACATGAAGAGGAGGAAGATATGTATTTTGACAATTTGAAGACAAGCTGTATATGGTCTGTGTGAATCTGCTCAGTGCCTTCTTGGGTTGGTCCAGCCTCTGTCTGTCAGTACTAGTAGTATAATCTGAGGTAGTTTTGACAAAGGAAAATATGATATTGTAAACCAACACAAATAAACAGTCTTTGGCTTAACCCTTGCCTCGCCTGCAGCTGTCTTTCTCTGATGGAAAGTATATACATATACTGTATCTGGGTTTGACCATAAATGATATAGCACCTGTCTTCGTACGACACTGTGATGTATCCATGCCATGTCATTGACAGGCTGGGCCTTACATGAGCATGTAGCTCAGGGTAAGGAGTCAAGTCAACAAACGTCTATATTCCTCTCATGTGTATCCAACTGCAGTAGATCATCCAAACCAGGTCATTTCCTTGTGATTATATGAAGGGCAGACGAGGGATTAAGTTTCTTGCTATAAACTGATAACTTTGGAACCTTTCAACTGTCAAGAAGATTATGTCTATGTTTCTATCAACAACAACAGCAACTTTTAACATTTTTAAATGAGACTGTGCTGGTATGTAGATGATTTATATTGTTTACAAGTACGACAACCACAATATCGTCTAGCATAAGAATGATGAAGTATAAAATTGAGGCCTACATCACATGAATATATCAATTTGCGGCAAACAGAGATGTTAGTATCCATAATGGTTAATACTGTAACTAGCTTAAACAGTTACATTTGTATATAAATCATATAAAACTAAATTATGTGATTTGACATATACTAAATGGTTCATATCTGTTTTATGATGTAAGACTTGTTCTACACATTCAGAAACTCACTGAGGTTGCAGATAAGGGGTCATATTACAAAACCAATATGCATTGCAGGCATTTTACCTCCAACATGCAGCTGAATGAGTAGATGAGCTTGAGCCCAAAAATGCACGCCTTGCGTTTCACCAAGGACTGCATGCATATCCTTAGTTGAAAGGATAAAAATAGCACAATTTGACTACTAGACACATTTTTCCAAAACTAACCCTAAGCATATGGTGTGCGTTACACCTTGAAGGGCGAGAGTATATAATGTGAGAGCTAAAGGAGAATTGCTTCATCCGGCCCTACACTGAGATACAACTGCCTCCTCGCCACTAATCTTCCAAAGGTGAGTTCCCTCAATCGGACTGATGTTCTAATTTACTGACCACCAATGGTTTTCAACAACACGCAAAGATCTTTATTTACAACCTCCACGGAATACATTCAATAAAAATGAAGAGGGAAACGTTTCTATCTGGAATGTGTTTGGAGTTGGAGTTTTAAAAAAATTTAAAAATATGGGACTTCAAGCGTTTACCTGAGAGATGGAGATGGAGGACTTATGCCATGTTTTTGGCTCACGGAGAATGTCAGTTCGAGGACCACTCTAAAAAAGACTTACTGTCGCTGGCAGACATGTCTTACTCAATCTTTCTTTTTAAACCAATGCTTGTTCTCAATCTAAAATACTATGGCTGGACTTTCATGACAGTGAAAGTCCTATGTGAATCTTTGTGTGTGAATGGTTGAGAGACAGAATAGAAACAGGTCTAGCAAAGCTAAAGGTCATGGGTCACAGCATACTACTGTATGCGTGCTGGCCTACTGTAGTTTCTTGCATTGGGGCACTCTGCCTTTGAGCACAGAGGAGCTAAGTTTGCACTGTAAACTTGTAGGATACAGATAAAACAGAACCAATGCTATTTCTTATCCATTTAAATCCATGAATCAACTAAATAATTGGTTAATTAATTAAAGAACCTTTGAAAAAAGGTCTATCTATAAGCCTAAGACAGTTTTCTTGACAGTTGTGGTTATCAGTCAAAAGATAGTCTATGTATTTACTGTTAAATATTTATGTTCAGGACTTTGAAAATGTTTTTCTCGCTCTCTTCTCTCTTCTCTCACTTTCTCTCTCTCCATTTCTCAGAATCTAAAAATGGCTTTCAAGGGAATGCTTAAGGATGAGGATATTGCTGCTGCCCTCAAGCATAGTGCAGGTGTGCTACACTTAATTGATTTATGACAACCAATGTCAGTGAAAGTGGAAGGGGCCATATTGACCAGGTTTAATCATCCATGATCAGGTTGTGATGTTGAAATGACCACTGTGTTTATCCCTCACAGCTGCTGAGTCCTTCAACCACAAGGAGTTCTTCACCAAGGTTGGCCTGGTCGGAAAGTCTGCTGAGGATTTGAAGAAAGCCTTCTACTTCGTTGACCAGGACAAGAGTGGCTTCATTGAGGAGGATGAGCTCAAGTAAGTCTCATGTTGATTCAGTTGTCAAAGGCTACGTTACTGTCCAGTACAACGCAACACTAGCCTTGAAACTGAAATTAATACCAGTGCATATCTTGACTATTCCTTGCTCTCTACCCACCAAGTCTCATATTCATTTGATTGCATAGGGGTAAAATAAACACACCCTTCAACTGAAATGAACACCAGTAACCTCCATATTTGGGCTATTCCCTTCTGACTATTCTGAGGCCAGAAATGTAAATATTTTCAACTAAAATAGATCCAAGGGTCAATTCGAGGGTTAAATGCATTTTTATTCAACTAATGAATTCAAAAGTCATGAATTCACATAGGAAAATAGCACACCATTTTCAAAAAATGCCTCCTCCCTCTCTCCCTCCCTATCTCCTCCCTCCTTCCTCCTGCTCTCCTTCCCTTCCTCCCTCTTGCTCTCCCTTCCTCCCTCCTTCTTTCCCTCTCTCCCTCCCTCTCTTCCACCCTCCTCCTCTTTCTCCAGGCTGTTCCTCCAGACCTTCTCTGCTGGTGCCAGAGCTCTGACAGAAAAAGAGACCAAGGCCTTCCTTGCAGCAGGAGATGTTGATGGTGATGGAATGATCGGAGTAGATGGTAAACAAATCACTTTTACACATTTCAATTAAACTATCAAACTAGCAACTATGTGCTTTACCCTATTCAATTGGCCAAGTAACTATAACAAGTAACTAGGCCTCCCTAGTGGCACAGCGGTCTAAGGCGTCACTACAGACCCGGGTTCAATCCCGGGCTATGTCACAGCTGGCCGTAACCGGGAAACGCATGAGGTGGCGCAAAATTGGCCCAGCGTTGTCCGGGTTAGGAGAGCTGGTCGGGATGACCTTGTCCCATCGCACTCTAGCGACTCCTTGTGGCAGGCCAGGTGCATGCACACTGACTTCGGTCGCCAGCTGTACAGTGTTTCCTCTGACACGTTGCGCAGGGCTTCCGGGTTAAAGTGAGCAGTGTGACTTGGCAGGGTTGTGTTTCGGAGGACGCATGGCTCTCTACCGTCACCTCTCCTGAGTCATTATGGGAGTTGCAGTAATGGGACAAGACCAAGATCCAATTGGATATAAAAGTACCCCTAAAAATAACAAGTAACTGCTTTTATGAATTGTGTAACTACTAGTTACATATAACTACTTTTAAATGCAGGAATGAGGATTTTATGAGGTGCATTTTTTAAGAGATCTTATCAAGACCTGTCACTGCAATAACTGTTGTTGTTTCCTCCTTGTTTCCACAGAGTTTGTCACCTTGGTGAACGCATAAGTCATCTACCATTGGCTTGGTTATCATAGAAACACAAATCTGCTGTTGAGGTTTTGTCCTGGCCCGCTGCCTGTCACATACTGCATCTTTTTTATATTCATTTTATTTATGAATGTCGCACAGACTGTTTTGACTGTAACCCCACACCCCCAAAGCGTGTTGACTGTTATGTTTTTTAAATATGTCTTATGTTCGCATTCAGCCGGTGTGCAAAAATTTACCACCATGCTTTTGCACTTTTTGAAAATTGAAATAAATTCACATTTGGATTAGCACCGACTTCTGTTATTAATCGAACATTGAGTGTCACAACTGAGGAAGTCCTTCAAAGAACTAAATCATGTTTATTTAGAATATTAGAGTATATAGGACTGATTCAGCACTAGCTACGCTGGGATTCCCAGGACCTCTTGGAGCCAGCTCTTTAGGGGGCTGGCCAGCTAGAGGATCTCTGTTCATTTAGAGCCAGCACATTCCAAAGGGCCCAGCCAGTACCCGGCTAGGGTTTCAGAACTCCCAAGTTACACCATTTTTGTCAATGAGGCACATTTATGAATACGTTTCTCTCTCTCAGATATCAGACTGAGAGAATGTCATACTCGGTGACATAGAATAAGGCCATTTCTATTTATGAAGAAAGGGAAGGAGAATTGAACAAATTGCACTCTGAACATTTACTTGGAGATATTTGTTTCCAGCTAGAATGTACACTAACTGTATTTAATTATTTTTACATACTAATTGATGACAAGGTGGAATTTAGTCCAAGGATCACCTCTAAGTGGAGTTTGGAATGTCAGAATGTCAGAATGTCCCACATCAGCTTGGATTCAGTCCTAGTTTCATCCAATAACGAGATGTCCACTGTTCTGACATTTTACAACACTCATATTAAATAATGTCAGGAATGGATACAAAGGACATCATCTGAGGGAGAATAGTTAAGGGGTGTCTAAATGGATTCCTCTACCTGTCTGTGGGTAAAGGTCAGGGGTTAGGGGTCAGGTATTACTGGTATTACTATGTCATTACCATTTCCCATGTAATTCTCTGCCTGGTAAGTTATGTACCATAAAATATTAACTGAGGTTTCCAGTGCTAGATTTATTAAAAGGGTTTGGATAGTCTCTACACAACCATATAAATAGAATGGTAACAAACTGATTCCTAAAGTTTATCCAGCTGGCTGTGAAATGCCTTCACACAAGCAAGAGGAAAAACTCAAGAGTGCCACCTGCTGCAGTATAAAACCCATTAGAAACATCCAACGTGGCACCCTATTCCCAATATGGTGCACTACTTTTGACCAGGACCCATAGGGAAAAGGGTGCCATTTGGGACGCAATGACATTCATCTGGTCACACATGTATGTATACTTGTATGTGGACCAACTGGCAAGTGTCTTCACTGACATTTTCAACCGCTTCCTGACCGAGTCTGTAACACCGACATGTTTCAAGCAGACCACCATAGTCCCTGTGCCAAAGGAAGCGAAGGTAACCTGCCTAAATTATCACTGCCCCGTAGCACTCACGTCGGTAGCCATGAAGTGCTTTGAAAGGATGGTCATGGCTCACATCAACTGCATCATCCCAGAAAACCTAGATCTACTCCAATTTGCATACCACCCCAACAGATCCACCGGTGACGCAATCTCAATTGCACCCCACAATGCCCTTTCCTACCTGGACAAAAGGAACACCTATGTGAGAATGCAGTTCAGCGTTCAACACCATAGTGCTCACAAAGCTCATCACTAAGCTAAGGACCCTGGGACAAAACACCTCCTGCTGCAACTGGATCCTGGACTTCCTGACGGGCCTCACCCAGGTGGTAAGGGTTGGCCATAACACGTCAGCCACGCTGATCCTCAACACTGGGGTCCCTCAGGAGAGGGTGTTTAGTCCCCTCCTGTACTCCCTGTTCACCCACGACTGCGTGGCCAAACACAACTCCAACACCATCATTAAGTTTGCTGACGACACAACAGTGGTAGGCCTGATTACCGACAACGATGAGACAGCCTATAAGGAGGAGGTCAGAGACCTGGCAGTGTGGTGCCAGGTCAACAACCTCTCCCTCAATGTGAGCTGATCCTGGACTACAGGAAAAGGCGGGCCAAACAGGCCCCAATTAACATTGACGGGGCTATAGTGGAGCTGCTCGAGAGTTTCAAGTTCCTTGAGGTCACATCACCAATGAACTATCATTGTCCAAACACACCAAGACAGTTGTGAAGAGGGCACGAGAACACCTTTTCCCCCTCAGGAGACTGAAAAGATTTGGCATGGGTCTCCAGATCCTCAAAAAGTTCTTCAGCTGCACCATTGAGAGCATCCTGAACGGTTGAACTACCGCCTGGTATGGCAACTGCTCTGTGTCTGACTGGAAGGCGCTACAGAGGGTAGTGTGTACGGCCCAGTACATCACCAAGCAACATTTTTTTCCCCCAGGACCTATATACTAGTTGGTGTCAGAGGAAGGTCCAAATAATTGTCAAAGACTCCAGTCACCCAAGTCGTATAATGTTCTCCCTGCAACCGCACGGCAAGCGGTACTGGACCAAAAGGCTCCTTAACAGCCTCTACCCCCAAGCCATAAGACTGCTGAACAATTACTCAAATGTCCACCCAGACTACTTACATTGACCCCCCCCTCCCTTTGTTTTTGCACTGCTGCTACTCGCTGTATATTATTACCTCGACTAAACTGTACCCCCGCACATTAACTGGTTGTCACGTTTTTCGTAATGATGAGACCAAGGCGCAGCGTGATAAGAATACATTCTTCTTTAATTAAAAAAGAACACTTACACAAACTAACAAAACGAACATGACGCTATGCTAAACCGAGTGCTGACATGCAACTACACATAGACAATAACCCACAAAACCAAAATGGAAAATGGCAATCTAAATAGGATCCCCAATCAGAGACAACGTTAAACAGCTGTCTCTGAATGGGAACCAATTCAGGCCACCATAGACCTACATATACCTAGACATACCAAAACCCCATAGAATTACAAAAAAAACCTAGACAAGGCAAAAACACACATACCCCCCTCGTCACACCCTGACCTAACCAAAATAATAAAGAAAACAATGATAACTAAGGTCAGGGCGTGATACCGGTACCCCCGTATATAGCCTCATTATTGTTATGAAATGTTCTTGTGTTACTTTTAGATTTGTTTTGTTTTGCTGGTAGAAATGAGGTAAACCGGATTTAAGTTTGCCTCCATTAAAGTCCCCGGCCACTAGGAGCGCCGCATCTGGGTGAGCATTTTCTTGTTTTCTTAAAGGCCTTATACAGCTCGTTGAGTGTGGTCTTAGTGCCAGCATCTGTTTGTGGTGGTAAATAGACAGCTACGAATAATATAGATAAGAACTCTCTTGGTAGATAGTGTGGTCTACAGTTTAGCTCTATATTATCCGTCATCGTTCAGCCACGACTCGGTGAAACATAAGATATTTGTAACGCTCGTCGTCGGGGGAAGGAAGAGTGGACCAAAGCGCAGCGTGGAAAGTGTTCATGATATTTATTTACAAGAAACACTCAAACAAAAATAACAAATCCAAAAAACGAAAGCGAACAGTTCCGTCAGGCACAGACACTAAACAGAAAATAACACCCCACAAAACCCAAACGGAAAATCACAACTTACAGTATATATGATCCCCAATCAGCAATAGACAACAATAGACAGCTGCCTCTGATTGGGAACCACACTCGGCCAAACCAACAAAGAAATAGAAAACATAGATATTCCCACCCTAGTCACACCCTGACCCAACCAACCATAGAGAATAAATAAGGATCTCTAAGGTCAGGGCATGACAATATTACAGTTTTTAACGTCCCGTTGGTAGGATAGTCTTAATCGTAGATTGTCCAGTTTGTTTTCCAATGATTGCACGTTGGCCCTTAATGCTGAGATAAGTAGTGGTTTACCTACTCATCTGCAAATTCTTACAAGGCACCCAGCCCTCCTCCCCTTTCCCCCCACCGTTTCTTCACACTGATGACGGGGATTTGGACCTTGTCTTGACGAAGCTTTATAACCTTTGCGTCGGAGTCATTAAAGAAAAAATCTTCATCCAGTTCGAGGTGAGTAATCGCTGTTCTGATTTCCAGGAGCTCTTTTGGTCATAAGATACGGTAGCAGCAAGATTATGTACAAAATGAGTTACCAACAATGCGTAAAAACAAGCAAAATAGCACAGTTGGTTATAGGAGCCCGTAAAACAGCAGCCATCCCCTCCGGCACCATTATATACAGAATGACAATGACACTGAGAAAAAGCAATCACATTCCTCAGCAAAGAGGTCCCCCAGTCAACATGTTGAACTGCCCAGGAGGGACCAGTACATCCAACTGTAGGGAAAGATGTGTGACATACTATCGAACAGATTCATGATTCCAGAAGTTATTAGGCCCTAATTAGAGCTCTATGAATTCATATTTTTCATGTGGTCTGGTATAATTTTGTTTTTTTTACAAAATGTGCAAATATTATATAACAATTACAACAACATATATAACAATTAAAACAACATATAACATTTAATGTGACATTTTGGATTAGATTTTGAATTATGTTGCTTGAGTTATTTTGCTTTTATTTTCCTCATATATAATTTCAATTGTGTCAGCAGCACTTGGTGATTTACACACTAGTTAAAAGTCCAAGGAAGTCGTTTTTATCTCAATATCAAATCACTTATGGGTAACAATTCATTACTTTACAGTGATTGTTTTCAATTGAAATGGTCAAAAATAAACAAAAATAGATTCATAGCAAAGAGCCATTTCTCAATCAAGAATTTTGCTAGGACTGTCTGGGAGTGGCCTGAGTGGGGAGGGGAAAGTTGAAAACTATCTGTTATTGGCATGGAGGTTTGTAACTGTCTTTGTTATTAGTCTACTAACTAATCTATCGTCTGGTGATGTCCCCAGCCATTCCAAAACTCCATCCCAAAACAGTCTTTTCAAACAGCTCTTACACTAAAACTGCATGGTCATCATTTTCACAATTTCATAGTATTATTCCAACCTTAAAGTGTGGAAAAATATATAAAACACAGGAAATCACATTTTTGACTGCAATGGGCCTTTAAATGGTGTTTTAAAACGATTAACATAAAAGACACATCAACACTACTATAATTAGCCTTTCAAGTAATTCAAGTGTCTTTGTTTCCCTCTGCAACATAATACAGCACTCTACACCTACAGCAATACATCATAAACTCTACTTTTGTTCAACACTTAGGCATGAGCAACCACTCATTACAGACATTTTGCACCTGCCAATAACTCATTAGAGCAACTCAGTTGTAAATTAGACCTTTGAACTGTTAAACTAAGTGGTTATTGATGCATTTTGTAAAACAGACAGTGAAACATAAATAAAAACACAAGTAAGCATTTCACTGTTATGGCTTTTTTCAATGTGTAAAGCTGAGGCGATATAAATGTAAAGTTCATTCAGATTGAGTAGATATATGCATCTTTTACCGAGAATGCTAAAGCAGAAACATTGTCTTTAAATTTCAATCACTCTGCAAAAGCTGAACTTCTGCGATGCGGATTGAATAGAGCCCTGTCTACACCTGTTGTTTACAAAGCATGTGACAAATAACATTTCATTTGAAATCTAAACATTTGAAATTCTTTTTAAAAATATCACAGTAACGTTTGCACACGTGCAGGTGCTCACTTATGAACTTCGAAGCCAACAAAAGATTCAGACATCTGTGTGTAAAGTCTGGTTTTCAATAACTACAAAATCCAATTTACCTCATCACATCATCTGTATGGCTTTTCACAGGATATAAATCTGCATCGGCCGCAAGTATATTTCATCCATAGCAAAAGTGTATATTATTAGCCCAATTTAATATTAAGCATACAAGTACCTTTTAAGCATCTTCATGTATGTATATATAAATAGAAAGGACCCCGACTACTGAACACATTTTCAACCAACTGTTTGCATGCGGTGTCTATTACATTACGTCTCATGTTTCAGGTGAGTAGGATATATAAGGTCGAAGGCTTAGGCAGGGGGGGCTTACACCATTTGGCAGAATCATCTTTGCGAATCCACTCAAGCCTTAGAGCCAAACCTGAGGTGAGTCTGTTGCAGAGGGATAAATCTTAATCTTGTCAGGTCGACAACATCTTGCATGTATCTTCAACCCTTCGGCTTTACTACACCTTGCTATGGAACTGAACATGGAGGAAGCATCTACTATAAACGATATCTCAATTAAAGAAACGCAGGAAAAGTTTTTTGCCTTTGGAATAATCAAGGAACCAAATGGAAGGACATCATACAACTAAATCCCTAGGCTGCATCATTGGGATGATATCCTTTATCATTCACTTCCTGCAAGTCTGGGCTTTGGAATAGAAGACCTTCCATCCTGATGCTCTCTGCTGTGTGAACCTATCCTAACCAAAAGAACCAAAACTAATGAAAAGAACCTGTCCTAATCTATCCTAACCAAAAGAACCAAAACTAATGAAAAGAACCTGTCCTAATCTATCCTAACCAAAAGAACCAAAACTAATGAAAAGAACCTGTCCTAATCTATCCTAACCAAAAGAACCAAAACTAATGAAAAGAACCTGTCCTAATCTATCCTAACCAAAAGAACCAAAACTAATGAAAATAACCTGTCCTAACCTATCCTAACCAAAATAACCAAAACTAATGAAAAGAACATGTCCTAACCTATCCTAACCAAAATAACCAAAACGATCCAAAATAATAGAACTTGATTTTCAGA
Source organism: Oncorhynchus tshawytscha (assembly GCF_018296145.1). NCBI lineage: Eukaryota > Metazoa > Chordata > Actinopteri > Salmoniformes > Salmonidae > Oncorhynchus > Oncorhynchus tshawytscha. The sequence continues at coordinate 980,977 of NC_056455.1, forward strand.
TGTTAATAACATAACAATAACAATGTTATTTCCACTTATATTATTAGGAAATGCAATTGTTTAATATGGGTTGAGAGGTTCAATCTTCCAAATATCCAAGGACAAAGTTTCAGCATAATGAAATCAGTAGTTTCAGTTGCTATACAGAAGCAGGTGAAGAACAGAATAACATTTGCTTTGCTGTAACTGATCTTCTCTGCTTTCTACACAGCTAAACATGTCCTTCGCCGGTCTTAACGATGCTGATGTTGCTGCAGCCCTCGCTGCTTGCGCAGGTAAACCTCTTATAGATGCCTCAATTCACTTTCACTCTCTAATTTCTGTCTGTCTGTCTGTCTGTCTGTCTGTCTGTCTGTCTGTCTGTCTGTCTGTCTGTCTGTCTGTCTGTCTGTCTGTCTGTCTGTCTGTCTGTCTGTCTGTCTGTCTGTCTGTCTGTCTGTCTGTCTGTCTGTCTGTCTGTCTGTCTGTGTGTGTCTCTCTCTCTCTCTCTCTCAATTCAATTCAATTCAAGGGGCTTTATTGGCATGGGAAACGTGTTAACACTCACTCTCTCTATGATTGTGTGTGACATTGTATAGAGCAGGCTTCTTTCTTTTCTTTCTGTTTGTGGTTGATGAGAAGATAGATGAGAGGGATACAGCACAGAAAAGAGTGACTGGAATATTGAACAGCTGCCTCCAGGAGAGTGTGGTCCAGTCCGGGGGCAGCAGCTCTACCACTAGACTATCCCTGGGCAAGCAGGCACAGCCATGGCCCACCAGCATCGTTCAGTGTAGTTGTAACTGTGAAATCCTCCTACAGCACTTTAATAGATACCTGATCTCCCCTCAGCTGCTGACTCCTTCAACCACAAGGCGTTCTTTGCCAAGGTTGGCCTGGCCAGCAAGTCTAACGATGACGTGAAGAAGGCCTTCTACGTCATTGACCAGGACAAGAGTGGCTTCATTGAGGAGGATGAGCTCAAGTAAGGACCCCTCTGATATTCCACTCATCCTCTAACACCTCTGATTCTGGTTTATGCCTGCTCTCTCATGCCTCACCAGGCTCACAGCTCCGATGTTGTGCTGAAAGGGAGAGTTTGATCATGTTCCTTAGAGTGAATGGGGGCTTGACTGATTGTTTAGTGTGGGGGGGGGAATACCTAACTTCAAACCTACCTCTCTGTATTTTTAGCTCAGCAAAATATGAGTGGAGAAGGAAAGCAGCAGGATAGTCTGTATTCACGGTCTTTGCTCATTGCCTGCATGCGCTTTATCCATCCAGGCTGTTCCTGCAGAACTTCTCTGCTTCTGCCAGAGCCCTGACTGATGCTGAGACCAAGGCTTTCCTGGCTGATGGGGACAAGGATGGTGATGGCATGATTGGAGTTGATGGTGAGGAATATTCCTTTTGGAATTTTGGAGCATTCTTTCAACAACAAGACATGCATGTTCCTGGCAAGTCTTTGCAATCTCAGATGTCATTGAAAATGAACTGTTGAATAAGACATTATTGAACCATTGATATACATTTCTGTGTTCACATTTTCAGAGTTTGCTGCCATGATCAAAGGATAAATAAAGACCTGACCAACACATCTTGATCTGAAGGAACAACTTGACCCAAGACATCCCCCTTTTCATCTTACCACTTTTATACACGTGACTGTGACTGTCTGAGATGACACCCTATCCAATAGATAGTGCACTACCTTTACCCATTGCCGATGGGCAAAAGTAGTGCACTACATAGGGAATAGGGTGTCATATCAGACATAGCCTGTGACTGTCTACCCATAGTGCATCTTTCTGTCCACTTTGAATGTAAATGTAGCATGGCTGTGTCTCCGCTGTCCTCGTTAATTTGAGTTTTGCTTTACTGTCAAATCAATGGTGCACTTTTTGGGAAATAGACATCGAATGATATAGAAGAGAATAAACGTTCTTTTTCAATATGGTGTCTCATCTTTTCTTAGGAGTTTGCTTGAATTTCAGTAACACTCCACATGCGAGTACCTTTTTAGACAAGAGGGGAATTTTGTCATCACCTGACCCACTTTAATAGAGCTTTTCTCACAATACTGATCTGAACTGAACCAAGCCAAACCAAGCTGTACTGAGCTGGCCTAGTTACACATCCCCCATAGTTGCTGAAAAGGACCAGGTGGAAAAAAAAATATCGAAACCAGCATAGTTGGACTCAGTAGGATAGTGCGAAGCGGATGTAAGCGGAGCATCCGCTATTTATAATCAAAATGATCACCACATACAGTAGAAACTAAGGTGAGGAGATGAGAGGTCAATGGTTGAACTGGAATAGTCACGTCATATAGTAGCGAACAAGTGGTTAGTCATGTATATTTCTGTCACTAAGACCTAAATCTAACTTTCAGTTACTTGAAAATGAGATAATCTCCAAAATATACAGTTGAAGTCATAAGTCTACATACACTTAGGTTGAAGTCATTAAAACCCGTTTTTCAACCACTCCACAAATTTCTTGTTAACAAACTATAGTTTTGGCAAGTTGGTTAGGACATCTACTTTGTGCATGACAAGTCATTTTTCCAACAATTGTTTACAGACAGATTATTTCACTTCTATAATTCACTGTATCACAATTCCAGTGGGTCAGAAGTTCACATACACTAAGTTGACTCTCCCTTTAAACAGCTTGGAAAATTCCAGAAAATTATGTCATGGCTTTAGAAGTTTCTGATAGGCAAATTGACATAATTGGAGTCAATTGGAGGTGTACTTGTGGATGTATTTCAAGGCCTACCTTCAAACTCAGAGCCTCTTTGCTTGGCATCATGGGAAAATCAAAAGAAATCAGCCAAGACCTCAGAAAAATAATTGTAGACCTCCACAAGTCTGGTTCATCCTTAGGAGGAATTTCCAAACACCTGAAGGTACCACGTTCGTCTGTACAAACAATAGTACGCAAGTATAAACACCATGGGACCACGCAGCCGCCATACCGCTCAGGAAGGAGACGCATTGTGTCTCCTAGAGATGAACGTACTTTGGTGAGAAAAGTGCAAATCAATCCCAGAACAACAGCAAAGGACCTTGTGAAGATGCTGGAGGAAACAGGTACAAAAGTATCTATATCCACAGTGAAACGAGTCCTATATCGACATAACCTGAAAGGCCGCTAGGCAAGGAAGAAGCCACTGCTCCAAAACTGCCATAAAAAAGCCAGACTACGGTTTGCAACTGCACATGGGGACAAAGATTGTACTTTTTGGAGCAATGTCCTCTGATCTGTTGAAACAAAAATAGAACTGTTTAGCCATAACGACCATCGTTATGTTTGGAGGAAAAGGGGGGAAGCTTGCAAAACCAAAGAACACCATCCCAACCGTGAAGCACGGGGGTGGCAGCATCATGTTGTAGGGGTGCTTTGCTGCAGGAGGGACTGGTGCATTTCACAAAATAGATGGCAACATGAGGGAGGAAAATTATGTGTATATATTGAAGCAGCATCTCAAGACATCAGTCAGGAAATTAAAGCTTGGTCGCAAATGGGTCTTCCAAAATGACCCCAAGCATACTTCCAAAGTTATGGCAAAATGGCTTAAGGACAACAAAGTCAAGTTATTATCGTGGCCATCACAAAGCCATGACCTCAATCCTATAGAAAATGTGTGGGCAGAACTGAAAAAGCGTGTGCAGGCAAGAAGGCCTACAAACCTGACTCAGTTACACCAGCTCTGTCAGGAGGAATGGTCCAAAATTCACCCAACTTATTGTGGGAAGCTCGTGGAAGGCTACCTGAAAAGTTTGACCCAAGTTAAACAATTTAAAGGCAATGCTACCAAATACTAATTGAGTGTATGTAAACATCTGAACCACTGGGAATGTGATGAAAGAAATAAACGCTGAAATAATTAATTCCCTCTACTATTGTTCTGACATTTCACATTCTTAAAATAAAGTGGTGATCCTAACTGACCTAAGACAGGGAATTTTTACTAGGATTAATTGTCAGGAATTGTGAAAAACTGAGTTTAAATGTTTATTTAATTTATTTATCTCACCTTTATTTAACCAGGTAGGCTAGTTGAGAAAAAGTTCTCATTTGCAACTGCGACCTGGCCAAGATAAAGCATAGCAATTCAACACATACATGGAATAAACAAAACATACAGTCAATAATACAGTAGAACAAAAGAAAACAAAAAGTCCATATGCAATGAGTGCAAATGAGGTAAGTTAAGGAAATAAATAGGCCATGGTGGCGAAGTAATTACAATATAGCAATTAAACACTGGTAGATCGGCAGAAGATTCATGTGCAAGTAGAGATACTGGGGTGCAAAGGAGCAAGATAAATAAATCAAATCAAATCAAATCAAATCAAATTTATTTATATAGCCCTTCGTACATCAGCTGATATCTCAAAGTGCTGTACAGAAACCCAGCCTAAAACCCCAAACAGCAAGCAATGCAGGTGTAGAAGCACGGTGGCTAGGAAAAGACTCCCTAGAAAGGCCAAAACCTAGGAAGAAACCTAGAGAGGAACCAGGCTATGTGGGGTGGCCAGTCCTCTTCTGGCTGTGCCGGGTGGAGATTATAACAGAACATGGCCAAGATGTTCAAATGTTCATAAATGACCAGCATGGTCGAATAATAATAATGCAGAACAGTTGAAACTGGAGCAGCAGCACAGTCAGGTGGAAGTTGAAACTGGAGCAGCAGCATGGCCAGGTGGACTGGGGACAGCAAGGAGTCATCATGTCAGGTAGTCCTGGGGCATGGTCCTAGGGCTCAGGTCCTCCGAGAGAGAGAAAGAAAGAGAGAAGGAGAGAATTAGAGAACGCACACTTAGATTCACACAGGACACTGAATAGGACAGGAGAAGTACTCCAGATATAACAAACTGACCCCAGCCCCCCGACACATAAACTACTGCAGCATAAATACTGGAGGCTGAGACAGGAGGGGTCAGGAGACACTGTGGCCCCATCCGAGGACACCCCCGGACAGGGCCAAACAGGAAGGATATAACCCCACCCACTTTGCCAAAGCACAGCCCCCACACCACTAGAGGGATATCTTAAATAAATACAGTATGGGGATGAGGTAGATAGATGGGCTGTTTACAGATGGGCTATGTACAGGTGCAGTGATCTGTGAGCTGCTCTGACAGCTGGTGCTTAAAGCTAGTGAGGGAGATGTAAGTGTCCAGCTTCAGAGATTTTTGCAGTTCGCTCCAGTCATGGGCAGCAGAGAACTGGAAGGAAAGACGACCAAAGGAGGAATTGGCTTTGGGGGTGACGAGTAAGATATACCTGCTGGAGTGCAGGCTACGAGTGGGTGCTGCTATGGTGACCAGTGAGCTGAGATAAGGTGGGGATTTACCTAGCAGAGACTTGTAGATAACCTGTAGCCAGTTGGTTTGGCGACGAGTATGACGCCAACCAACGAGAGTTTACAGGTCGCAATGGTGGGTAGTGTTTGGGGCTTTGGTGACAAAACGGATGGCACTGTGATAGACTGCATCTAGTTTGTTGAGTAGAGTGTTGGAGGCTATTTTATAGATGACATCACCGAAGTCGAGGATCGGTAGGCTGGTCAGTTTTACGAGGGTATGTTTGGCAGCATGAGTGAAGGATGCTTTGTTGCGATAAAGGAAGCCGATTCTAGATTTAATTTTGGATTGGAGATGCTTAATGTGAGTCTGGAAGGAGAGTTTACAGTCTAACCAGACACCCAGGTATTTGTAGTTGTCCACATATTCTTAGTCAGAGCTGTCCAGATGAGTGATGCTGGACGGGCGAGCAGGTGGGGGCAGTGATCGGTTGAATATCATGCATTTAGTTTTACTTGCGTTTATGAGCAGTTGGAGGCCATGGAAGGAGACGGGCGAGCAGGTGGGGGCATTGATCGGTTGAATAGCATGCATTTAGTTTTACTTGCGTTTAGAGTTGTCTGGCATTGAAACTCGTCTGGAGGTTACTTAACACAGTGTCCAAAGAGGGGCCAGAAGTATACAGAATGGTGTCGTCTGCATAGAGGTGGATCAGAGAGTCACCAGCAGCAAGAGCAACAGAAAATAGAGTCGGTCCGAGAATTGAACCCTATGGCACACCCATAGAGACTACCAGAGGTCCGGACAACAGGCCCTCCGATTTGACACACTGAACTCTATCAGAGAAGTAGTTGGTATACCAGGCGCGGCAATCATTTGAGAAACCAAGGCTGTCGAGTCTGCCAATAAGAATGTTGTGATTGACAAAGTCGAAAGCCTTGGCCAGGTCGATGAATACGGCTGCACAGTAATGTCTCTTATCGATGGCAGTTATGATGTCGTTTAGGACCTTGAGCGTGGCTGAGGTGCACCCATGACCAGCTCTGAAACCAGATTGCATAGCGGAGAAGGTACGTTGGGATTCGAAATGGTCGGTAATCTGTTTGTTAACTTGGCTTTCGAAGACCTTAGAAAGACAAGGTAGGATATATATAGGTCTATAGCAGTTTGGGTCTAGAGTGTCACCCCCTTTGAAGAGGGGGGTGACCGCGGCAGATTTCCAATCTTTGGGAATCTCAGATGATACGAAAGAGAGTTTGAACAGGCTAGTAATAGGGGTTGCAACAATTTTGGCAGGTAATTTTAGAAAGAGAGGGTCCAGATTGTCTAGCCCGGCTGATTTGTATGGGTCGAGATTATGCAGCTCTTTCAGAACATTAGCTATCTGATTTTGGTGAAGGAGAAATGGTGGGGGCTTTGGCGGGTTGCTGTGGAGGGTGCCGGGCAGTTGACTGGGGTAGGGGTTACCAGGTGGAAAGCATGGCCAGCCGTAGAGAAATGCTTTTTGAAATTCTCAATTATTGTGGATATATCGGTGGTAACAGTGTTTCCTAGCCTCAGAGCAGTGGGCAGCTGGGAGGAGGTGCTCTAATTATCCATAGACTTTACAGTGTCCAATAACCTTTTTGAGTTAGTACAACAGGATGCAAATTTCTGTTCGAAAAAGCTAGCCTTAGCTTTTCTAACTGCCTGTGTATATTGGTTCCTAACTTCCCTGAAAAGTTGCATATCATGGGGGCTATTCGATGCTAATGCAGAACGCCACAGGATGTTTTTGTGCTGGTCAAGGGCAGGTCTGGAGTGAACCAAAGACTATATCTATTCCTAGTTCTACATTTGTTGAGGGGGGCATGCTTATTTAAGATGGTGAGGAAGGCACTTTTAAAGAAAAGCCAGGCATCATCTTCTGATGGGATGAGGTCAATGTCATTCCAGGATACCCCGGCCAGGTCGATTAGAAAGGCCTGCTCGCAGAAGTGTTTTAGGGTGCGTTTGACAGTGATGAGGGATGGTCGTTTGGTCGCAGACCCATTACGGATGCAGGCAATGAGGCAGTGATTGCTGAGATCTTTTTTGAAAACAGCAGAAGTGTATTTGGAGGGCGAGTTAGTTAGGATGACATCTATGAGGGTGCTTACTGATGTTTACTGATTTGGTGTTGTACCTGGTAGGCTCATTGATAATTTGTGTGAGATTGAGGGCATCGAGCTTAGACTGTAGGATCAAATCAAATCAAATCAAATTTTATTTGTCATATACACATGGTTAGCAGATGTTAATGCGAGTTTAGCGAAATGCTTGTGCTTCTAGTTCCGACAATGCAGTAATAACCAACAAGTAATCTAACTAACAATTCCAAAACTACTGTCTTATACACAGTGTAAGGGGATAAAGAATATGTACATAAGGATATATGAATGAGTGATGGTACAGAGCAGCATAGGCAAGATACAGTAGATGGTATCGAGTACAGTATATACATATGAGATGAGTATGTGAGCAAAGTGGCATAGTTAAAGTGGCTAGTGATACATGTATTACATAAGGATGCAGTCGATGATATAGAGTACAGTATATACGTATGCATATGAGATGAATAATGTAGGGTAAGTAACATTATATAAGGTAGCATTGTTTAAAGTGGCTAGTGATATATTTACATCATTTCCCATCAATTCCCATTATTAAAGTGGCTGGAGTTGAGTCAGTGTCAGTGTCAGTGTGTTGGCAGCAGCCACTCAATGTTAGTGGTGGCTGTTTAACAGTCTGATGGCCTTGAGATAGAAGCTGTTTTTCAGTCTCTCGGTCCCAGCTTTGATGCACCTGTACTGACCTCGCCTTCTGGATGATAGCGGGGTGAACAGGCAGTGGCTCGGGTGGTTGATGTCCTTGATGATCTTTATGGCCTTCCTGTAACATCGGGTGGTGTAGGTGTCCTGGAGGGCAGGTAGTTTGCCCCCGGTGATGCGTTGTGCAGACCTCACTACCCTCTGGAGAGCCTTACGGTTGAGGGCGGAGCAGTTGCCGTACCAGGTGGTGATACAGCCCGCCAGGATGCTCTCGATTGTGCATCTGTAGAAGTTTGTGAGTGCTTTTGGTGACAAGCCAAATTTCTTCAGCCTCCTGAGGTTGAAGAGGCGCTGCTGCGCCTTCTTCACGATGCTGTCTGTGTGAGTGGACCAATTCAGTTTGTCTGTGATGTGTATGCCGAGGAACTTAAAACTTGCTACCCTCTCCACTACTGTTCCATCGATGTGGATAGGGGGGTGTTCCCTCTGCTGTTTCCTGAAGTCCACAATCATCTCCTTAGTTTTGTTGACGTTGAGTGTGAGGTTATTTTCCTGACACCACACTCCGAGGGCCCTCACCTCCTCCCTGTAGGCCGTCTCGTCGTTGTTGTTAATCAAGACTACCACTGTTGTGTCGTCCACAAACTTGATGATTGAGTTGGAGGCGTGCGTGGCCACGCAGTCGTGGGTGAACAGGGAGTACAGGAGAGGGCTCAGAACGCACCCTTGTGGGGCCCCAGTGTTGAGGATCAGCGGGGAGGAGATGTTGTTGCCTACCCTCACCACCTGGGGGCGGCCCGTCAGGAAGTTCAGTACCCAGTTGCACAGTGCGGGGTCGAGACCCAGGGTCTCGAGCTTGATGATGAGCTTGGAGGGTACTATGGTGTTGAATGCCAAGCTGTAGTCGATGAACAGCATTCTCACATAGGTATTCCTCTTGTCCAGATGGGTTAGGGCAGTGTGCAGTGTGGTTGAGATTGCATCGTCTGTGGACCTATTTGGGCGGTAAGCAAATTGGAGTGGGTCTAGGGTGTCAGGTAGGGTGGAGGTGATATGGTCCTTGACTAGTCTCTCAAAGCACTTCATGATGACGGAAGTGAGTGCTACGGGGCCGGGGTGTTAAGAATGTCCCAGTTTAGGTCACCTAGTAGCACGAGCACAGAAGATAGATGGGGGGCAATCAATTGACATATGGTATCGAGGGCACAGCTGGGGGCAGAGGGAGGTCTATAGCAAGCGGCAACAGTGAGAGACTTGTTTCTGGAAAGGTGAATTTTTAGAAGTAGGAGCTTGAATTGTTTGGGTACAGACTTGGATAGTAACACAGAACTCTGCCGGCTATCTTTGCAGTAGATTGCAACACCGCCCCCTTTGGCAGTTCTATCTTGGCGGAAAATATTATTGTTAGCGATGGAGATTTCATGTATTTGGCTAAGGTGTATGTAAACTTCCGACTTCAACTGTAGCTATTTTTAAAGCAAAACATAGTAAGTTCATTGCTGTTTCAGTTAAATCCACCAGAAAATACATATCAAATATTACAACAAATATTATGATTAAACACAAATATATTTTCAGGTCTCTCCAGAGATGTTCGATCGGGTTCATGTCCAAGCTCTGGCTGGGCCACTCAAGGACATTCATAGACTTGTCCCGAAGCCACTCCTGCATTGTCTTGGCTGTGTACTTAGGGTCATTGTCCTGTTGGAAGGTGAACCTTCGCCCCTGAGCGCTCTGGAGCTGGTTTTCATCATGGATCTCTCTGTACTTAGTGCCGTTCACCTTTCCCTCATGCTGACTTTTCTCCCATTCCCTGCTGCTGAAAAACATCCCCACAGCATGATGCTGCCACCTAATTCTTCACCATAGGAATGGTATTGGCCAAGTGATGAGCCATGCCTTGTTTCCTCCAGACGTGAAGCTTGGCATTCAGGCCAAACAGTTCAATCTTGGTTTCATCAGACCAGAGAATGTTATTGTGACCCACATGACCACACAGCGAGGAAGAGCTGTGACTCACTGGTCCGGACAGGAAGCTATTTAACAAAGCAATATTCACTCAGGAATTGAGCGGACGCATCGATTGGTCCTGTAAAAAGTTTTTTCCCCTGGGGGGTTGAGACGTCTCATTGTTTGGATTTGAAAATCCAACAGTTGTATTGTGTTACGGTTTTCTTCCGTCAAAAGAGAGTCGGACCAAAATGCAGCGTGGTTAAATCGATACATCTTTAATGACGATGAAATACGAACAATACAAAAACAACAAACGGAATGTGAAAACCTATACAGCCCTTCTGGTGACAACTAACACAAAGACAGGAACAATCACCCACGAAACACACAAAGAATATGGCTGCCTAAATACGGTTCCCAATCAGAGACAACGAGAATCACCTGCCTCTGATTGAGAACCACCTCAGGCAACCATAGACTTTGCTAGAACACCCCACTAAGCCACAATCCCAAAACCTACGAAAAAACCCCATACATAAACACAACACAAAATAAACCCATGTCACACCCTGGCCTGACCAAATAAATATAGAAAACACAAAATACTAAGACCAGGGCGTGACATATTGGAAGGGGCGGCGCTCGTGGGCTGTGTGTGGCTGTGCCTGTGGGTGTTTGAGTGAGAAAGACACACAGGAGAACCAACCAGTAAAACCACAGACCCCTTAATTATCAACACGTCGTACCAAAAACATAAAGACAAATTTTCCAGACTCTGAAGTCAGGAGGATTTCGAGTAAGGTGTCAGTGAATTGCAGGAAAAAGATTCAATCCAATGTCCATAAACTAATTATCATCACATTGTGTATCAATACATTGTGCAGTGCTAGCTGCGTTACTACAGATCCTGGTTCAAAAAGACCCATGAGGTGACGTACAATTGGCCCAGCGCAGTCTGGGTTAAGGGAGGGTTTGGCTGGCCGGGATGTCCTTGTCCCATCGCGCTATAGCGACTCCTGTGGCAGGCCGGGCGCATGCTCACTGACACGGTTGCCAGGTGTACAGTGTTTCCTCCGACACATTGGTGCGTCTGACTTCCAGGTTAAGCGTGCATTGTGTCAAGAAGCAGTGCGGCTTGGCGGGGTTGTGTTTGGGAGGATGTACGGGAGTTGCAGCGATGGGACAAGACTTTAACTACCAATTGGATGTGATGAAAAAGGGGGTAAAAATAAATAAGTAAATAAACATAACAAATAAATAAATCATATAAAAAAATATATATGAAAAAGATTCCCTCCCATGTCCATTAACTAATTATCAACACATTGGACCAAAAACATAAAGACCAACTTTCCAGACTCTGAAGTCAGGAGGACTTTGAGTTAGGTGACAGCCAATTGCATGATGAATGAAATGTTCATGCAGACGCTATAGCTGGTTGGACTTTTTGCCCATTTATTAGCAGCAAAATTCAAAAACATAAATTGCAACAATTCCATGCAGGCAGATGTAATTAGTAGGTTCTCCATACCTGTGCCAAAGATAGTGGATTTTAAAGATAATGCCAAAAGGCATTTTACCACTGGATAAAATAAAATCACAGTTCCGGTCTACTAAGGAGGTGGCTCTCCCATACGCACCAATGCGATAGCAGCTGGGTCTGGTCTACTTAGTTCTCCAACTCACCACAGATTAATCAGAAAAAAGGCCCTATGAAATGTCTTGCTTTCTCTATTGTCTCTGCCTGTGCCATAGAGCCCCACAGTGGAGGTGTCATAATACCCATAACACCTAGCGGTCAAACAGGGAAATGGTTCCAATTGTATTTCCACCATTAAGTTTTCCCATATGGGATTTTAGAAACACTTCAAATAAGGGCTGTGTTTCATGTAGGCTTACCCCTGCGTGGCGTTTTGATAACCGTGTAAATCTCTCTCAAACAAGCTGTCTTTTATCAATATATCCAGCTGTGCAGCCAGACGTATTTGCCATTCCTTTTGCCTCATCCCTCTCAACCATACAACATACAATTTTTCAATTCCTCATCAATCCACGGGGATTTAACAGTTTTACAGTCCTTTTCTTAATGAGTGCTTGCTTACTAGTAACTGGGATAAGACATTTCATAAATATTGAAAGTGCAGCATCTGGTTGCTCCTCACTACACACCACAGACCAGCAAATATTCTTTACGTCAACAACATAGGAATCACTACATGACCTCTTATACACTACATTAGGCCCGCCTTTGGAACTTTGCTTTCCTAGATATGGCTACTATATTGTGATCATTAAGATGGGATCAATACATGTTGATGATTTAATTCCTGTGCTGTTTGTAACTACACAACACAACTTCTGACTCAAACTCCAATCAATCAAACTAGAGGGTTGGGGGGGGAACAGCCTTATACCTTATTGATTTAATAAGCATATACAACAGTGAAAAATTGGTCGAAAACTTAGAAGCCATTTTGGCCTACTTATGTGGATGTTATGTTGAGGCCCGGGCATTGGCAGAGACAAACCGCTAGGTGGTGTGAAAGTCAAACGATCTAATGCCAGAGGCACTGTCTGGCACTGAATCAAATCATAAAAATTTCACAAACATGTTTCTTCTTCTATGCATACCTTCATATCATCTATCAAGATCTGTCAATCAAGAGATGAATGGTTGGTAAGGGGTTGGACTGGGTTTTGGGTCGAGTATAATTGAGAAAAATCATTCCCTTGGTCCCTTCATCTTCCCTCCACCTTCATTTTGTCCTTACTAAATGAAGTCATGAGAGATGCTGCTGCTGTTCCGGATGTTTTGAAAGCCTCTACTGATCCCTTACACATCCCTCGCCACAGCCAAGAAGGTTGTTATAGTGACCAGGTGGAATCACAAGCACAGTGTGCAGGCTACCAGCCAACATGTAGGTTGAGTGAATTTATTCAGGAGGCAGAATACTGTGTGTGGGCTATTCACCTTTACAGTGGAACAGAACACAGTTTGGTACCCTGAGAGTATAACAAAACTGTGCAGAGCAAACATTTCATACAGGAGTTTTTATTCTAACAATTTCCTGATATGTTCATATAAACTAAAAGACTTTTGAAAAAGAAAAAAAAGTAAAATAACATGTACAGTAGACTTTATTCACTAAGTATTGAGATTAAGATGTATGTGAGTTAATATGTTGGATTGAAGTGCAACCTTATACTGGTGGGGTGTGACATGGTTAAATTGCCATGCTGTTTGTTGATGGATGGCCAGTGTAATATCTGTCTGACAGCCTACATTAGATTAGCATGAGAAGATATTAGATAATCTGTCCCCATCTGCTCCCACTTAGTTTTTGACAGAATGGTAGGGGAATTCATATTTTAGGATTACTTACTTAACAGGCAATGCTCATTTTAATCTTCTCATGGATCAGTCAGTAGATGTTTCTTTTGATTATTTGTTAATAATATTTCTCAATGTTCAATGTTATTATATAAATTAAACTCATACATCATTTAGCACTGACTACCACATTTAAGCCTATAGGGCAGGGGATGGTCAGGGGAAAGAACACAGGTATATATCATTTGCAGACTGCAAATTGACAACAAGAATCCCAAACAGATATAGCATTTGACAAAAACAGAATAATTTCAAACCTTTATTACATTGGGATAATATCCCAAATGCCTCTATTTATGCGTGGGAATACTTGAGAACATATTTCCTAAATTAAAATCACTTTCAGCTGATTAGCTGGTGATTTTACCGTCTTTTATGTCCAACAACGAAAATGATTATTTTTTAAAGAACAGAAAACTTGGGGGACCAAATAAAATCATTGGGGAAATGCCTATAGATAACATTGCTATAGGGAATATCAATACGTGGTGTGTGTGTGTGTGTGTGTGTGTGTGTGTGTGTGTGTGTGTGTGTGTGTGTGTGTGTGTGTGTGTGTGTGTGTGTGTGTGTGTGTGTGTGTGTGCACGCGAGTTTGAGGGGAGAGAGAGAGAGAGAGAGAAAGAGAGAGAGAGATGCGTAAAACACTTGCTGCTATAGTATAAGGGCGGTACAGTTGCCAGTGCCTATTTGCACGCATCAGCCAGTGAAGACGGATATAAATAGCAGGCTAACGGTTAATTAGTTAGGTAAGGAATTCGAGAGGGGCCTGGCTGTGAGAATTTGATACACGGACAGGTAACTCAAGCATTGCTGATTCTCGGTGTATCCAGTCCATATATAAGTCCTCATCGGCTGACATCAGTCACCACAAAGCCTTACATCCTCTGCTTTGGACACCGGCAAGGCGAGACAATCAAAGCGGTGAGCAGGATAAAACACTATTGGAGTTTTTGGTGTGACGTGTGCGTGCTGTAACTTTGCCGACCGAGATATGCTTAGGTAGCCTAGTGCGGCCCAGGTGATACGGAGGAAGTTTCAGGTTAATTTACCTGGCTGACCCTCTCTTAGGTAATTTTTCTCGGGAATTTGTGTTTTTAACGGAATTTGGTTTAAAGGTTTTCGCTAAATAGCCCAGACTATTCCTAATCCATTTGGCAGACGCCATTATGCATATGCATGCAGATGTGTTGTTGCGTGTTCATCGATTGCCTTTTTGCCAGATAATTTCAAATCGGCTAAATCAGAGGAATCAGATCCAGCAGCCAGATTATGACAAAACAGACAGAACAGGGACATAGACATAATCTACATATGTAGATTAACAGAGCAAGGAGAGGAAAGAAGCTGACAGAACGAACTAAAACTGTACTTTTAGAAGTCATCACCTGGGAGGGAGGGAAAGGGACATATAGGTAGGTTTAAACGGTTGTGTTGTTCAATTCATGGCAGTGTTGTTGGTTCTGGTTACTTAAGATTGATTCATTTGAGAAAGATTCTGAAGAAATTGATTCGTAACATTGCATAGTTGATGAATTTTGTATCAATGCATTATTATTGGCATAGCCTACTGTACACCCTTGTGTAATCCAGCTGCTTTTCTCCATTCATTAAGGAATATGAATGCAGTCAGGATTACTGACTCATATTCTCAAAATGAAGAGACTGGATTTGACCGTTTAAATAGCCCTGGTGTGTGTGTGTGTGAATAATTTTCGATGTTCCTCTGTCCTACAGGATTAATATGTCACTCACTTCTATCCTTTCCGCGGAGGATATTGAGAATGCCGTTAAGGAGTTCCAAGGTAGGTCTTACTTCAGGAGGCAGGACTACCTGAGAAAAGGGAGAGAGTATTGAGAAAGAGAGAGAGAGAGAGAGAGAGAATGAGAGGAAAACAGAGAGATGAGAGAGATGGTCAGATTCTAACAGACAGTTATCAAGTACTGTAGGAGTTATTGTTAGGTGAAGTGCTTCCTACTCAGTAGTAGGCTGACAGTAGTCCACAAACTATTGCAGTAGAATTTAGCATCCTGAGGATCGGTTTACTCTACATGCTGGGGTGAAGAGGACTGTACCTGTTTAGGAAGAGTATCTGTGTGCCAGCCTATAAAGGGAGACATTTCCAGTCTGGACTGCAGCCACGCTACCTAAGCTCCTCAGCAAGTCAATCTTGCCTGAACTCTAACCTGTGTGTATATGTTTGTGTGTGTTTGTGTGCACTCACATGCTGTGTGTCTACTCTCTGTGTGTGCATGCATTGGTGCATTTATGGGTGCATGGGTTCCAGCGGTGGCTGGTGGCACTTTAAAAGGATGGGTCATAGTAATGGCTGGAATGGAATTAATGGAATGGTATCAAACACCTGGTTTCCATTTGTTTGATACCATTCAATTTACTCCATTCCAGCTCATTATTATGAGCCGTCCTCCCCTCACCAGCCTCCTCTGACATGTTCTCTCTTACTCCATTCAGCCCCAGACTCCTTCAGCTTCAAGAAGTTTTTCCAGCTGTGTGGCCTGACCTCCAAGTCTCCCAAAGAAGTCAAAGATGTCTTCCAGATCCTTGACGACGACAACAGTGGCTACATCGAGGAGTCAGAGCTCAAGTATGACATTTGGAGTAATCCTTTAGAAGGAGGGACACTTGTGACCAATTTCCTGTGTAATGATAATATAGGAATGCAAATTACATAGTCGTTTTACTGACACCTTTATTTAATTACATGGTCATTTTACTGACACCTTTATTTAATTACATGGTCATTTTACTGACATCTTTATTTAATTACATGGTCATTTTACTGACATTTTATTTAATTACATGGTCGTTTTACTGACACCTTTATTTAATTACATGGTCATTTTACTGACATCTTTATTCAAGTGACTTATCGTAATACATTCAGTTGGCTGTATGTCGCACTGGGGGGATTCAAAACTACAACTGTGCCAATTAGCAGATGCTTTTATCCATAACAACTCACAGTACAGTGAATACATACCATACATTTTTACTAGAGGCCGACCGATTAATCGGAATGGCCGATTAATTAAGGCTGATTTCAAGTTTTCATAACATTCGTAAATCTGTATTTTTGGACACCGATTTGGCCGATTTATTATTATTATTTTACACCTTTATTTAATCTTCATTTAACTAGGCAAGTCAGTTAAGAATACATTCTTATTTTCAATGACGGCCTAGGAACGGTGGGTTAACTGCCTCGTTCAGGGGCAGAACGACAGATTTTACCTTGTCAGCTCGGGGAATTCAATCTTGCAACCTTACAGTTAACTAGTCCAACGCTCTAACCACCTGCACTCCACGAGGAGACTGCCTGTTATGCGAATGCAGTAATCCAAGGTAAATTGCTAGCTAGCATTAAACTTATCTTATAAAAAACAATCAATCAATCACAATCACTAGTTAACTACACATGGTTGATGATATTACTAGTTCATCTAGCGTGTCCTGCATTGCATATAATCGATGCGGTGCGTATCGTTGCTCCAATGTGTACCTAACCATGAAGATCAATGCCTTTCTTAAAATCAATACACAGAAGTATATATTTTTTAAACCTGCATATTTAGCTAAAAGAAATCCAGGTTAGCAGGCAATATTAACTAGGTAAAATTGAGTCACTTCTCTTGCGTTCATTGCACGCAGAGTCAGTGTATATGCAACAGTTTCGGCCGCCTAATTTGCCAGAATTTTACGTAATTATGACATAACATTGAAGGTTGTGCAATGTAACAGGAATATTTAGACTGATGGATGCCACCCGTTAGATAAAATACGTAACGGTTCTGTATTTCACTGAAATAATAAATGTCTTGTTTTCGAGATGATAGTTTCCGGATTCGACCATATTAATGACCTAAGACTCGTATTTCTGTGTGTTATCATGTTATAACTATGTCTATTATTTGATAGAGCAGTCTGACTGAGCGGTGGTAGGCACCACCGCTCAGTCAGTCATTATTACAAAAATCAATAAATAAAGGCCGATCAATCGGTATCGGCTTTTTTTGGGGTCCTCCAATAATCGGTATCGGCGTTGAAAAATCACAATCGGTCAACCTCTAATTTTTTACTAAGTGTATGTGATTCCTGTGGGAATTGAACCCATGACATTGGCATTTTGCCAGCAGCACACTCTTATAACCTGAGCCACACAGGACCACCAACTATGCGGGCAGCAACCTGCTGAGCCATCAGAACCACAGAGAGCATTTCTAAATGTATGCTGTGTGACAGGAGACTTAATATTATTTAATACAATGAGCTATTTTTGTTGTTGCAAGTGCAACGAATGTCAATGAGATCAAATTGTCCAAGTACAGTTGAGTTCATGGACAGATGCAGTATAGCAGAGATTTTACTCAATTGACTGTCCCTCATATTCTATGACAATGCATATAAAAAACTCGTTAGGAATCTGGCGAGAAACCAGGCTGAACATTTTTACAAAGCTGGCGAGAGACCAGGCTGAACATTTTTACAAAGCTGGAGAGAAACCAGGCTGAGCATTGTTATAAAGCTGGCTAGAGACCAGGCTGAACATTTTTACAAAGCTGGAGAGAGACCAGGCTGAACATTGTTACAAAGTTGGCAAGAGACCAGGCTGAACATTGTTACAAACCTGGCAAGAGACCAGGGTGAACATTGTTACAAAGCTGGCGAGAGACCAGGCTGAACATTGTTACAAAGCTGGAGAGAGACCAGGCTGAACATTGTTGCAAAGCTGGAGAGAGACCAGGCTGAACATTGTTACAAAGCTGGCAAGAGACCAGGCTGAACATTGTTACAAAGCTGGAGCAAGACCAGGCTGAACATTGTTACAAAGCTGGAGAGAGACCAGGCTGAACATTTTTACAAAGCTGGAGAGAGACCAGGCTGAACATTGTTACAAACCTGGCAAGAGACCAGGGTGAACATTGTTACAAAGCTGGCGAGAGACCAGGCTGAACATTGTTACAAAGCTGGAGAGAGACCAGGCTGAACATTGTTACAAAGCTGGAGAGAGACCAGGCTGAACATTGTTACAAAGCTGGAGAGAGACCAGGGTGAACATTGTTACAAAGCTGGAGAGAGACCAGGCTGAACATTGTTACAAAGCTGGAGAGAGACCAGACAGAACATTGTGCCAGAGAGTTTATCATTTGATGTTTTGGCTATATAACCTAGCTATATTACTTTCAATCCTTGTTTAAGTTGAGCCAAATAACCTTTATGCCCGAAGGGCTGTCCTGGAAAACAAGTTGTGTGTGTGCGCATATGTGTTTGTATTCTGATTGTATGTATGTGTGTGTGTACTCCCCTAGGTTCTTCCTGCAACGGTTTGTTCCCGGGGCGCGGACACTGACAGACGCTGAGTGCAAAGGCTTCCTGTCTGCGGCTGATGATGACAACGACGGCAAGATCGGAGTAGAAGGTGAGTCGCTCTCTGTAATCACCTGCAGGCTGGGTTATTATCATGAGCCAGTTGGTAAGGCTGTTAGCATATCCTTGTATCAAATAGTTTAATGTTCTTTCTTAGTATTCTGCCATCCTGTCCAGAATGGCAGAATACTATTGAATCTAAGCCAAGCATGCCGATGGTCGGTTCTCTCTTCATATTTATGGCATTGTATGGCCGTGTGTATTTTGTAGTATGAGATTAACGTTATGCTCTTTAGAGTTGTAATCTGCCCTGACACCTGTCAACACACATGTATGGCTTTGAAGGGCCAGCCCAGGATAGACAGAATAGAATAGGTAGAGTGTAGGTTTTACAGACAGCAGATGTTTCAGGTCATTAGGAAGGCTTTGGGACAGGCCTGGTAGAGTATAGCGTAGCATGTGTTTTGAGGGTGACAAGAACAGATTGTGGAGTTCAATTGCTCTTAATGGCAATCCCTGTTGGTCTTCTTGCCAAGCAGAGATCCATAAGTCACAGCTTCCAGCAGACCTGGGTTTTAAATGGTATTCGAAAACTTTCATATACTTTTAGCGTTTGATTGAGCCTACCTGGAGTGCCAGATGGGTGACGTTTGCATTTTTGGGTCTATTCCATTGATTCCAATAAAGCAGACAATTCAGACAACCCTAAACATTATTGTCTGGTTACAAACCAACTATTTGGTTCAGGGTAATTTTGGTCCTTTTTTCCCACTTTCCCTCTGAAGGAATAATGAACCAAAAGGTTTTGTAAGCGTTTGGGTGTTTGTATTACCTAAGGTTTGTTGTTATGCTTTATCCAACATCTTTTGAACATGGGGGCGAATTGATTCTGTGAAAGATACTTATGTACAGTGGCATGCGAAACTATTCACCACCTTGGCATTTTTCCTATTTTGTTGCCTTACAACCTGGAATTAAAATAGATTTTTGGGGGGGGGGTTGTATAATTTGATTTACACAACACTTTGAAGATGCAAAATATTTTTTATTGTGAAAAAAACAAGAAATAAGTATATAATAATAATAATAATAATAACACAAAAAACTGAAAACTTGAGTGTGCATAACTATTCACCCCCCAAAGTTAATACTTTGTAGAGCCAACTTTTGCAACAATTACAGCTGCAAGTCTCTTGGGGTATGTCTCCATAAGCTTGGCACATCTAGCCACTGGGATTTTTGCCCATTCTTCAAGGCAAAACTGCTCCAGCTCCTTCAAGTTTGATGGGTTCCGCTGGTGTACAGCAATCTTTAAGTCATAGCACAGATTCTCAATTAGATTGAGGTCTGGGCTTTGACTTGACCATTCCAAGACATTTAAATGTTTCCCCTTAAACCACTCAAGTGTTTCTTCAGCAGTATGCTTAGGGTCATTGTCCTGCTGGAAGGTGAACTTCCATCCCAGTCTCAATCTCTGCAAGACTGAAACAGGTTTCCCTCAATAATTGCCCTGTATTTAGCACCATCCATCATTCCTTCAATTTTGACCAGTTTCTCAGTCCCTGCCGATGAAAAACATCCCCAGAGTATGATGCTGCCACCACCATGTTTCTTTGTGGGGATGGTGTTCTCGGGGTGATGAGAGGTGTTGGGTTTGCGCCATACATAGCGCTTTCCTTGATGGCCAAAAAGCTCAATTTCCGTCTCATCTGACCAGAGTACCTTCTTCCATACCCTCTCTTGGCATGTTTGTTGTGGTGCCATATTCTTTCATTTTTTAGTAATGGATTTAATGGTGCTCTGTGGGATGTTCAAAGTTTCTGATATTTTTTTATAACCCAACCCTGATCTGTATTTTCCACAACTTTTTCCCTGACCTGTTTGGAGAGCTCCTTGGTCTTCATGTGCCGCTTGCTTAGTGGTGTTGCAGACTCTGTAAGGCAACAAAATAGGAAAAACGCGAAGAGGAGTGAATACTTTTGCAAGGCACTGAATGTGTATGGTGGTATGCACCAATAAAAGTAAGGCATGTGATACAGTGCATTCGAAACTATTCAGACACCTTGACTTTTTCCACATTTTGCTATGTTACAGCCTTATTCTAAAATGGATACAATTATTTTTTCCCCTTATCAATCTACAGACAATACCCCATAATGACAAAGTGAAAACAGGTTTTAAGACATTTTTGCAAATGTATTAAAAATAAAAAACCAGAATTACTTTATTTACATAAGTATTCCGACAACATTTAGAGACTTATGGGAAAGCTTGTAAAACAGACCAAGCAGACCAGGCCGGGATTTGGGTTTTGAGAAGTCAATAAGAAGGCTTCCATTAATCAAAATCATTGCGACATGTGTAATGGAAACGTCAGATATTGGAGACATTTTCTAAAGATGGTCAACATTTTTACCTGTTGGACAGGAGTGGATTTTTATTTTTTCTGACTGTCTTTATTGCCACAAATTATGACGGAAATGATGTGATGTTTGCCGAGTACATTTGAAGGTACGCGGGGCACGGAATGTAACTATGAAGCTCCACTTCACACTCATTGGTGTAAAGTCCTGAAGTAAAAATACTTACAAGCACTTTTTTTGTATTTTTTTGGGTATCTATACTTTACTATACATAATAATAAATAAATAATGCATAAATAATACATAAATAATGTAGTAAAAAAGTACTCGTTACATTTTTTATGCTTAGCAGGACAGGAAAATGGTCCAATTCACACACTTATCAGGAGAACACGTGGTCATCTGTAGTGCCGTCTGCTTTGCTTAATATAAATAATTGGAAATTATTTATAATTGTACTTTTACTTGTAATACGTAAGTATATTTGATAAATTACATTTACTTTTGATACTTAAGTATATTTAGAACCAAATACTTTTAGACTTTTACTCAAGTAGCATTTTACTGGGTGACTTTAACTTTTACTTGAGTAACTTTCAACTGTTTCCACCACTGGAAACACTTCAACCACTACATTTTTATTCAACACATCTTTTTTAGGTGTGACGTCATTACGTCCAACTGTTTTTTATTGATACAAGATAATTCAATGGAAACGTACTTTAGCAGGCAATTGTTGTTTCTATTTTCTCTACTTCCTAAATGTCGACCCAAAAAATCCACGCCCCTACATTTTTTAAAGGTATATGTGACCGAGAGATGCATATCTGTTTTCCCAGTCATGTGAAATCCATAGGTTAGTGCCTAATGAATTTATTTCACTTAACTGAATTCCTTATATGAACTGTAACTCAGCAAAATCTTTTAAATTGTTGCGTGTTGTGTTTAGATTTTTGCTCAGTGTAGTTGAACATATTATTACTCCAACCTTGTGAAAGTGACAAACTGACATGTTTTCGTTTTCATCAATTACAACTTTATATTCGAAGGATTTGAAGGCCTGCACATGTGCATTTCGGCATGAGACGACTGTTAGACCCAAGGACATGTTTCTGCACATGAGTTTAGCTAGCCAACGTCGCCATGACATTGCCTAAATGTGTGATTGGGGATTTCTATTGGAGAAGCAGTTTCTGCCTATCTTCATACTGTACTTCATACTTCATTCTAGTATTCCAATTCTTAATTCTATGGGCTGTTTATTGAAGTGATTACATAAATAACCAACGCTTGCGGAGTACTGCTCTGATCTAATCTCAGAATGTTCTTGTTCTTATCCAGAATTAGAACTAATCTCACAATGTTTTTGCATTCTAATTCTATGGTTTCTCTCCCGCCACAGAATTCCTGATCATGGTCCAGTCCTGAGAGATCCATGGGCGCAGAGAGAGCAGCAGGTGTTCGTTCTCCTCTCCTTCCTCCAGCTTCCAGCCTCCAGTCTACTTCCTCAAGCCTACAGCAGCCTCCATTCCTGGAAATTTGATTTTCTCTGTCCTGCTTGAATTGTACCCTTCAAGTTTGATTTTTGTCAGAGCCCCTCTCGATTCAATTACATTTTGAATCCATGAGACCATTTTTTTTGCCTTTGATTAAGTTCTAGAAGGTTGTATAGCTGTGTCGCTCCATGTTTCCTTCCAATGCACACCACATTGTCTATCAAAGAAATGAATAAACACATTGTAACTTATTGTGGGTGAATTGCATTGCTTTTTTTTCCAAACACAACTCCTGAACATTTCAAACACAACTCCTGAACATTTACATCTGTTAAATGACTGTATCGTAACCATACAACAGATGCCATGTATGGAAGTGTTGTATGTTACACTTATCCCTCGAGAGAGTGCATTATCCTATTGTCCTGTAATGGATTTAACATAGCTTTTGGGCTAATCCACACTGGAAATCAATTTAATGCACTATTACTTTATGTTACGTAGTGTTGCCTAAAATGTAAAGAGCTGCTATGTTAGTTGTAACATTGTGTAACACCGTTCTGTCCATCCAAATCACAATATGAATACACTACAGCTTGTATGACACAGTGGTCTGTCTTAGTTGTGTAAAGCTCACAGGTCATTACAGTGGTTAGCGTCATTGCTAGCCCAGCATCAACCCACATATACATTGACCTAGTGCACATGAAACAGAAAACAAGATACCATTGAGGTGCCCATTCAGACAACTGTTGAAGGAGTAAGGGAAATCCTTGCCTGCTGTTTCTGACAATCAAGTGTAAAGGGAGCTGTTCTGTTATATTTTCCTCAGTGCTTAAGTAGCTAGTAAAAGTGAGCTATGACCTTAATTGACACCAGTCTATCTCTCAGGCTATATCGGGTAACACTTGTGTCCGTTACACCGCATTAAGTGTCTGTGTGTGTGTTTACCTGAATAGAAGAGGGCACAATAACCAACCACCATAGGAAATTCTGTCAAAATATATAGATTTTTTTTTTTCTGTCATGGGGTTATAAAAGGTTAATGGTCAACACTGAGCATAAGATTATTCCATTACATTTACAAGATTTTTTTGATATCTTTGTTTTAATATTTGATAATTAGGTGATGAATAATATATGAATAGTTCACTGAAAATAACATTGTTTATTCTTCAGAACAATGGGAAACCGTATTTTGTGGTTGATAGAAATGTAAATAATTCAAAAAATGGATGTTTCTCATTGTTTATCCAGGAATAGGTCTGGAATAAGAGTGTTAAAGATTTAAAGCAAATGGAGGTGACACAGGGTGCAGGTTAAGGCCTCTCAATGTCTCATTGGAAAGACTACCCCTCTTAGGTTTCTGTTGAATGAATCTAACTTAAAGTGAAGAGACAGAAAAATGTCCAGTTCCATAGAAATAGGAATTAGAATACTAGAATGTCCATGCACCTGGTCTAAAGGTCAGCCCTTTTTGTCAGGGAGTTGGTTTGCCAGCACTGTGATAAGATATTGTGTAAAATAATTAATTTGAAAAATATCTATACTGTATGTTTGTTAGCTAGCCAGCCAGTTTTAGAGGAACGATTCCATAGATTTTTCAAGTTAACTACCAATATGGCAACATTCCAACAATGCACTCAATCCAAAGCCATTCTGTACACTGGCCAAATCAGTTGATGATAGGAATTAGACACGTTTTTAAAGTACTGATATTGTTTAATACAATAGCACTCACAGCTTTCCAAGAAAACAAAAATTTAGACATTTATGGTATGTTTACATATAGTTTAGAGGCAATATATACAGAACATTGGTATAAAACCCATATAAACTGTATTTATATTTATATGACAATATTTTAGGTTGACAATCATTTGATTACACAATTTCTGATATCACATGCCTTACTTTTATTCTCTTACATAAGTAAAATCAGGATTATGCATCTATTGCCATCAATTTCAATTAGACTGGTTCGGATTTCTCCCTGACCAATATGGCTGCCATTTTCGTCCCACTTGTAATTTAATAGGATCTCTATGGCAAGTTCGCATATTACATTATTACTGATAATTTATCCAAATTGTAGTATCAACATCATACAATGACATGATAGAATTTGACAGTTGTCAATTGCCTGTCACTTGTTTAATTGTTCCATCAACCATTTTTAATAAACAAAGACCAATCCATGATCATCAAGACCAATTAATGTTCTTAATGTTCTCCTTCAACATTGTATTAGTATATAGGCCTAATTTATGCACAGCCTGGAAAGGCAAGGGCATCACAGGAAGTTTTGTTGTGGAACCAAGGTAAGTCGCTTCGTTGTGTTAAATTGTCAAATTCATCTGTGGTTCAGAATTAGTTTCCCCAGATCGCTGCGAAAACAACACAGTGTAGCGGATTGTTGGCGCTGCTGCAGTACAACCAGCATACAAATTGACCACCTAACTGCTTTCTATATTTAACAATTTAGCTTTTTAAATGTATAAACTTAGCTAGTTCGATTGCTTTGTATCACATGTGTCTTGTCAGATGGCAAAATATTCCCTGTTGTGCTCACCTGGCTAGGCCGATGTGGAATCCCTAGCCCTTGATCAAAACTCTCAGTTCCATTACACAAAAGAGTGATTGGATGAAGGCTTCTTCTGTACAGTGTGTTTTGTTAAGAACACCGACGCTCAATCTGAACATTAACACATAAGCTAAGCATTTTACAGACAGATTGACATTTACTGGGGGAGGGGCAGTGGTGTAAATTACTTAAGTAGAAATACTTAAATATTACTGAAGTTGTTTTTTGGGGGTATCTGTACTTTAATCAATCACATGTATTTATAAAGCCCTTTTTACATCAGCCAATGTCATAAAGAAACCCAGCCTAAAACCCCAAACAGCAAGCAATGCAGATGTAGAAGCATGGTGGCTAGGAAAAACTCCCTAGAAAGGCAGGAACCTAGGAAGAAACCAGGCTCTGAGGTGTGGCCAGTCCTCTTCTGGCTGTGCCGGGTTGAGGTTATAACAGTAAATGGCCAAGATGTTCAAACGTTCATAGATGACCAACAGGGTCAAATAATAATCACAGTGGTTGTAGAGGGTGCAACAGGTCAGCACCTAAATAAATAAATGTCAGTTGGCTTTTCATAGCCAAGCATTCAGAGTTAGAGACAGCAGATGCGGTAGAGAGAGAGTCAAAAACAGCAGGTCTGGGACAAGGTAGCACTTCCAGTGAACAGGTTAGGGTTCCAAAGGTGCAGGCAGAACAGTTGAAACTAGAGCAGTAGCACGACCAGGTGGACTGGGGACAGCAAGGAGTCATCAGGCCAGGTAGTCCTAAGGCATGGTCCCAGGGCTCAGGTCCTCTGGGAAGGAGAGAGAGAATTAGAGGGAACATACTTCAATTCACCCAGGACACCGGATAAGACAGGAGAAATACTCCAGATATAACAGACTGACCCTAGCCCCCCAACACAAACTATTGCATCATAAATACTGGAGGCTGAGACAGGAGGGGTCGGGAGACACTGTGGCCCTGTCCGATGATACCCCTGGACAGGGCCAAACAGGCAGGATATAACCCCACCCACTTTGCCAAAGCACAGCCCCCAGACCACTAGAGGGATATCTTCAACCACCAACTTACTACCCTGAGACAAGGCAGAGTACAACCCACAAAGACCTCCCCCACGGCACGAACCCGAGGGGGGCGCCAAACCCGGAAAGGAAGATCACGTCAGTGACTCAACCCACTCAAGTAACGCACCCCTCCTAGGGACGGGGTACTATTTATGGTTTTGACAACTTTTACTCCATACATTCCTGAAGAAAATTATGTACTTTTTTACTCCATACATTTTCCCTGACACCCAAAAGTACTCATTACATTTTGAATGCTTAGCAGGACAGGAAAATCGTCCAATTCACACACTTATCAAGAGAACATCCCTGGTCATCCCTACTGCATCTGATCTGGCAGACTCACTAAACATGAATGCATAATTTGAAAATTATGTCTGACTTTTGTAGAGTGCCCCTGGCAAAAATCATTTTCACATGACCCTCCCATTGTACTGTAAAATAAATTGAACACCCTCCCCCCTCATAGAATTAACTCAAAATAATGTTTACAACCACAAAGAACAATAACTGTAGTGACCCTGTGTTCACAAACATGGATGTCGACTTTGCCACTTCAACATGCTTTTTTGGCACAGTCGATGCCACGGAGGGCTAGAAGGTTGAGGGTTCCCCGAGCAGCACTGACAAGCTAACTCTCCATGTTTGTTTCATTACGCTACGATCATAGTCGGCTGCAGACAATGATCAGCTTGGGGGAAATCTGATTTTCAACATTTTGATGCCCTATTTATAATTATATAAAATATATGCAACAGATTTTCCACCAACAGGATTGTTGGCCAATGCACCACACAACCAATAAACAAAGCATACCGACTTCGGGCACTTCAATATCATTGTATCATTACCTTGTATCGAAATCTTGGCAATCTCTGAATGCCATTAAAACTTTTTGGCGTTTTGTAACCCATCTCTTTCCCTTCATCATTTGGTCACGGCACAGTTTGGATTGATTGATTGACTGATTTTATTTGTCAGTTAAAAAAAACACAAGTATACACAAAAACAAGTGACCTGGGATTGCACATTCAAGTCAGAGACTTATTTCCATTGTGGTCCCTATTTTTTCCCCACATAAATACATATACAATTACATAGATAAAGACACATTGGGGCTATAAAGATGGAAAACTGCTCAACCTCCAGATCAGTATGAGGGGGGAGTTTAAGTCAAATTCTTACAAGCTTGTTTGGCTGGTAGCTTATACTTTAGATGATTGGGGTTGTTGGTAAACCATGATGTGGAGGCATAATCAAACTGACACCTATAGCTAGGTTTCCATCCAGTTTGCAACTAATTTTCATGTGAATATTCTAAAATCTTCGTAAAAACAATATGCCATTTCAGAGTTTAATTTAGGAAAATTTGGCACCAGACAACATAACAGGGAAGATTATAATTGACCAAACATTTGAGACATTTTATGGACATCCATATGCATTCACATCCAACCTGTCGCAGCCAGTGACATCAAACGAGGGATGTTGGCCAAATGAGCCTAATTTACGTGTTCTTAAAAACAGCCTATAACAAATTTCAAAAACACAATTTCTTGTGTAGCATATACAAAACGTTATAGCCTGTTTTAGGCTACTATGTGGCTCAGTTGGTAGAGCATGGTGCTTGCAACGCCAAAGTTGTGGGACCAGTATGAAAATGTATGCACTCACTAATTTAAGTCACTCTACATAACATCATCTGCTAAATTACCCAAATGTTAATGTAAATACTATCCTAAAACAATAATTGCCCACCTCATGGTTCAGCTGTCAGTGATTTGAGCACTAAATGTATCAGTGCATTGCATGCAAAGGCCTATAGGCTTAGGTGTCCACTGTATAATATTCATGTATTAACAAAAGTATGTATGTATTGGAAGCACAGAATTGTCTAGAATGTCATTGTATGCTGTAGCGTTAAGATTTCCCTTCACTGAAACTAAGGGGCCTAGCCCCAGACCATTATTGCTCCTCCACCAAAACTTTACAGTTGGAACTATGCATTGGGGCAGGTAGCGTTCTCCTGCCAACCGCCAAACCCAGTTTCGTCCGTTGGACTGCCAGATGGTGAAGTGTGATTCATCACTCCAGAGAACGCATTTCCACTGCTCCAGAGTCCAATGGCGGCGAACTTTACACCACTCCAGCCGGTGCTTGGCATTGCACATGGTGATCTTAGGCTTGTGTGCGGCTGCTCGGCCATGGAAACAAATTTCATGAAGCTTTCATGAATCAGTTTTTGGGCTGACGTTGCTTCCAGAGGCAGTTTGAAACTCGGTAGTGAGCGTTACAACTGAGGATTTTTACGTGCTAGGCTTTTCAGCACTCGGCGGTCCTGTTTTGTGAGCTTGTGTGGTCTACCACTTTGCGGCTGAGCTGTTGTTGCTCCGATGTGTTTCCACTTCACAATAACAGCACTTACAGTTGACCGGGGGCAGCTCTAGCAGGGCAGAAATTTGACGAATTGACTTGTTGGAAAGGTGGCATCCTATGACAGAGCCACATTCAATGTCACTGAGCACTTCAGTAAGGCCATTCTCCTGCCAATGTTTGTCTATGAAGATTGCATGGCCATGTGCTTGATTTTATACACTTGTCAGCAACGGGTGTGGTTGAAATAGACAAATCCACTACTTTGAAGGGGTGTTCATATACTTTTGTATATGTAGCCTATATAAAGGAATAGAAACTTAAGCCTAACCCCAGAGACACCGACATGCATTTCTTTATGTAAGAATGCTACTGCGTCTGCTATACAGATGTACAGAAGGAGGGTATTTTGTAAAATCTGAATATTTTGTATAAAGATAAGCATTATATTGTTAGATTATAGGAGAACTCTGGTAGGCCTGAAACAGTCTTCCTCACCTCAAGTTCAACGGTCAGATTCAGTTGGAGTGCCTCCCTACCTTCATATCACAGGTCTGCTGTTGCTAAAGCTTAATAATAGCCACACCATATCAAACATTTACAAACGTTTCTAAACTTAATTAGGGTAATATCAAAAGTCCAGCCATTGTTTATTGGGAAAATACGAGCAGAAGACCGAACGTAAATCAGGGGGAAAATGCACTACCTTCCCATGTGCCGTGCCGCCCCCCCAAAAAATAAAGTTTGACAACCCTCTCCTATTTTGGACCACCCCTCCCCCTAGTACATTTAGATCTGTCCCTTATCTTTCATATCAGCTAGAAATAATATTATTATTAATAATACAAAGGTTAAATTGATACACACCTTGATAAAGTTGGAGTTACTTTTCCAACACGGCCATATCTCCACGTTACAGCACTTGTTTGCCGAAGACAGACTGAAGACAAGAGGCGAACACCTGTGTGTAAACTTAACTCGGGAAGTGTAGTTTCATCGAATGGAGACACCCATAGTTGTATGGATCTGTGCAAAACTGCTACAGTAAGTGTATATTTTTTATTGGAAGGATTCTTTCTTGTTAATGAAAGATAAGGGCCGTATGTTTTGAAAGCTGTACCCCAAGCGATTATTGACATTTCTAAACATTAAAATGCAACGTCTGGATTGTAGTTCACATAAGCCAGTCGTGGTCGAAGAACTGAGAACTGTAGGGAGAAGGCAGAATGTCGCCTAGAGGTTGAGCGCTAGGGACTCCCTAAAAACACGGCACCTAAATACGAGTGACTTTTGTTGGAGAGCATTTTCGCTAACCCTAGCCAGAATTGTTTTCCGAACCTACGCTTGCTTACAGCTGCACAGGGGTCGAACAGGCTTCCTGTTTACATTAAGACACCATGGAACCGCCGTGAGATATGGCTCAGTAAATGTACCTCAATCCAGGAATGAGAAATGCGTTGTTCCCCGAATTGCCCCATTATCCCAACTGTTACACCGAGAAGATTGAATTTCTGTTATAATCTCAACCCAGCACAGCCAGAAGAGGACTGGCCACCCCTCAGAGCCACTTGATTTGAGATTTTTCTAACCCAGTGCAAGGTGTGCAGATTGGAAAATGCATAGCTATCTTTCAGCCCTGGGTCAAGAGATCAAGATTGAGATTTTGATGCAATTTACTGTCTAAAGTAAACTGACCAAATTAACTGACACACTCACTGATTCTCTGAATCTGAAATGATGTGTAGAGTTTAAAGCTGATATTATTTTTGTCTGCAGCCACAAGGCTCAATTCACTCTAGAACAGAGGAAGTCAAGACACAAACCAAACTAATGCTGATGATCAGGTAAAACCAGGGTCTCATTGTGATAACAAGTGATACATCTTTCAGTCTGTTCAGTCACAGACAGTTGATCAGCATCTTCCTCTGTTGCAGTCTAAGAATGACTTTGCGAATGCAAGAGAAACGGTACACTTCATCTCTACTCAGTTTTTTCATCTATAATCCTTCATTTTGGCCATGGGAGGGAGAGGTGAGCTCCACTTGGTGGTTTTGATTTCCTGTGTGTGTTTCACATGTTTTCACTATGAACTTCAAACACAGTTAGCTGCTATAAATGATACAATGTGAATATCTGCCAACTTTGTTGTCTCCATTTAAATACTGTGCCTCATGGAAACGGTCTCCTTGTATGCATTATAGGAGAAGAAGATTTTATTCTACCATCCCAGTGAGGTCGAGAAGAATGAGAAGATCCGTAATGTTGGCCATAGTACAGTTTACCAGGTACACAAGAACTACAAACAAATCGATCATCTGGAAATACAACATCTCACATCTATGTTAGTTGTGTGTGTTGTCTTCCTGACCACCATCATTGCTATATTCCAGAACCTTCTGTCAAACAAAAGCTGCTTAATTCCTCCACTCACAGAAGAACAGGCAGTTCTTCTTTGAAGTGGAGGACAGTTTCTGGATCGTCATGGTAAGCTGGTGTGGGTGTTGACATCGTGACCAGTGAACTGAGATAAGGCGGAGCTTTACCTAGCATGGACTTGTAGATGACCTGGAGTCAGTGGGTCTGGCGACGAATATGTAGCGAGGGCCAGCCGACTAGAGCATACAGGTCGCAGTGGTGGGTGGTATAACGTGCTTTAGTAACAAAACGGATGGCACTGTGATAAACTGCATCCAGTTTTACAGTGAAAACATTAGCATCCGGTGTTGTAAGCTACAATGTGTAAATACTATCCACTTTGCTAACAGTCTGATGGTGGTGTCCAGGCCAGGCTGCCTGCTTGACAGACAGGGTGCTTCTAGCCGTCACCAGAAGGGTTGATCTTGTATTGCGTTTCCAGTGACTAAATGCAGTGTCAGATGACAGTCTTCAAATATGGCCTCCCCCACTAATTAGCCCTGCTCAGAAATAGTGCCTTCCTCAAGGAGAGCTGGTCAAAGCTTCTGCCATACAACAGGCCCAGCCCATTTACTTCCATGGCCTGTCAACATTATTCATACCTAGCCAATCAGAGGAAACCCCCAACTCTCCCTAATTGTATGAAGGGCTTCCCCTTCCATTATGTAACCTAAAGACACAGAAGGCATGTGGTGTCTGTATTGTATCCCAGGTTGAATGTCACTGTTCTAGCCATTTGAGATGGCGTCCTCTTGTCTTTGGGAACAGCAATGTATGCACTATGCAGGTAAACTAATATCTCCAGCTTTGACCTAACAGGGATCCACCTTGGACAGAAAAATTGTTGCTGCTGAAGCTGGAAATGGGAGCATTGTATTGTCCAGCATACAGTTTGCAGGCCTTTTGTGTTTCTCAATGAGGTTTCTCAGATCTGAAATCTGAGCACAATGGGATGTGTGTATAATCTTGCTTTCTAAGCTAACACCTCACCTTCCCCAAGTATCCCTAAATGGCTATTAACCAAACTGATACATGTCTTTCTATTCATCTTCCATTGTCCACTCAGACTGCGTGTATAACTGTCCTCTATCCCTGGTCTCCTCCAGTACCTGCAGACGCTGCACCTGCAGTCCTGTGACCTGCTGGACGTCTTCGGGGAGAATCACCTTTTCCCACCTGGACAAGATGACCTACCTGAAGATCCAGTCATTTGTCAACAGAGTGGAGGAGTGCCTCAGGCTGATCAAATGCTCAGCTTTCCTCTACAACGACCAGCTCATATGGTACAGTTGGGGGAACCAGATCGTGTGTAGGATGTGTGGGGGTGGTCTGCTGTACTTTGGTCTTAAACACCTGCCCACATGTAGAAACCAAATTTAGCCTACAATTTGCAAATGCATGGGTAGGAATAAAGCCAACAGAGCTGGTTGGAAAAACATAAGCTCTGAATTGTATTCTCCCATGATCTTGAGACACAGGCTGCTCCACCATTCAAATGGCCAGGCTCTGTATCTAGTAGGCTCTTTTTCAGGCCTCCCCACCATGCCAAAGCCAGGGAGGGGAGGAGAGGGCTTATTGGGCTTCCCCTCCTGGTGTGCGTGCTAGAGCCCTGATCTAGCCCTTGGTGCCTCCAGGCAGCCCTTTACCACTGTAAGGTGTGGGGGAGCCTGGCAGCAGTGCCAGGCATCCCTCCAACTCCTCATCCCATTAGGGTTGGGGCTGGGAGGCACAGAGACTTTAAATACATACCTTAATCTGATTACAGTAAACCTGTAATCCTGACATGTCTCTCACTTTTAACTCAGTCTGACCTGATATCTAATCCGGGGATTATGTGAACGATAATACAATTATTGTAATGATTTGATTGATTGCTAATCAAAGAATTTGAGCAGTTGTTATAGCATTGGGCCTGGAGAGATGATGGGAGATGATGGGCTTAGTTTATCAATACTCCTGAACAGACTGTGAACCGGAACAGGACATGTTTGATGCTAACTAAGGTGTGTCCCCTTTTTTTGTTGTCTGGAGCAGGATGACATGCGGATCCTGTACAAGTACCTGAAGACGTCACTGTTCCCCAGACACTCCGAACCAGAGGTGTGTGTGTGTGAGAGGGTCTCTCAGAGCATTCACAGTCAGCCCACTGACACCCCTATCAGATCACAGCAAAATCCTATTCTACTTGAACAGAGCAATACTCAATCATGAGGCATCAGAGCCAAAGGAACTGCATAATATTAAGTAATGCTATTGATGGAAGGAAAGTAGTGTAGAAATCTACCAAAAAACTATTAGGCAACAAGAAATTATATCCCTTTTTAGACAACTTCCGGGGCAATTCATTTCACAGTAATAGTGAAGGTGTAAACTTGGCAGTTGAAAACCTAGACAGTATACAGTGGGGCAAAAAAGTATTGTCAGCCACCAATTGTGCAAGTTCTCCCACTTAAAAAGATGAGAGGCCTGTAATTTTCATCATAGGTACACTTCAACTATGACAGACAAAATGAGAAAAAAAAATCACATTGTAGGATTTTTTAATGAATTTATTTGCAAATTATGGTGGAAAATAAGTATTTGGTCACTGACAAACAAGCAAGATTTCTGGCTCTCACAGACCTGTAACTTCTTCTTTAAGAGGCTCCTCTGTCCTCCAATCGTTACCTGTATTAATGGCACCTGTTTGAACTTGTTATCAGTATAAAAGACACCTGTCCACAACCTCAAACAGTCACACTCCAAACTCCACTATGGCCAAGACCAAAGAGCTGTCAAAGGACACCAGAAACAAAATTGTAGACCTGCACCAGGCTGGGAAGACTGAATCTGCAATAGGTAAGCAGCTTGGTTTGAAGAAACCAACTGTGGGAGCAATTATTAGGAAATGGAAGACATACAAGACCACTGATAATCTCCCTCGATCTGGGGCTCCACGCAAAATCTCACCCCGTGGGGTCAAAATGATCACAAGAACGGTGAGCAAAAATCCCAGAACCACACGGGGGTACCTAGTGAATGACCTTCAGAGAGCTGGGACCAAAGTAACAAAGCCTACCATCAGTAACACACTACGCCGCAAGGGACTCAAATCCTGCAGTGCCAGACGTGTCCCCCTGCTTAAGCCAGTACATGTCCAGGCCCGTTTGCTAGAGAGCATTTGGATGATCCAGAAGAAGATTGGGAGAATGTCATATGGTCAGATGAAACCAAAATATAACTTTTTGGTAAAAACTCAACTCGTCGTGTTTGGAGGACAAAGAACGCTGAGTTGCATCCAAAGAACACCATACCTACTGTGAAGCATGGGGGTGGAAACATCATGCTTTGGGGCTGTTTTTCTGCAAAGGGACTAGGACGACTGATCCGTGTAAAGGAAAGAATGAATGGGGCCATGTATCGTGAGATTTTGAGTGAAAACCTCCTTCCATCAGCAAGGGCATTGAAGAGGAAACGTGGCTGGGTCTTTCAGCATGACAATGATCCCAAACACACCGCCCGTGCAACCAAGGAGTGGCTTCGTAAGAAGCATTTCAAGGTCCTGGAGTGGACTAGCCAGTCTCCAGATCTCAACCCCATATAACATCTTTGGAGGGAGTTGAAAGTCCTTGTTGCCCAGCAACAGCCCCAAAACATCACTGCTCTAGAGGAGATCTCCATGGAGGAATGGGCCAAAATACCAGCAACAGTGTGTGAAAACCTTGTGAAGACTTACAGAAAACGTTTGACCTCTGTCATTGCCAACAAAGGGTATATAACAAAGTATTGAGATAAACTTTTGTTATTGACCAAATACTTATTTTCCACCATAATTTGCAAATAAATTAATTGAAAATCCTACAATGTGATTTTCTAGATTTTCTTTTCTCATTTTGTCTGTCATAGTTGAAGTGTACCTATGATGAAAATTACAGGCCTCTCTCATCTTTTTAAGTGGGAGAACTTGCACAATTGGTGGCTGACTAAATACTTTTTTGCCCCACTGTAATTGACCCGAAGAATGTATTATAACAGGCACAATTAGTTGAACACCCATTGTTGTTACCCCACAGGCTCCAGACAATGTTGATAATGATTTTTTAAGTTATATTAAAGCAGGTTTTCTCTTTCTCTCCACCATCTCTCTTCTCCACCCACTCTCCCTCTCTTCCCCTCCCTTCCTTTCTCTCTCCAGCTGGCTGGTAGGGACTATCCCCTAAGACCTGAGGTGGCAAGAAATCTGCTTCACTACGGGAGGCAAGTCCTTAAACACCCTCTCTGGTCCCCTGCCTCCCTCCCTCCCTCCAGGTCTCCTGGCTAGGCTGGGCCAGGTTCCCTCATCCCCTCCCTTGCTGGGGCTCTGGTCCCATGCAGAAGGACAGAGACACCATATCATCATGTCAGGGTGGAACCTTCTAGCCATGTCACATCTACTGCTAATCTGACTACAGAAGTGAAGAGGGGATGGGATGGATGGAATTATTTTTGGACTTTATCGTGTTCATTCAGGATGTGTTTAGTGGATATATTGTTAGGTCAATGTAGTGATGGAATAAATATATTATGTCAACGTAGTGATGGAAGAACTATATTTTTAGGTCAACGCAGTGATGGAAGGACTATATTGTTATGTCAACGTAGTGATGGAAGAACTACAGTTGAAGTCGGAAGTTTACATACACTTATGTTGGAGTCATTAAAACTCGTTTTTTTCAACCACTCCACAAATTTCTTGTCAACAAACTATAGTTTTGGCAAGTCGGTTAGGACATCTACTTTGTGCATGACACAAGCAATTTTTCCAACAATTGTTTACAGACAGATTATTTCACTTATAATTCACTGTATCACAATTCCAGTAGGTCAGAAGTTTACATACACTAAGCTGACTGTTTCTTTAACCCTGCTTGGAAAATTCCAGAAAAGGATGTCATGGCTTTAGAAGCTTCTGATAGGCTAATTGACATCATTTGAGTCAATTGGAGGTGTACCTGTGGATGTATTTCAAGGCCTACCTTCAAACTCTGTGCCTCTTTGCTTGACATCATTGGAAAACTAAAAGAAATCAGCCAAGACCTCATAAAAAAATTGGAGACCTTCACAAGTCTGGTTCATCCTTGGGAGAAATGTCCAAATGCCTGAAGGTACCAGGTTCATCTGTACAAACAATAGTATGCAAGTATAAACACCATGGGACCACGCAGCCGTCATAATGCTCAGGACGGAGATGCGTTCTGTCTCTTAGAGATGAAAATATTTGGTGCGAAAAGTGCAAATCATTCCCAGAACAACAGCAACGGACCTTGTGAAGATGCTGGAGGAAAAAGGTACAAAAGTATCTATATCCACAGTAAAACAAGTCCTATATCGACATAACCTGAAAGGCCGCTCAGCAAGGAAGAAGCCACTGCTCCAGAACCGCCATTAAAAAAGCCAGACTATGGTTTGCAACTGCACATGGGGACAACATCGTACTTTTTGGAGAAATGTCCTCTGGTCTGATGAAACAAAAATAGAACTGTTTGGCCATAACGACCGTCGTTATGTTTGGAGGAAAAAGTGGGAGGCTTGCAAGCCGAAGAACACCATCCCAACCTCGAAGCACGGGGTTGGCAGCATCATGTTGTGGGGATGCTTTGCTGCAGGAGGGACTGGTGCACTTCACAAAATAGATGGCATCATGAGGGAGGAAAATTATGTGTATATATTGAAGCAGCATCTCAAGACATCAGTCAGGAAGTTAAAGCTTGGTCGCACATGGGTCTTCCAAATGGACAATGACCCCAAGCATACTTCCAAAGTTATGGCAAAATGGCTTAAGCACAACAAAGTCAAGGTATTGGAGTGGCCATCACAAAACCCTAACCTCAAACCTATAGAAAATTTGTGGGCAGAACTGAAAAAGCATGTGCGGGCAAGGAGGCCTACAAACCTGACTCCGTTACACCAGCTCTGTCATGAGGAATGGGACAAAATTCACCCAACTTATTGTGGGAAGCTCGTGGAAGGCTACCCAAAACGTTTGACCCAAGTTAAACAATTTAAAGGCAATGCTACAAAATACTAATTGAGTATATGTAAACTTCTGACCCACAGGGAATGTGATGAAAGAAATATAAGCTGAAATAAATCATTCTCTCTACTATTATTCTGACATTTCACATTCTTAAAATAAAGTTGTGATCCTAACTGACCTAAGACAGGCAATTTTTATTAGGATTAATTGTCAGGAATTGTGAAAAACTGAGTTTAAATGTATTTGGCTAAGGTGTATGTAAACTTCTGACTTCAACTGTATATTGTTAGGTCAACGTATAGTGATGGAAGAACTATATTGTTAGGTCAACGTAGTGAAGGAAGAACCATATTGTTTTAGATTATCAAGTGAAATCAATCAAGCGTGATGGCACAATTGGGGTGGGGTATTTTTTTTATCGTTTTGCTACGAAAGTGTCATTATTGTAGCATTAGGTTGTAATTAAAGTGCGTTGGTGGCCAGGTAGGCGTAATATCCAGTCTGATTGTTTAACAACATGGAGGATTACTGATCAGTGTTACAACACAGCGTGGTCTTACCCCACTAACAATAATGAGATTTGCAGCTCTTTACCATCCCACACACAGACACAAAGGAGGGGGATTGACTCTGGGATCACACTTAACAGAGAGAGGGAGGGAGAGCTAAGCTGTTTAAGAGTCCCGGTCTAGCCTAGTCCACCCTAGAGCCCTCTGTGCTTGAGAGGAAGAGACACTATGCGACCGAAAGTATATGTGGACACCTGCTTGTCGAACATCTCATGCCAAAATCATGGGCATTAATATGGAGTTGGTCCCCCCCTTTGCTGATATAAGAGCCTCCACTCTTCTGGGAAGGCTTTCCACTAGATGTGGGGACTTTCTTCCATTCAGCCACAAGAGCATTAGTGAGGTCGGCACTGACGTTGGGCGATTAGGCCTAGTTCGCAGTCGGTGTTCCAATTCATCCCAAAGGTGTTCATGTGTTCGATGGGGTTGAGGTCAGGACTCTGTGCAGGCCATTCAAGTTATTCCACACCAATCTCGACAAAACATTTCTGTATGGACCTCGCTTTGTGCACATTGTCATGCTGAAACAGGAAAGGGCCTTCCCCATAATGTTGCCACAAAGTTGGTAGTACAGAATCATTGTCTAGAATGTCATTGTATGCTGTAGCATTAAGATTCCCCTTCACTAGAACCAAGAGGCCTAGCCCGAACCATGAAAAACAGCTCCAGACCATTATTCCTCCTGCACCAAACTTTACAGTTGGCACTATGCATTTGGGCAGGTAGCGTCCTCCTGGCATCCGCCAAACCCAGATTGGTCTGTTGGACTGCCAGATGGTGAAGTGTGATTCATCACTACAGAGAATGCGTTTCCACTGCTCCAGAGTCCAATGGTGGTGAGTTTTACACCACTCCAGTCAACGTTTGGTATTGCACATGGTGATCAAAGGCTTGTGTGCAGCTGCTCGGCCATGGAAACCCATTTCATGAAGCTCCTGACAAACAGTTGTGCTGACGTTGCTCCCAGAGGCAGTTTGGAACTCGGTGTTGAGTGTTGCAACTGAGGATAGATGATTTTTATGCGCTACGCGCTTTAGCACTCTGCGGTCCTGTTCTGTGAGCTTGTGTGGCCTACCACTTCGTGGCTGAGCCGTTGTTGCTCCTAGATGTTTCCACTTCAAAGTAACATCACTTAAAGTTGACTGGGAGCACCTCTAGTAGGCCAGAAATTTGATGAACTTGTGTTGGAAAGGTGGCATCCTATGACGGTGCCACGTTGAAAGTCACTGAGCTCTTCAGTAAGGCCATTCTACTGCCAATGTTTGTCTATGGAGATTGCATGGCGGTGTGCTCAATTTTATACACTTGTCAGCAACGGTTGTGACTGAAATAGCCGAATCCACTATTTTGACAGGGTGTCCACATACTTTTGTATATATAGTGTAATTTGCGGAGGCGCTCCTCAGTTTAGCCCAAGTCCCAGAGGTGGGCCTGTTGTACAGCTGTGTCTGAGAAAAGCCCTGGGCTCTGTATGAATACTGTAAAAGTGCACCCTTCCTGCGTCCCTTCCAATTACTGATTCAACACAGCTGTATAGATGAAAGAATGGGTTCCACTACACTGATTCAACACAGCTGTATAGACGAAAGAATAGGTTCCACTACAGTATAATGATTCAACACAGCTGTATAGATGAAAGAATGGGTTCCACTATACTGATTCAGCTTTAGCTGTATAGATGAAAGAATGGGTCCCACTATACTGATTCAACACAGCTGTATAGATGAAAGAATGGGTTCCACAACATGGCTTTCACCTATCCTGTCTGGTCAGATCTGCGATTACCTCATCGAAGGGAAGAGAATGAATGATCTCAAAGAATAGGTAGAATTAAGAGGTTATCCCTTTAGGGCAAGTAGCTTGGCAGAAAGTAGTCAAACACACACAGACAACATTTTATGTAGATCTAAGTAGAGTCACAGAGAAGACAATACAAGCACTTCATATAAATGCATTTTCAAAGCATTGAAATAGAGCCGTTGTTAGAGGAGGAGGTGGGGGGAGGTGACCCCTGAGAGTGTACTGCTGTCGGTGTGACTCGTGACTGCGAGGGGAATTGGATACGCCAAGCTCAGGCTGACTCCTGGGATACACAGAGAGAGAGAGAGAGAGGATCATTTAACAAGGAGATTATCCAGCAAAAGCCCCAAGGGCAGGGAAGAACTGTTAAAGTGTAAATGATGGAAGGGTCGCACGCAAGTACAGTACGTACGTACACACACAGTATGCAAACCCACACAGTCATACAGTATGCAAACCACACAGTCATACAGTATGCAAACCCACACAGTCATACAGTATGCAAACCCCACAGACATACAGTATGCAAACCCACACAGTCATACAGTATGCAAACCCACACAGTCATACAGTATGCAAACCCACACAGTCATACAGTATGCAAACCCACACAGTCATACAGTATGCAAACCCACACAGTCATACAGTATGCAAACCCACACAGTCATACAGTATGCAAACCCCACAGTCATACAGTATGCAAACCCCACAGTCATACAGTATGCAAACCCACACAATCATACAGTATTGCAAACCCACACAATCATACAGTATGCAAACCCACACAGTCATATAATATGCAAAACCACACAGTCATACAGTATGCAAACCCCCACAGTCATACAGTATGCAAACCCCACAGTCATACAGTATGCAAACCCCACAGTCATACAGTATGCAAACCCACACAGTCATACAGTATGCAAAGGACCTGCTAACCTCAAAGACCCAGAGGCCAAATTCCGCTTCCCCAGAATATTTGTCAACACAGAGGACAATTATGAGGAGCTGCATCTGATTGTTTATAAGGTGAGGAGATGTCTGCGTCCCAAATGGCAACATATTCCCTATATAATGCACTACTTTTAACCAGGGCCCATAGGGCTCTAGTCAAAAGTAGTGGAAGGCTCTGGTCAAAAGTAGGACACTATATAGGGAAAGGGGGGAGTTATTTGGGATGCAACTAAGGAGAAGGGAACTGTGGTCTTGAGTCCCGCTGGTTAGTAGGAACTCAGTAGCATTAATTATGGAAATCACCCAAAGCGGCTTTTTTTTATGTTTTAAAGAGAGCGAGATTGGTAGTACTCCCAACCCATTATTTGTTTGGCAGACAATTTGGTAATCTGGTATTATTTCATAACTGAAGGACAGAGGGAGGGTTTGACCCAAGTTGACCTCTTTGTTGGGAATAGACAGCTTTGTTCTCTGGTCTCTCAAATGGCTTCTAAATTCAATATATTTGGTAAGTTCTAAATTATAGTATTCCTTTCTCTAGACCCATTATATTCAAACGGCACATTGCTTTATTTCAGGCGATGAGTGCAGCGGTTTGTTTTATGATCAGTGGCGAGTATCTTCTCATATCATATAGTAAAACCCCCCCCTTCTAAACATCTGGGTTGATGCTTATTACATTTTCTTAGTCTGCTGTTCTTGCGAATATAGCAATGGCAAATTATTGGCAAAATATTATGTGGACTGTGAAAAGGAAAAAACCTAAAGTTCCTAAATCCATTCTACTAATTCTAACTGTATGGTCATATTCTCTCCCAGTGTCGGTGGAGCTGACGAGGGAGTTCTGTGAGCAGCTGGATGGCCTGGTGGGTCCTCAGCTCACCCTGCTGGCCTCAGACGTATGTGAACAGTACAACGTCAACCGCAGGATATCAGGGTCAGTACTGTCACTTTAATCCGCAAAGCCTCTAACCTCCACTCCAATTCCTCGGCCTGTGTTGCTTCAACATGCAATGGAGATTACGGTCCGAAATATTGAAAGAGGTATATAGTCGAACGACCCCTCATTAAACTTAGCATCTGGAACCAAATCTCACATGTGCGCTTGCCAACTTCGTCTGTCACAAGAGACTTACCCCTTATAAATACAACAACTAGAGACTATTGTCACAGCATGCACTGAAGTGGAGCTTGCCCTTATCTGGAGCAATTGAATGTAATTGAATTTGGACTGGAAGATTGTTCAGCAGCCAAACAGTTTTATTTTAGCTGTTTTAACACAAGCCACTTCTCTGTTGTCAGGATGGGTACCACCAGCCTATTTCCGCAACATTTAAGCGTGTTGAAGCACGAGAATAACCTTCTCTACCGTTGTTGTCTTGTAGCTACCCAGTTTAGCAATGTGAAGCGCACCTGCGCAGATACTCTGTGTGACTCTGAGAGCAAAGTCTTGCATCGTGCTCATCTCAATATCTGCGGTGCTGCGTCTACCCTTAACATAACATGTTGTGCTGGCAAGGATATTTTAGTTTCATATTGGCCTTTCCAGTACGGTTCCAGCAACTCCGTTGAATGAGCAAGCAGGCTAGCACAGTACAGTTCTGCTTGGCTCTGCTCATCTTGACTCAGTAGTGTGAAAAGGTTGTTTGACTCTCAACTCATCCTTGTAATTATCGTCATCCTTTCCCTCTGTGTTGCTGCAGGCCGGACAAGGAGCCCCAGTTCAAGTTCATTTACTTCAACCACATGAACCTGGCAGAGAAGAGCACCATCCACATGAGGAAGACTCCCAGCGTGTTTCTGACCTCCGTCCAAGCAGACATGAAGATTCTGGGAGACATCAACTGTGACTTTGCCCGGTAAGCACTAAGTACAACAACAATGTATCACAACAAAACTACAACCCTATTAGGGTTAGCTCTCTGAGGCTTAGTTTTGACAGCTCTCTGTGAGTAGAGTATATTATAGTGTCCTTTTGTTCATGTCCTTTTTGTATGTTGCCTCAGGGTTGATGAAGATCAA
Organism: Oncorhynchus tshawytscha; assembly: GCF_018296145.1. NCBI lineage: Eukaryota > Metazoa > Chordata > Actinopteri > Salmoniformes > Salmonidae > Oncorhynchus > Oncorhynchus tshawytscha. The sequence goes on from NC_056455.1 coordinate 1,023,419, forward strand.
GAGATCATTGTGAAGGCAATGACAGACTACTGGGTGGTCGGCCAGAAGTCGGACCAGAGAGAGCTGTACGTCATCTTGAACCAGAAGAATGTCCATTTGTTTGAAGTTAACGGTAGGTCCAACATAGATAGATGGAAGAATTAAGGATTTTTTGGAGCTCATCTCACGTTTTCTTGGTATGCTTGCTTATCCCAACAGAAGAAGTGAAAAGGCTCTGTGCGACACAGTTCAACATTTTCTTCTTGGACTGAAGGAAGGAAGGAAAGAAAGAAAGAACTGCTCAAAGAAGAACAAGAACGAGAGACCGAGAGCGAAATGGACTGTTTCACCACATTAAAACTATCAGCATTGCAGGGTAGTATGACAGCATCAGTGTAATGCAATAATTGCGTAGATTATGTAAGGGTTCGACCAAACCATGAAAATGCCCCGCACACGTCCCTCCGTGGGGTTAGGTCCAGAATCTATTTAGTAACCACATTAGAGGCCTGTTAGAACACACACTTCTTGCACAGTCTTCACATTTTGCTGCCTTAAAATGAAATATAAAAAGGGAGTAAGTAGTTTGGTTTCTTACAGATCTACGCAACTCTACATTTTCAAAGAGAAAAAGTTATTGACAATTTTCTAATTAATACAAAAATGAAGGTGTCTTCACATCCCAGAGTTAATACTTGGTGGAAACACTGTTGGCAGCCATTACAGCTGTGAATAAATTGGAATAAGATTCTACCAACTTTGCACAACTCTTAGGGCAACATATGTCCATTGTTTTTGTCAAAATTTCTCAAGCTCGGTAAATTTGGACAGCTCAGTAATAATGGACAGCAATATTCAAACCTTGTGTCTGATTTTCAAGCACATTTAAGTCAGGACTGAGACTAGACCACTCAGGTGCACTCAACACCTATTGTAAAGCCACTGTGGTGTGTTTTCTGGGGCGGGTTTTCCTTTATCGTTTTCCCTGGCTTTGCCCCCTTCATATTTATTTTGCTCCTGACAAACTCCCCAGTCCCTGCCGGTGACAAGCATACCCATAACATGATGCTGCCATCCCAATACATCACAGCTATAGAGTTTTCTTTTTCTGCAGGACAATTACACAAATTATAATGCCAAAAACACCAGAATGGCTTCCCAAAGGTGTTGAGTGTTCCAGATTGGTCCAGTTAAATCTGCTTTAAAAAAAATCTGAGACAAGATTTGAATATTGCTGTCAATCAATGATTCCCAACCAAATTTGCTGAGCTTGAGAAATTTTTACAAAAACAATGGATATATGTATTTTGAATATTTTATTAGGATCCCCATTAGCTCTTGCAAAAGCAGCAGCTACTCTTCCTGTGGCCCACACAAAGCATGAAACATGACAGAATATTAATAGACAAGAACAGCTCAAGGACAGAACTACATCAATTTAATATGTTGCCCTAAGTGTTGTGCAAGGTTGGTAGAATCTTATTCAAAATTATTCACAGCTGTGATGGCGGCCAAAAGGTGCTTCCACCAAGTAGAAATTCTGGAGTGCGAAGACCTATTCAAATGCATACTCATTTTTTTATATTTCTTAGTCATTTGGAAAATGTTCTTGAATTTTTCTTTAACTTTGAAAACATGGAGTAGATTGTGTAGATCGATATGATTATTTTTTTATGTTATCCCTTTTTAGATTTAATCTTAAGGTAGCAAAATGTGAAGACCGTCCAAAGGGGTGTGTAGACTTTCACTAGCAACTGTACATTATGAAGGATTTGACAAATACTCACTTTTTTGTATCAGCTTTTCTAAATGTGTGCCTATGGTTGCATGGCCATCAGTGTTCCATTGATCTCTTACCGTATGTATAGTAAAACATGAAATAAAGAAGCTTTTCACATCATGTAATTTTAATTCTTGTAATTAAGAGTAAAATGATCAGAATTGTTTAGAAGCTTGCCCTAATGTGGATTATAAAATACAACCCCAACATTAAATAAATTAAGAAATTATCATTTTCCTCCCACGTAGCCCATTTCAACTACAGCCTAAAAATATATGTTCTGTTTGACAAGGGAATGCTCTCCTAACTGTAACGCCAAAACATGATACAAAGGTTCTCAGAAGGTTTTTTGCTAACATAGACAGTGTTCCCCCAACTAATGGAAAACTGGACACTCATAAGTTAGGGGAACATTACAGATAACATTACAGGGGGGTTTCCCCTAGGTGCAGATCTATACTGAACAAAAATATAAACGCAACATGTAAAGTGTTGGTCCCATATTTCATGAGCTGAAATAAAAGATTCCAGAAATGTTCCATATGCACAAAAAGCTTATTTCTTTCAAATGTTGTGCACAAATTTGTTTATATCAATGTTAGTAACAATTTCTCTTTTGCCAAGATATGCCACACCTGTCAGGTGGATGAATTATCAAGAAGTTGATTAAACAGCATGATCATTATACAGGTGCACCTTGTGCTGGGGACAATAAAAGGCAACTCTAAAATGTGCAGTTTTGACACACAACACAATGCCACAGATGTATTGTGTTTTAAGGGAGCGTGCAATTGGCACGCTGACTGCAGGAATGTCCACCAGAGCTGAATGTTCATTGAATGTTAATTTCTCTACCATAAGCCGCCTCCAATGTCGTTTTAGAGAATTTGGCAGTGCTTCCAACAGGCCTCGCAACCGCAGACCAAGTGTAACCTCCACATCCAACTTTTTCACCTACGGGATCATCTGAGATCAGCCACCCGGACAGCTGATGAAACTGTGGATTTGCACAACCAAAGAATTTCTACACAAACTGTCAGAAACGTCTCAGGGAAGCTTATCTGCGTTCTCGTTGTCCTCACCAGAGTCATGACCTGACTGCAGTTTGGCGTCGTAGTCGACTTCAGTGGGCAAATACTCACCTTCGCTGGTCACTGGCACGCTGGAGAAATGTGCTGAATCCCGGTTTCAACTGTACCGGGCAGATGGCAGACAGTGTGTATAGTGTCTTGTGGGCAAGCGGATTGCTGATGTCGACATTGTGAACAGTGCCCCATGGTGGCGGTGAGGTTATGGTATGGGCAGGCATAAGCTACGGACCACGGAAAACAATTGCATTTTATCAATGGCAATTTGAATGTACAGAGATATCATGACGAGATCCTGAGTCCCATTGTCGTGCCATTAATCTGCCGAAATCACCTCATGTTTCAGCATGTCGCAAGGATCTGTACACAATTCCTAGAAGCTGAAAATGTCCCAGTTCTTCCATGGCTTGCATACTCAACAGACATGTCAACCATTGAGCATGTTTGGAACGCTCTGGATCGACATGTACGACAGCATGTTCCAGTGGGATAACCTTCCACAGGCCAAAATGAACTGTCTGATCAACTCTATGCAAAGGAGATGTGTTGTGCTGCATGAGGCAAATGATGGACATACCAGATACTGACTGGTTTTCTGACACATTCCCTTACCTTTATTAAGGTATCTGTGACCAACAGATGCATATCTGTATTCCTAGTCATGTGAAAGCCATATATTAGGGCCTCGTTTATTTTAATTGACTGATTTCCTTATATGAACTGTAACTCAGTAAAATCTGTTAAATTGTTGCGTTTATATTAACCTCCACCATTGGTGAGGAAAATTAGAAATTGACCCAAGATCAGCATCTGTGGGCAACTTCACTCTACTCTGTCCGGCCAAGATCTTACCACAAGTAGGTCCCTAACTGATACAGGGTCAAATATATTTTCAACGCCCCACTGGTTGAGGTTATGATTGCGAGTAGGATGATCTGGCCCTGGTGCAACTTCTACTGTTAAAGCCACCTGGCTCATATACATGAAGTAATTTCCACCTGGGAGATACTGTCTGTCTGTCTGCCTCATGGTTGTGCTGCTGACAACACTGTGACCGCCCTTTTGTGGTGTGTTGAAAGTACACCCAAGGTGAAATTTGAAACGATAAAATTGGAGATGATGAGAGTGGGAAACAGTTACATTCCATAGGACAGGACATAGAATAATCTTTATGTTTAATAGGTCTACATTAAATGAGAATAATGCCAGGGACACAGGCGCACACACACACACAAATGGGTGCCAGACTTTGAAAGTTAGGGTGCTAAAACATACCTTTACACTGATATTTCGAAAGTGGGGGTGCAGCTGCTATGTTTTGCTAGATTGCTCAAGCGCCGATGCACCCACACAGAGAGATAAAGAAAATAGAGGGGAGGGAGTTCAAACTTTGGTTCAGTGATGACGCCATGACTTCTAGGCTTGTTGTACATCGATTACCCCTCAGGTACTTACAGTTGTTTTGCCCACAAACACACACGTCAAAGTATCTCAGAAAGTGTTCGAAATCATTAGCCTAGCAGCGCGACGCTCGCGACTGGAAATCAGTCACATTGGCATTGCCTAGCAGAATTTAGATTTTTCAAAACTGCCCCGCCATGTTGTTATTTTGAGTTAACGAGAACCCACGTCCAGAAAGCGTGCTAGCTGGACAGTTATAACTTTGAAATCACCACTAACAACTACTTTTTCCAACAGGTAAGAGTGCACTATGTTGGTAAATGTTTCTCATTAACGTTAATACAGTGGCTAACATTGACTGCGCCTAACGTTATTTGGCTAGATAGCTACAGTATACATTCACAAGATAATCAATGTATTTGTCTATAAAACGTGTAAGTAGCTAGTAGTTCCAAGCATTGTATTTATATTTGTCACAGGATCATGGACTCCATGGAAGTTCGTTTCGGCCACCTGCGTCAGCGTGACGCCAGTGTGGACATGCTGCGGGTGAAGATGTTTCGGAGACGTTCGCAGTCCCAGAAGGTGAACCGAGACAAGGCCCTGAACAGCCGCAGACAGCTTGACAATCTCCCCGAGTTTGAATGTTCTCAACTGGACATGTCGGTTGCGGAAAATGTGTCAGTAGTTCAGGAAAATGTACCGAATGCAAAGCAAGTGAAAAGTGAGTTGTTTTTGTGTGGTGATTCAGTTGTGCATTCGTGGTTCACTTATTTAACAATCTAAACAGTATTCAATAGGTCAGGGGTTCCCAAACGTTTTTCATTCAGGCCCCCCTTCCAGCATTTGAAACCCCCTTGCACGCGCACGTATATTTCTATGGGCACAAGCACTGTACATGACACAAACTGTTCACACCCCTCTTGTTGGTGGAGAGAAAATGTTGCAGGGTTTAAGCTCATTTTCTATTTCTTTTGTCATGTGATATTTCAGTTACTCAAACATTACATCAATCTAAGGCTAAAAACATTAGTTGACATGGGCTAGTTGATCTCGACAATTCTGAAAAGTCATAAATAGCTCTTTAATGGTCTGCAATGACTGGACTTGCACGACAAGAGAAACTGATGATACACTGCCTACATTCTACTATTAATTTGAATAATCATTTTAAAGCTGGACTGAGTTCCTTTATATGTTTGTACCAGTCAAAAGTTTGGACAGACACCCCCTCATTCAAGGCTTTCTTTATTTTATATGTTATTACATTGTAGAACAATAGTGAAGACATATCTTTGAAATAACACATGGAATTATGTAGTAACCAAAAAAGTGTATAAAAAATGAGATTCTTCAAAGTAGCCACCCTTTGCCTTGACGACAGCTTTGCATTCTCTCAACCAGCTTCATGAGGTAGTCACCTGGAATACGTTTCAATTAACAGGTGTGCCTGAAGCTAATTTGTGGAATTTCTTTCTTCAATGCGTTTGAGCCAATCAGTTGTGTTGTGACAAGGTAGGGGGGTAAACAAGAAAGCACTATTTGGTTAAACAAAATCCATATTATGGCAAGAACAGCTAAAATAAGCAGAGAGAAATGACAGACCATCATTACTTTAAGGCATGAAGGTCAGTCAATCTGGAAAATTTCAAGAACTTTGAATGTTTCTTCAAGTGCAGTCGCAAAAACCATCAAGCGCTATGATGAAATTGGCTCTCATGAGGACTGCCACTGGAAAGGAAGATGCAGAGGATAAGTTCATTATTTAACTGCACCTCAGATTGCATCCCAAAATAAATGCTTCAGAGTTCAAGTAACAGACACATCTCAACATCAACTGATCAGAGGAGACTGTGAATCAGGACTTCATGGTTGTATTTCTGCAAAGAAACCACTTCTAAAGGACACCAATAAGAAGAGACTTTCTTGGGCCAAGAAACACGAGCAATGGACATTAGACTGGTGGAAATCTGTCATTTGGTCTGATGAGTCCAAATTTGAGATTTTTGGTTCCAACCAGTTGAGTCTTTGTGAGCTGCAGAGTAGGTGAACGGATGAACTCCTTGTGTGGTTCCCACTGTGAAGCATGGAGGTGTGATGGTGTAGGGATGCTTTGCTGGTGACACAGTTAGTGGTTTATTTAGAATTTAAGGCACACTTAACCAGCATGTCTACCACAGCATTCTGCAGCAATACGCCATCCCATCTTGTTTGTGCTTAGTGGGACTATCATTTGTTTTTCAACAGGACCAATGACCCAAAACACACCTCCAGGCTGTGTAAGGGCTATTTGACCAAGAAGGAGTGATGGTGCTGCATTAGATGACCTGGCCTCCACAATCACCCAACCTCAACCCAATTGAGATGGTTTGGGATGAGTTGGACCGCAGAGTGAAGGAAAAGCAGCCAACAAGTGCTCAGCATATGTGGGAACTCCTTCAAGACTGTTGGACAAGCATTCCTCTTGAAGCTGATTGAGAGAATGCCAAAGCTTTCATCAAGGCAAAGGGTGGCTACTTTGAAGAATCTAAAATATATTTTTGATTTAACTTTTTTTGGTTACTACATGATTCCATATGTGTTATTTGAAAGTTATTATGTCTTCACTATTATTCTACAATGTAGAAAATATTTGTAAAAAAAAAAAAAAGAAAACCTTTGAATGAGGGGGTTTGTCCAAACTTTTGACTGGTACTGTATACATACATACAATGATTAAACAAAAATATAAACACAACATGTAAAGTGTTGGTCCCATGTTTCATGAGCTAAAATAAAATATCCCAGAAACCTTCCATACCCACAAAAAGCTTATTTCTGTGAAATGTTGTGCACAAATTTGTTTACACCCTTGTTAGTGTGCATTTTTCCTTGCCACGATAATCTGTCCACCTGACAGGTGTGGCATATCAAGAAGCTGATTAAACAGCATTGTCATTACCCCTATGTGAAAAAGTTGTGCCACATTTAGTGACAATGACTCCAATCAAACACTTGCTGTAGTTGTTGATCAGTCTCTCACGTCTCTTCTCTGATACAGAGCAGAATTAATGGCCGTCATTGTAAATAAGAATTTGTTCTTAACTGACTTGCCTAGTTAATTAAAGGTTAAATAACGTTTATTAAATTTTTATTACACAGGTGCACCTTGTGCTGAGGGACAATTAAAAGGTCACCAAAATGTGCAGTTTTGTCACACAAAACAATGCTACAGATGTCTCAAGTTTAATGTGCAATTGTCATGCTGACTGCATGAATGTCCACCAGAGCTGTTGCCAGATAATTTCATGTTAATTTCTCTACAATAGGCTGCCTAAACTGATGTTTTAGAGAATTTGGCAGTACGTCCAACAACCGCAAACCACGTGTACCAAGCCAAGACCTCTAAATACGGCTTCTTCACCTGCTGAATCGATACTAGCCACCCGTACTGCTGATGTGCAAACCCACAGTTTCAATCTAAGACTTTCTGCTCAAACTGTCAAAAATCGTCTCAGGGAAGCTCATCTCCGTACTCGTCACCAAGGTCTTGACCTGACTGCAGTTTGGCGTCATAATCAACTTCAATGGGCAAATGCGCACCTTCGATGGCCGCTGGCACGCAGGAGAAGTGTGCTCTTCACTGATGAAGCCCGGTTTCAACTTTACCGGGCAGGTAATGGGAGCCATCGGCATGTTTGGTTTTCACCAGGCATAATGGGAACTATCTCATCCAAAAAGTTGACTCAAGTTTGCCAAAAAGCACCTGGAAGCACCTGGATGATTAAGACTCTTGGAAGAATGTTCTATGGACAGATGAGTCAAAAGTATAACATTTTGAATGACATGGGTTCCATTATGTCTGGCGAAAACCAAACACTGCATTCCACAGTAAGAACCTCAGACCAACCGTCAAGCATGATGGTGATAGGGGACGGTTTGCTGCCTCAGGACCTGGACGACTTGCGTTAATAGAAGGAACCATTAAATCTGCTCTGTATCAGAGAAGAGACGTGAGAGACTGATCAACAACTACAGGAAGTGTTTGGTTGGAGTCACAACCAGTTATTGAGTGTAAGGGGGGCAATTACTTTTTCACACGGGCAGAATTATGTTATTGTTATTTGTTCACTCAGGATCCCTTTAACTGATATTAGGTTTTGGTTGAAGATCTGATAATATTCAAAAGTAGAGTAAATTAGAAGGGTGCAAATGCTTTTTAACTGCACTATACATATATATATATTTATTTATTATTTTGTGGGGACCCCCACACCCCCCCTACTGACACAAGGGGTGTGCTCCCCAAAGTTTGGGAACCACTGCTCTAGGTAATGTTACTGGCTACAATATTTTATTTTCTGAAACTGTGGAGTATGTCTAAAACATGAGCCTGAGCCAACTTCACCCTCATGCCTCTTCATCCTCCACTCCCACTAACATTATGTAATCCCACACTGATCTATTTTCTCTCCAACTCCCTCCTTCTTTTTTCTCAGACGCTGCAGTGGAGGAGCGAATGAAAAAGCTTGCCCGCTACAAAGAGAAGAAGGAGCTTGTGAAGGAGAAAGAAAAGAGGGCAAGGGAGAAGAAGGGGGTGTTCAAGGTTGGGCTGTACCGGCCAGAGGCTCAGCCCCTGGTCCCTCTGCCGCAGGCCCCAGCTGCCACAATCAAAGCCAGGGTGAGAGGGCACAGCTTAAGACTGACTCAGTATACCGCTGACATGTCTATAGATGTTATATCCATCGTCCTTGGGAGTCACTGTTCAATCATTGATTTGATGAAAATGTAATTGACTCATCACCGGAGGATCAACTTCGATGTGCCCAAAATTCATTAGCATATAAGAACAGAAGAACTGGTGTTCTTAGTGGTTGTTACATGGCCATAACTTGGCTTTTCCCCCCCAACCAGGCAACAACGCCAGTGGTCCAGCCCCAATCCACCAGAGTGACTCGCTCCACCATGAGGCAGCAGGCCCCCAAGGTGACTTTTTCCCTGCCAAGTCTACATTTGTTCTGCACATGTCTTTATGTAAGATTTTCTGTTACATTATTTAGTCAAGAACTACGATAGCTGCTTTTTTGAATAACCATATAATTTACAATATGCAGTTTTTTTCATTGTTCCATTGACCTTGGCAACACAGCCTATTGACACTCTCCCTGTTTCAAGAAAAGGTTGGTGTTTCTTTACCCCCACTTTACCTCTAAAACAATTAGTCCAGCCTATATCATCTTTAAATTGTTTGCATGATTCAACACTTGCTGACCCTTGACCTCTACCTGGTTTTGGCTTAGTTGAACCAGCTGTGGTCAAGTCAGCCAGAAGGACCGGGATTGCTATTGTTAACACTCCAAACCATGACAACAATCTGTCAACTGTACTACACACAGCTATTCTTTACGTTACTCTCTACGCCTTTTGTTTTGCCAATTATTTGACCCTGATAAACATATCCTTGACTCGTAACTCATGACTGTTATTTTTCCACTTTCCTGCAGTTGAACCAGTAGTCAGAGCCCCAAAGGACAAACCTGCTCCAGCTTCCAAGACCAGATCAAATGCCAAGCAGTCTGCAGCACCACCTGTTGGCAGAGGGAGGAACACCAGGGGTGAGCATTGGCAGCTGACGTCCCAACCTTGTTATGCACCATTCTTTAACAACATTTTGCTTGCTTTTCGACATGTTATTTCTACATTCAAAAATAATGATTTGGCATTCTCTTTAGGAAATGCTATGAGCAATAAGCAGGCTGCTGTGAAAGTGGACAAGCCATTAGAGGAGCCTAGGGCTGCCAGCCCCACGCCACCTAGTGCAGAGGAGCAGAAGGATGTGAAGATGGTAAAAGACCTTGTTCATCCAGGTCCAGAACCTGTCTCAGCCCAGGCTGACTGCATCCCCCCTTCAGCCCGCACCTTGTCCTCATTCACCCCCAAGGGCTTTGTGTTCCAGGCCCCAGCAGGCCTGTCCTCCTTCAACCCCAACCCTCTCACTCCCCGCTCTGCAGACTCCTTTTTCAAACCCAGGTAACTTTGTGCGTGACTCCTCACATCTATGGACCTTCATCCTCTCTATGGACCTTTATCCTGTCTTCTCTTGACCTTTATCCTCTCTTTGCACCTTCTCGAATGCCATTCTCTTCCAATGGGTTTTAAGAAGTCGAGGAGAGGATTCGAGGAAATCCTTTTTATGGCAGCAGGTAGCCTAGCCGTTAAGAGTGTTGGGCCAGTAACCGAAAGGTTTATGGTTGGTACCCCCGCGCTGACTAGGTGTAAAATCTGTCCATGTGCCCTAATTGCTTCTGTAAGTTGCGCTGGCGTAAGAGCATCTGCTAAATTACTAAAATGTAAATATTTCTTCACTCTTTTCTAATCAGTCTATATCCCTCTAACATATTAACGCTCTCTATTCCCTTTCAATAAATGAATATTTACTAGGTTTAGTCAGATTCATTTCTTCAGAGAATGAAAACCTGGTTGATATACCATTACTACTTATTAAAATATGACCGGCTGTCATTTTTTAGCTTTGTGTATGTATTAAACTTTTTTCATCCTCTCCAGTGTCTCAGTTCTACACCTTGTTCCACTCTGGCCCTCTGATAACCTGGTGCCCAAAATGGAGCTCATTGCTCTCTCTCCTGCCAAGTCCCCTGCTCACTCCCCACCTCGCCCTTCTCCTACCCCTCGGTGTCTTCCGAGTCCCAAGGAACCAGAGCATGATGTGCCCTACTTCAGGTGAGGGTTAATATGTGAAAGCAAGTCAACAGCTATGTTCCTGACTCAGACTAGTATTGGTGTGTCATGTGAATGTCTGTCCGTGTGTCTGTCAGGTCAGTGGTAGTCAGTGAGACAGAGGCTGACAGAATTTTGTCAGCAGTGGGAGCCCAGGGTGGATGATGCCTCTGTCCCTGAAGAGAGTGAGTGACTCATGTGTTTTAACCATTATGTGCTGTGGATTCTGATTTCTATAACCAAAAATCCATCACACCACATTTCCTCAATGTATCCTTCTCTCTCAATACCTTTTCTAACTGTGTTGACCTCCATCCCTGTGAAGTGTGTGACCGTATGCGTACGGCGGTGTGCCAGGCCAGGCTGCTGATGAAGGAGAGGTGTGGTCAGTTCTCTGGCCTGGTGGATGACTGTGAGCTGGGCAGAGGAGAGAAGATCACCACCTGCACTGACCTGCAAGGCTTCTGGGACATGGTGTACTACCAAGTGGGTTAGTGACTAGGAGGACATGATCTCCTACGATGTGGGTTAATGAGGACATGGTCTACTGTGTGTGTAGAATTAGATGAACAAATAGTCAGACACTGGTGGTTATACTCTGTTTGTGCCTGTCTGTTAACACTACAGCTAAACTATACTAGCTACCTCTAGGAATAATTACCACCTAGATTGGGTACAGCATACTGAAAGGTTGAAAATGTGGATGCAAGCTTTCTAAAAAGGGCAACCCCTCTTCTCTCTCTCTCTCTCTCCACTTGTTTGGCTCTTCCACTTTCAGGTGGAGGACGTGAACAAGAAGTTTGGTGCTCTGAAGGAGGTAGAGTCTAAAGGTTGGCAGGAGGAAAGCAAACCCCCACTACGACAGAGGAAGGTGGTCAAGAAGCTGCCCTCTGCTCTGGTGGCTAAGCCTGCCAGTGGTGCTGTCGCCAAGTCTCGTCTGGCTGCAATAAAGGCCAAGCAGCAGGCTGCAAAGGCCAAGCAGGCCGCAGGGCCAGGCAGTGCTGTGGACGACCCTGCTCCAGCTCCTGAGGACCCCCAGGCGGAGACCCAGGCCCCAGAACCACTGGTGGTGGTGTTCCAGGTGGAGAGTCCTGCCAAACTCACAGGTGAGACTCGTACCTCCACCGTTCTTCCCCCAAGCTTCCCCTCAACTGCTGTGATGCTCAGAGATATGGAGGCAGATGAAGATATGTAGAATGGCAGGCAGAATGGCGGATTTGCTCGAACCTGGAAGACCCCTGACCTCTCCCTCTGTCAGTGTTTGAGGTACCTGGTAAAGCTGTATAGAGCTCGTTAGTTGGGCATGGACTGATTGCTGTATGGGCTGTCTCTTTCCAGGCTCTGTAAGGAGATCCACCCATGTATCTGCCATGCCTCAGGCCTGTTCAGTCACCAAGTTCTCCACCCCCAGCAGAACTCGCCACTCCAGCACTGCTGCAGCTGCACACACCTCCCCTCTCCCCCACTTCACCCATACCACTACCTGCTCCACCCTCACCCTTGCTCACCCCACCCTCACCACGGCCTGCTCCACCCTCACCCCTGCCTGTTCCACCCTCACCCCTGCCTACCTGTTTAATGCCACCCCACTCCGTACCCCTCACCCTGATCCTCAGTTCTACACCCCGGCCCCCACCCAAAGTAGCCCCACGAGAGTCTCTCTCTGCATCTCAACAGTCAAAGAAGCTCTGGACACCCAGTCAGAGGAAGTCCCCAGCAACCAACCAGAGCTAGCCTCCGTGCAGAATGTCACTCCTGACCAACCAGAGCCCGAGCGCATGCAGGAAGATGTAGCTTGTGACCATTCTGAGGTTGTTTCAGAGCCCACTGTTTGCCCTGAGGAGCACTCTGAGAGCTGTGAATCATCATCCAACACACAACAGCTGACCAATGACGAACAGCATTGAGAAGCCTTCAGCCAATCGGTGTTGGCCACAGAAGAGCCCAACCAATTAGAGCTCCAGGACAGAAAAGAGGCCTATGATACCAGCCTACCCATCTCATCATGGCTCACAGTCTCCTCAAGGCTTCCCCTCTCACCCTCACTGCCCCACTACCATGGAGCAGAGTCCTATCCAGTCAGGAGCCCTGATTTCAGCTTCACCCTCTCCCCCACCCCAGCCAGGCCAAGATTTACTGAGGCCAGCCAATCTCCCCTCTCCTCCCCCTGCTTGGTGCCCCCCTCCTCTCCTCCTGTCTAGGTCTCCCTCAGCTTCCCAGCTGATGCCGACGTACCAGGGACCGTGACTCCAGACACTTCCATCACAGAGGTCAGTGTTTTGTTAAAGAAGATGTCTCATCTTAATGTATTACTAAATTACTGGCAAGAGTTCATCTGGGTTTACTTCTCAAAATACACAAGGGTCTTCCGGGGTTGGACTTTGAGCGCTACCTCCAACCTGCAGTGAGGTGTAGCCTGTCACCACGGGAGCCAGCTGTTGCAGAGATGCTGTCGCCCATGGTGATAGACGTAGAAATGGAGAGTCCGTTGGCTCCGTCTGAAGAGACCCCTCAGGAGGAAGTGTCGACTCCCACAGGTACTGTGTGTGTGCTTGGATATGGTTAGTCTTAGATATTTGTATTCCTTATGGTTTTAATTTTCCTGACTTCTCACTCCCATCGCAGCATCTCCCAGTTTCACACAAATGTTCATCCCACGGATCACACAGGTTAACTTCCTTGTTTTACCCTCGTCTTTCTCTCGTGTGTGTGTGTGTGTAATATATATATTTATATTAGAACCAGTCAAAAGTTTGGACACACCTACTCATTCAAGGTTTTTTCTTTATTTTTTACTATTTTCTACATTGTAGAATAATAGTGAAGACATCAAAATAACCAAAAAGTGTTAAACAAATCAAAATATGTTTGAGATTCTTCAAAGTAGCCACCTTTGCCTTGATGACAGCTTTACACACTCTTGGCATTCTCTTAACCATGAGGAATGCTTTTCCAAGTCTTGAAGGAGTTCCCACATATGCTGAGCACTTGTTGGCTGCTTTTCCTTCACCCTGCGGTCCAACTCATCCCAGACTATCTCAATTTGGTTGTGGTCGGGTGATTGTTGAGGCCAGGTCATCTGATGCAGCACTCCATCACTCTCCTTCTTGGTAAAATAGCCCTTACACAGCGTGATGGGTCATTGTTAAAGGACAAATGATAGTCCCACTAAGCGTAAACCAGATGGGATGGCGTATTGCTGCAGAATGCTGTGGTAGCCATGCTGGTTAAGTGTGTCTTGAATTCTAAATAAATCATTGAGTGTCACCAGCAAAGCACCATCATACCTCCTCCATGCTTCACGGTGGGAACCACACAAGATCATCCGTTCACCTACTCTGCATTTCACAAAGACATAGTGGTTAGAACCAAAAATCTCAAATTTGGACTCCTCAGACCAAATGACAGATTTCCACTGGTCTAATGTCCATTGCTGGTGTTTCTTGGCCCAAGCAAGTCTCTTCTTATTGGTGTCCTTTAGTTGTGGTTTCTTTGCAGCAATTCAACCATGAAGTCCTGATTCACGCAGTCTCCTCTGAACAGTTGATGTTGAGATGTCTGTTACTTGAAATCTGTGACGCATTTATTTGGGCTGCAATCTGAGGTGCAGTTAACTAATGAACTTATCCTCTGCAGCAGACTATGGGTCTTCCTTTTCTGTGGTGGTCCTCATCAGAGCCAGTTTCATCATATAGCTTGATGGTTTTTGCGACTGCAATTAAAGAAACGTTCAAAGCTCTTGAAATCTTCCGGATTGACTGACGTTCATGTCTTAAAGTAATGATTGGCTATCTTCTGTATACCACCCCTACCTTGTCACAACACAACTGATTTGGTTACCACATGATTCCATATGTGTTAATTCATAGTTTTGATGTCTTCACTATTCTACAATGTAGAAAATAGTAAAAATAAAGAAAAACCCTCGAATGAGTGTGTCCAAACTTGACTGGTACTGTACATATACTGAATGTACAAAACATTTTGACACTGACCAGGTGAAGGCTATGATCCGTTATTGATGTCACTTGTTAAATCCACTTTAATCAGTTTAGATGAAGGGGAGAAGACTGGTTAAAGAAGGGTTTTTAAACCTAGTGTCAATTGAGACATGGATTGGCACAACTCAATATTCGGAAGGTGTTCTGAATGTTTTGCACACCCATTGTATGTGTGTATGATTTCATTTGGTGTTCTGAAATACGTAATTTTTTTTGTTTATTTCTTATTTTACAATTAGGTATGCATTCCTCAACTGACCCATGCTGTCCCCATTTCCTCTCCAGCCAGTTGAGTCAGACCTGTTGCTGTTCACCCCAGATCAGATGGACAGAGTGAGACAGTCAATGTGCACCAGTGACCTCATGTCGTTTACACTTCCCTCTGACAGAACGAGCAACTGATGAGACTGATTTGCATAACTGCTGTTGTATATTTTGCTACACTAGTTTATAGTCTCAAAAATATATATTTTTTTATATGCATTGTTTTATTTTAAACTTATAATTGTCAGAATAGTTTTTTGTAACTTTCCTTACACTGTTTTGTGCTATCTGTACCATTTTATTATTTAATACCAAAAAGGCACCAGGTAGTGTTAACTATTAACCACATTCTATATGGAGCCCAGGTGTTCTATACAAAATCAACAAATTTGCTACCAACAGATAAAACATTTTTTGTCTCTTCTTCTACAACAACCAAACAATGACTGAATCACAAAACACTTGTCCCACTCCTGGAACTAAGTGTGAAATGCATGTTATTGACATCATAGAGGGCTGTTATGACTGCTCTGAAAAGGTCCGTTTTTATCCAGGACTAGGTTTAATCTGGCCCTACAGTTGGTGGTCTAAGAATCTATTTCCTCTTCTTCTTGACTGCAGTGGCAGGCGACTGTTTGGTGATGACCACAGAGGTGGTGGAGGCCACAGGCGTCTGAGCCGCTGGAGACGGGTTAAGGTCATCCTCTGGCCCTTCTACTCGCTCTGCCTCCTCATCCTCTTCTTCTTCCCTCCGTCTCTCCTCCTCCTCTGCCTCCCACTGTTCCCTCAACCTGGAACATTTTTCATAATTGCTTTATTTGTTGTGGAGTTAACATGTAGAGCTTGTGTGGTGCTCACATCAAGGGCAGATTTCTTGGACTAAAAATATCACTTCCAATGGAGATTCTCTGGGGCATCATCTGGATACATTTTGAATACAAACTGGATCAAGGGGCCTCATGTTGTCTCAGTAGCTGCCTACCTGGCGTCTTCCTTGGCCTTAGCCAGAGCGATGCGGGCTAGTGCCGCCTGCCTCAGCCTCTCTTCCTGCACCTCCCTCCTCAGCTCCAGGCTGTACTCGTACGCTGGGAAGAACCTCTGGGTAAAGAACTGGTGGGTCCTCTGGACCCAGCTGTCCAGTTCAGTCTCAGCAGGGCAGGAAGTCATACCTGCTCCACTCCTGTCTTCAACAGGCTCTGGTTAGGAGACACGGCAGGTGTAAGATTGGCATGGCAATTAAACATGTCAATGATAAGATATGTATGTAATATCGTTACTGATTTTCTGAGGTCAAATTCTTCCAAATTAGTGTAGTATACACTGAACAAATATAAGTGCAACAGGGGAGAAGCTCCAGGTGGTATCTGATTTGATCTGACAGGTGTGGCATATCAAGAAGCTTATTAAAACAGCATGATCATTACACAGGTGCACCTTGTGCTTGGGACAATAAAAGGCCACTAAAATGTGCAGTTTTGTGACACAACGCCACAGACGTTATGAGCGAGGGTGTAAATGGAATGCTGACAGCAGGAATGTCCACCAGAGCTGTTACCAGAGAATTTAATGTTAATTTCTCTACCATAAGCCACCTCCAATGTCATTTTAGAATATTTGGCAGTGCATCCAACAGGCATCGCAACCGCAGACCTCCACATCCGGCTTCTTCATCTGCGGGGTCATCTAAGACCAGCCACCCAGACAGCTGATAAAACTGGGTTTGCACAACCAAAGAATTTCTGCACAAACTGTCAGAAACCGTCTCAGGGAAGGTCATACGCGTGCTCATCCTCACCAGGGTCTTGACCTGACTGCAGTTCAGCGTCGTAACCAACTTCAGTGGGCAAATGCTCACCTTCGATGGCCATTGCCACGCTAGAGAAGTTGTATTCTTCATGGCTTAATTCCGGTTTGAACTGTACCGGGTAGATCGCAGACGGCGTCGTGTGGCGAGCGGTTTGCTGATGTCAATGTTGTGAACAGAGTGCCCCATGGTGGCGGTGGGGTTATGGTATGGGCAGGCATAAGCTACGGACAACGGAAAACAATTGCATTTTATCGATGGCAATTTGAATGCACAGAGATATTGTGACAACATCCTGAGGCCCATTGTCGTTCCATTCATCCGCCGCCATCACCTCATGTTTCAGCATAATGCACGGCCCCATGTCACAAGGATCTGTACACAATTTATAGGAGCTGAAAATGTCCCAATTCTTACATGGCCTGCATACTCACCAGACATGTCACCCATTGAGCCCGTTTGGGATGCTCTGGATCAACGTGTACTACAGCGTGTTCCAGTTCCCGCCAATATCCAGCAACTTCCCACAACCATTGAAGAGGACAAAATTCCACTGGCCACAATCAACAGCCTGATCAACTCTATGTGAAGGAGATGCGTCATGCTGCATGAGGCAAATGGTCACACTAGATACTGACTGGTTTTCTGATCCATGCCCCTAACTTAAAAAAACAAAAAATATGTAATCAACTTATGCATATTTCCCAGTCATGTGAAATCCATAGATTAGGGTCTAATGAATTTATTTCAATTGACTGATTTCCTTATATGAAATCTGTTCAGTGTACTTATTGTGCAATCTACCTGAGCTGGGGGGATGATCATGGGGAGGGTGGTTTGACACTTTGGCCTCCACTGCTGATCTAGCGCCACCTGAGCCCTCTCTCCTCTCAGTGTCTGACGAGTGGGTTGCTGACCCACCACCTGACTCAAACACACGCATACACCTTCAACAATGCCGCAAAGATGTGACCAGTCAGACTATACGGATATGTGAGTAGAGGAAAGATATGTGAGGAGAACACACCCCCAGTCTGTGATGTGAGGTTGCCTGCTGCGTTGGGACTCTGTCTGGGCTCCATCTCTTCAGGTGTAGACAGCTGGAGAATCTCCTTGGATTTTCCCATCTGGGTAGAAAAATATTGAATTAACTAATTTAGACAAGGAATGGTCTCGATTTCCAGACCGCCATGTGAGATTATGTATAGATTTGACAGAGCTGATCAAACCAACCTCCAGTGATTTGACACTACCCACATCAGGAGAGATGTTGGGGTTTGATGACTTTGCAGTAGGTCCAGTCAGAGGGGAATGCCGCTGTGAGGACCTCTGTAGAGGGCTGTCTCTGGTCCTCTCCCCAGGGGAAACCCTCCTGGTGTCAGCCAGAGGGCAGCTTTCCATCTGGCTGTCTGAGGATGTCTGACCATCCCTCTGATCGCTAACCTCTGCACAGCCCAGCAACGCCTCAAAGAACTCCAGGAACGTCATCTAGAATCAGGTTCACCATCAAACTTCCAATTAAGTTATTTTTTTCAAAGCATCTGAGATTCTTAATGGAATGAAAATCGCTATATAATCGTATTATTATTCATCCTAAACAGCTTCTATCCTCTGGCCTGTTAAACTACTGCTCAAAAACTACTGCTTCCCCTCATACCTACGATGCAGCAAAAATCATTATTGATTAGATTTATAACTGCCACTACACTGCTGTTCATTGATTATTGATTGCCATTGGTATTTATTTATCCTGCTACTGGTCACTATTACTCCTGTTTACAGCCAAATACAGTTTTTCACAATTCCTGACATTTAATCCTAGTAAAAATAATCTGTTTAGGTCAGTTAGGATCACCACTTTATTTTCAGAATTTGAAATGTCAGAATAATAGTGGAGATAATTATTTATTTAATCTTTTATTTCTTTCATCACATTCCCAGTGGTTCAGAAGTTTACATACTCAATTAGTATTTGGTAGCATTGCCTTTAAATTGTTGAACTTGGGTCAAATGTTTTGGGTAGCCTTCCACAAGCTTCCCACAATAAGTTGGGTGAATTTTGTCCCATTCCTCCTAACAGAGCTGGTGTAACTGAGTCAGGTTTGTGGGCCTCCTTGCTTACACATGCATTTTTCAGTTCTGCCCACAAATTTTATATAGGATTGAGGTCAGGGCTTTGTGATGGCCACTCCAATACCTTGACTTTGTTGTATGCTTGAGATCATTCTCATATCATTCTCTTTGGAAGACCCATTTGCGACCAAGCTGTAACTTCCTGACTGTTGTCTTGAGATGTTGCTTCAATATAGCCACATGGCATCATGAGGCAGGACAACTATCTATTTTGTGAAGTGCACCAGTCCCTCCTGCAGCAAAGCACCCCAAACACATGATGCTGCCACCCCCGTGCTTCACGGTTGGGATGGTGTTCTTCGGCTTGCAAGCCTCCACGTTTCCTCCAAAACATAACGATGGTCATTATAGCTAAACAGTTATATTTTTGTTTCATCAGACCAGAGGACATTTCTCCAAAAAGTACGATCTTTGTCCACATGTGCAGTTACAAACCGTAGTCTGGCTTTTTTATGGCGGTTTTGGAGCAGTGGCTTCTTCCTTGCTGTGCGGCCTGTCAGGTTATGTCGATATAGGACTTGTTTCATTGTGGATATAGATACTTTCATACCTGTTTCCTCCAGCATCTTCACAAGGTCTTTTGCTGTTGTTCTGGAATTGATTTGCTCTTTTCGCACCAAAGTATGTTCATCTCTAGGAGACAGAACGAGTCTCCTTCCTGAGCGGTATGACGGCTGCGTGGTCCCATGGTGTTTATACTTGCGTACTATTGTTTGCACAGATGAACATGGTACCTTCAGGCATTTGGTAATTGCTCCCAAGAATGAACCAGACTTGTGGAGGTCTCCAATTATTTTCTGAGGTCTTGGCTGATTTCCCTATGATGTCAAGCAAAGAGGCACTGAGTTTGAAGGTAGGCCTTGAAATACATCCACAGGTATACCTCCAATTGACTCAAATTATGTCAATTAGCCAATCAGAAGCTTCTAAAGCCATGACATCCTTTTTCCAAGCTGCTTAAAGGCACAGTCAACTTAGTGTATGTAAAATTCTGTCCCACTGGAATTGTGATACAGTGAATTAAAATTGAAATACTGTCTGTAAACAATTGTTGAAAAAATGGCTTGTGTCATGCACAAAGTAGATGTCCTAACCGACTTGCCAAAACTATAGTTTGTTAGCAAGAAATATGTGGAGTGGTTGAAAAACGAGTTTTAATGACTCCAACATAAGTGTATGTAAACTTCCGACTTTAACTGTATATATTACCATTAGTACGCTGAGTATATCAAACATTAAGAACACCTTCCTAATATTGAGTTGCAACCCCTTTTGCCTTCAAGAACAGCCTCAATTCGTCAGGGCATGGACTCTACAAGGAGTTGAAAGTGTTCCACAGGGATGCTGGCCCATGTTGACACCAGTGCCTCCCACAGTTGTGTCAAGTTGGCTACAGGGATGCTGGCCCATGTTGACACCAATGCCTCCCACAGTTGTGTCAAGTTGGCTGGATGTCCTTTGGGTGGTGGGCCATTCTTGATACACACAGGAAACTGTTGAGTATGAAAAACACAGCAGTGTAGGAGTTCTTGACACAAACCGGTGCGCCTGGCACCTACTACCATACCCTGTTCAAAGGCACAATTTCTGTTGTGCCCATTCACCCTCTGAATGGCACACATGCACAATCCATGTCTCAAGGCCTAAAAATCCTTCTTTTACCTGTCTCCTTCCTTTAAAATGATTGAAGTGGATTTAACAAGTGACATCAATAAGGGATCATAGCTTTAACTTGGATTATGCCTGTTCAGTCTGTCATGGGAAGAGCAGGTGTTCTTAATGTTTTGTACACTCAGTGTATATTACCATTAGTATTTATATATTCCTAACACCAGTCACTTTCCAGTTCTGTTTACATATCCCATCCATCGACCACTTATGCTGCTGCCATACTGTTTATTATTATCATTATTATTTATCCTGCTACCTGTTACTGTCTCCTAATCCCTGTCTACATATGCATATCTCCCTCAATACTCCAGTATCCCTACACATCGTCAATATGGTACTGGCACTGTATATAGCTTCCTCTCTTATTTGTGTTTCCTTTATTATATACGGTATTGGTCAACAGTTTGGACACACCTACTCATTCACGGGTTTTTCTTTATTTTTTACTATTTTCTACATTGTAGAATAATAGTGAGCACATCAAAACTATGAAATAACACATATGGAATCATGTAGTAACCAAAAAAGTGTTAAACAAATAAAAACATTTTATATTTGAGATTCTTCGAAGTAGCCACCCTTTGCCTTGATGACAGCTTTGCACACTCTTGGCATTCTCTCAACCAGCTTCATGAGGTAGTCACCTGGAATTCATTTCAATTAACAGGTGTGCCTTGTTTGTGGAATTTCTTTCCTTCTTAATGTGTTTGAGACAATCAGTTGTGTTTTGACAAGGTAGGGGTGGTATACAGAAGATAGCCCTATTTGGTAAAAGACCAAGTCCATATTATGGCAAGAACAGCTCAAATAAGCAAAGAGAAATGACAGTCCATCCTTACTTTAAGACATGAAGAATCAGTCAATACAGAAAATGTGAAGAACTTTGAAAGTTACTTCAAGTGCAGTCGCAAAAACCATCAAGCGTTATGATACTGGCTCTCTTGAGGACCGCCACAGGAAAGGAAGACCCAGTTACCTCTGCTGCAGAGGACAAGTTCATTAGAGTTAACTGCACCTCAGATTGCAGCCCAAATAAATGCTTCACAGAGTTCAAGTAACAGAACATTTTAACAACTGTTTAGAGACTGTGTGAATCAAGCCTTCATGGTCAAATTCCTGCAAAGAAACCCCTACTAAAGGACACCAATAAGAAGGCGAGAATTGATTGGGCAAAGAAACACGAGCAATGGACATTAGACCGTTGGAAATCTGTCCAACCGCCATGTCTTTATGAGAAGCAGAGTATGTGAACAGAATCTTCGCATGTGTGGTTCCCACCGTGAAGCTTGGAGGTGGTGGTGTGATAGTGCTTTGCTGGTGACAGTCAGTGATTTATTTAGAATTCAAGGCACACTTAACCAGCATGGCTAACACAGCATTCTGCAGTGATACGCCATCCCATCTGGTAAACATAAAGAAAAACCCTTAAATGGTACCCTTGACTGGTACTGTATATATATTTATTTATTTTATTAGTGTTACTATTTTGATATTGATTACTGCACTTTAGGGTAGAGCTTGTTCAGGATTTCAATGTACTTGTGCATGTGACAATAAAACGTGAATAAAACAAACTATTATTAGAAAGTTAGTGTCCCTTAATGCTGGTGAAGCTGTTCCACCACCTATTTAGCACGTTTGGGGAGTTGCAGTGACAAGATTGAAAATTGGGGAGAAAAAAATAAAATGATCAATTATTGAAGCATTTAGCTGACCTCTAGGTCTAGGTTGCAGTAGTAGCGGTCGTAAGCAGCTGGGTTCTCTACAGAGAGGATCTCTAGGAGTTTCCCTGTGGTCAGCTCAGCATCAAACAGACTAAGATCCTGTTGGTGGGACAGAACCAAGTTTCATCAATCAACTTACATCATGTAATGTTAGGGTTGTGATGGTCAGGAAAAACTCAGGGCTCTAAATATGAGCACCCATCACCACACAACATCAGTGTGTGGTCACATTAGTTGAACGTCACAAGTACCTTAAACATCCATATGAAGTGCCTGACAGTCATGGTTTGGTCAGCTAGGGGGGTTGGGTTGGCTCTGCAGAAGGCCTTGTAGATCTCCCAGCACCTCCCAATGTAGTTGACAGCAATCACAGCATGCATGGGGTTGGGGAACAACAGCCCTGCATTCAGTTTACAACAAGGAGAGCATGAATGTGGGTTACACTTGATAGAGTAAACAATGGTGTATACATGCGTACCTGTACCTTTTACATTCTTGGCATTAGGGATGATGTTCTCCCTCATCAGCTTGGACAAACATGCAACCAGTATGGTATCAGAGGGCCTGGGAAGGAGAGGAGAGGCTCAGGAGTAGAGTACATGGTGTTGATACGGTAATCACAGTGTTACTGCACAGGAGTAGGAGAGTAAGGGATAGCAATGTTGTCCTTACTCTATGTCCTTATGGTAGGTGTTGTAGGCCAGAACCACAACACAGCTGAGGAACCTTCTGAGCAGCATGGTGCTGAAGGGAGAGTGGATCTCCTCGGAAGGGACATCCTCTGCTTTGAAATTAGTTCACAAAACAAGAAAATGTAACATTGTAGACTCAAGTTCTGCTCAGGCTACCCCTGAGTCTCTATAATGTTATGTTGTGATGAGACTGAAACAAATTAACAAAGCAGGATGAATTGGCCAAACATGAAGGGAGAAACGGGAAATGAGGTGGTTATTTCTCCCTGGCCTTACCACAGATGTAGCGGTCGACCTGGGCCAGGGTGATGCCTTGCTGGTGGATGCTGCAGTCCTTGAGGAGTCTCCAAAGCTGCAGGCGGGACAGCAAGAAGGTATTGTCTGGGGACTGATCATGGCCCAGACTGCTGTAGAAGCTATAGATGGCCCTCAGCTCCGCTATGTGTCTCAGCACCACAAATTCCACCTGGCACACAGCGAGAGGGACAAATGGAGGCGCAAAAAACACCACCTGTGTGTCAACTCAGCGCAGAGTTGGGGTTGAAGCTATCATAACTTAGTTCAAGGATTGTTATAATATATGGAATCTAATTTGACAACTGAATTGACACAAATTGAAATGGATTTTCATATGCTGTTGTGGTCAGTCCCACTGACCTGTTTGAGCTGCAGGTCTCTCTGGTTCTCTGGGAGGTTCTCCAGCAGAGCAGTGATGTCCAGAGCCATGTCAGGCCCAAGCACGGCTGGACCACTGCCCGAGTCTCCTCCTGGTGCTCTTCTGGGGGATTCACCTGAAACACAGGACTTACTTTTACTATACTGGATAACCACATGAAAAATACAGGACCATTCCAGGGGGTTGATGTCAGATGAGTAATTTTATCAGACAGACATACATTTTTCAGAGGGACTTGGTGTACTTACCATCCTCAGGATGGGGAGTGTGCGTTCTAATCCCACTCAGATCAGGGGTGTTTGAACCATCCAGGCAGAACGCTGGGAACTCTGCCATGTGGTCATCCACAAACTCCCCTTCAAATATGCGTCCATTTTTAAAAATGAACTTTCCCTAGAATGTTTAACAAGATCTTATTATTTACACTCCATATTGACATCATTCAATTAGAATGATTACTCTATGGACATGTTCCCCCTTCACCTGTCCATGTTTTCTGTTGTCCTTCCACTCTCCTTTGTAAAGAGCCCCGCTTGCGTAGTAGAAGCTGCCCTGGCCATGCCTCAGCCCCTGGACAAAGTCCCCAGTGTACTCATTCCTTAGGGGATACTGAGAGCCTGTCACTCTCCTCAGGAACCATGTGTGGGTCCCTTGTCCATGCTGAAAGACAGAGGATGATTTATCAGTTATTTATGTGAAGTTACTCTAACCATGTTTTCTTTATCAAAAGCCAAATAATGGGTTTATTAATATATTATGTCATGGGGGATGAGGGTGATATGGTTTGACCTACCTGGACCCCATTCTCCCATATCCCGCTATACTGCTGACCCAGCTGCAGCCACCTCATCCTGCCCTCTCCATGTCTCACGTTGTTCCTCCACTGGCCCTCATACAGGTTTCCAGAGGGGTAACTTTGGCACAGCAGAGAGAACACATGCAAGGCGTATGACACTGATATAATTTAAGCATAAAAACACATTTGATGGGAGATCATTCACATGTGTAACACACTGTCTAAACACAAGTTCACCTACCATCGGACTCCCCATCCCTCTCTGTTATTGTTTACCAATTCTCCTTCATACCAGGACGTCGCTTCCTGGTTATAGTATATTGTACCCTAATAAAACAAACAAATATTGCAAATTAAACAACCCCACATTAAATAAACCTGCGGACAAGATGCAGGATTATCTGACTTAAATTGCTCACAACTGCAACAGGATCATACCTTTCCATGCCTTTTGCTGTGATGCCACTGCCCTCTGTATATCACAGAGGAATTGGCACACCTATATGTCCCCACACCATGGCGGATTCCACTGCACACCTCTCCCTCATAACAGCTACCATCCAACCAGGTGTATGTCCCATGGCCCATGGGCACATTGAATGCAAACTCACCCTGTCATTATGGGAATCAAATGGTTCACAGATCGCATCTGCAGTATAAGATTAACTAAGAAATAATACATCTTGTAAAGGTGGTGGACCAAAATACCTCATATTTCACGCCATCTGCCCATGTGTACAGACCATGTCCATGCATGACTCCTACTGAAAACATACCCTTGAAGAAAAACAAAGCTTATTGGTTTGATGTCATGTTTGCTGGTTCATTTTAGTCATCATGTAATGCATGCTATACAATGTGATATACACACCATATGGCAATGGCATAATGCAATACCTTGTAGACATGTCCTCCCTGAAAATATGCCACACCTTCTCCATGGAACTGCTCTCGATGCTTTTGACCCTCGTACCTGAGTGAGCACAGACTGCTTTTCATTGATAATGTAACAGTAGCTAGCTAACGTTATTATGGAAAAGAAACCCAACAACATGATATGAGACATTATTTCATGTTCATAGAAAGAGGCGAGTGATAAGCATTGGTTTACCTCTGGACAATAATATTAGGAAGAACAGGGACCTCATGAAATGCATCATCACTTATCTCAAGTTGTTTGTCGGCGAGTGGTGGTTGTGAAGGAAAGGAGGCAGTCATTACATCTGTTTCATGTCCCGACTCTTCATCTAACACATGTGGTTCTGATACAACACCAGCGTGGGAGTCATTTGACAAACATGTACTTAATGATTGTTCGGGAGTCGTTTTCTCGGGTTTTTTCTTTTTATCCCCTTTCGCCATTTCACCTGTTCATCCAGACGATGCAATTCCATAAACATGCCATGCGTCGCAACCGAGGCACCTGTTGCTAAGGAGCTCGGTATGGAATCCTCGGTACGGAATCCTCAGTATGTCAAAAAGCCAAGTCTTTACAAACTCACAAAGATGAATTGTTCTAATTAAAGTAGGTTTATGTACTGAAATGATCATGTGAGAGCATTTGTGTTTTGATTATTTTACCTAAAATAGACAATCGAAAATAAATGTTTAGAAATAAAAAAACTTTTTTTTAGTCAACATTTGAAAAAATATATATACTGTATATAACAGTGATTGATTTTACATAATGAGAGTTATACTTTTTTTGTTGTTGCTGAAATGCAACCTTAGTGTCTTTTCAGAGATATAGGAGCAGGCCAAAACTGTTGAGAGGTATTCAGTTGAGCCGGTCCAACTGGGTTGATCAGTCTTTTGAGATGAAGTTCAAGTTAGCAAGGTGTCTCATAGTGGGTCTGCCATGTGGGCAGTTCCATGGCTGCTCTATCTCCCCCATATGACCACCAGCTTCTTCATCTCACTGGTGCTCAAAGCTGTACAAATCATCACGTGGGAGGAAGAGTACATAAACATCATGGGGACCAGAGCTAAAATGAAAATTCTAAAGGAAACATATCATTTATGTATAGCTGGAAAACTTATGCAAAAGCACCAAACAAACATGTACACTTCAATCATTGCCTAACACCCATTATAACTGGTGCATTTCTACTAGCACTTCTTATTTAGTGCTGAAATCCAACAGCTCATATGTATCGCAAGTCATGGCCAACAAATCAATCACATCATAAATACATAAGCCTCACCGACTTCCTGCAGGCCCTGGAGGCAAACATCTGCCTGACACAAGACTGCCGACACATAACCCCCGGGCTGTCAATCAACATGAAGATGAGCTTCTCGATGTCCCCCAGACCAAATGTCCAGTTCTTACTTGTGGGCAGGGACACAAGCTTCACCCGCTCCATCACCTGAGCTGGAACACATAGCACAATGGAATTCAGAATCAGAAAACAGATAGGAGCCATACCCATGCATACTATTTTGAAATCTACTTTTTGGAAAGGTGCCATGCTAATTTCTTATGGCAGGGTATATTTTACCCCACTAAATATAGCAGTGAGTGAGCGTGTTGTATTCTATTTGATTTACCATCCGCATCTGAGGAAATCAAAGCCATTATTTTTTAAGATCTTAAGGTTCTCCATAAGAACGTTCTCGCTGACTGCCGTGAGCCTGAGGTGGAGATTCAGTGGACTGAAAACTTCATACATACAAACAAATGAAATACTTAACACAAAACTAGTACGTTTTTAGTAACCATCTAAAATAATTGATGAATGTCAGTGATTCATTACACGATGAGTCTCTGTCTTTGCAGCGCGGTGTTGTTGAAGCACTTCGAAGATGTACTTCTCATCAGTGGCGTGCTGGAAGGTCAGAGGAGGGTTTAGTTATGAGTTTAGTCATGATGAAGCACAGGTTAAACTGTCTCCATGTCCTAAATCTCCATGTCCATAAAACTGTCTTTGCTGTGGGGATTACAGAGGGAACATTTGTAATAAATGTAATAAAAAAATACATTAAATTGTGCCACTTTCTTTCTTCTTATTTTTTTCTGGTCAGATATAGTGTTCAGGAAAAAATATTGTCCTTACAATTAACCAACAAAAACAGCAGTTCTATTCCAACCTTCTCTTTCTTCAGCTCCTCCTTAGCACTCTGGTTCTCTCCAGGGCTGATCTTGGCTCCGGATCATCTGTAGCACAGCCCATCTTCAGCCTTCTCTCTATGCTGTTCCTGCAGCCTCTTCACCCTCCCACTCAGCTACTGTACAGAGAACTGCCCTCTTCTGTACACAGACTGGTTCGTCCACCTTAGATCCAGAGGATCCCTCAGAGCCCGCTGAATGTGTGGTCTTCTGTACACAGACTGGGGCGTCCAGGTTAGACCCAGAGGATCCCTCAGAGCCCGCTGAATGTGTGGTGTTGTTCTCTAAGAAACCACCATCCTCTAGTTAGGCCTTCTTGACGTTGGGACTGAGGCTCATCTCCTCAGACGTCTTTGAAAGATGTGGTTCAATTTGCCGGTCAAAGTGCCAA
Source organism: Oncorhynchus tshawytscha (assembly GCF_018296145.1). Classification (NCBI taxonomy): domain Eukaryota; kingdom Metazoa; phylum Chordata; class Actinopteri; order Salmoniformes; family Salmonidae; genus Oncorhynchus; species Oncorhynchus tshawytscha. The sequence goes on from NC_056455.1 coordinate 1,051,645, forward strand.
ACTGTGAGTTCCTTGTCCAAAGGTTCATCGAGCGCCTCGCTTTTTATACTGGGTTCGCTGTCAACTGTGATGTCTGGCAAGTTGAACCCTGTAGTAGCAGAGGCTCTCTGGGGGAGCTGTGCTCCGACGGGACGCTCTTTTACCAGAGTCTAAGTCGCTGTCTGGCGTCTTTCCATACCTGGACCGGTCAAGCACAGACTTGCCCACAGGAGAACATTTCACTGCACCTTGACTGGATTTCAAAAGAGATTGTAAACTTGGCCTGTGTGTGTTCTGACTCTTCTCAGAGCCTCCAAAGAAAGACTGCAGCTTCTTCTGGGTTGGACCAGTGTTAGCATTCTTTGTAGTGTTCGATTTAGCCCCAGTGCCTGGGCTGTTGTGCATGGAGAAAGCAGATTTTAAGCCAGCCAGATTGAAAGATGATCTGGGACTTGGAATCACAGGTTCAAAATAATATCCAGCTTTGGGAGGCGTTGTCTCAGATGGAACCACCTGAACTTTCCATGTCAGACGGAGGCTCTGCTGGGCTGTAGGAAGCAAGCGAAAAGGTCAAACTCAACATTCATTCAAACCGATGAAACATAGCAGGATCAAATCAAATGTTATTTGTCAAATGCGCCAAATGTAACAGGTGTAGACCTTACAGTGAAATGTTTACTTACAAGCCCTTAACCAACAATGCAGTTAAGAAACATACCTACAAAAAATAAAGAAATAAAAGTAACAAATAATTCAAGGGCAGCAGTAAAATAGCAATAGCGAGGCTATATACAGGTGGTACCGGTACAGAGTCAATGTGCGGGGACACCGGTTAGTCAAGGTAATTGAGGTAATATGTACATGTAGGTAGAGTTATTAAAGTGACTATGCATAGATGGTAACAGAGAGTAGCAGCAGCGTAAAAGAGGGGTGGAAATGCAAATAGTCTGGGTAGCCATTTGATTTGATGTTCAGTAATCTTCTGGCTTGGGGGTAGAAGCTGTTTAGAAGCCTCTTGGACCTAGACTTGGCACTCTGGTACTGCTTGCCGTGCGGTAGCAGAGAGAACAGTCTATGACTAGGGTGGCTGGAGTCTTTGACAATTTTTAGGGCCTTCCTCTGACACCGCCTGGTGTAGAGATCCTGGACAGCAGGAAGCTTGGCCCCAGTGATGTACTGGGCCGTACGCACTACCCTCTGTAGTTGTCATGCCCTGACCATAAAGAGCCGTTGTTTCTCTATGGTATAGTAGGTCAGGGCGTGAATAGGGGGTGATCTACTATTTCTATGTCTATCTTGTGTTCTCGTCTCTTTTCTATGTATGATTCCCAATTAGAGGCAGCTGGTAATCGTTGTCTCTAATTGGGGATCATATTTAAGTCGTTATTTTTCCCACCTGTGTTTGTGGGATCTTGTTTATGTTTAGTTGTCTGTTAGTACTTCATTGACTTTCTTTATAGTTTTTTTTTGTGCGTTTTCACGAAATAAATATGTGGAAACCATATCAAGCTGCACCTTGGTCCGATGATTCTAACGACGATTGTGACAGAAGATTGCACCAAACCAGGACCAAGCAGCTTGTTCAACAGGTGAGAAATTGGGAGAGAAAGAGATGAGAGAGATGTTGTGCAAGTGTGTTCTGCTCAACATCCGACCAGAGGATCCGGTTAGCAGGTTGGTGCAACCTGTACCGGCTCCATGCTTCTGGCCTTCAGTGTGCCTCCCCAGTCCGGTACGTCCTGTGCCTCCTGCCCGCACTCGCCCTGAAGTGCGTGTCACCAGTCCGGTGCCACCTGTGCCTCCTGCCCACACTCGCCCTGAAGTGCGTGTCACCAGTCCGGTGCCACCTGTGCCGGCCCCACGCACCAGGCTTCCTGCAACGGTCCCTGGTCCAGAGCTTCCGGCGACGGTCCCCAGTCCAGAGCTTCCGGTGACGGTTCCCAGTCCAGAGCTTCCGGCGATGTTTCACAGTCCGGAACCTTCAACGACTGTCCACGGTCCGGAGCCTTCAGAGACGGTCCATGGTCCGGATCCTCCTGAGACGTTCCACGGTTCGGAACCTCCAACAACGGTCTGCGGTCCGGAACCTCCGGCGACAGTCCACGGTCCGGAACCTAGGGGCGGCAGGGTAGACTAGTGGTTAGAGCGTTGGACTAGTAACCGAAAGGTTGCAAGTTCGAATCCCCAAGCTGACAAGGTACAAATCTGTCGTTCTGCCCCTGAACAGGCAGTTAACCCACTGTTCCTAGGCCGTCATTGAAAATAAGAATTTGTTCTTAACTGACTTGCCTAGTTAAATAAAGGTAAAAAAATTAAAAATGAAATGAAAACCTTCAGCGAGGGTTCACAGTCTGGAACCTGCAGGAACGGTCAACGGTCCGGAACCTCCTGAGACGGTCCACGGTCCGGAACCTCGAGATGGTCCATGGTCCGGAACCTCGAGACGGTCCACGGTCCGGAACTTCCTGAGACGGTCCACGGTCCGGAACCTCCTGAGATGGTCCACGGTCCGGAAATGTCAGCGAGGGTCAACGGTCCGGAGCTTCCAAACAGGGCGTCCAGTCCAGCTCCACGGCAGGAGCCCTTCTCTGCGCCGATGTCCGGTCCAGACACGGCGTCCAGTCCCACTCCATGACAGGAGCCTTCCTCGGCACCGATGGTTGGGAGCCAGAACTGCCTGGATGGATACCAACTACCGGGAGTCAATTAGGCCATTTGAACGGCTGGCAACTTGTCACCACGTAAGCTAAATTCTAGTGAATTTTTAAAGCCTTTGATACCGTAACTTGTAAAGCCTTTGATACCGTAATTGATTGATATTAGATATATTTAATGTGCAACCTAGCTAGATAAAGGGCTCTCTAGTTAATAGCCCCTATGTGACATGAGATGGACTTTTACAGAATATTCATTAGGACTATAACTTTTCCCAAAGTTGGTTTAAAATCCTTTTTTAATGATGCAAAAGTTATAGTCCAAATGAAAAGAAAGTTTGGGTGCCTTCTGCTCTGATGAAGGTTGGCTGGTCTTCTCCAGGTACCCTTGTTGTTCAAGACAGTTACAGTCACTCACACTCATTAAATTCTTATTGGAATCACTTACACTCTTAGCAAAAAGGGTTCCAAAAGTGTCCTTCTGCATTCCCCATAGGATAACCCTTTTTGGTTTCAGGTCTGGACCCCTTTGGGGAAAAGGTTATACATGGAACCGAATAGGGTTCTACTTGGAACCAAAAGGGTACTAACTAGAAACAAAAAGGGCTGTTTTTCTCCTATGGGGACAGCCGGAGAACTCTTTTAGGTTCTAGATAGCACCTTTTTTTCTAAGAGTAGAGTTGGCCTGGGCTACAGTTTATTGGTATAGTCGTAGACTGAATTGTACTGTTTCAAGGCATTGTTAATGATGGTTGATGAGTATTTCAATATAATTAGTAGAGCGTAATAAACTGTAATGAGGTAGGTATATTAACTAGATACAATATGTGGGTGGAATTTCATGTTACACACAATATTGATAATTATATTTCAGATTCTTGGCGACAGGGGACTCCTACAGGACCATTGGATTCAGCTTCCTAGTTGGATGGTCCAAGGTGGCAGGCATTGTCCCCTCTGTGGCACAAGACATTTGGGACTGTCTGGTTGGTAAATACATGCCTATCCCCAAGGAGGAAGACTGGAGGGCCATTGCTGCCCAGTTCCTGGAGAGGTGGAATTTCCCCAACTGTCTTGGCTCCATTGACAGGAAACATGTAGTAATCCAGGCTCCACTGTGCTCGGGTTCGCAATTCTACAACTACAAGGGTACATATTCAGTTGTACACTTGGCTGTTGAAGATGTCTTCTACTGTTTCCGTGTCATTGATGCTGGTGCTTATGGCAAGGGAAGAGAGGCAGGCACTCCAGGTGAGGGAGAAGCTGACCACCTACTTCTCACCGCCAGCAGGTGAAGTCCAATGGCAGTATGCTGTGGAGTGAAACGTCTCTTTTAAAGCCCCCTAACACCAAGGTTATTTTAAGAACCATCCACATTTGTCCATAAAATATAATTTCCCCCCCAGATTTTATGTCTCCTTGTCGCTCTTCAATTGGAAGTTATATTTAAGTGAAATTTGGGAGTAAAGACCACACCTTAACCCCTAACCCTCTCCCATTAACATCAGTATTATACACACCTGGCATGGTACATCATGTGAGCAGGACCTCTAAGGTTATATGACATACAGTTAGTATGATAACAATGGGGAAAGGTAACCTAGGGTCCATACAAATAGTATAGTTTTCCACCATCTTCACTGGTCTGACAAAATGCAGGTGGAAAAAAAAAAACTATTAGGAAGAGAATGTGTTTTTACTTTCATCTTGTCTTAGATCTGCAAAGGTGTTGGGAAGAAATAAGCAGATTAGGTCTAAATGAGATATTAATAAACAAATGAAACAACTGACGATGAAAACATAATTTAATAAGTATTCAAGTACAGGAAAGAACATGACAGGTATATGTTGTAAAAACATTACAAAAAATAAAAACTATTGAGAGGTGTGTGTGTACTGTATGTGCCTGTAAAAATATAAAAATGAATGTGTAATCTGTAAGAGAACAACAAGAGCATGTATTTTTGGCATAACTGCAGACAGATACAGGGACTACTCATAAAGCCTAGACATAGTAGGGGAACTTCAGACATGGCCATAAAGAGAGAGGGCAGGGCATTGGAGATCTGAGGTACATAGAGGAGTGGAGGAGGTGTGTGTCTGAAAACTAAAAGTGAATTTGGAGCCACAATACAGGTAAACACATATTTCACCTTTAGTCTTGTAAAAGAACAACAAGAACATCTGAATTCTCTGGTGTGTCAGTTTCAATTCAGTCAATTTTCATGCAATCTATGTACAACTAATAATGAATGCTATCCTAAGTATTGAGAAACTACTAACAAGGACATAGTAATCGCAATAAGAACAGTTACAAAATCTCAGTTGAGGACAGTGGGAAAATCTCAGTTGCAGTTCCTTGATTCCTCACGTCCTTTCCTTACCTCCCGCTCAAAACCCATGGAGGAGAAGGTCAAAACAACAACCAGACAATCTCCTCTTCTTGTCCTTCCTATGAGCTGGTCTGCTAAATTGACTCCATCTCTGGAAGGGATGAGGAAAACAACACTTACAAGCATAATATAACACCATAAAAGGTGAGATATATGTTAACTAAATACTGCTTGTATAGTGTAGTTAGTGGCATAAATATTTGAACAGTGTTGTAAAGTTGGTAATTCTTGCTGTTTACTCATGGAATTTCTATTTCAGATCAAAAGATGAATATGACAGGCAAATATTTAGACAGCAAACTGTTTTAGGATATTTTCTAACATAGAAACAACAGCTATACATTTGCCTCATATTAATCTGAAATACCAATTAGCCTACATGAGTATACTGTAAAAATGACCTACTTCACTGTCGCAATACTTATGACACCACCTGTGTTGTGGAGAAGAAGAAAAAAAACACACCATTGAACTCAGCATAGAAAAGCAGCTGATGAATTTTAACCTTGAATGCTGCTTTTCTTCGCTGAGGCAGCCTCTTCAGGGTTAAAACCAGGCTCATGGCAAAGAAGGTTTCTTCATCCTCCTTCCTGTGAGCATCAGGTTGGGCTGCATCCTTCTCGATGGCTTGGAGGAGCCTCTGCTAAAATGAGTTGAGTGGATCTGGGGGCTGGTACCGCCGATGGCGCCTGGTGTGACGTTGGTCCTCTTGGTTTCTCTCCACGGCCACATCCTGTTCAACAAGGTCCTCAGTGGTCACTTCCCGTGAGGGTCTTAATAATCTCAGGTGGTCATAGATCCAGAGGTGCTTCCTCCATTTCATCATCTTCCATGGCTGCACCGGTGGTGGTCATATTTGTGGATGATGTAGAGGGTCTCACTGCACCGGTGGAGACTGGTCTCACTTGTTAATGACGTAGAGAGTCTTGATGCACCCGTGGCGCCCACACTTGTGGATGATGTAGAGGGTCTCACTGCACCGGTGGAGACTGGTCTCACTTGTTAATGACGTAGAGAGTCTTGATGCACCCGTGGCGCCCACACTTGTGGATGATGTAGAGGGTCTCACTGCACCGGTGGAGACTGGTCTCACTTGTTAATGACGTAGAGAGTCTTGATGCACCCGTGGCGCCCACACTTGTGGATGATGTAGAGGGTCTCACTGCACCGGTGGAGACTGGTCTCACTTGTTAATGACGTAGAGAGTCTTGATGCACCCGTGGCGCCCACACTTGTGGATGATGTAGAGGGTCTCACTGCACCGGTGGAGACTGGTCTCACTTGTTAATGACGTAGAGAGTCTTGATGCACCCGTGGCGCCCACACTTGTGGATGATGTAGAGGGTCTCACTGCACCGGTGGAGACTGGTCTCACTTGTTAATGACGTAGAGAGTCTTGATGCACCCGTGGCGCCCACACTTGTGGATGATGTAGAGGGTCTCACTGCACCGGTGGAGACTGGTCTCACTTGTTAATGACGTAGAGAGTCTTGATGCACCCGTGGCGCCCACACTTGTGGATGATGTAGAGGGTCTCACTGCACCGGTGGAGACTGGTCTCACTTGTTAATGACGTAGAGAGTCTTGATGCACCCGTGGCGCCCACACTTGTGGATGATGTAGAGGGTCTCACTGCACCAGTGGAGACTGGTCTCACTTGTTAATGACGTAGAGAGTCTTGATGCACCCGTGGCGCCCACACTTGTGGATGATGTAGAGGGTCTGGCTGTAAAATTGCCACTTGTTGCCCTAGGCACAATAAATGGATCCAGAAAAGAAAGAATGTGGCAGAAGTGCCAAGGCTGCTGACCTGAAGCTGCTGATCCAGACCTCTTCTCTTTCTCTGCCCTTCTCTCTCTGATACCTGTCCCTGAGTCCTCTCCACTTCTATATAGACATGAACATGATAAGCCAAACCATCACCTAGCATAACTATAATTATTAGATAACTATCATTGACATGTCACCTACTATACACACACGGTTATCTGACCAAATTATTAGGGGTACAGTAGTATCTACCATTTCTATTTATCTGACATACACACTCACACTCTTTCAAGCATGATTATTTGGGCAAGTTATCAGGGGTAGTAACCAGCATAATTTATTACTATTTCTTTGTCACACACACACACACACACACACACACACACACACACACACACACACACACACACACACACACACACACACACACACAAAAAATTGGCTAGGTAGCTAGCTAACTATTTTTACTAAACACCCTCCTCATCCTCATGTTGACGCATGCGTCTCTCCGGCCTCGAGCGCTTGTTCGCGAGTGATTCTGTGTAGAGAGTGCAAGTCTGCCACTCACCTTTGAAAAGAAAAGCCCGTGTCAGTCAGTGATGGGCTACGATGACGATACATTATCAACATGGTATATATACAAGACAATAACATTTACACATTTATTTTTGACACCACACATCAGAAAGAATACGCATTTTAGAGATGGGCTCAAACGAAAAAGTACTGACTTTTTCAATGATTCACCCCAAAGTCATATATTTAGTCTATATTGTATTGCTTCCGGTTCACCCTATTTTTTTTTAAATATCTCAAGTTTGTAATTGTATGTCACCAATAAACATTTGTAGCGTTTCATCGTCATCATTTGCAAGGATCACATGATAAGGAACGAAGTGAGATGAAATGCTACAGGGACTATCTGACGTGTCCCACAAAATAATAAAACGAACAAGATCGAGTTAAATGTATTGCATAAATGGATAGTTACTAAATGTGATACAATCTCATCAATATATGATGATACAAAAGAAATCAGACTTAATTCGTAAGCTTCTCACAGTGGACATGAAATTATTCAACTGAATTTATGTTCAGCTCGTGGTGTTTTAAGACAAGACTTCACTCCCTTCATGTGTGTATTGTTCGGCAATGCTGAAACTAGGCGGTATGGGACTTTTCTGACGAGCTTTTGACGTGATTCTTTTAGAATAACGTCTACCTTAACTAGTTATGATTCATGCGGAATGGAAAATATTAACGCCTAAGTATTCTAAAAGTTAGGTCATATTTAATAGGTTAACAAGCTGAATCTTCCTAAATCGCCATGTTTAGCTCTCTGAACGTGCAACGAGGGGTAAGTTCAAATAGCAGCAGCGTGATCAACCGAAATCTAACCACCACCACCACAACCGGACATGAGTGCAGTGTGTTCAATTTGACCAACAGTGAAGATGACGACGAGGTTATATTTGACAGTAAGTTGACAGACACCAGACACTGTACAAATATGTTCATGCTAACTAGCTAAGCAGAATTGAGAAATCATGTGTGGGGCTGTGGGCACAGTCTTCCTGTCAGCAATCCTCTCAACCTACCTGGACAGTTTTGGGGGCTGCTTTTGATCCACACCACCATCACATCACCACGGGGCAGATAGATAGCTAGTACATCACAGCTGTGGCTACATCCCTCACATTTTTGACAAATAACTAATTTAGCTTTGACCAATCAGCTAAGTGAGAGATTTTTCTATAATGTTGTTTGTAGCCATGTCTTTCCTTCGCTCCTATTGGGTGGTTGGCTTCATGACCAATTCTGCAGCCCTAAAAAGATAACCTTCTGAGTCATAACCCTCTAGTGATGCAACCAGGTGCTAAAGGAGCATCTTAAACTTGACCCTAAAAAAACATCTGGGTCAGACGGTTTACACCCTTTCTTCTTTATAATCGCCAAGCTTATCTCTGACCTTTTTAACCTCTTTCTCCTCTCTGGCGAGGTTCCCATTGCTTGAAAGGCAGGACCGGTTCATCCTTTATTTAAAGGGGGAGATCAAGCTGATCCTAACTGTTATAGGTCTATTTCTATTTTGCCCTATTTATCAAAAGTGTTGGAAAAACTTGTCAATAATCAACTGACTGGCTTTCTTGATGTTTATAGTGTTCTCTCTGGTATGCAATCTGGTTTCCGCTCAGGTTATGGATGTGTCACCGTAACCTTAAAGGTCCTCAATGATGTCACCATTGCCCTTGATTCTAAGCAATATTGTGCTGCTATTGTTATTGACTTGGCCAAAGCTTTTGATACGGTAGACTATTCCATTCTTGTGGGCCGGCTAAGGAGCATTGGTGTCTCTGAGGGGTCTTTGGCCTGGTTTGCTAACTACCTCTCTTAGAGTGCAGTGTATAAAGTCAGAATATCTGCTGCCTCAGCCACTGCCTGTCACCAAGGGACTAGCTCGATCCTAGGCCCCACGCCCTTCTCAATTTACATCAACAACATAGCTCAGGCAGTAGGAAGCTCTCTCATCCATTTATACACAGATTATACAGTTTTATACTCAGCTGGCCCTTCTCTAGATGTTGTGTTAAACGCTCTACAACAAAGCTTTCTTAGTGTCCAACAAGCTTCCTCTGCCTGTCATGTGGTTTGGTAAGAAGAATGTCCCTCTCCCCACAAGTGTGATTACTACCTCTGAGGGTTTAGAGCTTGAGGTAGTCACCTCATACATGTACTTGGGAGTATGTCTAGACGGTACACTGTTTTTCTCTCAGCACGTATCAAAGCTGCAGGCTAAAGTTAAATCGAGACTTGGTTTCCTCAATCGTAATCACTCTTTCACCCCAGCTACCAAACTAACCCTGATTCAGATGATCATCCTACCTATGCGGATACCCAATTATGGAGACGTAATTTATAGATCGGCAGGAAAGGGTGCTCTCGAGCGGCTAGATGTTCTTTACCATTCGACCATCAGATTTGCCACCAATGCTCCTTATAGGACACATCACTGCACTCTATACTCTTCTGTAAACTGGTCGTCTCTGTATGCCTTCGCAAGACTCACCGGTTGATTGCTTATTTATAAAAGCTTCTTAGGCCTCATTTCCCCCCTCCCCCTATCTGAGATACCTGCTGCAGCCCTCATCCTCCACATACAGTGGGGAGAACAAGTATTTGATACACTGCCGATTTTGCAGGTTTTCCTACTTACAAAGCATGTAGAGGTCTGTAATTTTTATCACAGGTACACTTCAACTGTGAGAGACGGAATCTAAAACAAAAATCCAGAAAATCACATTGTATGATTTTTAAGTAATTAATTTGCATAAGGTATGTAAACACTCTTAAAGTGGCATTGTTTAAAGTGACTAGTGATCCATTTGTGGCCAGTGATTGGGTCTCCATGTAGGGAGCAGCCACTCTGACACAACACTCCGAGTAGCCTACAGGGAGGAGGTGAGGACGTCTATCATTGTTGGTAATCAAGCCCATTACTGTTGTGTCGTCTGCAAACTTGATGATTGAGCTGAAGGTGTGCATGGCCACACAGTCGCGGGTGAACAGGTTGTACAGTAGGGGGCTGAGCACGCACCCTTGTGGGGTGTTAAGGGTCAGCGAGGTGGAGATGGTGTTTCCTACCTTCTCCACCTGGTGGCGGCCCGTCAAAGTTCAGGACCCAATTGCACAGGGCGGGGTACTATGGTGTTGAATGCTGAGCTGTAGTCAGTGAACAGCATTCTTACATAGGTATTCCTTTTCACCAGATGTGATTGTGCAGTGTCATGCCTATTGCATTGTCTGTGGACCTATTAGGGTGGTATGCAAACTGAAGTGGGTCTACGGTGGCTGGTAAAGTGGAGGTAATATGATCCTTGACTAGTCTGTCAAAGCACTTAATGATGACAGAAGTGAGTGCTACGGGGTGGTAGTCATTTTAGTTAATCTATTTGCCTTCTTGGGTACAAGAACAATGGTGGCCATCTTGAAGCATGTGGTGACAGCAGACTGGGATAAGGAGAGATTGAATATGTCTGTAAACACACCAGCCAGCTGGTCTGCACATGCTCTGAGGACACGGCTAGGGATGCTGTCTGGGCCAGCAGCCTTGCGAGGGTTAACTCGTTTAAAGGTTTTACTCACATCGGCCACGGAGAAGGGGGAGGGGGGGCGCAGTTCTTGTTAGAGGGCCGCGATGGTGGCACTGTATTATCCTCAAAGCAGGCAAAGAAGGTGTTTAGTTTGTCTGGAAGTGTGATGTCTGTGACGTGGCTGGTTTCCTTTTTGTAGTCCGTGATTTCTTGTAGACCCTGCCACATACGTCTCGTGTCTGAGCCTTTGAATTGCGACTCCACTTTGTCCCTGTACTGACATTTCACTTGTTTGATTGCCTTGCGGAGGGAATAACTACACTGTTTATATTCAGCATATTCCCAGACCTGTTTCCATGGTTAAATGCGGTGGTTCATGCTTTCAGTTTTGAGCGAATGCCGTCATCCATCAACAGGTTTTGGTTAGGGTAGGTTTTAATAGTCACAGTGGGTACAACATCTCCAATGCACTTCCATATAAATTCACTCAGAGTCAGCGTATAGGTCAATGTTATTCTGTGAGGCTGACCGGAACATATCCCAGTCCGCGTGATCAAAACAATCTTGAAGCGTGGATTCCGATTGGTCAGAGCAGCGTTGAATGGTTCTAGTCACTTTTATTTTATTTATTTAACTAGGAAGGGCTCATTGAGATTAAAATCTCTTTTTCAAGAGCACCCTGGCCAAAATAGGCAGCACCAAGTCATTACAAAAAAATTACAGACAGACAACATGGAAAAACTACAAATAATCTAGTAAAAACCATTGAATTCACAAGAGTATAAAACAGCAAATTAAAAACATTGACAGGTCAGGGAATCAGCCTCAAAATCCTTCATCAGTGATTTAAAAACACCAATCGGGACAAGTTCTTCCAGTTTAAAAGTATTTTGTAAGGTGTTCCAAGACGATGGCGCAGAGTACATAAAAGCCTTTACCAAATTCAGTTCGGACATTTGCAGGATAAAGTCCAGCGAACGAAGAGAGTACCCACCACATTTCTGAACAATAAAAATGCACAAATAAAAAGGTAGTAAACCCAAAATGGCTTTGTAAATAAAAGTATACCAGTGACTGAGCCTACGAGTGACTAGAGAAGGCCAGCCAACCCTGGTATACAAAGTGCAGTGGTGCGTAAGAGTTTTGCAGCTTAAAATAAATCTCAAAGTGCTATGGTAAAGAGTGTCAATTGATCTCAAACACTGAGCGGAAGCATTCATATATAAAATATCCCCATAGTCTAGTAAAGGCATAAATGTAGCTGATACTAGCCTCCTGGCTTCAAAAGAAAACGTTTTTGTGTCGGGCACAAAAACTGAACTCTCTCCTTTTAGCTCGGGAACAGTCTCCAACTATACGGAAGTCACCTTTCTTCCCTCAGTCCCTCTCCTTGTGTGCTGCCCTTCTGGCAGCTTTATGGGACTCATACAGCTGGTGAGCAATCAGCCCTTGATTACCCACCAACCACAATCAGCCTCAATTAGTCCTGGCCGGAGAGCCTGGCACATCCAGCAGAGGGAGCCGACATCACGAGGCGATGGCTCCGTCTGCCACCAGGCCTCGACGAGTCTCCCCCTGGTGGCTGACCTGCTGTACGCCACACAATACATTAAGATGGTAGGAGCAAAATGGCATCGTGGTCGGATTTTCTCAAGGGTTGGCGGGGGAGGGCTTTGTATGCTAAAAAAAAGTTAGAGTAGCAGTGGTCGAGTGTATTACCCCTACGCGTAGGGTAATGTATCAAAATACATTTTATATTTGAGATTCTTCAAAGTAGCCACCCTTTGCCTTGATGACAGCGTTGCACACTCTTGGCATTCTCTCAACCAGCTTCACCTGGAATGCTTTTCCAACAGTCTTGAATGAGTTCCCACAAATGCTGAGCACTTGTTGGCTGCTTTTCTTTCACTTTGCGGTCCAACTAATCCCAAACCATCTCAATTGGGTTGAGGTCTTGTGATTGTGGAGGCCAGGTCATCTGATGCAGCACTCCATCACTCTCCTTGGTCAAATAGCCCATACACATCCTGGAGGTGTGTTGGGTCATTGTCTTGTTGAAAAACAAATGATAGTCCCACTAAGCGCAATCCAGATGGGATGGCGTATCGCTGTAGAATGCTGTGGTAGTTATGCTGGTTAAGTGTGCCTTGAATTTTAAATAAATCACAGACAGTGTCACCAGTAAAGCACCATCACACCTCCTCGTCCATGCTTCATGGTGGGAGCCACACATGCAGAGATCGTCCGTTCACCTACTCTGCATTTCACAAGACACAGAGGTTGAAACCAAACATCTCAAATTTGGACTCATCAGACCAAAGGACAGATTTCCACCGGTCTAATGTCCATTGCTCGTGTTTCTAGGCCAAAGCATGTCTCTTCTTCTTATTGGTGTCCTTTAGTAGTGGTTTCTTTGCAGCAATTTGACCATGAAGGCTTGATTCACGCAGTCTCCTCTAAACAGTTGATGTTGTCTGTGACTTGAACTCTGTGAAGCATTTATTTGGGCTGCAATCTGAGGTGCAGTGAACTTATCCTCTGCAGCAGAGGTAACTCTGGGTCTTGTTTTCCTGTGGTGGTCTTCATGAGAGCCAGTTTCATCATAGCGCTTGTTGGTTTTAGCGACTGGACTTGAAAGCTCTTGAATTTTCCGGATTGACTGACCTTCATGTCTTAAAGTAATGATGGACTAACTTGGTCTTTTACCAAATATAGCTGTCTTCTGTATACCACCCCTACCTTGTCACAACACAACTGATTGGCTCAAATGCATTAAGAAGGAAAGAAATTCCACAAATTCACTTTTAACAAGGCACACCTGTTAATTGAAATGCATTCCAGGTGACTACCTCATGAAGCTGGTTGAGAGAATGTCAAGAGTGTGCAGAGCTGTCATCAAGGCAAAGGGTGGCTACTTTGAAGAATCTCAAATATAAAATATATTTAGATTTGTTTCACACTTTTCTGGTTACTACATGATTCCCTATGTGTTATTTCATAGTTTTGATGTCTTCACTACTATTCTACAATGAAGAAAATAGTAAAATAAAGAAACCCTTGACTGAGTAGGTGTGTCCAAACCTTTGACTGGTACTGTACATAAACTGTTGCCAAATCCAATGAGTACAGTATAAACCAACAGTCAGCATACACAAATATGAGAGTACATTACATACCGTTTTTGGCATGTTTCTCACACCTCTTCTTCCCTTATATTTTCCTCCACGTTAGCGACCTTGGGTGGAGGGTCCTGTGTGTACTGTTGTAGACAGATAAGCCCTACTACTGAGCACACCCCAGCATGCATAAACATGATGGGCTGGCTGACTTTGAAGTGGTTAGGTTAATCTTGCATTAGTGTTGAAGTGTTTCATATTGAGCTAATATCACACATACCGTTTGACAAAATGGACCTAGGGGAGAAAGAAATTGCAGCGCTAATTGCCAAAGTAATTGCCGAAGGTAAGATACATTTGCTCTTTCAACTGTTAACTATAAATCGTATTTTCTTCATAAAAGCGGTTCTAAAGTAATCACACACATGTTGGTGATTTTGTTATGCAATGTTGGCCATCTGGCTACAGGACGTTTTGGAGGGGGCTGTTCGCCATTGAGACACACAACTTAGCTTTTTCCCATTTATTACATAATCAATAATCTTGTTACAAACACGTACCACTCACTTCTCTGTCCTGTTTCTCATTCTCCTCTATGTAAACACAGCGTCCGACTCGGATAACAACTGTGAGGTTCTGATAGCTGGCAAGCAGTACCTGTCCACCCAGGAGTTTGCCTCTGCCATCCCCAACCACCTTCTGCTTGGGTCCCTGCTGGAACACCTGTGCTTTGTCTACGAGAGCGACCCGACCCGCTCACGTATGCTGTTCAAAGGTAAAGAGGATCAACTAAACTCTTTCTCGGTCAATAGAATATTAACATTCTCCGGTTGTTGTGTAGAGGGAGGTTAGGATATGATTTTTTTTAAACATCACTGACTTCTGTAAAAAATTATTTTGTTGTGTGAAAAATCATGAGAAGAAAAAAAGAACTTGTGAACAACAAACACTACAGTGAATAACTGCCCTCTACAGTCATTGGTCAGCGTTTAGCAGCGATGAACCTCCTCTCCCCATTGGCCATCAGTGAGGAGTTCAGTTCAGTCAGACTCCAGCACAACAGAGCCTTCATTGAACTACTGGATGCTGCCAGCACCTCCCTGTTCCCACAGGTAACACTTGATGTGGCCATTTAGTGATAATGTCATGTGGGACATGCATAGTCAAGTTTCTTGTTTATCATTGATATTCACTCACTGACAGTTTCTTTTCCTGCCATTTCAGGGTCAAAGATTATGTAATACAGACAGCCAGAGCCTTACGCTAAGGTAAGATTAGTACAGAAAAAAAATGGCACTTGTCTTTTTCTACTAGTGTTGACTTGTCTCACCTAGCTACTAGTGTTGTCTCACCTAGCTATCTTAAGATAAATGCACTAATTGTAAGTTTCTCTGGATAAGAGTGTCTGCTAAATGACTAAAATGTCAAAATAAATTAAATGTACTGCTGTGTACGTTGCGTTGTGAGAGGATCTTGAGGACCTGTCTCTTTGCTTATTATCCTCCTCACCGTAGACCAACAGAAGGTCTGTTCCAGGCACAGGCGTCGCGCTACCTCAGCGAGTTTGAAGAGCTCTCTAGACTTGGAAAAGGATCCTATGGCAAAGTCTTTAAGGTACCGTCTAGTCAAAATAAAAATGATACCAGTGCATTAATATAACCTACAGTGGAATAATTTCCCCCTCTTCGTTTTGGTCATGTGCTTTCCAGGTAACAAACAAGCTGGATGGCCAGAAGTATGCTGTGAAGAAAATTCTCATCAAGAATGTTTCACGGGAAGACTGCATGAAGGTATGTTATATATATATATATATATACACAATTAATTTAAAATGTATTGTGTTTTAATGATCCAAAAATGCAGTATACTTCAGTGCACTATTCGATAACGGACACAAGTGAGTTTGTCGTTGAGTATTTTCCTGTCTTTGTTTCAGGTTCTCAGAGAAGTTAAAGTGTTATCCAGTCTTCAGCACATCAACGTAGTGGGCTACCACACTGCCTGGATGGAGCATGTCGCACCTGCTTTTATCAGTGACTTCCGTTACTTCTCTCCTCTGACGTGTTCGAAATTCAAATGATTTCATTTATTCATAGCTAACCTCTCTTCATTATTGTTGTTTCTTCATTTACATTTCCCTATTTCAGACCCTGCATCAATACTCCCAGCACTGGAAACGCCTGCGCTGCCAGAACGGTACCATTATTATCTCATATAACTGAATTACAAGACCAGTTATGATTGAATATCAATATTAGATTCTGAAACATGTATTTTCCCACACTCACAGCACTGAGGAGAGTACCGGCAGTAGCAACAGCTCCTCAATAGTCTTTGAGAGCTCAGATCACTCGAAGGAGCCAGTGGCCATTGCAAAAGTACCAGAGATCCTCCGGGTGAAAGCCCTGGCCCCTAAAGAGGAGAAGAGCACACAGGCGGTGTGTCCTAAAACCATGCGCCACACCCGTGTCTCAGAGAACTTTGTCCCCTGTGTGTTCCTGGGACGGCGTGGCCTGACACCGGACGGTTGCCCTGTGGTCAGCTGGGATGGCTCGGCCCTGTCAGAGGAGGCTTCAGGAACCAGGAACAAGATGGAGCTGAACAACAACTCCTACATCGACGTGGGGAGCGAGGAATGGGACACGAAATGCCCCACCAAGGAGGTATTGATACTGTGTAACCTGTATAATGTAGCTCAGTAGGGCCTCTTATCCTGTTGTTTTAACACAATCTTCTAACCTTCCAACACTGACATCTACAAATGTCCCCTGTATATACACTACCAGTCAAAAGTTTTAGAACACCTACTCATTCAAGGGTTTTTCTTTATTTTTTACTATTTTCTACATTGTAGAATAATAGTGAAGACATCAAAGCTATGAAATAACACATAGGGAATCATGTAGTAACCAGAAAAGTATTAAACAAATCAAAATATATTTTATATTTGAGATTCTTCAAAGTAGCCACCTTTTGCCTTGATGACAGCTTTGCACACTCTTGGCATTCTCTCAACCAGCTTCAACTGGAATGCTTTTCCAACAGTCTTGAAGGACTTCCCACATATGCTGAGCATAACATATCACACTGCGGTCCGACTCATCCCAAACCATCTCAATTGGGTTGAGGTCTGGTCATCTGATGCAGCACTCCATCACTCTCCTTCTTGGTAAAATAGCCCTTATACACCCTGGAGGTGTTTTGGGTCATTGTCCTGTTGAAAAATAAATGATAGTCCCACTAAGCCGAAACCAGATGGGATGGCGTATCGCTGCAGAATTCTGTGGTAGCCATGCTGGTTAAGTGTGCCTTGAATTCTAAATAAATCACAGACAGTGTCACCAGCAAAGCACCCCCACACCACCACCCCTCCTACATGCTTTATGGTGGAAAATACACATGCGGAGATCATCCGTTCACCCACACCGTGTCTCACAAAGATCCAAAAATCTCAAATTTGGACTCATCAGACCAAAGGACAAATTTCTAACGGTCTAATGTCCATTGCTCGTGTTTCTTGGCCCAAGCAAGTCTTCTTCTCATTGGTGTCCTTTTAGTAGTTTTTTTGCAGCAATTCGACCATGAAGGCCTGATTCACACAGTCTCCTCTGAACAGTTGATGTTGAGATGTGCCTGTTACTTGAACTCTGAAGCATTTATTTGCGTTGCAATTTCTGAGGCTGGCAACTCTAATGAACTTATCCTCTGCAGCAGAGGTAACTGGGTCTTCCATTCTTGGGAGAGACAGTTTCATTATAGCGCTTGAGGGTTTTTGCGACTGCACTTTCTTGAAATGTTCCATATTGACAGACCTTCATGTCTTAAAGTAATGATGTACTGCTGTTTCTCTTTGCTAATTTGAGCTGTTCTTGCCATTATATGGGCTTGGTCTTTTACCAAATAGGGCTTTCTTCTGTATACTAACCATACCTTGTCTCAACACAACTGATTGGCTCAAACACATTAAGAAGGAAATAAATTCCACAAATGAACATTTAACAAGGCACACCTGTTAATTGAAATGGATTCCAGGTGACTATCTCATGAAGCCGGTTGAGAGAATGCCAAGAGTGTGCAAAGCTGTCATTAAGGCTAAGGGTGGCTATTTGAAGAATCTGTCTTCACTATTATTCTACAATGTAGGAAATAATAAAAAATAAAGAAAAACCCTTGAATGAGTAGGTGTTCTAAAACTTTTGCCTGGTAGTTTATAGATTCTCTTTTTGTCGAACTCTGATTTTACTGGACACTATTCTATGGCTACCTCAGGTGCAGTTCCACCTCATGCTGTATATTCAGATGCAGTTGTGTGAACGTTCACTCAAAGACTGGATCTCAGAGAGAACCACCGAACACATCTCACAAAGTGAGCATACATAACTTACACAATAAGATGCACCCCTTTGTTGCTTTCACTCTTCATTCAACATTATCAATGTTTTGATTCCGTTTCTATTATGCAGAATTTGTTAGAGTATGTTTTGTCTTTTGTTTTACAGATCCTTATGGGTCTGTGGACATCAAACAAACCCTTAGCATTCTACATAAAATACTTGAAGGAGTGGAATACATTCACTCTAGAAGTATCATGCACAGAGACCTGAAGGTATGTTCTTTACAAGTGTATATTATTTAATTTCACAAGAATAGAAGTGCACAATCAAATGGTCACAAAGGAGGTTTTGCCTCAGATAGATCACATGAGGTAATGTGTGTTAAAATGTAAAAGTAACATGCTTTCACCTTAATGGACAGGGGGAGTTAGACTCTTTGAGGCATTGTGAAGTCCTCCATATTGGGAAAGTGGGGGAACCGAGGTGGGACTTCATCACCCTCCTTAACAAACGTGACATAGCTGGTCCTTCTGGTCGAAGTAGAATTTGCTGCAGAGCACCTTGAGGCACTTTACAAACCATAATATAACTGCCTCAATGGGCACTTTGGAAATCAAGTTAACTAAGTAACGTGGCTATCATGCATCAGTTACAGTGGCTTGCGAAAGTATTCACCCCCTTGGCATTTTTACTATTTTGTTGCCTTATAACCTGGAATTAAAATGGATCTTTGGGGGGGGTTGTATCATTTGATTTACACAACATGCCTACCACTTTGAAGATGCAAAATATGTTTTATTGTGAAACAAACCACAAATAACACAAACTAAACTTGAGTGTGCATAACTATTTCCCCCCCAAGTCAATACTTTGTAGAGTCACCTTTTGCAGCAATTATAGCTGCAAGTCTCTTGGGGTATGTCTCTAAGCTTGGCACATCTAGCAACTGGGATTTTTGCCCATTCTTCAAGGCAAAACTGCTCCAGCTCCTTCAAGATGGATGGGTTCTGCTGGTGTACAGCAATCTTTAAGTCATAGCACAGATTCTCAATTGGATTGAGGTCTGGGCTTTGACTAGGCCATTCCAAGACATTTAAATGTTTCCCCTAAAACCACACAAGTTTTGCTTTAGCAGTATTCTTAGGGACATTGTCCTGCTGGAAGGTGAACCTCCGTCCCAGTCTCAAATCTCTGGAAGACTGAAACAGGTTTCCCTCAAGAATTTCCCTGCATTTAGTGCCATCCATCATTCCTTCCATTCTGACCAGTTTCTCAGTCCCTGCCGATGGAATAACATCCCCACAGCATGATGCTGCCACCACCACTGTAGGGATGGGGTGATGAGAGGTGTTGGGTTTGGACCGGACATAGCGTTTTCCTTGATGGCCAAAAAGCTCAATTTTAGTCTCATCTGACCAGAGTACCTTCTTCCATATGTTTGGGGAGTCTCTCACATGCCTTTTGGCGAACACCAAATGTGTTCGCTTATTTTTTTTCTTTAAGTAATGGCTTTTTTCTGGCCACTCTTCTGTAAAGCCCAGCTCTGTGGAGTGTAGGGCTTAAAGTGGTCCTATGGACAGATACTCCAATCTCTGGTGTGGTGCTTTGTAGCTCCTTCAGGGTCATCTTTGGTCTCTTTGTTGCCTCTCTGATTAATGCCCTCCTTGACTGGTCTGTGGGTTTTGGTGGGCGGCCCTCTCTTGGCAGGTTTGTTGTGATGCTATATTTTTTAAATAATGGATTTAATTGTGCTCTGTGGGATGTTCAAAGTTTCAGATATTTTTTTGTAACCCAACCCTGATCTGTACTTCTCCACAACTTTGTCCCTGACCTGTTTGGAGAGCTTCTTGGTCTTCATAGTGCCGCTTGCTTGGTGGTGCCCCTTACTTAGTTGTGTTGCAGATTCTGGGGCCTTTCAGAACAGGTGTATATATACTGAGATCATGTGACACTTAGATTGCATAGAGATGGACTGTATTTAACTAATTATGTGACTTCTGAAGGTAATTGGTTGCACCAGATCTTATTTAGGGGCTTCATAGCAAAGAGGGGGAATACAAACCACTTTTCAGGTTTTTTTTTTTCATTTCACTTCACCAATTTGGACTATTTTGTGTATGTCCATTTACATGAAATCCAAATAAAAATCTATTTAAATTACAGGTTGTAACGCAACAAAATAGACAACTCCAAGGGGGTGAATACTTTTGCAAGGCATTGTATATCTACAGAAGATAGAGTTTGCTTCTGTTTCCTGTTAGTGTTTGTTTAATAGCCTACTGATTCCGTGAGCACCAAGCCTCATGCAATGGCAAAATGTCGGATTCGGCAGTTTAATCTTTGCTATGCTGTAATAAAGGCTTTACTATTTTTTTTGTCGTTAGAACAGGCTGGTATTACTTAATTAGTTGTTTACAACTGTTCCAAACAGGCAGATAAATAATATTGTAATATTAACACCACCTGTTTGTCACACATAATATGCACGCAGCTCTCATTCCTATACTCTCCTTCTGATTGTTATTATTACAATTATTATTGTAATCATCACTATAACAATAAGTAATGTCGTTTTCATTAGTAGGCTTAATATAGCAGCCTTGTATAACCACCATCAATCTGTAGGCCAAAGAGTACATCCTGTTTAGTCTTAATACCGTAACTTACTTCGGCCTGTATTTCAATACTTTATATAGGCTACTGTATCATTTATTCGTTCATGTCATCACACAGCATACGAGTCATTCATGATTTGAAATGCAATCAAGCATTTTAATTTAAAAATTAAATAAGAAAAAGTGAGCTTTGAATAATTAGCCGATACAATAAATAAACCACAATTCATGAATGCATGCAACTGTTTTTAGTCTGCTGTAATAAAGGCTTTATATTATATTTTCTCCTCGTTAGAACAGACTCTCTGGTACACTCATTTCCAAATCATAATATTGTAATCTAACTGCAACTGTTTGGCACACACAATACTTATGTAACACTTACTCCTTTACCCTCCTTTTTCTTGATTTCCAATAGTTTCCACAACTAAGTGAAATTTCTTCCAAAGATCTAACTTCCCCTATCCCTCCTGAACAACCTGTAAACATTGTCCCGTTTCGAATGTCTTTTTCATGTCCTCTACATCCATTTTGCCATTGACATTACTTTGTTCGGAGTTTGTTATAACCAATTTATTGATGTAATTATGATAATCTATAGGTCAGGCCCTATTGGTCATATGCATGTGTCACGTAAAGAGAGAAAGGGTTGAGGGAAGAGGGAATCTTTTTCCTAAACAAATGAGGGATATCGGTAACAAAAATGTTCAGTCAGAAACAAGTAAGAAACTAAATGGCTGAAATGTTGCTGCTTCAACATGGACAGCGCAATAAACACTTGCTGTGTTGTGGTGCCTTTTCGCTGCAGTAGGGAGGAGAGCGAGACAACGTGCACCAGTCACACAGGGACTCACTGTCTTTTTTTAACACAATGTGACCATTGTGCTCTTTCTTGAGTACTTTGTGTGTCTTAATTATTTAATCAAAGGTGTGCTTAAAGCATCAAACAAGCTCAGTTTATATGTAGTTGGTTTTATTCAAACACACAGGTTGTGTCTGTCCTATATATGGAAAAATAAGTTTAAACATTTCGAACAATCGATCGGTTGACCAATATTTTTTGTTGTCAGGGACAGCCCTAATAAATTCAGCATCTGAAACATTTACGTTCATTTCGAAGAACATCCTACTAAAGCATTTGTCGCTTTGCTTTACAAATCAGTGTTTTACAAACTAGGGGTCAATTTTAAAATGGGGTCCCAAGAGGAGAAAATCCTAAAAATAATAATTAAAAAATTGCGCTTGGTTCATAGTTCCCGGGGTTATGTCAGTAACCTCCGGTAACCGCTAGACGCGGTTGTAATAAACATAACGTTTTTTGTTTTCTTCCTACTAATGTGGCTCTATCATGTGTATATGTCTTCTGCTTCCCGCTACAATTTTTACAAGTCTCATTAGATCAGAATGGACAAGACAGGCGCTAAATTAGAATGGGGGAAAAAGATCATCATTGATGATGTTCTAGTCTACACAAAAGATCATAAAGTATTGCCTGAGGATCTTCTGAATTTCCCAATACCTTTCTGATGCATTTCAGCAGGGGTGCAACTTTCACTGGGGACATGTCCCTCCCACCCCCACATTCTGAAATAAAGATGTTGTCCCCCCAGTTTTATCATTGGAATGTGATACAAAATGAGGCAATGGTGTGCTTTAGGACCATGCGGACACCTCAGAGTGGTCGGATAGGCTGTTTTGGAGTGTTTATCCGACTTCTAAAATTGCGCCCATGCATTTGTCACTTCAAACCATACTTTACGTTTTAAATACTGTCAAAAGTACTGTCTGACTGATTTGTAATAGACTTTCATAGCCCCAATTAAAAAAAGTAAACATTGGCTGTTGATTACATGGTGGGGTTGCACAATTTTTTAAAATATCAAAATGGGGTCGTGGCCCAAAAACGTTTGGGAACCCCTGCTCTACATTATTGAAAAGGTGCGTGTTTGGTTATCGTGAAATCCTGGTTTTCAGCCTCAACAGTAGCCTCGGAACAGCCAATTCCAGCGCTGTACTCTGTCAGTGCTCTGATGCTGTTTCTGAAGAATTGGCAAGTTTGGAAACGTCAACATTCTTCATTTTTGGTGACGACCCGTATTTTCTATTAAATTTAGGCCTATCCTACCTGAGCTATATTATTTTAATAATAATAACTTGATTTGTAAAGTGCTTTTTAAACATAACACATAGATGCATCATATTTCTGCAGCTGATATTTAGAACTTTTTGAGGGGCCAAGTAAAGGGGTCACCGCAGTCAGGGTATCAGACCCTGTGACTGATAACGCACTGGCAGATATTTCAGCTAGAAAACATGACAAACATGTTTTTAAACACTTACCTGTCTTTTGAAGTGTAGAAAAAACAGTACAGTATTTCCAAATCTGAACAGGTTCGTTGACGGGTGAGATTTAAAAATGTGATAATACTAGACACATCTTTAACTATTGCTTCATTAATTTTAAACTGCATATCATCAAATTGAGTTGCACCCCCTTTAGGCCTTAGAAAATACTAAATTCGTCAGGGCATGGACTCTAAAAGTTGTCGAAAGCGTTCCACATTTTTTTGGCCCATGTTGACTCCAATGCTTCCCACAGCTGTGTCAAGTTGACTGAGTGTCCTTTAGGTAGTGGACCTTTCTTGATACACATGGGAAACTGTTGCACTTCTTGACACACTCAAACCGGTGCACCTGGCAGCTGCTACCACATCCCGTTCAAAGGCACTTGAATCTTTTGTCTTGCCCATTCACCCTCTGAATGGAACAAATACACAATCCATGTCTCAATTCTCTTAAGCAAGGCTTTTAAAAAATCCTTCTTTGACCTCTCCCCTTCATCTACACTGATTGAAGTGGATTTAACAGGTGACATCAATAAGGGATCATAGCTTTCAACTGGATTAGCCTGGTCGGTCTGTGTCATGGAAAGAGCATGTGTTCCTAATGTTTTGTACACTCCATGTACAACGCATGTATTAGGGGTTAAGACATGGTTTGTTACTAATATTACCCATTTGAAATTACATTTTTTAAATTTTATTTAAAAGTTGAACAATATACTAAAGCATTAATGTGGCCTAGTGGTAATGACAAAATAGAATTGTGCATTTTAGAGTAGAATCCTTCTTTTAGAATCTCCTATAGCATTATGACCTCACACTCACCTTACAAATATGATATATACATGTTTTACATATTGTATGCTTTTGTTTTATAGCCCAGGAATATTTTCCTGCATGGACTTGACTGCCATGTGAGGATTGGAGACTTTGGACTGGCTTGCAGGGATATAATAATGGATGACGAGGCAAAGCCACCCTCCACCTCACAGAACACCGGTGAGAAACAGATTTAATCCATTTTTCTAATGTGTCTATTACCACAAGCTCAGTTGTTGTAACCGTTGTTACTATATATATATGTAAACATTCAACATCTCAAAGATGTATACAGTGTATCAAATCAAAGTGGACACTTGTATGTATAGGTGTAATTCCTGAAATCGCCAGTAGATGGGGCTATGGCTCTGCATCCAAATCCCTTTCTATGACAACATTTTCCCTGGTTGGTTCTGGTACTGTATATTTTTGACACTGCTTGAAATCTTTCTGCAGGTTCCTCACACACCACTGGAGTTGGGACATTTGTTTATGCTGCACCTGAACAACTGGAGGGCTCCCACTATGATTCAAAGGTAAATCATCTCCATCATTTCAGAAATATTTGACATACCAAAATTACTTGGCACAATTATTTATTTATTTATGTATTTATTTAACCAAGTAGGCAAGTTGAGAACAAGTTCTCATTTACAATTGCGACCTGGCCAAGATAAAGCAAAGCAGTTCGACACATACAACAACACAGAGTTACACATGGAGTAAAACAAACATACAGTCAATAATACAGTAGAAAAATATGTCTATATGCAATATGAGCAAATGGGGTGAGAAGGGAGGTAAAGGCAAGAAGGAAAAAAAAAGGCCATGGTGGCGAAGTAAATACAATACAGCAAGTAAAACACTGGAATGGTAGATTTGCAGTGGAAGAATGTGCAAGGTAGAGAGAAATAATGGGATGCAAAGGAGCAAAATAAATAAATACAGTAGGGGGAGAGGTAGTTGTTTGGGCTAAATTATAGATGGGCTATGTACAGGTGCAGTAATCTGTGAGCTGCTCTGACAGCTGGTGCTTAAAGCTAGTGAGGGAGATAAGTGTTTCTAGTTTCAGAGACTTTTGTAGTTCGTACCAGTCATTGGCAGCAGAGAACAGGAAGGAGAGGCGGCCAAAGGAAGATTTGGTTTTGGGGGTGACCAGAGAGATATACCTGCTGGAGCGCATGCTACAGATGGGTGCTGCTTTTGTGACCAGCGAGCTGAGATAAGGGGGGACTTTACCTGCCAGGTTCTTGTAGATGACATGTAGCCAGTGGGTTTGGCGACAAGTATGAAGCGAGGGCCAGCCAACGAGAGCGTACAGGTCTCAGTGGTGGGTAGTATATGGGGCTTTGGTGACAAAACGGATGGCACTGTGATAGACTGCATTCAATTTATTGAGTAGGGTATTGGAGGCTATTTTGTAAATGACATCGCCGAAGACGAGGATCGGTAGGATGGTCAGTTTTACAAGGGTATGTTTGGCAGCATGAGTGAAGGATGCTTTGTTTAACTTTAGATTTAACTTTGGATTGGAGATGTTTGATGTGAGTCTAGAAGGAGAGTTTACAGTCTAGCCAGACACCTAGGTATTTGTAGTTGTCCACATATTCTAAGTCAGAACCGTTCAGAGTAGTGATGTTGGACAGGTGGGCAGGTGCAGGCAGCGATCGGTTGAAGGGCATGCATTTAGTTTTACTTGTATTTAAGAGCAATTGGAGGCCACGGAAGGAGAGTTGTAATGGCATTGAAGCTCGCCTGGAGGGTTGTTAACAGTGTCGAAAGAAGGGCCAGAAGTATACAGAATGGTGTCGTCTGCGTAGAGGTGGATCAGAGACTCACCAGCAGCAAGAGCGACATCATTGAT
The DNA here is from genome assembly GCF_018296145.1 of Oncorhynchus tshawytscha. Classification (NCBI taxonomy): domain Eukaryota; kingdom Metazoa; phylum Chordata; class Actinopteri; order Salmoniformes; family Salmonidae; genus Oncorhynchus; species Oncorhynchus tshawytscha. The sequence goes on from NC_056455.1 coordinate 1,077,622, forward strand.
GTATACAGAGAAGAGTCGGTCCAAGAATTTAACCCTGTGGCGCCCCATAGAGACTGCCAGAGGCCAGGACAACAGGCCCTCCGATTTAACACACTGAACTCTATCAGAGAAGTAGTTGGTGAACCAGGCGAGGCAATCATTTGAGAAACCAAGGCTATCGAGTCTGCCGATGAGGATGTGGTGATTGACAGAGTCGAAAGCCTTGGCCAGGTCAATGAATACGACTGCACAGTATTGTTTCTTATCGATGGCGGTTAAGATATCGTTTAGGACCTTCAGCGTGGCTGAGGTGCACCCATGACCAACTCTGAAACCAGATTGCATAGCGGAGAAGGTATGGTGGGATTTGAAATGGTCGGTAATCTGTTTGTTTACTTGGCTTTCGAAGACCTTAGAAAGGCAGGGTAGGATAGATATAGGTCTGTAGCAGTTTGGGTCAAAAGTGTCCGGGGATGACCGCAGCTGCTTTCCAATCTTTGGGAATCTCAGACGACACGAGAGGTTGAACAGGCTAGTAATAGGGGTTGCAACAATTTCGGCAGATCATTTTAGAAAGAAAGGGTCCAGATTGTCTAGCCTGGCTGATTTGTAGGGGTCCAGATTTTTCAGCTCTTTCAGAACATCAGCTGAATTAGTGTGAGTTGTCTACATAAAACAAATGTATATAGAATTATAATAAGGATAATATAACATTTGTATTTATAAACCAATTGATACACAGTATATCAATACATAAAACATATTTACACATCAAGGACAACAACCACCCGAGCCACTGCCTGTTCACCCCGCTATCATCCAGAAGGCGAGGTCAGTACAGGTGCATCAAATCTGGAACAGAAGCTGTTTTTCAGTCTCTCGATCTCAAGGCCATCAGACTGTTAAATAGCCATCACTAGCACATAGAGGCTGCTGCCTATATACATAGACTTGAAGTCACTGGCCACTAATAAATGGAACACTAGTCACTTTAATAATGTCTACATATCTTGCATTACTCATCTCATATGTATATACTGTATCCTATACTATTCTACTGTATCTTATTCTATGCCGCGCTGACATTCTCATCCATATATGTATATATTCTTAATTCCATTAATTTACTTAAGATTTGTGTGTATTGGGTATATGTTGTGTAATTGTTAGATATTACTGCACTTTCAGAGCTAGAAGCACAAGCATTTTGCTACACATTTTGCAATAACATCTGCTAAACACATGTATGTGCTGATTTGATTTGGATCACTATGCCTTTTCTTCTGGCCTGCAGTCAGACATGTACAGTGTAGGAGTGGTGGCCCTGGAGCTGTTCCAGCCCTTTGGGACAGAGATGGAGCGCGTGCGTACACTAGGAGACCTCCGTGAGGGGAAGGTCCCAGACGCCTTCTCCCAGTGCTGGCCTGTCCTGGCCAAGTACATTACACTGCTGACCAGCAGAGACCCCTCTCTACGACCCAGCGCCACACAGCTGCTGCAGAGCGAGCTGTTCAGCAGCAAAGACATGGTATGGATGAACAGGCTGGCTGGGAACGAGACTACCATTTTGATAGATATGTGCTTGATGTACTTGTTGAATTTCAGCTTGCCATATTTACGCTGCTATTGATCAAGTTCAAACAGACATGAGCCAAATGCTAGTAGCATTGCTTGGATATAAATATTTGCCCTAGGTCACTTTGACACTGCAACCAGGTTCAATCTGGTGCCAAACTACTAAAAGTAAATATCAGGAGAAGAGTTAAACATTTATCACAGATCAAACATCTCCAATGGCCCTCTTCTCTTTCCAGGTTATCCATGGCTTGCAGAGAAGGGTTGAAGAGCAGGAAGAGGAGATAGTTCGACTCAGGAGACAGATCAGTCAGCTACAGACTCAGAGCAGGCAACAGGCATCCCATCCAACCGACAAGACCTGACATCAACCACCTCTGCCCATCTTCAAACCCAATATATTCAAACCCTTTACCTTACCACATGAATAATTTGGTGCACATGGTTGAATGTGTGTGTGGATCTAACACTGTGACATTTTAACGTTTTAAAACGGTACAATAAATCTTATTTAATTTACTCCTCTGTCTCCATTGTAGACAATATTTTTTATCTGGTCAAGATTAATTTACATAATTTGTGGTTGCGACTAATATACTCATATGATGAAGGTAATCAAGCCAACAAGGCTTGTATTTGTTTGACCACTTGAATTCCAGGAAATGAATTAGACACACTCACTCCCGTTAATTGTTGTTATGCATGCCTCAAACAGTCACGAATCGTCTGGGAGTACAGTTGTTGTATAAGCTTTGCTTAAGAACGATCCAAATCCAATATAATGCATAAAAACGATCCTTTAACGGTTTACCCGTTGCATCTCATCATAAAGGTCAAGGCGTGTAAGTGCTTTCTACGACTCCTGTGAACACGTTTCACTGAGCCTCAGCGAATCAAGAGTTCCTTTCATCCGTAGTACCCGGATTTACCCGTAGGGAAATTAGCTACGTCATTGTTCACGGACTGACTACAGCTGGAAATAATACATGGACATGCACGTATAATAATATATTTATAAAAAAATACAGGTAAGAGCATTTATGTTGTATTAAATACTGAGCATTGTATTAGTCTAGTTGGAGAAGTCCAACTGATTTAACCCATTGGGTTTTTCTGTAGTTAGCCTATACCGGGCGGCTCACTGAGTGTCATGTCGGAGGCGAGCGCTCAACCACCGGTGAATTTTAAATCTTGAGCCCCTCTTTAGAACGTAGTTAGCCTAGCAGCTAGCTAGCCATCTTTCCCATAGATAAACCTGTGAATGCTAAAATGGTTCGGCGTTAAAATCTCAGGTTTATCAGGGAACCATACATAAACACCACATGTATTGTTTTACCACCGAAAAGGCCAGCTACCTTGCATTGTACCAATGATTGCTAACCAACGTAGTTCGTTATTGTTGCACAATGACAATGCTCATAGCCCATTTGGGCAGTATTGTTAGCTACGTTTTACCGTTACCATGGCGTTTGTGGTTACCATACATGCACACCTCAGAATAAGACATTCTGAACGTGTTCATAAGAAATACGACATTATTTACTTTACTAACATTTATTTCAAAACAGGGTAAGAAAGTTTGAAATTATATTTTCTGATCTTTTGAATTACGTGTTAGAGGCCTATCGCGTTCGCTAAAGCCTCAGCCAGCCAGACTGCCAGGCAGAGGTGGGACTTGGGAGGAACAGTTGTCGTAAACGTGCGTGTAAAAAGTCAATCTTAATGGTTAACATTATTTGTTTGAAACGATTGTCGCTTGAAAGTCCTAGGAATACTACTTTGATTTATTGAGAACTTAAAATCCATGTAGCTAATTTTGTTTTTGATTTGTAATCATTAGCTAGTTTGCTACCGCAATTTGGGAATTTGCGTCTCTGCTAGGTAAAAATGGGGAAATAGCGTCCCTGCTAGGTACTGTACTAACGTTAGAACGCTTTCAACTAACGTTAGTTAGTAGCTATGTGCTAAAAAATGCTAGCTAAGTCAGCTTCTTGCACAGACAGCAGAGCGGTACAGTATATTAGAAAGCAGGATCAGTTACATTTGATAAACAACAGATTATTTTCTGTTTCATTAAGAAAACAAAACATATGTTTGGTTGTTGAGTCAATTAGACCATGCCCATTTCATGTTTTTTTTTTCTTTCAAAAAACTAAAATGCCTCATGAGCTTAGTTCAACTGTCATACTCCATCAGAACCCAAACTATAAGCATGTTTTACTCCAATGTTTGTAAACAAACACTATATAGCCTCAATTGTTGAAACTATAATTGTGATATCATGGATGGTCTGGTCTTGCATTCATAGCGCTGTCCATACATATCTCCAGCCCCATCCCTCAGCTTTTTACCGAAACCGGGTCGGGGGATTTGTTATTGTTTCGAATGCTGATTGCCCCTTTAAGATCAAAGCTTCCCTATTCTGATTTCGGAGAAAGATGGTTTCTTTCCCTGGAAATCTTTCACCAAAGATGGTGCATAAATTAAGATGTCTTACTCAGGTCTTTTACCATTGAAATAATTCTCAGTTATGGTCTGCTTAGTTATAACTATATGAACCAGAAAAAATGAGCGAGTGAGATGTCTCGCTTCCTCGTCCGTCTCTGGTTTCACTTTAGTGTTTGTATGTCACGTGTCATTACTGCTATCTACAATGTTGTCCATACCCTGCTCTATCCCTATTTGTAACTGATCAAACCAGCAAGGATATCAACAAAACTTTCCTAGACTTTATATGGAAAAATAAACAACACGCATGTAAGAAGTCTGTAATATCAAACCAAAGAGCTGATGGTGGGCTTGAAGTACTAGATTTCTTTGATATCAACAATACCTTTTAAAGTGAACTTAATAAAAAGATGTACGATTAGCTCGGAATCTATATGGTACTTCATTCCCTGTCATATTTTATTGTGGGGTCTTCAATTTTTGTGGAAGTGCAATTATTCTCCAGCAGAATTACCCATCAAACTGTCCAAATTTCATGAACATGCCCTTTTAGCCTGGAAACTGTCATGTCCTCCCCACACCAGGCACTTCTGTAGAACAACAAAGATATTGTTGTTAAAAACAAGTCTTTGTTCTTTCCTAAGTGGGTCGAAATAAATATTACATTTGTGCTTGATTTATTTGATAAAGAAGAAAATATACTCTCTTATAGAAAGTTCTTAGAAACATAACTTCCCAATACATTATAAAGAATTGTATTCTATATGCAAAGCAATACCTGCAGGACTGATTCAATTAATGAAATCTCATTTGTGTTTTGGTGAACATGTCATGATAGATGCACAACTTATGTTAGGTTTCCCCCTGCTGGATAAGAAATGTAAATACATAACTTTTTCACTCCAAGAACAAGATCTCTCCTAGAGGGATATTCTTCTGGAACGCACATAGTACTGAAATTGAATGGAAGAAAACTTGGTTGCTTCCTCACAAATTTTGTATATCAAATAAAGTAAAAGAAATTCACTTTAAAATCTTGCACAAACTATATCCTTGCAATAACCAGTCTAAATTAATTGTTTTAGAGGACATATGTCTTTTATTTGATAAAGAAGGAGAAACTATAATACACATTTTGACTCTGTGAAGTAATTTTGGAGCTAGTTAAGAATTTACATTTTTAATTTCATCAATAAGACCCATGTATTTACAATGAAAGATGTAATATGTTATTATTCAAATGAAAACAAAACCAATGAATTAGTAGTTAATTTCTTCCGGAAATTTTATATACACAAACTAATATTTGAAATCTGTCTCTAAATCCAATATCTAATAAAATCCCTAGAATTAGTCAATAACAAAAAAAAAACTTTTTACAGCTCTATCATATATACAACTGTAACCCCTGGTTTTGGAATCCTTTTTTTTTTAGGAACTTAAATCACAAGGATTGACCTTCAAAAGTTTTTGTTTATTCAGAAAAAAATATACATGTAGAGATGTCGTATGTTTGTATTTTAATTTGAAATGTTATATAAAAATAAAATGTTGTCCATGTGACTTCAGTAGTAGATAACTACACTGAACAAAACTAAACACTACATGCAACAATTTCAAAGATTTGACTAAGTTTATATTAGGAAATCAGTCAATTGAAATAAATTCATTAGGCCATAATCTATGAATTTCTCATGACTGGGAATACAGATATGCATCGGTTGGTCACAGATACCTTAAAAAAAACGTAGGGGCGTGGATCAGAAAACCAGTCAGTATCTGGTGTTACCACAATTTACGTCATGCAGCGTGACATCTCCTTCGCATACAGTTGATCAGGATGTTGATTGTGACCTGTGGAATGTTGTCCCACTCCTCCAATGATTGTGTGAAGTGGCGGGAATTGGTGGAAACTGGAACACGCTGTTGTACACGTCGATCCAGAGCATCCCAAACATGCTCAATGGATGACGTCTGGTGGCTATGCAGGCCATGGAAGAACTGGGACATTTTCAGCTTCCGGTATCTCTGTGTATTAAAATGTAATTGATGTAAAATGAAATTGTGTTCATTGCCCGTAGCGTATGCCTTCCCATACCATAACCCTACCGCCACCATGGGGCACTCTGTTCACAACATTGACATAAGCAAACCGCTTGCCCACACAATGCCATACACACTTTCTGCCATCTGCCCGGTACAGTTGAAATTGTGATTCTTCCGTGAAGAGCACACTTCTCCACCGTGCCAGTGGCCATCGAAGGTGAGCATTTGCCCACAGAAGTCAGTTACGATGCTGAACTGCAGAAATTCTTGGGTTGTCCAAACCCACAGTTTCATCAGCTGCCCGGGTGGCTGGTTTCAGATGATTCCGCAGGTGAAGAAGCTGGATGTGGAGATCCTGGGCTGGCGTGGGTACACGTGGTCTGCGGTTGTGAGTCCGGTTGGACGTACTGCCAAATTCTCTAAAACGAGGTTAGAGGTAGTTTATGGTAGAAAAATTAACATTCAGCTCTGGTGGACATACCTGCCAATTGCACACGCCCTCAAAACTTGAGACATCTGTGGCATTGTGTGACAAAACTGCACATTTTAGAGTGTCCTTTTATTGTCCCCAGCACAAGGTGTACCTGTGTAATGATCATGCTGTTTAATCAGCTTCTTGATATGCCACACCTGTCAGGTGGTACGGATATCTTGGCAAAGGAGAAATGCTCACTAACAGGGATATAAACAAATTTGTGCACAACATTTTAGAAAGATGTTTTTTGAGATGTTATTTCAGATCAGGAAAAATGGGACTAACACTTGTTGCATTTATATTTTTGTTCAGTATACAGTGCTAGCTGTGCCACCAGAGACTCTGGGCTCGAGCGGCGCACAACTGGCCTAGCGTCGTCCGGGTTAGGGAGGGTTTGGCTGGCAGGGATATCCTTGTCTCATCATGCACTAGCGACTCCTGTGGCGGGCCGGGCGCAGTGCACCCTGACCAGGTCGCTAGTTGTACGGTGTTTCCTCCGAAACATTGGTGCGGCTGGCTTCCGGGTTGGATGCGTGTTGTGTTAAGAAGCAGTGGTTGTGTTGTGTTTCGGAGGACGCAATAGATCTCGACCTTCGCCTCTCCCGAGTCTGCGCGGGAGTTGTAGCGATGAGACAAGACACTAACTACTAACAATTGGATACCACAAAATTGGGGGGAAAAGGGGGGTTAAAAAAATAAATAAAAATCGTTTAGACTACTGACCTGTAGTGATAATGTGATCTAATTTGGCGGCGTTTTAGTAAAGTTGTGTGTGTGTGTCTCAGAAACGCATTTACTATATATGCAACCCAGATGCCAGGTGTCGAAGATGCAACTCAAACGCTGAACCAAAGACCCCTAGACTCACTCAGGTAGGAAGCTAGATTCAGCCGCGGGCCGATTTTAGTTGGAGCAGATGGTCGAAGCATATTAATTTACACTGCAAATTGACCACAACTAAGCCAAAAAATAGATGTTTTTTTTCAAATACAATAATTTCATATCTAGATTACCTTGAAACATGATCACATACTTTTGTATATATAGTGTATGTTGACACCCCTTCAAATGAGTGGATTCGGCTATTTCAGCCACATCTATGGCTGACAGGTGTATAACATCGAGCACACAGCTATACAATTTCCATAGACAAACATTGGCAGTAGAATGTCCTTACTAAAGAACTCAGTGACTTTCAATGTGGCACCATCATAGGATGCCACCTTTCCAACAAGTCAGTTTATCACATTCCTGCCCTGCTAAAGCTGCCCTGGTCATCTGTAAGTGCTGTTATTGCTTAAAAATCGTCTGTCCTCAGTTGCAACACTCACTACCGAATTCCAAACTGCCTCTGGAAGCAACGTCAGCACAAGAACTCTTTGTCAGGAGCTTCATGAAATGGGTTTCCATGACCGAGCAGCCACACCCAAGCCTAAGATCACCATGTTCAATGCCAAAACGTCGGCTGGAGTGGTGTAAAGCTCGCCGCCATTGGACTCTGGAGCAGTGGAAACGCATTCTCTGGAGTGATGAATCACTACACCATCTGGCAGTCTGACAGATTAATCTGTGGTTGACGGATTAATCAGGGTTTGGCTGATGCCCGAATGCATATTACCAACTGTGAAGTTTTTTGGAGGAGAAATAATGGTCTGGGGCTTTTTTTCATGGTTTGGGCTAGGCCCCTTAGTTCCAGTGAAGGGAAATCTTAAAGCTATAGCATAAAATGACATTCTAGATGAATCTGTGCTTCCAACTTTGTGGCCACTGTTTAGGGAATGCTCTTTCCTGTTTCTGCATGACAATGCCCCTGTGCGCAAAGTAAGGTCCATACAGAACTGGTTTGTCGAGATCAGTGTCGAAGAACTTGACTGTCCTGCACAGAGCCCTGACCTCAATCCCACCGAACACCTTTGGGATGAATTAGAACGCCGACTGCTAGCCAGACCTAATTGCCCAACATCAGTACCTGACCTCAGTAATGCTCTTGTGGCTAAATGGAATATAGTCCCCGCTGCAATGTTACATTGCCTTCCCAGAAGAGTGTAGGCTGTAATTACAGCCCATGATTTTGGAATGAGATGTTCAACGAGCATGTGTCCACTTTTGCTCATCTACTGTATGTCTTTTTATTTTTGCGAACACTTGAACATATTTCCTAAATCATGTTTTTTTGTTTGTTGCTGAATTCCTGGATTTTAGTCTTGACTAAGGCAAAAATCATACATTTCCTGTCAAATTCTTTCAGATCTCCACTGGGGCATAGGATCCATTTAGGATTGCTGTTCACTTTGTTGTAATGTTCTTCTATAACTTGCAGTCACTAAACCAAACTTCAAAGCTTTGTCTCTATGTTGCATGTAAATTCAATGCAAAACCTAAACAGAGCATGCCTTTGGGGCTTCTACACTGTCTGCAGAACTCGTTTTCTCACTCTGAGAAATACTTTTGCTTTTATATCCATGGGGTTGTCTGCATGACTTTTATATGACCCATTTACACCACCAGACAGCCAAAGAAAGAATTGGTTTTGGGGGTGACCAGAGAGATATACCTGCTGGAGCGCGTGCTACAGGTGGGTGATGCTATGGTGACCAGCGAGCTGAGATAAGGGGGGACTTTACCTAGCAGGGTCTTGTAGATGACATGTAGCCAGTGGGTTTGGAGACGAGTATGAAGCGAGGGCCAGCCAACGAAAGCATACAGGTCGCAATGGTGGGTAGTATATGGGGCTTTGGTGACAAAACGGATGGCACTGTGATAGACTACATCCAATTTGTTGAGTAGGGTATTGGAGGCTATTTTGTAAATGACATCGCCGAAGTCGAGGATTGGTAGGATGGTCAGTTTTACAAGGGTATGTTTGGCAGCATGAGTGAAGGATGCTTTGTTGCGAAATAGGAAGCCAATTCTAGATTTAACTTTGGATTGGAGATGTTTGATGTGGGTCTGGAAGGAGAGTTTACAGTCTAACCAGACACCTAGGTATTTGTAGTTGTCCACATATTCTAAGTCAGAGCCATCCAGAGTAGTGATGGCGTGCAGGTGCAGGCAGCGATCGGTTGAAGAGCATGCACTTAGTTTTACTTGTATTTAAGAGCAATTGGAGGCCACGGAAGGAGAGTTGTATGGCATTGAAGCTTGCCTGGAGTGTTAACACAGTGTCCAAAGAAGGGCCAGAAGTATACAGAGTATACAGTATTCATAACAATCGGAAATTGTTATTTTTGGGCGCCGATTTGCCGATTTAAAAAATATATATATATATATATATAAATAAATAAAATAGGCAAGTCAGTTAAGAACACATTCTTATTTTCAATGACGGCCTAGTGGGTTAACTGCCTCGTTCAGGGGCAGAATGACAGATTTTCACCTTGTCAGCTCGGGGGATCCAATCTTGCAACCTTACAGTTAACTAGTCCAATGCAATAATGACCTGCCTCTCTCTCGTTGCACTCCACAAGGAGACTGCCTGTTACGCGAATGCAGTAAGCCAAGGTAAGTTGCTAGCTAGCATTAAACTTATCTTATAAAAAACAATCAATCATAATCACTAGTTAACTACACATGATTGATGATATTACTAGATATTATCTAGCGTGTCCTGCGTTGCATATCTGAGCACACAAGTATCTAAGTATCTGACTGAGCGATGGGAGGCAGAAGCAGGCATGTAAACATTCATTCAAACAGCACTTTTGTGTGTCTTGCCAGCAGCTCTTTGTTGTGCGTCAAGCATTGCGCTGTTTATGACTTCAAACCTATCAACTCCCAAGATGAGGCTGGTGTAACCGAAGTGAAATAGCTAGCTAGTTAGCGCGCGCTAATAGTGTTTCAAACGTCACTCGCTCTGAGCCTTCTAGTAGTTGTTCCCCTTGCTCTGCATGGGTAACGCTGCTTCGATGGTGGCTGTTGTGTTGCTGGTTCGAGCCCAGGGAGGAGCGAGGAGAGGGACGGACGCTATACTGTTACACTGGCAATACTAAAGTGCCTATAAGAACATCCAATAGTCAAAGGTTAATGAAATACAAATGGTATAGAGAGAAATAGTCCCATAATTCCTATAATAACTACAACCTAAAACTTCTTACCTGGGAATATTGAAGACTCATGTTAAAAGGAACCACCAGCTTTCATATGTTCTCATGTTCTGAGCAAGGAACTGAAACGTTAGCTTTCTTACATTAGCACATATTGCACTTTTACTTTCTTCTCCAACACTTTGTTTTTGCATTATTTAAACCAAATTGAACATGTTTCATTATTTACTTGAGGCTAAATTGATTTTACTGATGTATTATATTAAGTTAAAATAAGTATTCATTCAGTATTGTTGTAATTGTCATTATTACAAATAAAATAAAAATCGGCCGATTAATCGGTATCGGCGTGGAAAAATCATAATCGGCCGACCTCCAGTAGCACTGACCCATTAGAGTTCCAGCAAATAATGTGAGTTTGAAATGGAAAGTAGGATGCTTTTGGGTGGTTTATGGGCTGTTACAGTTTCTGTAAAGCTCTTTCATCCTCTTCTAGAGCTACAGAGCTAGTCTTGTTCAAGATGTTTACTTTTATATTCCTAGGTGTTACTTCATGTGTTCTACCTCCAAGATGATTTTTGACACAGTTCAGTACTCCCAACTAGGCCTAGGTTAGTATCTAAAGAAACATTGCCTAACATCACCCTCTCTATGTGTTTTTTTTGTCCAACAGCAATGAACAATGACCATAGTTGACAGATCTTCAGAGAAATCTGACCTAGAGTCAGTCGGGTGCAAGCGCTCAGGATCGCTGAACTTTCCCGGTGGTGACGGGAACGGGATGGACAGTGGCTGCTCCAGCTGGGGGGCGGGGGGCCCCTCGTCCTCCGACACCCCCAGGGTGAAGACAGGGGGCTGCATGGGTCCCACCCCTGGAGCCACAGTCAACAGCAGCAGTGCAGACAGGCCCAAGGAGCAAGGTGAGGAGGGTTGGTGTGCTCAACTCAAATCTTTTAACTCATAACAGATATAGTAGGTACAGACAAGGTATCTTTGGTTGCAGGACTCACAAGTGTATAAAATGAATCCCGGGACATATTCCATTCTGTGCTAGCAAAACAGTCTAGCATCGGCTTCATCTGACCACTTTTTATAGACCGAGTCACTGGTGCTTTCTGCTTTAATGTTTGCTTGTAAACAAGAATCAGGAGGATAGAATTATGGTCAGATTTGCACGAGTCTCTGTGTATGGAGTAAAGGTGGTCTGGATTTTGTCCCCCTCTGGTTGCAAATTTAACATGCTGATAGAAAATAGGTCAAAAGGATTTAAGTTAGCCTGCATTAAAGTCCACGGCCACTAGGAGCGCTGCCTCTGAATGAGCGTTTTCCTGTTTGCTTATGGCAGTATACAACTCATTGAGTACGGTTTTAGTGCCAGCATCGGTCTGTGGTGGTATGTTGACAGCTACAAAAAATACAAATTCAAATAAACCAAATGTTATTGGTCACATACACATGGTAATGCGAGTGTAGCGAAATGCTTGTGCTTCTAGCTCCGACCATGCAGTAATATCTAACAAGTAATCTAACAATTTCACAACAACTACCTTATACATGCAAGTGTAAAGGAATGAATAAGAATATGTACATAAGTATATGGATGAGCAATGGCCAAACGGCATAGGCAAGATGCAGTAGATGGTATAGAGTACAGTATATACATATTAGATGAGTAATATAGGGTATGTAAACATTATTTAAAGTGGCATTGTTTAAAGTGACTAGTGATACATTTATTACATCCAATTATTAAATAGGCTAGAGATGAGTCAGTATGTTGGCAGCAGCCACTCAATGTTAGTGATGGCTGTTTAACAGTCTGATGGCCTTGAGATAGAAGCTGTTTTTCAGTCTCTCGGTCCCAGCTTTGATGCACCTGTACTGACCTCGCCTTCTGGATGATAGCGGGGTGAACAGGCAGTGGCTCGGGTGGTTGTTGTCCTTGATTATCTTTTTGGCCTTCCTATGATATGATATCAGGTGGTGTAGGTGTCCTGGAGGGCAGGTAGTTTGCCCCCGGTGAGGCGTTGTGCAGACCTCACTACCCTCTGGAGAGCCTTGCGGTTGTGGGCGGAGCAGTTGCCGTACCAGGCGGTGATACAGCCCGACAGGATGCTCTCGATTGTGCATCTGTAAAAGTTTGAGTGTTTTTGGTGACAAGGCAAACTTCTTCAGCCTCCTGAGGTTGAAGAGGCGCTGTTACTTCTTCTTCACTACGCTGTCTGTGTGGGTGGACCATTTCAGTTCATCCGTGATGTGTACGCCGAAGAACTTAAAACTTTCCACCTTCTCCACTACTGTCCCGTCGATGTGGCTAGGGGGCTGCTCCCTCTGCTGTTTCCTGAAGTCCACGATAATCTCCTTTGTTTTGTTGACGTTGAGTGTGAGGTTATTTTCCTGACACCACACTGAGGGCCCTCACCTCCTCCCTGTTGTCCGTCTCGTCGTTGTTGGTAATCAACCCTACCACTGTATTGTTGTCTGCAAACTTGATGATTGAGTTGGAGGCGTGCATGGCCACGCAGTCGTGCGTGAACAGGGAGTACAGGAGAGGGCTGAGAAAGCACCCTTGTGGGACCCCAGTGTTGAGGATCAGCGGGGTGGAGATGTTGTTTCCTACTCTCACCACCTGGGGGCGGCTCGTCAGAAAGTCCAGGACTCAGTTGCACGGGGCGGGGTCGAGACCTATGGTCTCGAGCTTAATGACGAGTTTGGAGGGTACTATGGTGTTAAATCCTGAGCTGTAGTCGATGAACAGCATTCTTACATAGGTATTCCTCTTAGATGGGTTAGGGTAGTGTGCAGTGTGATTGCATTGTCTGTGGACCTATTGGGGCGGTAAGCAATTTGGAGTGGGTGTCGGGTAGGGTGGAGGTGATATGATCCTTGACTAGACTCTCAAAGCACTTCATGATGATGGAAGTGAGTGCTACGGGTGTGTGATAGTCATTTAGCTCAGTTACCTTAGCTTTCTTGGGAACAGGAACAATGTCGGCCCTCTTGAAGCATGTGGGAACAGCAGACTGCGATAGGGATTGATTGAATATGTCCGTAAACACACCAGCCAGCTGGTCTGCACATGCTCTGAGTACGCGGCTAGGGATGCCGTCTGGGCCGGCAGCCTTGCGAGGGTAAACACGTTATGTTTTACTCATGTTGGCTGCGGTGAAGGAGGGTCCGCAGATGAAAACTCTCTAGGTAGATAGTGTGATCTACAGCTTATCATGAGATACTCTACCTCAGGCAAGCAAAACCTAGAGACTTCCTTAGATATCGTGCACCAGCTGTTAACATATATGCATAGGCCCCCGCCCTGTGTCTTACCAGAGACTGCTGTTCTATCCTGACGATAGATATTGTATAACCCACCAGCTGTATGTTCTTAATGTCGTCGTTCAGCCACGACTCAGTGAAACATAAGATATTATAGTTTGTAATGTCTCATTGGTAGGATATACGTGCTTTCAGTTCGTCCCATTTTCCAGCGATTGAACGTTAGCTAGCAGGACGGAAGGCAAAGGCAGATTAGCCACTCGTCACCTGATCCTCACAAGGCACCCTGATTTTTTTCTGCGAAATCTCAGTTTCCTTCTCCAGCTAATGACGGGGATCTGGGCTTGGTCAGGTGTCTGTATTATCTCCCTCCCGTCTGACTCATTGAAGAAAAACTCTAATCTGAGGTGAGAAATCGCAGTTCTGATGTCAAGAAGCTCTTTTCGGTCATAAGAGACGGTACCAGCAACATTATGTACAAAACAAGACAAACAACGTGAAAAAACAAACAAAATAGCGTGGTTGGTTAAGAGCCGATAAGACTGCAGCCACCCCCACTGGCGCCATCTTCATATCTTTTTCCACATTTTGTTACGTTAGACTTATTCTCAAATGGATTATACATTTTTCCCCTCATCAATATATACACACAATACCCCATAATTACAAAGATAAAACAGGTGTGTAGATTTTTTTTTGCACATTTATTAAAAATATAAAACAGATACCTTATTTACATTAGTATTCAGACCCTTTGCTATGAGACTGGAAATTGAGCTCAGGTGCATCCTGTTTACATTGGTCATCCTTGATGTTTCTACAACTTGATTGGCATGATTTGGAAAGGCTCACACACCTGTCTATACAAGGTCCCGTCCCACAGTTGACAAGAATTGTCCATAGAGCTCCGGGACAGGATTGTATCGAGGCACAGATCTGGGGAAGGGTACCAAAACATTCTGCAGCATTGACGGTCCCCAAGAACAGTGGCCTCCGTCATTCTTGAATGGAACCACCAAGTTTGGAACCAGATGGGTTAGGGTCAGGGAGGTGACCAAGAACCCGATGGTCACTCTGACAGAGCTCTAGAGTACCTCTGTGGGAGAACCTTCCAGAAGGACAACCATCTCTGCAGCACTCCACCAATCAGGCCTTTATGGTAGCTTGGCCAGATGGAACCACTCCTCAGTAAAAGGCACATGACAGCCTGCTTGGAGTTTGCCAAAGGGTACCTAAAGGACTCTGACCATGAGAATCAAGATTCTCTGTTCTGATGAAACCAGGATTGAACTATTTAGCCTGAATGCCACGCGTTACGTCTGTAGGAAACCTGTCACCATCCCTACGGTGAAGCATGTGGGTGGCAGCATCGTGTTGTGGGGGTGTTTTTCAGCAGCAGGGAATGGGAGACTAGTCAGGATTGAGGCAAAGATGAATGGCACAAAGTACAGGGAGATCCTTGATGAAAACCTGCTCAGGACCTCAGACTGGGCCAACGGTTCACCTTCTAACAGGACAACGGCCTTAAACACACAACCAAGACAACGCAGTAGTGGCTTCAGGACAAGTCTCTGAATATCTTTGAGTGGCCCAGCCAGAGCCCGGGCTTGAACCGGATCGAACATCTCTGGTGCGACCTGAAAATAGCTGTGCAGCGACGCTCCCCATCCAACTTGACAGAGCTTGAGAGGATCTGCAGAGAAGAATGGGAGCAACTCTCCGAATACAGGTGTGCCAAGCTTGTAGCATAATATCCAAGAAGACTCAAGGCTGTAATCGCTGCCAAAGGTGCTTCAAAAGTACTGAGTAAAGGGTCTGAATACTTATGTAAATGTCATGAGTTAGATTTTTTTAAATATAAATTTGCCAAAAAATCTAAACCTATTTTTGCTTTGTCATTATGGAGTTGTGTGTGGATTGATGAGGGGGAAAATAATTGTATCCATTTTAGAATACGGCTGTAACGTAACAAATTGGAAAAAGTCAAGGGATCTGAATACTTTCTAAATGCACTGTATTTCAAGCCTCTCCACACAGAGTGCTGAGTTGAGTAGCTGTAGTTTCCCACATCTCTTCTCATAAGTGACTGCCTGAACCGGTTCTCATAGGTGTTTTATGTTGCTGTCTTTTATACTGGCCCAGTTATGTAAACATATTGTTCTCTGAGGGGGTTTAAATCAATAGCCTGATGTACCCTGAACCATAGATGAACCTGAACCCCCCCAATCAAATATGCCCTAGCTTTGAATTGAAGTCTTTTCAGACTCTCTCAAAAATGGTCATTTTCATCGTGCCTTGAAGTTGGACGCAGTCAAAAACAAACTTTTCCTTAGACGACCTTCAGAGATTTATTCCCACAGGGTTATCTACCAGGCAACACTCCTTTTGTCATGTATTTGACTATTTCTTTCCCCTTCCCCTTTGCAGTGGTGCTGACCAGTGGGGACGGCATCGCCCTGCCCCAGAAGGTGCTGTTCCCAGCCGAGCGGCTCAGCCTGAAGTGGAACCAGGTCCACCGCATCGGATCAGGTCTCCAGAACCTGGGAAACACCTGCTTCCTCAACTCTGCTCTGCAGTGTCTCACCTATACCGCTCCCCTCACTAACTACATGCTGTCCCGGGAGCACTCTAAAACATGTATGTGGGTAATAGAACCAGGGCTCTGTTACATTTTCATAGCAGGAGAAGGTTAGAAAGAGAAAGAAAATAAGTTATATTCGACAAACTGAGACTTCAGAAAGTATTCATACCACTTGATTTATTCCACGTTGTGTTACAGCCTGAATTCAAAATGGATTCATACATAAGGTACCACAGTTAACATGCATGTCAGAGCAGAAACTATACCATTAAGTCCAAGGAACTGTCTGCGCTTGATGGCTTTTGTGACTGCATTTGAAGTAACTTTCAAAGTTCTTGAAATTTTCCAGATTGACTGACCTTAAAGTAATGTAATGATGGACTGTCATTTTCTTTGCTTATTTGAGCTGTTCTTGCCATAATATGGGCTTGGTCTTTTACCAAATAGGGCTTTCTTCTGTATACTAACCCTACCTTGTCACACCACAACTGACTCAAATGTATTAAGAAGGAAAGAAATTCCACAAATTAACTTTTAACAAGGCACACCTGTTAATTGAAATGCATTCCAGGTGACTACCTCGTGAAGCTGGTTGAGAGAATGCAAAGCTGTCATTAAGGCAAAGGGTGGCTATTTGAATAATCTCAAATGTATAATATTTTATTTTATTTGTTTAACACTTTTTTGGTTACGACATGATTCCATATGTGTTATTTCATAGTTGAAGTCTTCACTATTATTCTACAATGTTAAGAAAGAAAAACCCTTGAATGAGCAGGTGTGTCCAAACTTTTGACAGGTACTATATATCTGGGGAAGGGTATAAAACAATTTCTTGAGTGTTGAATGTTTGGAACTATACAGACTCTGCCTAGAGCTGGCCGTCCGGCCGAACTGAGCAACCGGGCAAGAAGGACCTTGGTCAGGGAGGTGACCAAGAACCCAATGACCACTCTGACAGAACTACACAGTTCCTTGGCTGAGATGGGAGAACCTGCCAGAAGGACAACAGTCTCTACATGACAACACACCTGGAGTGGGAAACCGAGATCATAAGGCAAAAGATTCTGTGGTCTGATGAGACAAAAATGGAACTATTTGGCCTGAATACAAAGCGCTATGTCTGGAGAAAACCAGGCACAGCTCATCACCCGTCTAACACCATCCCTACTGTGAAGCATGGTGGTGGCAGCATCATGCTATGGTGATGCTATTCAGTGACTGGGAGACTGGTAAGGATAGCGGGAACAATGAATGGCGCCAAATACAGGCAAATCCTTTACTGAGAACCTGCTTCAGAGTGCAAACGACCTCAGACTGGGGGCGAAGATTTACATTCCAACAGGACAATAACCACAAGCAGACAGCCAAAGCAATGCTGGAATGGTTTCAAAACAAGAGTTTGAAAATCATTGATTGGCCCAGCCAAAGCCTAGACTTGAATCCTATTGAAAATCTGTGGAAAGACTTGAGGGTTGCCGTTCCCTATCTAACTTAACATAGCTTGAGAACATTTGCGAGAAAATCCCAAAAGTTGATCGACATATTCAAGATGACTCAAAGCTGTAATTGCCGCCAAAGGTCTTCTCCAAAGTCTTGACTCGGATGCGAAGATTTATGTAAATTCAACATTTTTTCTATTTCATTTTCAATACATTTGCTACAAATTCAAAAACCATGTTAACTTTTTAATATGGGGTATTGTGTGTAGATAAGTGAGAGAAATCAAATTAATCCATTTTGAATTCTGGCTGTAACATAATGTGGAATAAGTCATGGGGTGTGAATACTTTCTGGGCACTGTATGTTGGTTGTTTGCTTAAAGGGATACTTGGGGTTTTGGCAATTTGATGGGGTAAAAAAAAAAAAAGTTATTACATATCGGGATATTATTTTGATGATATATTTTACATAATTTTTTCGCTAGTTGGCTGTACCTGCACCAA
Source organism: Oncorhynchus tshawytscha (assembly GCF_018296145.1). Lineage (NCBI taxonomy): Eukaryota > Metazoa > Chordata > Actinopteri > Salmoniformes > Salmonidae > Oncorhynchus > Oncorhynchus tshawytscha. Next base: position 1,095,988 of record NC_056455.1, read on the forward strand.
GACTCTATGGTATAAACTTGAATTGCGCTAATGATAGAAGTAGAAGTAGTAGTTAGAAGTAGTTTTGTGAGCCGATGCTAACTTCCTTCATGCCGTTCATCTGACTCTGGGGAAATAGATAAAAGGGCTTCATTGCCAAAATCCCAAAGTATCCCTTTAAAGGCCAAGTGCAGTCAACTAGATTTGTGTTTTATATACATTTCCACCCTAAAAGTTGGAATAATACTGTGAAAATTATGATATTGCCCTTTAAGTGTAAGAGCTGTTTGAAAAGACTGCCTGAAATTTCAGCCTGTTTTGGTGGGATGGAGTTTTGGCCTGCCTAGTGACAACACCAGGTGGTAAATTAGTTAATAGACAAATAAGAAAGAGTTCCAAACCTCTGCCAGTAATAGCTAGTTTTTCCCTCCCCACTCAGATCACTCCCAGACAATCCTAGCAAAATTCTTGCTTGAGAAATAGATTTTTGTTAAGCTATTTTGATTGTTTTCAATTAAACTGGTAAAAACAAAAAAATCACATTAAGGTACTTAATTGTTACCCAGAAATGATAAATGATTTAATATTGAGACCTTTAAATGCATTGTACCTTTTAATACCTATTACTTGATTGACCGTCATCTGTGTTGATGTTCAGGTCATGAGCCTGGGTTCTGTATGATGTGCACAATGCAGAATCACATCACCCAGGTCTTCGCCAACTCTGGGAATGTCATCAAGCCCATCGGAGTCCTCAACGAGCTCAAAAGTAAGTAGTGTTTACTTGGAATCAGAGGGGGAAACACTTTAGCACAAAGTTGATAGGAAAGTCTTTGTTCAGGCGTGTTGAAAGCCATTACAACTAAATAACATGTCCGGAAAATAGTTTTTCCCTTCAAAAATCGAAAGAGAGTTGGGACTGCATCACAGGTGCAGAATTCTGGGAAACCTAGTCAGCAAAATAGTTTTCCCTCAAAAAAAAAGAGTTGATGCTGGGTTAAAGTCTATTTATTGAGTCTTCCTCCCCACCTCTGTATAACACCTGTGCAGGGATTGCAAAGCATTTCCGCTTTGGCAGCCAAGAGGACGCACATGAGTTCCTGCGGTACACAGTGGACGCTATGCAAAAGTCCTGCCTGCCTCTAAACAAGTAGGTGTTACACTGAAATTGGTGTTCAGCCACTAGGAAGCACTGTTCTGGACTTGCATCTCATCTGGCCCACATTCACATATAGCACAGAGTGAGACATGATTAATATATCATGGTTTAGTGACCATCTCCTATACACCAGGGGCCCTTAACTGACTTTAGGATCCCCCTCCCGTGTAGTGGAAGGCTATTCTGCCCCCCAACAGGTTGCCTCTACTCTCATTAATTACCTTTGCTCTATTTCCTCAGCTGTCTGTTGCTCCTCAAAGGGCTGTCCCAATGACAAATTAAATGAAGGCTATCTTGAGTTATATGATCCTGTGTATACACATAAAGTCAATTTCCCTTAAGGCTATTGGGAGTCACTGATAAGCATCTTTAACGATTTGATGTTTACTTTTACAACAGATTGGACAGGCAAACGCAAGCAACCAGTTTCATCCATCAGGTCTTTGGAGGGTATCTACGGTCCAGAGGTAGGCTTATTAGTGTAATCTTTAAATGTCTCACTTACTGAAGCCGATATGAGAGTCGCTTGCCCTTTGGGGTATTAGACTAGGTTCAGTTGAAGTCAGAGGTTTACATACACCTTAGCCAAATACATTTAAACTCAAATTTTCATAATTCCTGACATTTAATCCTTGTAAAAGATTCCCTGTCTTAGGATCACCACTTTATTTTAAGAATGTGAAATGTCAGAATAATAGTAGTGATTTATTTGAGCTTTTATTTATTTCATCACATTCCCAGTGGGTCAGAAGTTTACATACTCAATTAGTATTTGGTAGCATTGCCTTTAAATTGTTGAACTTGGGTCAAATGTTTTGGGTAGCCTTCCACAAGCTTCCCACAATAAATTGGGTGAATTTTGACTCATTCCTCCTGACAGAGCTGGTGTAACTTGAGTCAGGTTTGTAAGGCCTCCTTGCTCACACACGCAGTTCTGCCCACATGTCTTCTATAGGCTTGAGGTCAGGGCTTTGTGATGGCCACTTCAATACCTTGACTTTGTTGTCCTTAAGCCATCTTTCCACTACTTTAAAAGTATGCTTGGGGTTATTTTCCATTTGTAAGACCCATTTGCGACCAAGCTTTAACTTCCTAGCTGATGTCTTGAGATGTTGCTTCAATATATTCACATAATTTTCCTTCCTCATGATGCCATTTATTTTGTGAAGTGCACCAGTCCCTCCTGCAGCAAAGCACCCCCACAACATGATACTGCCACCCCCGTGCTTCACGGTTGGGATGGTGTTCTTCAGCTTGCAAGTGTCCCCCTTTTCCCTTGTTTTACTGTGGATATAGATACTTTTGTACCCGTTTCCTCCAGAATCTTCACAAGGTCCTTTGCTGTTGTTCTGGGATTGATTTGCACTTTTCGCACCAAAGTACGTTCATCTCTAGGAGACCGAACACGTCTCCTTCCTGAGCAGTATGGCGGCTGCGTGGTCCCATGGTGTTTATACTTGCGTACTATTGTTTGTACAGATGAACGTGGTACCTTCAGGCGTTTGGAAATTGCTCCCAAGGATGAACCAGACTTGTGGAGGTCTACCATTTTTTTCTGAGGTCTTTGCTGATTTCTTTCAATTTTCCCATGATGTCAAGCAAAGAGGCACTGAGTTTGAAGGTAGGCCTTGAAATACATCCACAGGTACACCTCTGGTGGACTCAAATTATGTCAATTAGCCTATCAGAAGCCTCTATATCCATGACAATTTTATGGAATTTTCCAAGCTGTTTAAAGGCACAGTCAACTTAGTGTATGTAAACTTCTGACCCACTAGAATTGTGATACAGTGAATTATAAGTTAAATAATCGGTCTGTAAACAATTGTTGGAAAAATGACTTGTGTCATGCACAAAGTAGATGTCCTAACTAACTTGCCAAACTATAGTTTGTTATCAAGAAATTTGTGGAGTGGTTGAAAAACGAGTTTTAATGACTCCAACCTAAGTGTATGTAAACTTCAACTGTATCTTTAAAGCACTGTGACAACTGCTGAATAAGTTTGATTGATTTCTATACTTTCTCGCTGTGTCTTGTACACCATTAGAACATTAGATGACTCATTTGTTAATAGGTAAGATGATCTAATTGTGTTTCTTTTTACAGTAAAATGTTTCAACTGCAAAGCGGTCTCTGACACGTTTGACCCTTATTTGGATGTTGCTTTGGAAATAAAGGTAACGGTGAACTGCCTTTCATGCTGCACAAAGGGGGAACCTGTCAAACCATTGTCTTGCTAAGAATGCATCATTGACAACTGTCACCCGTGTTACCTTTCAGACTGCTCCCAGTATCACAAAGGCTCTGGAACAGTTTGTTAAGCCTGAGCAGCTAGATGGAGAGAATGCCTACAGATGCGCTAAGTGAGTAGATCTGGATTCATTTATTGTTCTTCTTAGCAAAACGCTGCCTAAACCAGTGTTATTGTTGTTCATCTCAGTATAGAGCTGCCTAAACCAGTGTTATTGCGACCCAATTCTGCATGTTTTGTTTTTGGTATTTCTAACTGATCTGTCTGTGCAGGTGTAAGAAGATGGTTCCAGCCTCTAAGAGATTCACCATCCACCGCAGCGCTAATGTGCTCACCATCTCACTGAAGCGATTTGCCAACTACAACGGGGGCAAGATCGCTAAGGTAAGACATCAGGAAACATGGTCAGTGACAGCGAAATGTACATGGAAATCAGTTTTTTTTAAACAGATCTTTATCTAGATTTCCACTGCCATTGCCTGTTTCTCTCCTTTAGGATGTAAGGTATGCTGAGTGCCTAGACCTGCGTCCCTTCATGTCTCAGTCCCACGGCGAGCCCCAGGTCTACGTGCTCTATGCTGTCCTGGTGCACTCTGGCTTCAGCTGCCACGCTGGACACTACTACTGCTACGTCAAAGTAAGCACTAATATACAGTGCATTCAGAAAGTATTCAGACCCCTGGACTTTTTCCACATTTTATTACGTTACAGCCCTTTTCCAAAATAGATTTTTACTCCATCTACATACAATAATGACAAAGTGAAAAATCTGTGTTTATTTGTAACACCTTTTATCTACATAATTATTCAGACCCTTTGCTATGAGACTCGAAGTTGAGCTCTGGTGCATCCTGTTTCCATTGATCATTTTATTTTATCTTTATTTAACTAGGCAAGTCATTAAGAACACATTATTTAAAATGACAGCCTACAACGGCCAAAGACGCTGGGCCAATTGTGCGTTGCCTTATAGGACTCCCAATCACGGCTGGTTGTGATACAACCTGGATTTCAACCAGTGTAGTTACACTTCTAGCCTTTAGACCACTGCACCACTCGGGAGCCCCATCATCCTTGATGTTTCTACAACTTCATTGGAGCCCACCTGGGGTAAGTTCAATTGATTGGACATGATTTGGAAAGGCACACACCTGTCTATATAAGGTCCCACAGTTGACAGTGCACGTCAGAGCAAAAACCAAGGCATGAGGTCGAAGGATTTGTCCGTCTAGATCTGAGACAAGATTGTGTCGAGGCACAGATCTGGGAAAGGTTACCAAAACATTTCTGCAGCATTGAAGGTCCCCAAGAACACAGTGGCCTCATCATTCTTAGATGGAAAAAGTTTGTAACCACCAAGACTCTTCCTAGAGCTGGCCGCCCGGCCAAACTGCGCAATCGGGGGAGAAGGGACTTGGTCAGGGGAGGTGACCAAGAACCCGATGGTCACTCTGACAGAGCTCCAGGGTTCCTCTGTGAAGATGGGGGAACCTTCCCGATGGACAAACATCTCTGCAGCACTCCACCAATCAGGACTTTATGGTAGAGTGGCCAGATGGAAGCCACTCTTCATTAAAGGGCACATGACAGCCTGCTTGGAGTTTGCCAAAAGGCACCTAAAAGACTCTCAGACAATGATAAACAAGATTCTCTGGTCTGATGAAACCAAGATTGAACTCTTTGGCCTGAATGCCAAGCGTCACATCTGGAGGAAACCTGAAGCATGGTGGTGGCAGCATCATGCTGTGGGGATGTATTTCAGCAGCAGGGACTGGGAGACTAGCCAGGATCGAGGGAAAGATGAACAGAGCAAAGTACAGAACGATCCTTGATGAAAACCAGCTATAGAGCGCTCAGGACCTCAGACTGGGGCGATGGTTCACCTTCCAACAAGACAACGACCCTAAGCACACAGACAAGACGATGCAGGAATGACTTCAGGACAAGTCTCGGAATGTCCTTGAGTGGCCCAGCCAGAACCCGGATCGAACATCTCTGGAGAGGCCTGAAAATAGAATAAGGCTGTAACGTAACAAAGTGGAAAAGGGGAATCTGTTTGAATACTTTCCCGAATGCACTGTATTTTAGGGCTTCCTAAAATACACCATGTTGGGGTAAGCCCTAACATCTAACCTAATATATATTACTACTGCTACTTCAAGGTAAGCTCCAATATTGACAGAAGTCACTAGTAGGACGGTTCTCGGAACAATCAATGAAAGAAAGCTTAATGACGACAACCCAAACCCCCATGTGAATAATCCTCTCACCCTTTCTATGTAAGCCAGATGTTTGATTAGTCTTCTATAAAGGATTATGTTCATACTTACATATGTCAGTGTGATGCATGTTTTATAAATCTCTCTTTCAGGCTAGCAATGGCCAGTGGTACCAGTTGAATGACTCCTCTGTGTTGGTCAGTGACATCAGGTCAGTCCTCAACCAGCAGGCTTACGTCCTCTTCTACATCAGGTGAGTACCTCCCATTCATGTCAACCAAGGGGAGCCTTGTTTGAATGGTGTAAAATATTGGCATGTTAAAGCATTGTGTTGGACCACGCAACAGTTCTGTGCAGGTTGTTTTCCCTTTGTGGTTGAGCTTTTTGATCTGTGATGGGTGCTGCCTGTTCTGGCCACCAGGTCACCTGATCTGAAGAATGGAGGGGACTACAATCACACGTGCCGGACCCCGGGGCCCCTCGGCCAGTTGTCCCCCCGCCCCATCCTCACACCCCGGGTCAACATTGGGCCACGACACACCAGCACTGGCTTCATAGGGCCACAGCTGCCCCCACACATGGCCAAGGTACAGCCTAAACCCACCAGCTTTTGCACAATCATCTGTTCAGAGGCAAGATGTTTAGTAAGAGCCTGTAACAAATGTGTCCCCCTCCCCTCCCAGAACATCTTTCAAGTCAATGGGAACGGCTCGCTAAGGGACTACCCCTCTGGCTCTAAGCCCAGCACCAGCAGTGACAACAGCATGGGCAAGACTAGCTACAACCCGCTCGCCACCTCTCCCTCCCATCCTCTCAACCGTCCCACAGGCATCCCTGACCCTGCCAAGCGCCAGAAGCTCTCCTTCTTCATCGGTCAGGGCAAACAGATCCGCCCCTCATCATCCACTTATGCCCAGCCGTCCTCTTCGTCACAGTCTACATCAGACATGTCTACGCCCCGGGATCCTCGCATTAACGGCACTCCCTCCGTTAACAGAAACGGTCACGGGGCGTCGTTCCTGGTGCCGTACGGCCAGGAGTCGTCTGAGGAGTCGGACCAGGAGGGAGGCAGTGGTCTGGGGAACGGCACGGCTAAGCCTCACGTTAACGGGAGGAAGGGAGAGACCGTCTACGGCCCCGTCCCCAGAGTGCTGACCCTCAAGACCAACGGCATCGGTAATGGCCAGGCTACCATGCACCGTAACGGGACCAACAGCTTCTCCAAACTCAGTCAGAACGGACACCACAACATCAAACACCCTGAGAAGGTACCTATAGTCAGTCGACACACATTTTAAATACTTTACTGAACTCCACAAATCACATCAACACCTGTGTACTCATTATGTGTGTCTGTTGTTGTGTAGATCCACGGTAACGGTCATGCGATGTCACCCGGTTTGGGTTCCAGCATGTCTAATGGGGCGGAGGCTCACCACAGTGGCCCAAGGTGAGCGTGATCAAATTCTCTTCTTTTGATCCACGTTGCTTGATGATTTGAAGATCCAGTAATTCATGAACATTTTGTATTTTTCTACAGCAAAGAAGTGTATTGCGCCAACCCCAGCCAGGCCAGCACCTCTCAAGGCCTGCACAGTGCCGACATCGACAGCCGCCTCTCCCTCACCCCAGAGAAAAGGACTAAAACGCACTCTGGCCCCCTCCCTCACCACGCACCATCAACCGCTGCTAAACCTCCATCCTCATTGGCTGATGTTGGAGCTAAACCACTTACCGACGCCTTGAGGGAATCCAGCTCCAACCCTGGGGTCTTATTCCTCCAGCCCACTCCCCGCTCCCTCAGTACCCCAGTCGCCCCAGTCCTCTCCGGACCAGGCCTGGGAGCCACGAAAGATCTCGGAGCCCCACACAGGGGATCTGGGGAGGACGTCAGGGAGACCCAGAACAGCCCAGCTGTAGGGCTGGATGGAAAGCCCAGCTCCAGAGATGGAAGAGACCAGATGTACTCTTCCGATCGGGATAAGGAGAAAGGCGGGTTGAACTCTTCCGATCGGGATAAGGAGAAAGGCGGGTTGAACTCTTCCGATCGGGATAAGGAGAAAGGCGGGTTGAACTCTTCCGATCGGGATAAGGAGAAAGGCCGACTACATTCTTCGGACTGCGATAGGGATCGAGACCGGCTGTACTCTTCTGACCGGGATAAAGACGGAGAAGGGGATAGGTACCACCGGGACAGGAGCCGTGAACGCAACCGGGACCATGACTCAGACCACTACAGGCACCGGCGAGACCACCGAGACAGAGACCACCACCGGTCGTACCGGGACCGCTCGCTCAGCCGGGACAGACACCGGAACTGGGAGTCTGAGGCATTCCTCTCACAGCGACGCTATCACCCCAGAGAGAGGGACAGGGACCGCTGTCACCACCATTACCACCACAGAACGAGTAAGGACAGGAATAGGGACAGGAGGGAGCACAGCCACCACAGCCTCCCACACAGAGAGGAGCCTCATGGACGCTCAAGGTGGAGGGATGAAGGTAAAGAGAGGTGTTACTACCCTTCACAGGAGACCCCTCTACCCACCCCACTGAGCTCCAGCACCAAGCCCAGTCAGTCCCTCCCAGCCCTTTCCCCAGCCATACCAGCCCTGGTGAAACGACCCGAGCCTCACAGAGAGGAGAGAAAGGACAGCTCTGAGGAGCATCGGGCCAAGAAACCCAAGAAGAGCAAGAAGAAGAAGTCCAAGGACAGAGAGAGGCACCGAGAGAATAGGTAAGGCAGTCTTTCTTCTTTCTTAAGCCTCCACAATGAGACACTGTCAGATAAATTAACAACGGATCTATATTAGCTCTGACCTGGGTGTACTTTCTTCCAGGACATTTGACGTGAATTCCTCTGACAGGGCAGCCAACGGCAGCAGTTCCTCCAAACACAACAAAAGTAGGAGGTACGACACTGACACGGAGGATGAGAAGTCAGGGGGTGAGATCCAGTCTACCCAGAGTCCCGAGGGGCACTGTGACCCCAATGCCCCCCGGGAGGGTCGCAGGGCAAGCAGCAGCGATGATGAGAGGGCGAGCAAGAAGCGACGTTGCCAGGACGATGGCTATGACAAAAGCTACCCTAAGATACGCCATCGCGCCGATGACAACGACCGCTCCTTCTCCTCTCGTGATGGATCACCAACAGCAGCTCCTCAAAACGCATCGCACTGCCACTTCAACGAACACACAGGTAATAAAACAAGCAGATGTGGTTTCTATAGGTGGTTGTTTCTCAGTTTGTCACTGTGTTAATCTAGCATTTTGACCATAATGTTTTGTTGTAGGTAATGGCTTAGGTCAACCCAATGGAAACTCCCACGAATGTTCTACCAATGGACTGTACAATGACCTTAGACAGTAGATTTTCTCTGTTTGACCAGAGACACAGAACAATGTAAGTATCTTTCCTTTGCCTCTGTCTTACTCTCAGAATATCTATGCTCGACTGTGCATGGTTATGAGTGGAAAACCAGGAGCCGGTTTCAACTCATCTTGATTGTGTAAAGACTGATAGGACTGTCTGCAAACCTGACATCTTTCCCTCTCATTGCAGACTTGGAATACTTTACTTTAAATATCAACCTTTTATATAAGTGAAATTCAACAGCAACAGGAATGTCATCCCGAATATTTGAACGTGGTGCTGTATTATTGGGAATATACTGTATTTTTACCACATGAGAAATTAACATTCTACTAGATTCTTTTTTTAAATAGATTTTTTTCAACTTCACTCGTCACTCAATGTACATTTATGATAAATAATTAACAAAAGAATAAGCTGCACAGTGGAAGACTCAGGACTTTGTTCAAACGAGACGTATTCCTCCTCGGAGAACTGATCAACTGGTTAAATAATCCAAAAAGAGGAAGACGAATAGTTTTCTTGCCTAGGAGATTACCTGTTTGGTATGACATCAGTTGGCTGCAAGTTTGTCACCATTATCCACATAGGTGGAGGTATAAAACCTCTCTCTGATGGAGGGAAATGTTATTGAGTGAGTAGTGTCTGAAGGAGAAGGCCTGGTGTGACTACGTGTGTACTTAACACAACTCCACCTATCCTGGAGAGACTTCAGGAAAGCTCTTTGTTACTTTTGAAAGCCTAAGATCGTCTCCCTCCCTCTGCATCTTGCTCTCACTGAGATGTCCAATTCTTTTAACTTGTTATTCAAGCATTTAAAAAAAGCTGAACAATAATCATGTTCTCTCTTATGGCTTTGAACCTGTGTTTCTGCTTTAAAAAAAAAAATGTTTTCTAGCATCCATAAGAAATACTGTGAATACAATTTTGAACTGTACTATCAGTTTATACATAAGTCCTGTATCAGGAATAGTTTTGTTTTAGAGAATTACCACAATGTAATTTAGACCTTGTTCTAAATTGACACAAGTCAGTGAAATAGGTAGAATGGTTTGCTTGTTTTTTTTTCTACCTAAAAAGACAAATGGTCATGTTAACATGTTTTTAGTTCTACAATAGCATGTCAAATTTATACATTGTACAAGGTATATAAAAAGGCGTAAATACATTTGCTAATGTCAAAGTAACTCATCTTACTATGTTTACACACATTGTTTGTTGGAGTGAAAGCTGTTGATTAACTGGGCATGTATGTACACACCGATGGGAATAGTGTCTGCCTTTGTATTGGACGAATGAAGTCCGTTCTCTGAATTTTGGTAAAAGATTTTGCATATGAGCGATTGTTTAATTGATTGCTTTTAAGATCGTCAGATAAGACTGTTGAAACACTCTGGATTCAAGGCTAACAGTCGTAAGGTCATTTTTCATATTGTTTCCAGGTTACACAATGACAGTGAGGGAGTTCAAACCAGGACCTGGGTACTCAGTTCATAGTCACATGTCAGTGACACAGGAGAATATCTGAACATTCTATTTTATTCAAAATCCTCAACAGTTCAAAGGCTCCTGCAATGCTGAGAATCATGTGAACTTTTACACAACTTGGACCTGTAGAAAGTTCACTGATCTGTCAGTCTCACCCTGGGGCGTTGTAGATCCAAACCTTGAGGCGCTCTTCAGTCTGGATCACTGAAGTGTTTGCACGATATACGTGTTCACCGTACATGCAGAGTCAGAGCCCCTAGTGAGGAGTTGTTTCACCTTCCCATGTGAAACCCAGCTGGCTTGGCTGTTACGTCATTATTTGTTTACCTTAGAAATATGAAGACTATTTTTCCCCTCCATTTGCTCTGAGGAGTTGGAGATCAGGGTTTCTTCCACTGCAGTATGTACTCTTAATGCTCAACTTTAAGCGGGTATAGGATAGCCATAACTTTTACATGCTACAGAAACACAAATTATAAACATGTATAGATATATACACACACACAATGTAAAGATGAAAAAAAAAGATTTTTAGCGGTGGACTTTGAATCAATACATAAACTAGCTTTAGATAACTGTCCCACAAACATGACAATGTATTATAGCTCTAAGACAAAATGGCATCCTTCTCCAAGTCACATCTCCTTCACCATAGAGATATTTCTCTGGCATGGACATCTCATTGTTAAACAGAAATTGAAAAAAATAAAAACCCCATCCCTATTGTATTAGTGTCAATTGTTTCAGGGGTGGAAAATCAGACCAGCTGATTCATAAATTTAGGGTCTTCTGACATTGAAATCATACTCAACTCACCCACTAGAGGGCAACAATATCCATGCTTATATGGCTGACGAAAGCTCAGTCTGTGTGGGGACATTGGGTAAGCACAGACCATTCAGTTTCTCATTGTGTCCTCAATACTGTACATTCACACTTCATAGAATTTACAGTTGTGTGAATTGTATTCACACATACATCTGAAAAGAAACTGATGACCAAAATATCAAGTGCCCTTCCCCATTTTGTCCTTTATCCATGCTGATGAAGTGGAGAGGTGTAGCATCCAAAGTCAATTCCCCACGACATCTGGATCCCCTTACCCTGGTCTCTGCTGTGGCCGCGCAGCCATGTATCCTGTCCCTGGGCTGAGTGAAAGAGACACCCTGGTCGCCTGGACAGACTGGGGTCTATGCTGGTGTCACTGATGATGGGGAGGGTGTGGCCAGGCGCTCCTCCTCACTTCTTATTGGCTATTCTCCGCTTCCTGGTTGCCAGCATGTCATAGAAAGGATCCCTGCTGATGCTTGCTCTGCAGAAAGAAGAGATTGGTTATGAAAAATAGACAATGGTTGTGTATTACAGTAGCCTATGTACGTCTTCATGAGCAGGCGGGGGAATAGTTTCCCCAGCTTTACCCTTCATGAGCAGGCAGGGGAATAGTTTCCCCAGCTTTACCCTTCATGAGCAGGCAGGGGAATAGTTTCCCCAGCTTTACTACATTCAGTATCAGCACAGTACACATTTTAACCTACATTGTCAAAGAAAAACATTGCATTGCAGCATTCTGCTCTGACAGAGGACCTCAAAAGAGCTGTAACACAATGAAGTGGTTTATTATTTGTATTTATTATGGATCCCCATTAGTTCCTGCCAAGGCAGCAGCTACTCCTGGGGTTTATTATGGATCCCCATTAGTTCCTGCCAAGGCAGCAGCTACTCCTGGGGTTTATTATGGATCCCCATTAGTTCCTGCCAAGGCAGCAGCTACTCCTGGTGTTTATTATGGATCCCCATTAGTTCCTGCCAAGGCAGCAGCTACTCCTGGGGTTTATTATGGATCCCCATTAGTTCCTGCCAAGGCAGCAGCTACTCCTGGGGTTTATTATGGATCCCCATTAGTTCCTGCCAAGGCAGCAGCTACTCCTGGGGTTTATTATGGATCCCCATTAGTTCCTGCCAAGGCAGCAGCTACTCCTGGGGTCTATTATGGATCCCCATTAGTTCCTGCCAAGGCAGCAGCTACTCCTCCTGGGGTTTATTATGGATCCCAATTAGTTCCTGCCAAGGCAGCAGCTACTCCTCCTGGGGTTTATTATGGATCCCCATTAGTTCCTGCCAAGACAGCAGCTACTATTCTTGGAGTCCATCAAAATGAAAGCAGTTATACATTCACAACACACTAAGTGTGTGCCCTCAGGCCCCTACTCTACTACCACATATCTACAAAATCCATGGGTACGTGTGTAGTGCGTATGTTATCGTGTGATGGTATGCATGTGTTGCTTCACAGTTCCCGCTGTTCCAAAAGGTGTATTTTTAGCTGTTAAATTTTTAAATCTAATTTTACTGCTTGCATGAGTTACTTGATGTGGAATAGAGTTCCATGTAGTCATGGCTCTATGTAGTACTCTGCACCTCCCAAATTCGGTTCTGGACTTGGGGACTGTGAAGAGACCTCTGGTGGCATGTCTTGTGGGGTATGCATGGGTGTCCGAGCTGTGTGCCAGTAGTTCAAACAGACACCTCGGTGCATTCAACATGACAATACCTCTCCTAAATACAAGTTAAGTCAATCTCTCCTCCACTTTGAGCCAAGAGAGATTGACATGCATATTATTAATGTTAGCTCTCTGTGTACATCAAAGCGCCAGCTGTGCTGCCCCGTTCTGAGCCAATTGACATTTTCCCAAGTCTCTCTTTGTGGCACCTGACCACAAGACTGAACAGTTGTCACAAAACCACAGCCTGAAGGACCTGCCTTGTTGATAGTACTGTTAAGAAGGTAGAGTAGTGCTTTATTATGGACAGACTGCTCCCTATCTTAGCTACTGTTGTAGAAATATGTTTTGACTATGACAGTTTACCATCCAGGGTTACTCCAAGCAGTTTAGTCACCTCAACTTGCTCAATCACCACATTATTCATTACAATATTTAGTCGAGGTTTAGGGTTAGTGAATGATTTGTCACAAATATAAAGCTTTTAGTTTTTGAAATTAGTAGGAGTAACTTATTCTTTGTCACCCATTCTGAAACTAACTGCAGCTCTTTGTTAAGTGTTGCAGTGATTTCAGTCGCTGTAGTAGCTGACGTATAGTGTTGAGTCATCCACATACATAGACACACTCAAAGCCAGTGGCATGTTATTAGTAAAAATTGAAAAAAGTTGACAGGGCAACAGGTGTGTTCTTTGGTACATTAGTGCAGACTGTCTAGACTATAATACCCATATTTTCCCTTGGAGACTGCAGAGGGGAAAACCCATAGAGGTCCAAGCCTTGCATCCAATGGGACTGTAGTAGGGCTAAGTAATTCACTGCTTTCCTGGCAGTAGGAACACAGGACATGCTGGGATGGTCGTTCGGTGTGTGTATCATGCTGACCACAGGGGAGACTGAAGCGGACTCAGAGTACAGAGAGGGGGTGTGTGTGTGTGTGTGTGTGTGTGTGTGTATGTATGTATGTATGTATGTATGCATGCATGCATGCATGCATGTATGCATGCATGCATGCATGCATGCATGCATGCATGCATGCATGCATGTATGCATGCATGCATGCATGCATGCATGCATGCATGTATGTATGTATGTATGCATGCATGCATGTATGGTAAAGCAACCCAGGTCTGGCCTCTTCTGCACAGTCTGACAGCTACAACACAATGCAGAGGCCTATAAAGCTGACCTACGGCTGAGATTTCATATAGGGCTGGTATGGACTAGGATTGGCACTGGTTTCCCAATTCTCCCACTGTAAACTCATTTTCCAACACCCCATCTAAAGTTATGATAATTGCAGAACTAAAGTTGACATAATCATCATGTTCCCCTGTGTATTGCATCCACTTCATCCAAACAAGCTTGGCAGTAAGGTTGTGGCACGAGCAGAAAAATCTATTCTGTTGGTTCTAATGGAAACCCAGAGTTCAATCCTAATGGTGTTTCTATATCTTCATGCCTGATGAGAGCATCATATAATATGATTTCACAGCAGATATTGATCGTTGGAAAGCACTGCTGAGAGGAGCAATGATCAATCACCCTCTGGGTCCAATTTAACAGAGCACTTTCATCATTCCTTCTCTCCTTAACTAAACAGCAGTGGTGCCTGATAAATAGTGTGGATTTTGCGAAAAACACGAAGAGGAACAAATTGAGACTGAATGCTAGAAAGAGAGAGTGTAGCATGTGTGTTCTAGCGCTCCTGCCTACAGGACACTCTACAGGGCTTTATCAAACAGAAACCCATTTAACCTCCAGAGAGCTCAGATCAACTCTGAGCCTAGTCTTGTCTACCGCACACTGAGAAAGTGAGCCTCTCAGCCATATGGGTTAGTCTGTCACACAGTTACATCAAAGAGTTCACACATGGTCATGGTGCTTTGTGTGAAGACCAACCCATCTTCAAAGAAGTGTCAGTGGATACATACATACTGGTTTAATCCTAGCTTTGCCATTGAGTCGTTGAGATTCACTGGTGTCTCCTAGCAGATGACTATGGGCTTTGGACCCTGGTGAGTAATATCTGTTGTGTTTACATGGGGGTAAAACTCCCAAAACCTTAGGTGGGTTATAGACAAAAACATACTTGATGGATTTGATCCACTCCTCCTTCTCCTCTGTGGTGGGCGCTGATATCCTGTACACTGTGTGGTTGCCCTCGACGACCCGGCCGTCCGCCTCAGTCTTACACGCCTTGATCAACGAACCCTTGTGGTTCGGGTTGTAGAGCTCGAAACAGTTCTGATTGGACGACAGCGTCCAAAAGAGAGAGAGAGTGAGATGAGAGTACAGAACTAGTTATAGTGAAGACAAATAATTAGTCCCGCTGAAGAGGGACAGTTAGTCCCGTTGAAGAGTGTTACAGTGAAGAGGGACAGTTAGTCCCGGTGAAGAGGGACTAGAAGTGTTCAGTGCTTTATTAGTCCTTTCTTAGAAAGTGTTTCAGTATATTTTGAGGAACTTACAGGTTTCCTGGGCTCATCCACTTCTCTTATACTGAGGTTCTCCAAAGGAATGATCCCACGAGGTTCCTTGTCCTGCAGACGTGAAGAACACATTCATTTATTTAATATGTAGCCACACAGCATATACTTACAGGCCAATTGTTTTGTGCTGCTGGTTCAATAACAAAAAAATTGTAATGTGTGTTTTATTCACATAAGTGTGTATAAATCAGCAATATTCTGACAATATTCTATTGTACGAGGAAGTTACTTAAGGGAGAAGTAACCCAATCCTACAGTGGGTTTCTATTGTGTCTGGGGGCTGAGGAGACTTTGTGGAACAGAACAGCCCGGTCTTTCTCTTAATAAGAGAACACAGCAGGGAGGGGACGTCCAGGGACTGGGCTCAATCCTGGTAGTGGGCTCTAAGCTGTGATGTGTTGGGGCTGTACTCTCATCAGTGTGTATAGGATGATGAGGGGGTCTGGGCGATGCCAGATGTGCAGCAGACCTCCCAGATGGTTCCATGCATCGTGTTAATTGCTGGACCATGGTGCATTTAGGTCAAAGGGCCAGGCTGCATCTGCAACAGAAGTCTCATTGATAAAACTACACTAACTTACCGTTGTGTATTCAAAGTAGTACAGGCAGTTGTCAGTCAGAATGAACCACCGTCTCTTCCAGGTCTTCACTCTTCCACCTGTAGAGAAATATACCAGACATGTTGAGTAACAAGAGTTACATCCTCAAAGAGAGACATGTTGTGTAACAAACCACAGACAGAAGAGCCAATTGCCATGCAGAGATGCAGTGCTGTCGGCTACACAGCCAATGAGGTGATACATTTCTATCTGCAATACTAACCGTAATGTATAGAGTTGACCTGATTCTCTATATTCTACATGACAATGATATCTGTTCTAGGCAATCTATTTCTCCCTCCTGAATAGACCCTAGCATGGCATGTGTTACTCTTGGGCCTATACAATATTATGGGAAAGGCTTTAGATGGAGGCTGCTTATTGTCAACCTTTCAGCAACCAGCAAAGCCTTTCTCATAGACTTTCTCAGACTCATTTCAGTGCAAACTGCAACAGCAATTATGAACATTTCCTTTGAGACTCAATGTTGAGACAGACAGACTAGCCTATAGTCCAGCCCTCAGACCTTAGGGTACTCTTCCTATCTGATTGGCAGTCTGTCCATTAGGCTGATTTAATCAGGGGCCCAATATCCCCCCTCCCGCCCCTCAGCCTCCCTAGAGATCCCAAAGCAGTGCAGGTATTGCTTGTGAAAACAGTCAAAATGTGGGTTCAATTTGGGGAGAAATCCCAGAAATGAGGCCGGAGCTGGGGAGCGTGGTTCATTGGTCAGGGGTAGCAATGCATTCAGACTGGCATCACTGTATACCCAGCCCACTGCATAATAAAGACATTTGCCTCTTAAGTGATACATCTTCATTTTATTTCATTATTTTGCAGATATAAAGTGAAAAGAGAGGGACAATTACTCATTCTGCATTTCTGTAACAATACACTAAGCGAGTTTACTGCAATGAGTTTACTTGTTTAAATTCCTGTTCAAGTACAAACAATCAATACAAAATGGGGATGTGGACCCACTTCATGGAAGCATTCATCATAGTCTGAACTCAGTTCTTTTCACTTGGCCAAATCCCTCTCTGTACCGGGAAGCCAGTCTGTCTGACCAACCAGGGAGTGTGAGGAACAGATTGAGTAACAAGATACAATTCTCAGACGCTGCATTTTTTTCAGGAAGAATATCTCCTCACGATATGGAGTTAGCATTAACTCTTCTCTCCTTGAGTCAAGCCTTTGTCCACAGATAAATGCAGATAATTCTCTACAGTTGTCCAGATTAAGGATTATGAGTTTGTTAATTAAACCAAAATGATGCAAGCAGTCAATAATCCATGTAATTGTAAGTAATATTATTATGATTACTATTGTATTACTATACTTTAGGGGGTAGATCAGGGCCAAGAAACACGAGCAGTGGAAATTAGACCGGTGGGAACCTGTCCTTTGGTCTGATGAGTCCAAATTTGAGATTTTTTTGGACCGCTGTGTCTTTGAAATGCAGAGTAGGTGAACGGATGATCTCCACATGTATGGTTCCAACTGTGAAGTATGGAGGTGGTGGTGTGATAGTGCTTTGCTGGTGACACGGTCTGTGATTTATTTAGAATTCAAGGCACACTTAACCAGCATGACTACCACAGCATTCTGCAGAGATACACCATCCCTTCTGGTTTGCGCTTAGTGGGACCATCATTTATTTTTCAACAGGCCAATGACCCCAAAAACACCTCCAGGCTGTGTAAGGGCTATTTGACCAAGAGGGAGAGTGATGGAGTGCTGTATCAGATGACCTGGCCTCCACAATCACCTGACATCATCCTAAACCATCTCAAATTGGGTTGAATTGGACTGCAGACTGAAGGAAAAGCAAGCAACAACTGCTCAGCATGTGGGAACTCCTTCAAAACTGTTGGAAAGGCATTCCTCATGAAGCTGGTCGATAGAATGCCAAGAGTGTGCAAAGCTGTCAAGGCAAAGGGTGGCTACTTCGAAAAACAAATCTAAATATATTTTAGATTGAACAATTATTTAATTATTTAGAACAATTATGATTCCATGTGTTATTTCATTGTTTTGACGTCTAAACTATTATTCTACAATGTAGAAAATAGTAAAAAAAAAAAAAAAAAATTGAATGAGTAGCTGTCCAAACTTTTGACTGGTACTGTATATACAGTGCCTTTGGTAAGTATTCAGACCCCTTGACTTTTTCCACATTTTATGTTACAGCCTTATCCTAATTAGATTAAGGTTTTAAAAAATCTCAGCAATCTACACATAATACCTCATAATGACAAAGCGAAAACAGGTTAAGAAAATGTGCTAATTTATTTACATAAGTATTTCAGACCCTTCCCTATGAGACTCGAAATTGAGCTCAGGTGCATCCTGTTTCCCTTGATTATCCTTGAGATGTTTCTACAACTTGATTGGAGTCCACCTATGGTAAATTCAATTGATTGGACATGATTTGGAAAGGCAAACACCTGTCTATATAAGGTGCCACAGTTGCCAGTGCATGTCAGAGCAAAAACCAAGTCATGAGGTCGAAGGAATTGTCTGTGGAGTTCCGAGACGGGATTGTGTTGAGG
The DNA here is from genome assembly GCF_018296145.1 of Oncorhynchus tshawytscha. Lineage (NCBI taxonomy): Eukaryota > Metazoa > Chordata > Actinopteri > Salmoniformes > Salmonidae > Oncorhynchus > Oncorhynchus tshawytscha. The sequence goes on from NC_056455.1 coordinate 1,114,601, forward strand.
CACAGATCTGGGGAAGGATACCAAAACATTTCTGCAGCATTAAAGGTCCCCAAGAACACAGTGGCCTCGTCATTCTTAAATGCAAGAAGTTTGGAACCATCAAGACTCTTCCTAGAGCTGGCAGCCCATCCAAACTGAGCAATCGGGGAGAAGAGCCTTGGTCAGGGAGGTGAAGAACCCGATGGTCACTCTGACAGAGCTCCAGAGTTCCTCTGTGGAGATGGGAGAACCTTCCAGAAGGACAACCATCTCTGCAGCACTCCGCCAATCAGGCCTTTATGATAGAGTGGCCAGACGGAAGACACTCCTCAGGAAAAGGCACATGACAGCCAGCTTGGAGTTTGCCAAAAGGCACCTAAAGACTCTCAGGCCATGAGAAACAAGAATCTCTGGTCTGATGAAACCAAGATTGAACCTTTTGGCCTGAATGCCAAGCGTCACTTATATAGGAAACCTGGCACCATCCATACAGTGAAGCATGGTGGTGGCAGCATCATGCTGTGGGGATGTTTTTCAGCAGCAGGGACTGGGAGATAGGACAGGATTGAGGGAAAGATGAACAAGCAAAAGTAGAGAAAGATCCTTGATGAAAACCTGAGTGCTCAGGGCCTCAGACTGGGGTGAAGGTTCAGCTTCCACCAACAGGACAACAACCCTAAGCACACAGCCAAGACAATGCAGGAGTGCCTTCAGGACAAGTCTCAATGTCCTTGAATGGCCCAGCCAGAGCCCGGACTTAAACCTGATCGAACATCTCTGGAGAGACCTGAAAATAGCTGTGCAGCGACGCTCCCCATCCAACCTGACAGAACTGCAGAGAAGAATGGGAGAAATTCCCCAAATACAGGTGTGTCAAGCTTGTAGTGTCATACCCAAGAAGACTTGAGGCTGTAATTGCTGCCAGAGGTACTTCAACAAAGTACTGAGTAAAGGGTCTGAATAATTATGTAAATGTAATATCAGTTTACACATTTATGAATGAGCACAAATTTCTAAAACAACCTGGTTTTGCTTTGTCATTATTAATGAGCGAAAAAAAAAAATCAATTTTAGAATAATAATAATAACTTAACAAAAATGTGAAAAAATTCAAGGGGTCTGAACACTTTCCAAAGGCACTGTAACTACCTGACAGGCTGCAGTAATGACCCATGTAACTACCTGACAGGCTGCAGTAATGACCCATGTAACTACCGGACAGGCTGCAGTAATGACCCATGTAACTACCTGACAGGCTGCAGTAATGACCCATGTAACTACCTGACAGGCTGCAGTAATGACCCATGTAACTACCTGACAGGCTGCAGTAATGACCCTTTTAACTACCTGACAGGCTGCAGTAATGACTCATGTAACTACCTGACAGGCTGCAGTAATGACCCATGTAACTACCTGCAGTAATGACCCATTTAACTACCTGCAGTAATGACCCATTTAACTACCTGCAGTAATGACCCATTTAACTACCTGACAGGCTGCAGTAATGACCCATGTAACTACCTGACAGGCTGCAGTAATGACCCATTTAACTACCTGCAGTAATGACCCATTTAACTACCTGACAGGCTGCTTTAATGACCCATTTAACTACCTGACAGGCTGCAGTAATGACCCATTTAACTACCTGACAGGCTGCAGTAATGACCCATTTAACTACCTGACAGGCTGCAGTAATGACCCATGTAACTACCTGACAGGCTGCAGTAATGACCCATTTAACTACCTGCAGTAATGACCCATTTAACTACCTGCAGTAATGACCCATTTAACTACCTGCAATAATGACCCATTTAACTACCTGACAGGCTGCAGTAATGACCCATTTAACTACCTGCAGTAATGACCCATGTAACTACCTGACAGGCTGCAGTAATGACCCATTTAACTACCTGCAGTAATGACCCATGTAACTACCTGACAGGCTGCAGTAATGACCCATTTAACTACCTGACAGGCTGCAGTAATGACCCATTTAACTACCTGACAGGCTGCAGTAATGACCCATGTAACTACCTGACAGGCTGCAGTAATGACCCATTTAACTACCTGACAGGCTGCAGTAATGACCCATTTAACTACATCATAAAATCCAAGGTGGCTAACAGGCAGCTCCTTCTAAAAGGATGCTAAAATGAGCATACAGATGTAATGCATACAACTTTGAGTGGAAAACAAACTCAAATTATCTGGCAAGCGCAGCCGGTGGGATGGAAAGAGGGGGATCCCAATGGATAGATAGGTTTCATCCCAAATGGCACTCTGTTCTCTACAATATAGTGCACTATTTTCACCAGTAGTGCACTATATAGGAGGCCATTTGAGACACACCCAGATAGGAGGAAGTAGGAAGCAGCAGTATGTGTTTGAGGCCTGGAGGGCAGCAGCAGCAGTATGTGTTTGAGGCCTGGAGGGCAGCAGTATGTGTTTGAGGCCTGGAGGGCAACAGTATGTGTTTGAGGCCTGGAGGGCAGCAGCAGCAGTATATGTGTTTGAGGCCTGGAGGGCAGCAGCAGCAGTATGTGTTTGAGGCCTGGAGGGCAGCAGCAGCAGTATGTGTTTGAGGCCTGGAGGGCAGCAGCAGCAGTATGTGTTTGATGCCTGGAGGGCAGCAGCAGCAGTATGTGTTTGATGCCTGGAGGGCAGCAGCAGCAGCAGTATGTGTTTGAGGCCTGGAGAGCAGCAGCAGCAGTATATATGTGTTTCAGGCCTGTAGGGCAGCAGCAGAAGCATATGTGTTTCAGGCCTGTAGGGCAGCAGCAGAAGCATGTGTGTTTCAGCCCTGTAGGGCAGCAGCAGAAGCATATGTGTTTCAGGCCTGTAGGGCCTGGAGGGCAGCAGCAGTGGATATGTTTCAGGCCTGGAGGGCAGCAGCAGCAGGATATGTTTCAGGCCTGGAGGGCAGCAGCAGCAGGATATGTTTCAGGCCTGGAGGGCAGCAGCAGCAGGATATGTTTCAGGCCTGGAGGCCTGGAGGGCAGCAGCAGCAGGATATGTTTCAGGCCTGGGGCAGCAGCAGGGGCCTGGAGGGCAGCAGGGAGGATATGTTTCAGGCCTGTAGGGCAGCAGCAGCAGGCCTGTAGGGCAGCAGCAGCAGGATATGTTTCAGGCCTGTAGGGCAGCAGCAGCAGGATATGTTTCAGGCCTGGAGGGCAGCAGCAGGAGGAACTCAAAACACCACAAGATCAGCACATACTGTAGCATACAGAACACATTCTCCAAGTGCAAACCCATGACCAAAATTAAATAGATGCACCCCTTCCTTGGGCCTTATTTAAGCTAGATGCTATAATAACTAGGGCCCTGAGATTTTCCTGGTCAGGTCACATGGGCTGGAAAAACAAACAGACTAACCAGCTAGCAGCTAATACATCTGTTGACTAAGAAGATTAACCGCTTGGTCTACATGTTAGCATGGGTTCTCAGGATGAGGGAGGGAAGGTTGGGAGAAGAAGTTGTCCCTAACCACGGATCTAGGATCAGTTTACGTCCACCCTCAATCCTAACCTTAACCAATATATTTGACCTTGTATCAGTAGTTAGGGGCAACTTCTACTGGGATCGAGGAGAGGTACCTACCTCCTAGTGCAGAGTAAGAAGAAACAGCCAGTCACAGAACAGAAAGGTGACAAGTTAAAGAGGGTGAGTGAAAACAAGAGGGCACATTTAACAGTAAGGGCATAAACCAAGGACAGAGAGAGAAGCAGCTGAATCACACAGACCATGCTTGGAGTGAGAGAGAAAAGACAGGTTGAGACAGTAGTGCAGAAATAATGAGTTTTTCACATTGCTAACATTAGATCATATCCTGAGATCATAGCCATCTGCACAAAAATGTAGTGAAAAAGGATAGGATATAGAATACTTGGAGTTATGTTGGTGAACCAAGATGTGGATTCTTTGGTCGTCACTCACCTAATTTCAGTAGCCACCCCTCTCTGTCAGGGTTGAAGAATGTATGTGTCAGATCGTTGCCATCGTCCTCTGGGATTTTGAAGGGCTCATTTTTTATGCTGTCAAATAAATTCTGTCAAATAGAATACAAAAAGGTTGAGTAATGGAAAAAACATTTGCTCTACACACGCACGCAAACACACGCACACTCTCACCCTGAGTAGTTCCTCTGGCAGGTCTCCTCCCTCATTGATACCTCTGTTCATGGAGATGAATCTCTCTACAGGGGGCTTGTCTCTGACATTGGGGTTGTGCAGGCTGGTGTTCAACATAATGATGGCAAATGACAGCACATAACAGGTGTCTACAGGAGGGAGAGAAGTAATGAATATTTAGTACTGATACACACCTCAGACATCTCTCTGCCTTTCACTGAGGTTAACCAAGGACGCCAGACACTAGTCAATTCATGAGTTTTGGGAAGAATTGTGTGATTAATATCAATATCTGAATATTGATCTAATAACAATAAACAACTTTTCTTCTCCTCTGCCCCCCTGCATACATGACACTACTACTAGTAGAGACTCACTACAGTAGATCAACCTGGTGACCCAGCAGGGAGTAGTCTACTGTTACTACTAGTAGAGACTCACTACAGTAGATCAACCTGGTGACCCAGCAGGGAGTAGTCTACTGTTACTACTAGTAGAGACTCGATATCTTTAAGTAATATATCCCCATAGAGTCAATTGACACACCGTAAAAAAAATAAGAATAATCCCCATGAAAATCTGTAAATTTTAGCTCAAGATTTTTTCTCTAAGACCCCCACAAGTGTCACAGGACTCGTCTGAAGGTAACCGGTACTGGTTTTAAAAAAAGTATGAAGGTAGATTTTACCCCAGTTAAGGTTTAAATATGTATAAAAATAAATAGATATTTCATGAGCTTTCTTGTCTCCTAGATTTAGGACAAACACTTGAAAAACATTTTTCTTATTATTTTTTGACTGTTTTGCTACTTGAATGTGTTATTCAATGTGTTTCTATGGGCTATAGTAGTAAAGGCCAAAATCGGTGTACTATGAGTTCTGGTACTGTTGTTCTGCTCTGTACATGACAGACTGTCTGTTCAGAGATGTGTCCATTGTGAACAGAGTACAGATAAACGGCACAGTCCAGCCCCTCTCTGAATGAACCCATGACTAGCATAGAAAATTAACTATAAAACTATTTACTACCTATTGTGGAAATATCCTTTCTCTGGCTCTTTATCATAAATAATTCCAGATTGTTTGGGGATAAGAAGTTGTGTGTCGAAATCCTGCACGGTGCCTACACCGTGAGCTGACACTTTAAGAGCGCACCAGCTGTCAGGAAGCAGGATGTAGATATGGCTCTTCTGTCCCTTTGTCAGAGGTCAGGCAGCAGTTCATGTGTGTGCCACTCATTACAGAAGCCTTGGTCATTTTCTATGTGCTTAGATTATAAAAGTTATAAATTAGCCTGTTTTTTCGTTCTACTCCCAATGTGTTTGGAACAGGTTGGGGCCGTTCAAACTTTGGCTCTTATGATTTACTAGAAACATTGTGGAGGACCGAGCACGCCCCCATTCTCATCGACGGGGCTGTAGTGGAGCAGGTTGAGAGCTTCAAGTTCCTTGGTGTCCACATCAACAACAAACTAGAATGGTCCAAACACACCAAGACAGTCGTGAAGAGGGGACGACAAAGCCTCTTCCCCCTCAGGAAACTAAAACGATTTGGCATGGGTCCTGAGATCATCAAAAGTTTCTACAGCTGCAACATCGAGAGCATCTTGACTGGTTGCATCACTGCCATCGCTCGGCCGCAAGGCACTACAGGCACTACAGTACGTCACTGGGGCTAAGCTGCCTGCCATCCAGGACCGCTACACCAGGCGGTGTCAGAGGAAGGCCATAAAATTTGTCAAAGACCCCAGCCACCCCAGTCAGACTGTTCTCTCTACTTCCGCATGGCAAGCGGTACCGGAGTGCCAAGTCTAGGACAAAAAGGCTTCTCAACAGCTTTTACCCCCAAGCCATAAGACTCCTGAACAGGTAATCAAATGGTTACCCGGACTATTTGTATTCTGATACTACCTCAGGCTGAGGAGCCCTACATTAACAAACCTGATACTACCTCAGGCTGAGGAGCCCTACATTAACAAACCTGATACTACCTCAGGCTGAGGAGCCCTACATTAACAAACCTGATACTACCTCAGGCTGAGGAGCCCTACATTAACAAACCTGATACTACCTCAGGCTGAGGAGCCCTACATTAACAAACCTGATACTACCTCAGGCTGAGGAGCCCTACATTAACAAACCTGATACTACCTCAGGCTGAGGAGCCCTACATTAACAAACCTGATACTACCTCAGGCTGAGGAGCCCTACATTAACAAACCTGATACTACCTCAGGCTGGGGAGCCCTACATTAACAAACCTGATACTACCTCAGGCTGGGGAGCCCTACATTAACAAACCTGATACTACCTCAGGCTGGGGAGCCCTACATTAACAAACCTGATACTACCTCAGGCTGGGGAGCCCTACATTAACAAACCTGATACTACCTCAGGCTGAGGAGCCCTACATTAACAAACCTGATACTACCTCAGGCTGAGGAGCCCTACATTAACAAACCTGATACTACCTCAGGCTGAGGAACCCTACATTAACAAACCTGATACTACCTCAGGCTGAGGAACCCTACATTAACAACATTTAAATGAGTCCAAGCCCAAATGATTGTGCCGTTATTCAATACATATGATATAGGCCACTGCACATTACGCACAACAGAAAAACAAAAACCCATAGATATAGCTAACTATATGCTCTGTTGCGTAAATAAATTAAACTACCTCCAGTTGGCTAATCTTTGAGTGTGAACTGTATTATATGGACTGGAATTACACACATAAATTCCAATCATGATAAAGCAGAAGAGAACGTGATTTTGGTGCAGCACATGCTGCCTACAAAGTTACAAGTATAGGCTAGCGGATTTGATTTCAATTTTGAAATATAATATAGTGCCCATTTGTATAATTAGTAGACTGATGCATATAAACTCAGCAAAAAAAAAGAAACTCCCCTTTTTTAGGACCCTGTCTTCCAAAGATAATCTAAATAACTTCACAGATCTTCATTGTTAAGGGTTTAAACACAGTTTCCTATGCCTGTTCAATGAACCATAAACAATTAATGAACATGCACCTGTGGAACGGTCTTTAAGACACTAACAGCTTACAGATGGTAGGCAATTAAAGTCACAGTAAGGGCAATAAAGAGGCCTTTCTACGGACTCTAGAAAACACCAAAAGATAGCTGCCCATGGTCCCTGCTCATCTGCGTGAACATGCTGCAAAGAGGCATGAAGACTGCAGCTGTGGCCAGGGAAATAAATTGCAATGTCCGTACTGTGAGACGCCCAAGACAGCGTTACAGGGTGACAGGACGGACAGCTGATCATCCTCGCAGTGGCAGACCACGTGTAACAACACCTGCACAGGATCGATACAGCCGAATATCACACCTGCGGGACAGGTACAGGATGGCAACAACAACTGCCAGAGTTCCACCAGGAACGCACAATCCCTCCATCAGTGCTCAGACTGTCTGGAAATAGGCTGAGAGAGGCTGGACTTACGGCTTGTAGGCTTGTTGTGAGGCATGTCCTCACCAGACATCACCGGCAACAAACCCACCATCGCTGGACCGTGGACAAGACTCTTCACTGACGAGTTGCGGTTTTGTCTCACCAGGAGTCGGATTTGCGTTTGTCAAAGGAATGAGAGTTACACCGAGGCCTGTACTCTGGAGCGGGATCGATTTGGAGGTGGAGGGTCCGTCATGGTCTGGTGCGGTGTGTCACAGCATCATCGGACTGAGCTTGTTGTCATTGCAGGCAATCTCAACGCTGTGCGTTACAGGGAAGACAACCTCCTCCCTCATGTGGTACCCTTCCTGCAGGCTCATCCTGACATGACACTCCAGCATGACAATGCCAGCAGCCATACTGCTCGTTCTGTGCGTGATTTCCTGCAAGACAGGAATGTCAGTGTTCTGCCATGATCAGCGAGGGCTAGGGCCATTTCCCCCCAGAAATGTCCGGGAACTTGCAGGTGCCTTGGTGGAAGACTGGGGTAACAACGCCACTATTCCACCACACAGGTGGATGTTCATTCATTGTTTATGGTTCATTGAACAAGCATGGGAAACAGTGTTCAAACCCTTTACAATGAAGATCTGTGAAGTTACTTGGATTTTTACTAATTATCTTTCAAAGACAGGGTCCTGAAAAAGGGACTTTTCTTTTTTTGCTGAGATTGTGAACCAGACTTGTGGAGGTCTACCATTTTTTTCTGAGGTCTTGGCTGATTTCTTTTGATTTTCCCATGATGTCAAGTAAAGAGGCACTGCGTTTGAAGGTAGGCCTTGAAATACATCCACAGGTACACCTCCAATTGACTCAAATAAGGTCAATTAGCCCATCAGAAGCTTCTAAAGCCATGACATGTTCTGGAATTTTCCAAGCTGTTTAAAGGCACAGTCAACTTAGTGCATCTAAACTTCTGACCCACTGGAATTGTGATACAGTGAATTATAAGTGAAATAATCTGTCTAAACAATTGTTGGAAAAAATTACTTGTGTCATGCACAAAGTAGATGTCCTAACAGACTTGCCAAAACATTTGTGGGGTGGTTGAAAAACAAGTTAATGACTGTAAACTTCCGACTTCAACTTTGTGTGTGTGTGTATATATCTGACACACACTTCATAATATTTCCAAATGTTATTAGCCTCTCTCTATTGTTGCTTCATTCCATCCAACAGTTAAATTAAATGTTTCGTTGTCCTTAACTTCCTCATTCTAAAATGTCATCCTTGAATAAAATAGAAATAGAATGAGATGCTTAAACTTCTCTTCAAAGATTGAATGGTTATTGGTCTGAATAAATAAATGCTATAAAACTACCACCATCGTCAGTTAGCTTCTTTTTCAAACTACCTGTGAGTTCCCCCTGACGAAGACCATGCAGCCGAAACGCGTCAGTTATTAATATTTGTTTACATTGAACATGCCATACAAATAAAGGGTTTTTAATTAATTATATGAAGAGTGCCTTGGTCCTCCTTTTTGATGACCCGTGCGTTATTGGCTGCTGCACTTAACAATCAGAAAAAAAGGAACTTGCGTCCCTCTTCCAAGTCTATTGGTATAAGAAATGCAAAAAAATAGAATGTCCAGCTAGCTATTCTAGTCTAAAGAGCGGCCAGCGGAGCACAGGTGCCTGTGTATTGCGCAAGAGACAGAGGTTAGAAACTTATATTTAGCTAATTAATGATGTGTTATGCATACAGTGGCTTGTGAAAGTAATCACCCCCTTGGCATTTTTCCTATTTTGTTGCCTTACAACCTGGAATTAAAATAGATTTTTGGGGGTTTGTATCATTTCATTTACACAACATGCCTACCACTTTGAAGATGCTAAATATTTATTGTGAAACAAACAAGACAAAAAAAAAACGGAAAACTTGAGCATGCGTAACTATTCACCCCCCCAAGTCAATACTTTGTAGAGCAACCTTTTGCAGCCATTACAGCTGCAAGTCTCTTGGGTTATTTCTCTATATGCTTGGCACATCTAGCCACTGGGATTTTTGCTCTTTCTTCAAGGCAAAACTGCTCCAGCGCCTTCAAGTTGGATGGGGTCCGCTGGTGTACAGCAATCTTTAAGTCAGAGCACAGAGTCTCAATTGGATTGAGGTCTGGGCTTTGACTAGGCCATTCCAAGACATTTCAATGTTATCCCTTAAACCACTCGAGTTTTGCATTAGCAGTATGCTTAGAGTCATTGTCCTGAAGGAAGGTGAACCTCTGTCCCAGTCTCAAATCTCTGGAAGACTGAAACAGGTTTCCCTCAAGAATTTCCCTGTATTTAGCACCATCCATCATTCTGACCAGTTTCCCCAGTCCCTGCCGATGAAAAACATCCTCACAGCATAATGCTGCCGCCAACATGCTTCACTGTGGGGATGGGTGTTCTCGGGGTGATGAGGTGTTGGGTTTACGCCAGACATAGCATTTTCCTTGATGGCCAAAAAGCTCAATTATAGTCTCCTCTGACCAGAGTACCTAATTCCATTTGTTTGGGGGAGTCTCCCACATGCCTTTTGGCAAACACCAAACGTGTTTGCTTATTTCTTTCTTTAAGCAATGGCTTTTTTGTAGCCACTCTTCTGTAAAGCCCAGGTCTGTGGAGTGTACGGCTTGAAGTGGTTCTATGGACAGATACTCCAATCTCCGCTGGGGAGCTTTGCAGCTCCTTCAGTCATCTTTGGTCTCTTTGTTGCCTCTGATTAATGCCCTCCTTGCCTGGTCTGTGTGTTCTGGTGGGCGGCCCTCTCTTGGCAGGTTTGTTGTGGTGCCATATTATTTCCATATTTTTTTAAATAATGTATTTAATGGTGCTCAGTGGGATGTTCAAAGTTTCTGATATTTTCTTTTTTATAACCCAACCCTGATCTGTACTTCTCCACAACTTTGTCCCTGACCTGTTTGGAGAGCTCCTTGGTCTTCATGGTGGTGCCCCTTGCTTAGTGGTGTTGCAGACTCTGGGGCCTTTCAGGACAGATGTGTATATATACACACTGAGATCATGTGACACTTACATAACGTCCACCTGTGTGCAATCTAACTAACTATGTGACATCTGAAGGTAATTGGTTGCACCAGATCTTATTTAGGGGCTTCATTGCAAAAAGGGGTGAAAACATACGCACGCACCACTTTTCATTTAAAAAAAAAATTTTTTTTTAAATAAGTTATTTTTCACTTCAACAATTTGGACTATTTTGTGGTGTCCATTACATGAAATCCAAATAAACATCCACTTAAATTACAGGTTGGAATGCAACAAAATAGAACAAATGGGGGATGAATACTTTTGCAAGGCACCGTAATAAGGCGAATACTGCATTGAATGTATTACCTGAAAGAGGTAGGCTAGGAAATCTAGAGTTGATGGTGAGAGAGAGACTGCTCACACATGCACCACTTTAAAGCAACGATATTCAAGCGATAGGTTGTTTTTTCAACTCTGCAGAGGCAATAAAAAAAGCCAGATGGAGATGGGTAAATTAGACACGCATTGGGTCTTTATATTACTGTAGCATAGGCTATGCTGCAACAAATATAGGCCTTCATGTCACAAGGAAAAAAGTGACCATGATGAGATGATAGCTCTACATGCATGGTGAACTGTGCTCCATACTGAGATGGGTCTGTCCCCACCCTGAGCATTGATTCATCATGCAGAGGCTGTAGAGAAGTCAGATTTAGACATTGCTTGGCTATAATTGAACGGTTCTAATTCAAGCCATACTGTTCATATAAATCATTTATTATAATTTACCGGTTTCTTGCAGGTATCCCAGGGAAAGGTAGTGGTTTTGGGCAGTAAATCTCAGTAACCAGGTTCCTGCTATTCAACACACACACCCACTCCCCCTCCACACACCCCCCTCCACACACACACACCCACTCCACACACACACACACACACACACACACACCCCCTCTGGGAATTAATAAAGATATTGCAAATCTAATAATGTTGATGACTAGGTTCTTTAAAATCTGTTGCCTCTAATTGCTGTAATCATTATTATTGGTTCCACATCCACATCGATGGAACAGTAGTGGAGAGGGTAGCAAGTTTTAAGTTCCTCGGCATACACATCACAGACAAACTGAATTGGTCCACTCACACAGACAGCATCGTGAGGAAGGCGCAGCAGCGCCTCTTCAACCTCAGGAGGCTGAAGAAATTCGGCTTGTCACCAAAAGCACTCACAAACTTCTACAGATGCACAATCGAGAGCATCCTGGCGGGCTGTATCACCGCCTGGTATGGCAACTGCACCGCCCTCAACCGTAAGGCTCTCCAGAGGGTAGTGAGGTCTGCACAACGCATCACCGGGGCAAACTACCTGCCCTCCAGGACACCTACACCACCCGATGCTACAGGAAGGCCATAAAGATCATCAAGGACATCAACCACCCGAGCCACTGCCTGTTCACCCCGCTGTCATCCAGAAGGCGAGGTCAGTACAGGTGCATCAAAGCTGGGACCGAGAGACTGAAAAACAGCTTCTATCTCAAGGCCATCAGACTGTTAAACAGCCACCACTAACATTGAGTGGCTACTGCCAACACACTGTCAATGACACTGACTCTACTCCAGCCACTTTAATCATGGGAATTGATGGGAAATGATGTAAATATATCACTAGCCACTTTAAACAATGCTACCTTATATAATGTTACTTACCCTACATTGTTCATCTCATATGCATACGTTGATACTGTACTCTATATCATCGACTGCATCCTTATGTAATACATGTATCACTAGCCACTTTAACTATGCCACTTGGTTTACATACTTATCTCATATGTATATACTGTACTTGATATCATCTACTGTATCTTGCCTATGCTGCTCTGTACCATCACTCATTCATATATCCTTATGTACATATTCTTTATCCCCTTACACTGTGTATAAGACAGTAGTTTTTTTTGGAATTGTTAGTTAGATTACTTGCTCGTTATTACTGCATTGTCGGAACTAGAAGCACAAGCATTTCGCTACACTCGCATTAACATCTGCTAACCATGTGTATGTGACAAATAAAATTTGATTTGATTTGATTTGATTTGATTTGGTTGGGTTACCAGTGCTGTGACTAGTGGTTATATAGTGCGTCTTATCCTTCCTCTCCACTGGCCAACAGACTACACTCTAGGCAGTCTTTTCTGCTGATGTGTGTTTGGTAGCAGTACTCTCTCCTACTCCTTTCATATCAGCAGTGTAAATACCTGCCTGGCGCCACAACAAGTCTTTCCCCCTCTCTAACAGCAGTAGTCTCATCCAACGCTGGTGTATTTCATACTTCTTTTTGCTTACATGGCCGCCTGGACGGATGTTCTGGTGGCTAAATACTTGTTGTTCAGTCCCCATGTGAACTTTTGACCCAGGACAGATGGCAATGGTCTCCAATCAATATCAGGAAGTATTCATTAGTGATAATTGAATAACAAGGCTGAGGGTGTCATAGACCCACAGCAGTCAAAACGCTGCTACATTAAAACACATATGAACTATCTGTAAGTCCCAAACGGCACCCTATTCCCTATATAGTATACGACTATGGGCCCTGGTCAAAAGTACCATTTAGGAGGTAGACAGTGTTGAATGCTGAGGATCAGACCTGTTGACTGGAACACCCCAGGGTTACAGCCGCAGTACCGCGAGGCAAACGCCTCCATCATCCGGTCAATTTTCTGAGCCTCACCAGGTAGACGAAAACTCCACAGGAACTGCCTGCAACAGACAGAGCAGAAACATTGACACTTAGCACCTCATTGAACACAATTTTCAATATCAGTATTGTGTGTGTACCATATAGAAGTATAAACATCTCCCATCAGTTCCTTATAAAGCCAGTTTTGTGCAGTTTGTTCCCTGTTAGATGAGAGAAACACATAGCTCACCTTAAGGCCTGGACGAGGTTGAGGTCAGCAAACTCATGAAGCTCTACGAACGCCTGTAGTACGTCGAGGTTAAACTCATCTCTGGGGACACAAGAACATGTAATCCCATCAGGAAATGCTTTTTCCTCAAGGGATTTTTCCAGAGCAAGGAATGGGAATATTATCAAGGGAATATAAAGTGTCCTGGAGAAGAGATGGAATAGTTGCACACACAGGTTGAGCCCAGAAGGGGAAAACAATATTTCCACTGTGAATGTTCTTTTGTCCAAGCAGATGCTTTTTCCTTTGAATTCCAGACATATGTCTGCCTTCATTGACATACAAAGCAGCGCTGCAAGAGTCTGGAAGCATTCTAATAGCTGGCCTCCTGAAATGGATCCCAACACCTCGAGGTTCTGGCCTCCTGAAATGGATCCCAACACCTCGAGGTGCTGGCCTCCTGAAATGGATCCCAACACCTCGAGGTGCTGGCCTCCTGAAATGGATCCCAACACCTCGAGGTGCTGGCCTCCTGAAATGGATCCCAACACCTCGAGGTGCTGGCCTCCTGAAATGGATCCCAACACCGAGGTGCTGGCCTCCTGAAATGGATCCCAACACCTCGAGGTGCTGGCCTCCTGAAATGGATCCCAACACCTCGAGGTGCTGGCATGGTCCAGGGTGCATTTGATTGATGAAAAACAAGACAGAATCCAGACACAGGAGCCTTCTGTGCGAAAGATTTGTTGCAGCTCCAAAGGGGAGTTTGAAAGAAAGTCAACATCACCTTTGAAACTATGTGGCCTGTGGTTCTCTGTTGTTTTGTAACATCCATTTGAATGTTTGAGCTTGAACACTCATTGTGTTATACTGCTCAAAAAAATAAAGGGAACACTTAAACAACACAATGTAACTCCAAGTCAATCACACTTCTGTGAAATCAAACTGTCCACTTAGGAAGCAACACTGATTGACAATACATTTCACATGCTGTTGTGCAAATGGAATAGACAACAGGTGGAAATTATAGGCAATTAGCAAGACACCCCCAATAAATGAGTGGTTCTGCAGGTGGCAACCACAGACCACTTCTCAGTTCCTATGCTTCCTGGCTGATGTTTTGGTCACTTTTGAATGCTGGCGGTGCTTTCACTCTAGTGGTAGCATGAGATGGAATCTACAACCCACACAAGTGGCTCAGGTAGTGCAGCTCATCCAGGATGGCACATCAATGCGAGCTGTGGCAAGAAGGTTTGCTGTGTCTGTCAGCGTAGTGTCCAGAGCATGGAGGCGCTACCAGGAGACAGGCCAGTACATCAGGAGACGTGGAATAGGCCGTAGGAGGGCAACAACCCAGCAGGAGGACCGCTACCTTCACCTTTGTGCAAGGAGGAGCAGGAGGAGCACTGCCAGAGCCCTGCAAAATGACCTCCAGCAGGCCACAAATGTGCATGTGTCTGCTCAAACGGTCAGAAACAGACTCCATGAGGGTGGTATGAGGGCCCGACATCCACAGGTGGGGGTTGTGCTTACAGCCCAACACCGTGCAGGACGTTTGGCATTTGCCAGAGAACACCAAGATTGGCAAATTCGCCACTGGCTCCCTGTGCTCTTCACAGATGAAAGCAGATTCACACTGAGCATGTGACAGACGTGAGAGTCTGGAGACGCCGTGGAGAACGTTCTGCTGCCTGCAACATCCTCCAGCATGACCGGTTTGGCGGTGGGTCAGTCATGGTGTGGGGTGACATTTCTTTGGGGGGCCGCACAGCCCTCCATGTGCTCGCCAGAGGTAGCATGACTGCCATTATGTACCGAGATGAGATCCTCAGACCCCTTGTGAGACCATATGCTGGTGCGATTGGCCCTGGGTTCCTCCTAATGCAAGACAATGCTAGACCTCATGTGGCTGGAGTGTGTCAGCAGTTCCTGCAAGAGGAAGGCATTGATGCTATGGACTGGCCCGCCCATTCCCCAGACCTGAATCCAATTGAGCACATCTGGGACATCATGTCTCGCTCCATCCACCAACGCCACGTTGCACCACAAGACTGTCCAGGAGTTGGCGGATGCTTTAGTCCAGGTCTGGGAGGAGATCCCTCAGGAGACCATCCGCCACCTCATCAGGAGCATGCCCAGGCGTTGTAGGGAGGTCATACAGGCACGTGGAGGCCACACACACTACCGAGCCTCATTTTGACTTGTTTTAAGGACATTACATCGAAGTTGGGTCCGCCTGTAGTGTGGTTTTCCACTTTAATTTTGAGTGTCACTCCAAATCCAGACCTCCGTGGGTTGATAAATTTCATTTCCATTGATAATTTGTGTGTGATTTTGTTGTCAGCACATTCAACTATGTAAAGAAAAAAGTATTTAATAAGAATATTTCATTCATTCAGATCTAGGATGTGTTATTTTAGTGTTCCCTTTATTTTTTTGAGCAGTGTATATATAAATAAATAAAATCACTCAAACTTCAGAAGGCAACCAAACAAAGTTAACTAAATAGAGAAATATCTAAGAAAGAATCTCTTCTAAAGAACCAATCATACTAATAAAAACAGTTGTATTATTGATGTACTACAGAATTTTGTCAATATCTCACTTAAAACATTAATCTGAAAAAATCTAAACTTATATTGTATCAACAGGAGTTAAGAAAAGCATGGAAATCAGGACAAGATTACTAATACATTGATCAAAGACCCCATCTGATTGTGTCATTCAAGACACTCGCCCACTCCCTTACGGAAAAAACATTTGAAATTCACATGTTTCACATGACAACATGCAAAAGCAACATGTGATAATGTGAAACTACACGTGAAAACGTTAACTCGCAAAATACATTTGACAACCTGTGGATGCAAAATTAAAGTTTTTCACATGTAAAACAGAGTCCGATGTTCACGTGTGAAAATCCAATTTCACATGTGAATCTTCAATTCTTCAATGTGAGGTGAAAACATGTTATTGTCCTCACGTGAAACTAAATTTAATACATATGATTATATTTAATTAGCATTGGCATGTGTAAGGGTTTCTCTCTCATACATTATCTGGAATTACAATGTGACAGAGACAATGTGGACACCCCCTTCAAATTAGTGGATTCGGCTATTTCAGCCACACCCGTTGCTGACAGGTGTATAAAATCAAACACACAGCCATGCAATTTCCATAGACAAACATTGTCAGTAGAATGGCCTTACTGAAGAGCTCAGTGACTTTCAACATGCCACCTTTCCAATAAGTCAGTTGGTCAAATTTCTGCCCTACTAGAGCTGCCCCAGCCAACTGTAAGTGCTGTGAAGTGGAAACGTCTAGGAGCAACAACGGCTCAGCCGCAAAGTGGTAGGCCACACAAGCTCACAGAATGGGACCGCCGAGTGCTGAAGCGCGTAGCGCATAAAAATAGCCTGTCCTCAGTTGCAGCACTCACTACAGAGTTCCAAACTGCCTCTGGAAGCAACGTAAGCACAATAACTGTTCGTCGTGAGCTTCATGAAAGCACTATGCACAATGCCAAGTGTCGGCTGGAGTGGTGTAAAGCTCACAGCCATTGGACTCTGGAGCAGTGGAAACCTGTTCTCTGGAGTGATGAAACACGCATTCCCATCTAGCAGTCCAACAGACAAATCTGGGTTTGGCGGATGCAAGGAGAATGCTACATGCCCGAATGCACAATGCAAACTGTAAAGTTTGGTGGAGGAGGAATAACGTTCTGGGGCTATTTTTCCTGATTTGGCCTAGGCCCCTTAGTTCCAGTGAAAGGAAAACTTAACACTACAGCAAGACAATGCCCTCGTGCACAAAGCGAGGTCCATGTAAAAATGGTTTGTCGAGATCAGTGTGGAAGAACTTGACTGTCCTGCAAAAAGCTCTAACCTCAACCCCATCGAATAACTTTGGGATGAATTGGAACGTTGACTGCGAGCAAGGCCTAATCGCCTAACATCAGTGCCTCACCTCACTAATGCTTGTGGCTGAATGATCGCAAGTCCCCGCTGCAATGTTCCAACATCTAGTGGAAAGCCTTCCCAGAAGAGTGGAGGCTGTTATAGCAGCAAAGGGGGGGATCAACTCCATCTCCCTCATCCTACTCCTCCTCTGTTCCTCGGGTGATGTGGAGGTAAACCCAGGCCCTGCATGTCCGCAGGCACCCTCATTTGTTGACTTCTGTGATCGAAAAAGCCTTGGTTTCATGCATGTCAACATCAGAAGCCTCCTCCCTAAGTTTGTCTTACTCACTGCTTTAGAACACTCTGCCAACCCTGATGTCCTTGCCGTGTCTGAATCCTGGCTTAGGAAGGCCACCAAAAATTCTGAGATTTCCATACCCAACTATAACACTTTCCATCAAGATAGAACTGCCAAAGGGGGAGGAGTTGCAATCTACTGCAGAGATAGCCTGCAAAGTTCTGTCATACTTTCCAGGTCTATGCCCAAACAGTTCGTACTTCTAATTTAAAAAATGAATCTTTCCAGAAATAAGTCTCTCACTGTTGCTGCCTGCTAACGACCCAGCTGTGCCCTGGACACCATCTGTGAATTGATCGCCCCCATCTAGCTTCAGAGTTTGTTCAGTTAGGTGACCTAAACTGGGATATGCTTAACACCCCGGCTGTCCTACAATCTAAGCTAGATGCCCTCAATCTCACACAAATCATCAAGGAATCCACCAGGTACAACCCTAAATCCGTAAACATGGGCACCCTAATTGACATTATCCTGACCAACTTGCCCTCCAAATACACCTCTGCTGTCTTCAATCAGGATCTCAGCAATCACTGCCTCATTGCCTGTATCCGCTACGGGTCCGCGGTCAAACGACCACCCCTCATCACTGTCAAACGCTCCCTAAAACACTTCTGCGAGCAGGCCTTTCTAATCGACCTGGCCCGGGTATCCTGTATGGATATTGACCACATCCCGTCAGTTGAGGATGCCTGGTCATTCTTTAAAAGTAACTTCCTCACCATCTTAGACAAGCATGCTCCGTTCAAAAAATGCAGAACTAAGAACAGATATAGCCCTTGGTTCACTCCAGACCTGACTGCCCTCGACCAGCACAAAAATATCCTGTGGCGGACTGCAATAGCAACGAATAGTCCCCGCGATATGCAACTGTTCAGGGAAGTCAGGAACCAATACACACAGTCAGTCAGGAAAGCAAAGGCCAGCTTTTTCAAGCAGAAATTAGCATCCTGTAGCTCTACCTCCAAAAAGTTCTGGGACACTGTAAAGTCCATGGAGAACAAGAGCACCTCCTCCCAGCTGCCCACTGCACTGAGGCTAGGTAACACGGTCACCACCGATAAATCCATGATAATCGAAAACGTCAACAAGCATTTCTCAACGGCTAGCCATGCCTTCCACCTGGCTACTCCAACCTCGGCCAACAGCTCCCCCCCCCCGCAGCTACTCGCCCACGCCTCCCCAGCTTCTCCTTTACCCAAATCCAGATAGCAGATGTTCTGAAAGAGCTGCAAAACCTGGACCCATACAAATCAGCTGGGCTTGACAATCTGGACCCTCTATTTCTGAAACTGTCCGCCGCCATTGTCACAACCCCTATTACCAGCCTGTTCAACCTCTTCTTCGTATCATCTGAGATCCCCTAGGATTGGAAAGCTGCCGCGGTCATCCCCCTCTTCAAAAGGGGGAGACCCAGGACCCAAACTGTTACAGACCTATATCCATCCTGCCCTGCCTATCTAAGGTCTCCGAAAGCCAAGCCAACAAACAGATCACTGACCATCTCGAATCCCACCGTACCTTCTCTGCTGTGCAATCCGGTTTCCGAGCCGGTCACGGGTGCACCCCAGCCACGCTCAAGGTACTAAACGATATCATAACCACCACCATCACAGTGCCACCCGTTTTGTTACTAAAGCACCTTATACCACCCACCACTGTGACCTGTAAGCTCTAGTCGGCTGTCCCTCGCTACATATTCGTCGCCAGACCCACTGGCTCCAGGTCATCTACAAGTCTATGCTAGGTAAAGCTCTGCCTTATCTCAGTTCACTGGTCACGATGGCAACACCTACCCGTAGCACGCGCTCCAGCAGGTGTATCTCACGGATCATCCCTAAAGCCAAAACCTCATTTGGCTGCCTTTCCTTCCAGTTCTCTGCTGCCTGCGACTGGAACGAATTGCAAAAATCTCTGAAGTTAGACTTTTATCTCCCTCACCAACTTTAAACATCTGCTATCTGAGCAGCTAACCTATCACTGCAGCTGTACATAGTCCATCGGTATATAGCCCACCCAATTTACCTACCTCATTCCCATACTGTTTTTATTTTATTTACTTTTCTGCTCTTTTGCACACCAGTATCTCTACCTGCACATGTTCATCTGATCATTTATCACTCGTGTTAATCTGCTAAATTGTAATTATTCGCTCCTATGGCCTATTTATTTATTTATTTATTGAGATGTTTGACAATTAAGGTGTCCACATACTTTTGGTCGTGTAGTGAGTCATCTGTAGCTGCCAGCAGTGTTGTCTTTAAGTCATATAAACTGCTGTATCTCCAGTCCCAAGCCGGCCCCCGACTTCTTACCTGAGAGTGTGTTTCTGCGCTGAGTTAAATGGGGAGTCAGGTGTTCAAAGTGGGGTGGCGAGACACCCACGACAAATCGTCGCTAAGGTGATTTGTGTTCTGAGGGAACCAGGTGGCCACTTTCATCAATAAATCAGACCATAATAACCCGTGGAGATGGCCTCAGAATCAGGGAACGAATGGACTAATCAAGAGGTGGACATAAATCTGCAGCACGGGTTTATAAGTATGACAGGGAGGGAAAACAGTATCTATACTAGGCAGATACAGTGCCTTGCAAAAGTATTCACCCCCTTGTGTTTTTCCTATTTTGTTGCCTTACCAGCTGTAATTTAAATGTATTTTTATTTGGATTTCATGTAATGGACATACACAAAATAGTTCAAATTGATGAAGTGAAAATAAATGACTGTTTCAAAAAAGAAATACAAAATAAAAACTGAAAAGTGGTGCGTGCATTTGTATTCACCCCCTTTGCTATGAAGCCCCTAAATAAGATCTGGTGCAACGAATTACCTTCAGAAGTCACATAATTAGTTAAAAAAACAGTCCACCTGTGTGCAATCTAAGTGCATGATCCGTCACATGATCTCAGTATATATATACACACACACCTGTTCTGAAAGGCTCCAGAGTCTGCAACACCACTAAGCAAGGGGCACTATGAAGACCAAGAAGCTCTCCAAACAGGTCAAGGACAAAATTGGGAAGAAGTACACATCAGGGTTGGGTTATAAAAGAAATATCCGAAACTTTGGACATCCCACGGAGCACCATTAAATGCATTATTCAAACATGTAAAGAATATGGCACCACAACAAACCTGCCAAGAGAGGGCCACCCACCAAAACTCACAGACCAGGCAAGGAGGGCATTAATCAGAGAGGCAACAAAGAGACCAAAGATGACCCTGAATGAGCTGCAAAGTACCACAGCAGAGATTGGAGTATCTGTCCATAGGACCACTTTAAGCCATACACTCCACAGAGCTGGGCTTTATGGAAGAGTGGCCACAAAAAAAGCCATTGCTTAAAGAAACAAACACATTTAGTGTTCATCAAAAGGCATGTGGGAGACTCCCCAAACATATGGAAGAAGGTACTCTGGTCAGATGAGACTAAAATGTAGCTTCTTGGCCATCAAGGAAAACACTATGTCTGGTGCAAACCTAATACCTCATCACCCTGAGAACACCCTCCCCACAGTGAAGCATGGTGGTGACAGCATCATGCTGTGGGGATGTTTTTCATCAGCAGGGACTGGGGAAACTGGTCAGAATGGAAGGAATGATGGATGGTGCTAAATACAGGGAAATTCTTGAGGGAAACCTGTTTCAGTCTTCCAGAGATTTGAGACTGGGACAGAGGTTCACCTTCCTTCAGGACAATGACCCTAAGCATACTGCTAAAGCAAAACTCAAGTGGTCTAAGGGAAAACATTTAAATGTCTTGGAATGGCCAAGTCAAAGCCCAGACCTCAATCCAATTGAGAATATGTGCTATGACTTAAAGATTTGTACACCAGCAGAACCCATCCAACTTGAAGGAGCTGGAGCAGTTTTTCCTTGAAAAATGGGCAAAAATCCCAGTGGCTAGATGTGCCAAGCTTAGAGACATAACCCAAGAGACTTGCAGCTGTAATTGCTGCAAAAGTTGGCTCTACAAAGTATTGACTTTGGGGGGGATAGCTATACCTCACTCAAATTCTGTTTTTTGTTTTTATTTCTTGTTTGTTTCACAATAAAAAAATATTTTGTGTGGCATGTTGTGTAAATCAAATGATACAAACCCCCCAAAAATCTATTTTAATTCCAGGTTGTGAGGCAACATAATAGGAAAAATGCCTAGGGGGTGAATAATTGCACAAACCACTATAGATGTGATGGCTTACCGCTCCCCTAAGTAATCTCCGATGACAGTCTTGTTCAGGCCCTCACCCTTGTAGAGGAACTGAGAGATGTCTTCTGGGGTGTGCTGCAGAAGGTTGTTTTCCAGGAGAAACTGGATCCCCTGGAACACAAGATGGGCGACAGACAGTGGACTGTTTATCTCAATCATTGGTGAATGATTCTATCAGAGCAGCAGTATATGACAGGGGTCCATTACTAGACAACACCCAGAAAAGCCATTCCAGGACTGAAATAAAAGAGGCCACACCAAAGAAGCCTGGGCCATACGTACAAACGTAAACATAGCTTTTTATGTCACTGGGGTACATTACTGGACACAAACCCGCCAAAAGCTATCCCAGAGCTGAAATAAAAAGACAGAAGATGTGGCCATCCCTGAACCCTGAGGCTCTGGTCATAAACATTTCAACCTGAAAATACCTTCTTAGGATCCATGTTGAATTTCTTCCTCCCCATGGCAATCTGTTTGTTCCTCTGTGTCATTTTACTGTGAGACATGACATGGAAGAAAACCCATGAATAACCTTCTAATACAACTAACCAACTTTTTTAAAAACAGCAACTTTCCATGTAAAAAGGTACCGTTTCAACCTTCAGCTGTTCAGACAGACCCATTAGTGCTGTATACATTGAGCCAGATTGAGTCAACTAATGATAGGAAACTGAGCAGGCTGATAGATGACATTATTTTTTAAAATTTATTTTATAAAGGGAACACTTAAACAACACAATGTAACTCCAAGTCAATCACACTTCTGTGAAATCAAACTGTCCACTTAGGAAGCAACACTGATTGACAATACATTTCACATGCTGTTGTGCAAATGGTATAGACAACAGGTGGAAATTATAGGCAATTAGCAAGACACCCCCAATAAAGGAGTGGTTCTGCAGGTGGTAACCACAGACCACTTCCTATTCTTCCAGGCTGATGTTTTGGCCAGTTTTGAATGCTGGCGGTGCTTTCACTCTAGTGGTAGCATGAGACGGAGTCTACAACCCACACAAGTGGCTCAGGTAGTGCAGCTCATCCAGGATGGCACATCAATGCGAGCTGTGGCAAGAAGGTTTGCTGTGTCTGTCAGCGTAGTGTCCAGAGCATGGAGGCGCTACCAGGAGATAGGCCAGTACATCAGGAGACATGGAGGAGGCCGTAGGAGGGCAACAACCCAGCAGCAGGACCGCTACCTCCGCCTTTGTGCAAGGAGGAGCAGGAGGAGCACTGCCAGAGCCCTGCAAAATGACCTCCAGCAGGCCACAAATGTGCATGTGTCTGCTCAAACGGTCAGAAACAGACTCCATGAGGGTGGTATGAGGGCCCAATGTCCACAGGTGGGGGTTGTGCTTACAGCCAAACACCGTGGAGGACGTTTGGCATTTGCCAGAGAACACCAAGATTGGCAAATTCGCCACTGGCGCCCTGTGCTCTTCACAGATAAAAGCAGGTTCACACTGAGCATGTGACAGACGTGAGAGTCTGGAGACGCCGTGGAGAACGTTCTGCTGCCTGCAACATCCTCCAGCATGACCGGTTTGGCGGTGCGTCAGTCATGGTGTGGGGTGGCATTTCTTTGGGGGGCCGCACAGCCCTCCATGTGCTCGCCAGAGGTAGCCTGACTGCCATTAGGTACAGAGATGAGATCCTCAGACCCCTTGTGAGACCATATGCTGGTTGGCCCTGGGTTCCTCCTAATGCAAGACAATGCTAGACCTCATGTGGCTAGTGTGTGTCAGCAGTTCCTGCAAGAGGAAGGCATTAATGCTATGGACTGGCCCGCCCGTTCCCCAGACCTGAATCCAATTGAGCACATCTGGGACATCATGTCTTGTTCCATCCACCAACGCCACGTTGCACCACAGACTGTCCAGGAGTTGGCGGATGCTTTAGTCCAGGTCTGGGAGGAGATCCCTCAGGAGACCATCCGCCACCTCATCAGGAGCATACCCAGGCGTTGTAGGGAGGTCATACAGGCACGTGGAGGCCACACACACACTACTGAGCCTCATTTTGACTTGTTTTAAGGACATTACATCGAAGTTGGATCAGCCTGTAGTGTGGTTTTCCACTTTAATTTTGAGTGTCACTCCAAATCCAGACCTCCATGGGTTGATAAATTTGATTTCCATTGATAATTTGTGTGTGATTTTGTTGTCAGCACATTCAACTATGTAAAGAAAAAAGTTTAAATCTAGGATGTGTTGTTTTAGTGTTCCCTTTATTTTTTTGAGCAGTGTAGTTCAGTCACATTTTGGGTAAGGACATTAGATATGGTACACCTGCAAAGACTGATTGAAATCACTGCATCGGCACAGATCACCTGATTGAAAGCACTGCACACCACATACTTGTTCAGTCTTGCAGTTAGAACAGTGAAAAGCAAATGCGAGCACCAGTGAATGAGACCATGGGCTGTTCACCCACCTCTCTCCTACACACGTTAGTTGCTCGATCTCAGTCATGACTTCAGCTATCGCAAACTTCAAGCGCTGAGAGGGGAAGAAAAGGTCATATAATTGGTATCTTGGACATAAGCTCATTCAGAGAAAATTATTCAACCTAA
The DNA here is from genome assembly GCF_018296145.1 of Oncorhynchus tshawytscha. NCBI lineage: Eukaryota > Metazoa > Chordata > Actinopteri > Salmoniformes > Salmonidae > Oncorhynchus > Oncorhynchus tshawytscha. The sequence goes on from NC_056455.1 coordinate 1,139,110, forward strand.
TGAACAGAGACAGACAGGGATTAGACATTCTGAGAAAATGATACAAGCTACACGAGCATATCAGAAAAACAACACTCTTCTTTAAAGCTTTTCCAACTACTAAGCCGAGCCACAGCAACTTCAAGGCTACCCACCTCAATATCATCCAGCAGCTCTCTCTTCCTCCGCCGGATGTTTGACAGCTCATCCCTCTCTTCCAGTGAGAGATCCTCAGGTACTGAAGAGAGATCACAGAGAGAGAAACCTTCTTAGTCTTACTGCTGATACATCTTCTCACACTGCATGACACCACACACTATCTAAGCCTGCTACAGTACGAGGACCGTTACACTAACTAACTAAGCCTGCTACAGTACGAGGACCGTTACACACACACCAACTAAGCCTGCTACAGTACGGGGACCGTTACACTAACTAAGCCTGCTACAGTACAGGGACCGTTACACTAACTAAGCCTGCTACAGTACGAAGGACACTAACTAACTAAGCCTGCTACAGTACGAGGACCGTTACACTAACTAACCTGCTACAGTAAGGGACCTAAGCCTGCTACAGTACAGGGACCGTTACACTAACTAACTAAGCCTGCTACAGTACGAAGACCGTTACACTAACTAACTAAGCCTGCTACAGTACGAGGACCGTTACACTAACTAAGCCTGCTACAGTACGAAGACCGTTACACTAACTAACTAAGCCTGCTAGAGTACAAGGACCGTTACCCTAACTAAGCCTGCTACAGTACAAGGACCGTTACCCTAACTAAGCCTGCTACAGTACAAGGACCGTTACCCTAACTAAGCCTGCTACAGTAACATAACCGTTATACTAATTAAGCCTGCTACAGTAACATAACAGTTATACTAACTAAGCCTGCTACAGTACGATGACCGTTACACTAACTAACTAAGCCTGCTACAGTAACATAACCATTATACTAACTAATTAACTAAGCCTGCTACAGTAACATAACCGTTATACTAACTAACTAAGCCTGCTACAGTACGAGGACCATTACACTAACTAAGGAGATGATTGTGGACTTCAGGAAACAGCAGAGGGAACACCCCCCTATCCACATCGATGAAACAGTAGTGGAGAGGGTAGTAAGTTAAGTTCCTTGGCGTACACATCACAGACAAACTGAATTGGTCCACCCACACAGACAGCATCGTGAAGAAGGCGCAGCAGCGCCTCTTCAACCTCAGGAGGCTGAAGAAATTCGGCTTGTCGCTAAAAGCACTCACAAACTTCTACAGATGCACAATCGAGAGCATCCTGTCGGGCTGTATCACCGCCTGGTACGGCAACTGCTCCTCCCACAACCGTAAGGCTCTCCAGAGGGTAGTGAGGTCTGCACAACGCATCACTGGGGGCAAACTACCTGCCCTCCAGGACACCTACAACACCCGATGTCACAGGAAGGCCATAAAGATCATCAAGGACAACAACCACCCGAGCCACTTGCCCGTTCACCCCGTCCAGAAGGCGAGGTCAGTACAGGTGCATCAAAGCTGGGACCGAGAGACTGAAAAACAGCATCTATCTCAAGGCCATCAGACTGTTAAACAGCCACCACTAACATTGAGTGGCTGCTGCCAACACACTGACTCAACTCCAGCCACTTTAATAATGGGAATTGATGTAAAATATATATTTTTTTACCTTTATTTAACTAGGCAAGTCAGTTAAGAACAAATTCTTATTTTCAATGACGGCCTAGGAACAGTGGGTTAACTGCCTGTTCAGGGGCAGAACGACAGATTTGTACCTTGTCAGCTCGGGGGTTTGAACTTGCAACCTTCTGATTACTAGTCCAACACTCTAACCACTAGGCTACGCTGCCGTCCACTTTAAACAATGCTACCTAATATAATGTTTACATACGTATACATATGAGATAAATAATGTAGGGTATATACTGTACTCTATATCATCTACTGCATCTTTATGTAATACATTTATCACTAGCCACTTTAAACTATGCCACTTTGTTTACATACTCATCTCATATGTATATACTGTACTTGATACCATCTACTGCATCTTGCCTATGCCGCTCTGTACCATCACTCATTCATATATCTTTATGTACATATTCTTTATCCCTTTACACTTATGTGTATAAGGTAGTAGTTTTGGGAATTGTTAGCTAGATTACTCGTTGGTTATTACTGCATTGTCGGAACTAGAAGCACAAGCATTTCGCTACACTCGCATTAACATCTGCTAACCATGTGTATGTGACAAATAAAATTTGATTTGAACTAATTAAACTAAGCCTTCTACAGTAATATACCCGTTATACCAACTAATTAACTAAGCCAGCTACAGTAACATAACCGGTACACTAACTAAGCCAGCTACAGTAACATAACCGTTACACTAACTAAGCCAGCTACAGTAACATAACCGTTATACTAACTAACTAACGCCTGCTACAGTAATATAACCGTTATACAACTAACTAACGCCTGCTACAGTAATATAACCGTTACAACTAATTAACTAAGCCTGCAGCTGATGAGTAACAACTAACCGTTATAACATAACCGTTATACTAACTAAAGCCTGCTACAGTAATATAACCGTTATACAGTAACTAATTAACTAAGCCTGCTACACAGTATGATGACCGTTACACTAACTAAGCCTGCTACAGTATGATGACCGTTACACTAACTAAGCCTGCTACAGTAACATAACCGTTACACTAACTAAGCCAGCTACAGTAACATAACCGTTACACTAACTAAGCCAGCTACAGTAACATAACCGTTACACTAACTAAGCCTGCTACAGTAACATAACCGTTATACTAACTAAAGCCTGCTACAGTAACATAACCGTTACACTAACTAAGCCTGCTACAGTAACATAACCGTTACACTAACTAAGCCAGCTACAGTAACATAACCGTTACACTAACTAAGCCTGCTACAGTAACATAACCGTTACACTAACTAAGCCTGCTACAGTAACATAACCGTTACACTAACTAAGCCTGCTACAGTAACATAACCGTTACACTAACTAAGCCAGCTACAGTAACATAACCGTTACACTAACTAAGCCTGCTACAGTAACATAACCGTTACACTAACTAAGCCAGCTACAGTAACATAACCGTTACACTAACTAAGCCTGCTACAGTAACATAACCGTTACACTAACTAAGCCAGCTACAGTAACATAACCGTTACACTAACTAAGCCAGCTACAGTAACATAACCGTTACACTAACTAAGCCTGCTACAGTAACATAACTAAGCCTGCTATAGTAAATATTTCACTAACTATCAACCGTTACAGTACGATGACTGTTACACTAACTAACTCTGCTTCAGTACTATAACCGTTTCACTCAGTTTATCAGAGTCACACGTATCAAAGCAGATACAAGTTTACAGTTTTATTAGTCGTATGTACAGGATACACATGGTATTCACCATCCAACGAAATGCTTACTGGCAGTTTCCTTATGGACAATGCAACAATATGAAATAATAAAATCTAATACGTCTTAATTAGTGGGAAAAAAGGCTAACGGTCTTAATTATTCCACATGAAAGTGTTTTCCAACCCTTCATAAATGCGCGGGGGTATATTCTATTAATAAAACCAATCCAGATTCATTTCTTGCATTGAAAGTTAATTTCTCATTACCGCAACCTTCGCCCTCAACTCTACCCGCCCAGGGGCTTAGAGCTGGAGTGAAACATATCTCACTGTGTGTGTAACCACCAGAGAGGGGTCTCTGTGATCCGACTTCATTAACCCAGCTGAGAGGCAGATATTTAGTGTGCGTGTAGCCTCTTCATAAAGCAGGAACATGACAAGCCTGATATCACAGCTAAGCCTCTGCATATACGAGCTGTGGAAACATAGTCTTTACTTCAGAGCTTCCCTTTATACAGAATTTAAGCAATGTCTTGCCATTTAAAAGTGAACCAGGAAGCCTAGCTCAAGAGAGGCCTCGAACTCATTTGGCACGAGGTTGTACACGGCTAAGGGGTCCAAACAGTGATTGCAGCCACGATATTAATAACAATAACACAAAAGCCTGTGAAACGTCAAAATGACTGTTCCTAACTAGCATATGTAGTCCTGTGTCCGGGCTGGACGGGGGGGTAAAGGGGTCTGGTTTTCAGGGAGTGTGACAGACAGTTAAGGGACTTCCTTCTGGTCCATGATAGTAGGCTACGTGCTGCTGTATGACAACAGAAGGGATGTAGAGCGACAATAATCACTGACTGGAGTTCAACATCAAAATAGAGGCATTAATTAGCTGGCTAACCTCAGGGTTAACCTCTTCAGTTATACAACCTACTGGAACTGTGACTGATGCAATTAGTTTCCATTTAAGTTTCAAGTTGACACACAGCAGGCAGCTCTCAATTGAGAAATTAGACAAATTTGAAGTGGCACAATGTTATCTATGATAGAAATGACATGTTCCATTTCACCACTCTACTGTATTGTCTTACTGTTCCCAAGATCACAGGAAATCTGTTTCCCCAGAAACCGACTCGTGTCTATTTCGATCATAATGTGGATCATCCAATGCAAATTTCATTATTGCTTTTAACCTCAAATATTTTAGACTCATGTTATTTCTCATCATTTGCTTGTTGGATGGATGACATTCTGCATGGAGAGAATGTAGCCTGGTTTTGTCTGAGGCCTGAGGAGGTCTGTATTCAGGTTAATATGACCGTCTGGGGAAACTCATCTCTGACTGATCAGATTCAGCGTGGATGTTAATGAGACAGTGAATCGGAGATAGCCTGGTTAAACCAGACGGAATACTACAGACTGAGCACACCATGCGAGTACAGCATTCAGTTTGGTTTAACCAGGCTAGATGGGAGGCTGAGCTGCCTTCAGAAGCCTCCCTACATCACATCTGCTCTGACCATGACGTCACCCTACAAAACACACCTTCATTTATCAGATCAACAAGCAAAGCAAAAGGTCAGGAAGGTACATTTAAATGGGTAATAAAATGGACCCTTCTGGTCCAGTGGTAGTGGACATTAAACATGAAAATAGGGGTCTACAAATTATATTTCTAATTCAATCCCTCCTGGCAACTGCCCTCCGTCTCATCCAAAGAATGAGTTTAGTTGTCTCCAGTCGGCAGACAGAGTCGTCGTTTTCTTTTTTAACTGGCATCGTCCAGATCTCTGACGGTCACAACAACTGAATGGTTCCTTTATCAACAAAACGGTTGTCCTTTTATCGGTTCATGTCTCTTCACCACTCTGCACGGTCTAGCTGCCGCAGGTATGTCAAAGTTGTATCTGAATTGGATTTAATTTGAGTTTCATCTGAGTACCACTGAAAGAGCTACACAATGAATGAGATCTACTCCAGTGTGCGGAGCGATGGCTTGGGTTGGGTGGGTGCAAAGCAGGGGGCAGAGGGGATTAAATATATTTCAACATGTGCACCACAGAGCAGAGCCTCATTTACCCCCCCAAAAAAAAAAAAAAATCTAAATCCCAACAATGAGGTCCTCACACAAAAATGACCAACTGTTCACTACCCTCCCTCTGCCACTAGGGTAGCTGATGACAAAAATTCTGACTGAGCACCTAACAGAATCTCAGATGGGATGGTGATACATTTGGGGGCAGAAAGCCCCCCTCAAAACATTGTTAAATCAACCCAAAAGTGTACATTTCATCACATTCTTGCCACTTTTTGGACTGGACAGTGTAGTAAATCATAAATCAGACCCTTAGTGACACTAAAACCCCCACTCATCCCAGCTTGACCAGTGGAACAGAGTGGGACTTAGACCAAATCCCATTCTCACTTACAGACTGTACATGAGCCAACTTCCCATGTTAAGAGCTAAACTGGGTAATGGTCACAGCCTGGTCTGTTAATGTGTTGGGAGCATGAGAGAACCCCGTCACCCAAACATAAGGTGGAATGGGTCCGCTATCAAAAACATGTTGCATAAAGCTGATTTCATTATTATTGGTTTTTCCCCACTGCATCAGGGATCGCGTACACCGACGTTTTGGCTTTGCAGTCTTCTTCAGTGTGTAAGTGCAATTCTCTTTTAATTCAAAACAGCATTTATAAAGTACAACTGAAGACAGCAGGTGCTTTTAATCAGGAATGTGGCTTTTCTGGTCTACAAGTCACAAAGAAATACAGAATTATAGGGTGTGGGAGTGGGCACGAAGAGAAATTCATGAATCAATTGGCTTAGGTGTCTCCTCATTTGGATAAATTATATCAATTCCTGAGATAGCTTACCAAAAAAGGACATCAGGCACAGTCGTTCATAAATAGTTGGACTGACTCATCAATGATATGCAAAATCTGATATGGACAGTGTTCTTGTATAACAGCCTAAATGCGGCCTTTAAAGGAGGAGGTGAAGTCTAGTTCTGTGTTTACACCATTTGGAGATACAGAAATTAATTGATCTACCTACATGGCTTCTCTTTGTAGTCATTTGTTGTCGTAATCACATCCTGCCTGGTGGATGAACTTTTTAGATCCAAAGCAATTCATTAATATACGGATTTTGTTCTATAAAGTGTCTCGCAACTGGCGAGGTGATATCTTGATGTCTGATAGTGGATTTATGTTCTCCGAGGCGTACTTTTAAGGCGCAGAATGTTTTTCCAAGAACACTAACATATAAATAACTATTAGTAGTGCAAGTTCTACATGGCCTTCTCATAGGTCCTAGAAGTCTGAGGGCATACTAAGTTAAAAGGATGTTCTATGAATGCCTCCTCTCTCTGACCACATCTGATTTAACCAATATGTTTGATAGATTTCTTGATCATTTATAGGTGATACGGGTGGATTCTGGAAGTCAGAGGAGTCTGAGGATAGTATAGATGTCAGTGTTAACTGACAATAGACCTGATGTCATTACGGCCATCATTGAAAGTAAGTATATAGTTTACAGAGAAGTTTCTGTTTTTGTTGAAATTTAAGTAACTGGCTTCTGTCTTGAAGCTTTTTAGGGGGAGAGGGTGATGACTATCAGCTGTCAGTATACATTTAAAAAAATATGTATCTGTAGGTTTTCCGTAAACTGTAGGACTATAGAAAAGTAGAACACAGTCACCCCACTGGCCCCAGCAGGGAGATGGGATGAGATACAGGCCAGGCAGGCTGTCACAGAGCAGGGCGATGGGATGAGATACAGGCCAGGCAGGCAGTCACAGAGCAGGGATATGGGATGAGATAGACAGGCAGGCTGTCAGTGTGGCCCCTGGCGCAAACACCTAATCTGAAGCCTGCTGTCACAAATCCCTTTAACTTTATACCCCTTGGACTCCCCTCACATGCGCACGCAGGGACAAACACACATCATGCACACTCGCAGATGCTGGCATGCATGCATACAGACACATGCACACTGGTGCTGCCAGCTGGCTTTAACACCCACAGCTCTTAATCCCAATCTGACCATGGGGCTGAAGACCACAGTGGAAGTGTGATATATACACACAGAGGGGTTGTTGGCAGTGATAACATGGACACAGTAACAAACATCTGTAGTCTTGTTTAGCGGTCCGGTGATGTGACCTGGCAGTATGTCAAGGCACCAGAATATGATTAGTACAGAACAAGCCAAGGGGTTATGATGAGTGTCTGTATGTTAGTCAGTGCAGCTAATTTAAAGGGGTTTCTTTTCATGATCGTAAGATCTGGCATCTGTATGAACTTTTCAATAGTTGGGAATGTTGCGCCTCACTGCTTTATGGATCCAGATAAAGTGAATTGTGAATGTGTGATCCCTATACCATTATTTTCCAGTAATAGCTCACATCATTGTGTGAGAGGACAGCAAAGATTTTGGGGGGCAATATCTTGGGGTTTAGCTGCCTCTGTGGGTCAGGACTCAGGAGAGATCTAGGATCTAGTACTGAGGGGTTAAACTAAACTGTCATCCACTGATTACATTGTTTTAATCTGCTGTTTTCGGGAGCGGACCCCTACTAGGGGGTGATGCATCCGTCTGGGTGGCCCCTCTGTCCTGGTCTGTCCGGACGTCATGTCCCCTTACATCCAACATCTGCTCAGGGTCACCTCTATGATGTAAGTATTGGATTTGATGTGCTGGCGGTCTTATCTCCACGACCATAAGCCTGCTGCCAGAGTATTCATAATGGTGCCGTTTCTGGCACCCACTTCTAATCAGAGGGCTGGATGGGGGTTGAGTGACTGAGAAGACCGAATACGAACCCCTGGCTGGCGATTGTTGCCTGGAGGTCCAGGATGTTGTTGCTTGTCTCGTCTTACCAGGCAGAGTAACATTGTCTTTGGCTGACCTGCTGCAGGCTTAAAAGACTAGACACACAGGCCACTTCAAAATAACAGTCACCGAACACCTACATCGATGTCTGTGTTATATGTTGTGTAGTTAGGGTGGATGTTTGTAAAAATCTATACATAATCCGTACATAGTGTAGTTAGTAGCTAAAAGCACACATTTTAGAATCCCTGAAAATACAAGCACAGCACACCTCCTTTTAGAAGGCCTGTGAATTCCAAAGAGGTGTTCTGGTTCTACATTCTTGTCTTCTCGGGGTTGAGGGCTCCAAAGAACAGCACTTACCTAGCCTGGCCAAGAAACAAACCCTGTAGCCTCCCGCCATCTCCTTAATACTGGATCTGCTTCCATTTAGGTCCCCTACTAGTAGTGAAATAAGATGCATATTACTCAAGGAAAGTGTGGTCTCCCTCTCTTTTGATATTTCTCCTCCCTCTTTTCCTTCTACAGCATCCCGGAGTCGCCTCTTCACTGTAGACGTCGACACTGGTGTTTTGCTGGTACTATTTAATGAAGCTGCCAGTTGAGGACTTGTGAGGTGTCTGTTTTTCAAACTAGACACTAATGTACTTGTCCTCTTGTTCAGTTGTGCACCGGGGCCCCCCACTCCTCTTTCTATTCTGGTTAGAGCCAGTTTGCACTGTTCTGTGAAGGGAGTAGTACACAGCGTTGTATGAGATCTTCAGTTTCTTGGCAATTTCTAGCATGGAGTAGCCTTCATTTCTCAGAACAAGAATAGACTGACGAGTTTCAGAAGAAAGTTATTAGTTTCTGGCCATTTTGAGCCTGTAATCGAACCCACAAATGCTGATGCTCCAGATACTCAACTAGCTGAATTAAGGCCAGTTGTATTGCTTCTTTAAGCAGGACAACAGTTTTCAGCTGTGCTAACATAATTGCAAAAGGGTTTTCTAATGATCAATTAGCCTTTTAACATTATAAACTTGGATTAGCTAACAATGTGTCATTGGAACGCAAAAGTGATGGTGGCTGATAATGGGCCTCTGTACACCTACAGTATGTAGATATTCAAGAAAAAAAATTAGTCATTAAAATCAGCCGTTTCCTGCTACCTATAGTCATTTACAAATGTCTACACTGTATTTCTGATCAATTTGATGTTATTTTAATGGACAACAACTTTTCTCTCAAAAAACAGAACATTTCGAAGTCACCCCAAACTTTTGGACGGTAGTGTATTTTCTACTCTACTCCATCCCGGTCTCGTTCTCCTCATTTTCTAACTCAAACAGTTGGGGCAATATACTGCACCCAAACAAAATTCTGTGGTACATGCCAACCCTTCCAGACAGTTGTACGTGCTAGTCTACCCTCTCTTCCATTGCAATGAAACAGAATTTCACATAATCAATTCCATACATGGTGTTTCTCTACAGATGAGGCAGCAGTACTGGGAAACTTTATGAGACCCTCTCAATCCCTCCTTAAACCAGGTCTGCAGTGCCATTGATGACTCACCCCTTAAGGGGAGTGTGTGTCTACTGTCTAGCCTAATCCTTCAATGTTGTCCCACAATACAATAAAACTCCATATTAAATGGTCCAAATTAGCATAATAATGTTTCTAAATCTCCTGTTAAGCTGTTGAATAAGGCAAGATGGTGGGAGGACCTGAAAAGGCTATTTTAAGGATGAAAAAAAAAAGTTATTCTCATTTTGGTAATCTCAAAAGAATCAAATCAACACCTTCTTTGTGGCTTTAAATATAAAATGTATCAGATGGCCCGCAAAGAAAAAATATTTGTCTTCCTAAAGATACAGTGTGGAAGGAAGACCGTAAGACACAGGATGGTAAAGAAAACAGGACTTACTCTAACAAACCAGAAGGGCAGAGAGAGAGAGAGAGAAACAGCTGAGTAGATGGGCTAGTTAGCTGACTGGCTGTATCTGTTGTAGCCATTTAGCCAATGGCTGTAGCAACCAGATACTTTGTGCCAGCCAGAAGGTCCTCCAGGCAGGGTTAAAGCTACAGACCAGCTGCCCACAGCATGGCAATAATGACTTCCATTAGGAAGTCCTCCCACACCACTCACCCTACCGCCACAACAAAGACTGCTGGCCAACTCTGTTCTGTAGACTCAGGGCAGGAAACCACTAATGTCTGGATTCATATGAAACTTCATCACCCCAAAGACTCAAGCAGTTTGTATTGATGTTCTTCTCAAAGAACATGTATGTTTCCTTGCTCAGAGGGTGAGATTCATAAATGGCCATGAATTCAACATAAAGGGGTAAAGTAATAATTTACTAAACTAAATCGCACCCGGCAGTTCTGTCAAGTTGCCAATTTCTGATAATAAAAGCCTTTTGACAGAGTCAACTGACCCTCAACACCTCAAACTATCACCCAAAGAATAAACACATACATTTTCAGGCCATAGAGCATGGAAGGAAAGCAGTTTCCCATTTAGTGTTTCTCACAGTCAGTTAGGGAAAAGCGTGTTGAGAGAGAGGGAGTCACTAAAGTCATCAGGATCCTGACAGAAAATACTGTCAAGACACACAGCACTTAGTAAAAACACCATTCAAACAGAGCACTTTCCTTCTATCCCCCTGATAAAGGCAAAACTGAAAGTGTCCCTGCAGGAACTAGAGGCTCAAAAAATAAAAAATAAAACAGCATCAAGCGAGTGCTGGCCAATTTGTAGCTCTATATTGTAGTGGGTTCTCATCTTTCCACTTCTGCTTTAACTCTACTAGCCTAACTACACATGTCTATAAATAGACTTGGTGCCGTAAAACACTTGGGATTTAGGGTCTGTGTCACATGAGAGACCCATGTCTTGTGGCATGTAAACAGAACAGAGGATTGCACCAAGTGTAGAGAAGTAGGAGTAAACACACAGTAATTAATTCCATATTCTACTCTGCTCACTGCCATAGTTTCTGTGTGTGTGTTCTATGCATGAGGCAGTATGCATGCCCATTATCAGCCCATATAAGAAAATGGCCTAATCCTACACAATGGCACCCCCCCCCCCCTCCTAGTTAGCAGCCAGGCAGTCAACTGATGGAAAACAAATTATGCCCAAACTTTGACCATATGCTGCACAGTGCAGCTCCATGATATTACACTCTGCACTGCACTAATTTCAGTTGAAGGGGTTTGGCTTGAATTTAAAAAGCATTTTAACCAGCGCTGTTGTACGTGATTAGCTGGGGTAAATTTAGCATGCCAGCATAAATGCATTGACTTTGTGTGTCTGTGTACAATGTGCGTGTGTTACATCTATACTGTTGTTTTAATTCATGCAGTACAACATGTAATCGTTTCCATGCACTTATCTTCCCAGTGTGATCACAGGACCTCAAGCCTCTTTGTTCTGCTACCCCCGTCGCCATGCCGCTACCCCCGTCGCCATGCCGCTACCCCCGTCGCCATGCCGCTACCCCGTCGCCATGCCGCTACCCCGTCGCCATGCCGCTACCCCGTCGCCATGCCGCTACCCCGTCGCCATGCCGCTACCCCGTCGCCATGCCGCTACCCCCGTCGCCATGCCGCTACCCCGTCGCCATGCCGCTACCCCCGTCGCCATGCCGCTACCCCCGTCGCCATGCCGCTACCCCCGTCGCCATGCCTTCCTATGTCCAAAGACTACTCTGTGCTTTACAGATATTCCCTTTATCTATGAAAACATTTGAATAAATTAATTTGACTACTGCCGCATAGGCAAAGTGTGAGCTTACTTATTTAAGCATGATCGTGCATAAATTATAAATAAATATAAAGCTGTAAAACCTAAAACCTATAAACTCAGAGGGAACAATGGAAATGACTGGCGTTGGCAATGTCCTTATATGATGCTGTGACAAAGGCTTGTATTGTACATGTAGATACTGCTTCCCTAAAGACCAAGTTTTATGTTAACAAGCCATTGTTACGCAGCCCTTTAAATCTTTCCTCTTCTGTCCATTGAGTTTGAGTGTATACACACATACAGACCAATAGGAATAAAATCTATGGCGAGTAATACTAATGGTGAATGAGCCGTTGAACAGCATTCCAATTCACAGAAGGGCGGAAACATAACCTTGAAGAACAATTGTGAAATGTCCCTTTATATTCATCATCTCCAGCACCACCTCAACATATGTGAAAATGGCACGTTTCTATGTTCTGCAGTAAAAAAAGAGGAAGATAAGTGTTTCCAATGATCTCAACCAATTAGTAGGCAATGCCTACTCATAATTGGTTAACAATCACGATACACACCAATGATATCATTGGAAACACTCACCTTCCGCCATTTTCACATTCAGTTGGTTGATGTTGGGCCGGTCCTGGAGATGATTAATATGAAGTTGAAAAATAGTGAAACTTGACTTTAATTTAAATAGGCAAATAGGTTTCGACAGGGTTATGTAGAGCGTGAAAAGGGTTAACGCTACTGCAACATGATGGACCAGTGAGACATGTAGAGGGTCCCCTCTTCAGCGTCTGCTAAACTCTCCCAGTTTAACCCCAACAGATATCCTGCTTTTCTTCTCAAGACAAATGTTTACAATACATGGCCTTCGCCCCCTGCCTTGGGTTGTCTCTTCTTTTGCATCATGCAAGCAGTATTGAATACCACAGGCTGTGGTTTAGCACTGCCATTTGAATCAATCCATTCGGAACAGGTGCCACTGAAGGTTCTAATGAATGAGCCTGTTTTGAAAGCCTTCCAGCCGAAAAAGTCGACTTTCCTGTTGAAAAATACGTTTATCTGATATTTTTCACCCGTCCAGGGCATTGAGCAGCCGTTTCAATAAAACTGCTTTGCAATGGAAAGATTAGCCTAGCTTAAAGCTCCGGCACGAACTTCAAAGCAAGTCAGCGCAACAGACATATTGACGACGAAGCACATTGCTGCATGCGTTTTTACGCATTCACCACACCGAGTTCAATTAATATGCTGAGTATAGCAAACGTAACACCTTCCTAATAGAGTTGCGCACCCCCTTACAAGTGATCATAGCTTTCACCTGGTCAGTCTTATGAAAATACCAGGTGTTCTTAATGTTCTGTATACTCAATGTATATGCCCTCCTGTTTGATGGATACATATCGTTTGTTGTCCCACTTGATGATTAAGAAATGTGTCCAGTAACCATCCTCCACTAGAGAGCTCTTTATACCCTAGCTCTCAAACTCCAGGCAGCATACCGCCATTAGCTTCGCTCACGACTGCCTCATGTGATCTACAATCCCGATGCTGCGTTAACGTTTACAAAAACGTCAATAATCGCTTGCAACACGGCTTTCAAAACATATGGCCCTTTCAACCGCGAGAAGAATCATTACAATAAAAAATATACACTTACTGTAGCAGTTTTGCACAGATCCATACAACTATGGGTGCCTCCATCCGATGAAACTACACTTCCCGAGTTAAGTTTACACACAGGTGTTCGCCTCTTGTCTTCAGCAAACAAGCACTGTAGCGTGGAGATATGGCCTTGTGGGAACACTAACCGTACAAAGGTGTGTATCAATTTACCTTTTTTTTAACGATTTCTCGCTGATATGAAAGATAAGGTCCTTATGCTTCCGAAACCGTACTGCAAGCAATGCATGTTAAATGTTCAGAGTCTGGGATCATAATTAACAAAATGCCCCACTTCAGGAGCCGCCTTCGCCCAAATGACTTAATAAGTGTAATGGAATGGAACGGAGTCATGATCAAAGGCTATTTTTTTTACCCTACCTATATTTACACCCATTTATGACAACAGTTGACAAAATACCATTGCATTTCTTAATACCTTACTGTTAGAGGGAAACAAATACATTTCTGATTAAATGCATGCAGTGGTTACAACTATTCATTGACTCATGATTTACGGCGCATAACCTATATCAGTCCATCCACACACCAAAGCAAATGACCATGAAAGAGAGAGACGGTGAGTGAATCATCGTGAGTCTTACTTTGATTTTCTTCGTCCATCTCTTGAATGCAGTGATGAGAGTCCAGAAATCAGATCGGTGGGTCAAGGAAGATGTGTTTTATTACTGGCTATAAACTGTAGATACTGTAATGACAGACCTACGGCTCACACAGAGAGCTGAGCTGTGCAAAAATGCAACAGCGGCATGTGTCAATAACAAAATCCCTACATGAGAAATATATGCTGCCACCAAATCAACATCTATGTATTATGTGTAATAAAAATGTCAAAGAATTGGATGTATTTAATCCAATGAGAATAGCTATCCTGCCACTACAGAACCCTCTCGATCCTGGTTACACCAAAGCGATGCAAAGGATAGCGGATTCTTTACTCTGCGATGGCAACGTTTACCATACGTCATCCCTTCGCTCCGCCTTGGTGGTGACAGACAACCCCTCCCTTCATACAAATGTTTCATTCATTCCAAGTTGCCTGCACACATACAGTGAATTCGGAAATTATTCAGACCCCTTGACTTTTTCCACATTTTGTTACGTTACAGCCTTATTCTAAAATTGATTACATCGTTTCCCCCTCAATCTACACAATAGCCCATAATGACAAAGCAAAAACAAGTTTTTAGAAATGTTTCCAAATTTGTAAAAAATAAAATAAAATTTAAAAAATAAAATAAAATATCACATTTACATAAGTATTCAGACCCTGTACTCAGTACTTTGCTGAAGAACCTTCGGCAGCGATTACAGCCTTGAGTCTTCTTGGGTATGACGCTACAAGCTTGGCACACTTGTATTTGGGGAGTTTCTCCAATTCCTCTCTACAGATCTTCTCAAGCTCTGTCAGGTTGGATGGGGAATGCTTTGCATTCAGGCTAAAGAATTCAATCTTGGTTTCATCAGACCAGAGAATCTTGTTTCTCATGGTCTGAGAGTCTTTAGGTGCCTTAGGGCAAACTCCAAGCGGGCTGTCATGCGCCTTTTTACTGCGTAGTGGCTTCTGTCTGACCACTCTACCATAAAGGCCTGATTGGTGGAGTGCTGCAGAGATGGTTGTCCTTCTGGAAGGTTCTCCCATCTCCACAGAGGAACTTTGGAGCTCTGTCAGAGTGACCATCGGGTTCTTGGTCACCTCCCTGACCAAAGCCCTTCTCCCCCGATTGCGCAGTTTGGATGGGCTGCCAGCTCTAGGAAGAGTCTTGGTGGTTCCAAACTTATTCCATTTAAGAATGACGAGACCACTGTGTTCTTGGGGACCTTCAATGCTGCAGAAAGTTTTTGGTACTCTTCCCCAGATCTGTGCCTCGACACAATCCTGACTCTGAGTTCTACGGACAATTCCTTCAACCTCGTAGATTGGTTTTTCCTCTGACATGCACTGTCAACTGTGGGACCTTATATAGACAGGTGTGTGCCTTTCCAAACAATGTCCAATCAATTGAATTTACCACAGGTGGAATCCAATTAAGTTGTCGAAACATCTCAAGGATGATCAATGGAAACAGGATGCACCTGTTCAATTTCGAGTCTCATAGCAAAGTCACATAAGAAATAAGCTATTTCTGTTTTTTATTGTAATACATTTGCAAACATTTCTAAAAGCCTGTTTTCACTTTGTCATTATGGGTTATCGTGTGTAGATTTGCTGAGGAACATTTTTATGTAATCCCTTTTAGAATAAGGCTGTAACATAACAAAATGTGGAAAAAGTGAAGGGGTCTGAATACTTTCCGAGGGCACTGTATATATAAAAATGTAGCCTATACTATCCTGTATAAAACATAGAATTTTACTCCATCTATTCCAAAACTTCAGAAAAAATTCACAGATGTCAGATAAAGAGTCTCTGTTTTGTGCAACAAGCTTAAGCTGTCATTTAATGGTGATAATGACATTAATATGAATCTGTCTGGAGGAATATAATTTAAATTTGCCAATCGCATAATGAAATGGCATTCTGTATGACATTATTATTGAATTGCTCTTAGTCTTGGATATCAGGATCAAACTGTTCTTTCCCATTTCTCTGGAGAATGTTAGGGGAATATGTCCCTCCATTTCTCTTGGGAATAGGTTCCTCCATTTCTCTGGAGAATGTTAGGGGAATAGGTTCCTCCATTTCTCTGGAGAATGTTAGGGGAATAGGTTCCTCCATTTCTCTGGAGAATGTTAGGGGAATAGGTTCCTCCATTTCTCTGGGTAATAGGTTCCTCCATTTCTCTGGAGAATGTTAGGGGAATAGGTTCCTCCATTTCTCTGGGGAATGTTAGGGGAGTAGGTCCCTCCATTTCTCTGGGGAATGTTAGGGGAATAGGTTCCTCCATTTCTCTTGAGAATGTTAGGGGAATAGGTCCCTCCATTTCTCTTGGGAATGTTAGGGGAATAGGTCCCTCCATTTCTCTTGGGAATGTTATGGTAATAGGTTCTTCCCAATGGTGACATCACAGAGTAAACCAATAGTTAAGCATAGCAAATTATGACATACAGTATTCAGCATGTTACAGGAACTCCAGTCAGTTCCTTCCTGTCAATTCCAACCCAGTCATGCCTCAACATAGTGGTGATTTAGTGACTTCAGTCCATCCGACCTACATGGGGGAGTGTAACTAACTCACAGGAGTACAGGCACAGTCCACCCACAAGTCCTCCCACAGGGCCACTCACAGGTGGACCTACAGTTGCAGAGGACTCATGTCATGGCACAATGGCAGTTGAGGGCAAGAGCCATTGTACAGCAGGGAAGGGGGAGTGGAGGATGCTCTGTTGTCATGGTAAAGGAAATAGTTTGCTAATGTTCCTCTCTGTGTCCATTCACTCAGTTTTACGTGAGTGAACCCCTGACTCCCTATAGCGAGGTGTTGGGGTATAGACCTACTGCTTGAACCCCTGACTCCCTAGAGCGGTGTGTTGGGGTGTAGCCCTACTGCTTGAACCCCTGACTCCCTATAGCGAGGTGTTGGGGTATAGCCCTACTGCTTGAACCCCTGACTCCCTATAGCGGTATGTTGGGGTATAGCCCTACTGCTTGAACCCCTGACTCCCTATAGCGGTGTGTTGGGGTATAGCCCTACTGCTTGAACCCCTGACTCCCTATAGCGGTGTGTTGGGGTATAGACCTACTGCTTGAACCCCTGACTCCCTATAGCGAGGTGTTGGGGTATAGCCCTACTGCTTGAACCTCTGACTGACTCCCTGTTGGGGTGTAGCCCTACTATTTGAACCTCTGACTGATTCCCTGTTGGGGTGTAGCCCTACTGCTTGAACCTCTGACTGACTCCCTGTTGGGGTGTAGCCCTACTGCTTGAACCTCTGACTGACCCTGTTGGGGAGTAGCCCTAGTACTTGAACCTCTGACTCCCTGTTGGGGTGTAGCCCTACTACTTGAACCTCTGACTCCCTGTTGGGGTGTAGCCCTACTACTTGAAACTCTGACTTCCTGTTGGGGTGTAGCCCTACTACTTGAACTTCTGACTCCCTGTTGGGGTGTAGCCCTACTACTTGAACCTCTGACTCCCTGTTGGGGTGTAGGCCGGCTGCTTCAGGATTTGGAGGAAGAGTAGACAGGATGAGAGAAAGCATACAGAGTTAAATGGATTTCTCAAGTGGGACAGATCCACCCCTTAATTCCAATTTGGCCCCATACTGTTGGCTTACACTATTACTTGCCTTTTCCCCTCTCTCCTTAGTTACTGAGAAGTACACAGACTGTTGTTACATGAACCACACTGTGAGGATTGGAATACATTGAATTCTCTTCCGTTTCATGGATGGCCAAAGGATGGAGTCACAATTATGGGAAGCTGACCTCACTTCACCACACCCTTTTTACATAGTTTCCATGTTTTAAACACTGACGCTTGTTGACAGTAGAAGAGCCATGACCTAACTATTACAGCAAGTCAACGGGTATTGATTGATCCTTTATCTTGGATGACCTTTTACAGTTCCCTTACACAGTTTTCTCTTTCTCATATCATGATATCAGGCTAAGCCTAGGTAAACAAATGTACATGACATGGATCATGATATCCACTGACACAGAAGCCAACCAAGAGATTTTTATCTGACCAGAATAACGATGCAGCTGCTGTGTGTAATGAACATGCGACAACCGTTTCCTGGAATAGAAGATTAATGGTCCTCTCACGAAGGCTGCAGGGGTAAAAAAATGAAGAATCCTCACAGCTAATTCACAGAAAGACTCTAGTTAAGAGTCCAAGTTATATGCGGAGACCTCGATTAGCTAGAAGCACAAAGCAGTTCATATTACAAAGAAACTTGAAGGTAAGTCGAGTGGAATTCTGAATATTTTTTCTCTCTCAAACTTTTTTGTGACACTTGAGAATCTGCAAGGAGTTTAGAGGTTAACTCCTACAGTACATGATGTGTTGGAGACAGATGTTTTGGGAGTTTATGATGTTTGTATCTGAGCAGAGGTTAGGCCAATGTACAACAACCCCGTCCTCCATTACACACTAAATCAAATTTCCAGATTACCCTCGACAATCCTCCTCTTTCTCTCTCCCACTCCTGTCTCTCACCCTCTTTCTCGCTCTCTCTCTCTTGCTCTCTCTCTCTCCCCCACCTCTCTTGCTCTCTCTATCCCTCTTCCACTGTGACCTCTGTTTTATCTCAGCTACAACAGAAGATGTGATACAGAGAGTAACGCTAGCTGGTTATAATGATGCACTGAGGACCACTCATCAGGGGAGTAGACAGAGAATAGATCTAAAGTTCAATCCAACAACACAGAGACAGACGAGTACACACAGAGAGATAGCATCCCCATACTTTAATGATGACAGCTTCTCCATCCTAGAGGGAGAGATCAACCATTTCCAGGCCCAGGGACATGTACTAGTCTGTGGCGACCCAAATGCCAGAACTGGACAACAACCTGACACCCTCAGCACAAAGAGAGACAAACATCTACCTTGAGGTGACAGTATTCCCTCCCAAATATGACCCCCTGGACCAGGCCTGGGCAACTCCAGTCCTCGGGCCTGATTGGTGTCACACTTTTGCCCCAGTCCCATCTAACACACCTGTCTCCAATAATCACCTAATCATGATCTTCAGTTTAGAATGCAATTTGATTAATCAGCTGTGTTTGGTAGGGATGGAGAAAAAGTGTGTGTGTGTTGTTTTCTACTTGACTTACATTGTCTCTAAGAGATCAATACATGTGGTCACAGAAAAATATGGTGTATCTATGCATCTATACAATGAACTCACAAAGCAGTCGTGTAGGTCGTATATGATTTCTGATGTACTTTCACATGCGTATGTTTGAGTCATCCATTATAAATGTACATTTACTGCTGTACTGTATGATTCATAACCTAACCAAAGGTTATTACTGGTCAGTCCATGAGTCTGTCAAGCTAAGCCACCCTCTTAGCAGAACACACACGCTTCCTCTATACCATTGCTGCCCCCTGGAAAGTTGTATACATCTGTTTCAACACTTTGAAGCTCAACAGTGCTGTATTTCTGCACCGGAAATATTGTCTTTGAATTGTAAATTAACTTCTCTTCCTCTAACAAACTTTTCTTCCTCTAACAAATCCCCTCTAGGTATCCATCCCCATCCCTGGTTAGTTCATCATGCCATTATAGTCATAAACCATATCTAGCTCTTCTCTGATGGTGTCAGAAAAGCTTCCCTAATGTGTATGTAAGCCAGATGCTCTTGCTGTGAGGCTTCCTGCATGAAAATAGACCTACGAATGAAAGTATATGATTATAAGGCTGTTTGTGTGAGAAACTTCCTTTGTAATGAGTTGTATGAAGAATGAAAGCACATTCATTCATCAACCAGCAGCACTATTCTTTGGTGTTGCATTATAAAATCAGCAACCAGGACACTTTCAGTGAGAAAAAATTAAACCATAAACATTTGCCATAGTGTTCAGTGATGCATCCTGCTCCACTGTCCTACGCATCTCAACACATCTCCACTGTGCTACGCATCTCAACACATCTCCACTGTCCTACGCATCTCAACACATCTCCACTGTGCTACGCATCTCAACACATCTCCACTGTGTTACGCATCTCAACACATCTCCACTGTGTTACGCATCTCAACACATCTCCACTGTGCTACGCATCTCAACACATCTCCACTGTGCTACGCATCTCAACACATCTCCACTGTGCTACGCATCTCAACACATCTCCACTGTGCTACGCATCTCAACACATCTCCACTGTGCTACGCATCTCAACACATCTCCACTGTGCTACGCATCAACACATCTCCACTGTCCTACGAATCAACACATCTCCACTGTCCTACGCATCAACACATCTGCACTGTGCTACGCATCAACACATCTGCACTGTGCTACGCATCAACACATCTCCACTGTGCTACGCATCTCAACACATCTCCACTGTGCTACGCATCTCAACACATCTCCACTGTGTTACGCATCTCAACACATCTCCACTGTGCTACATATCAACACATCTCCACTGTGCTACGTATCAACACATCTCCACTGTGCCACGTATCAACACATCTCCACTGTCCTACGTATCAACACATCTGCACTGTGCTACGTATCAACACATCTGCACTGTGCTACGCATCAACACATCTGCACTGTGCTACGCATCAACACATCTCCACTGTCCTACGAATCAACACATCTCCACTGTGCTACGTATCAACACACCTGCACTGTGCTACGCATCAACACATCTCCACTGTGCTACGTATCAACACATCTCCACTGTGCTACGTATCAACACATTTCCACTGTGCTACGTATCTCAACACATCTCCACTGTGCTACATATCAACACATCTCCACTGTGCTACGCATCTCAACACATCTCCACTGTGCTACATATCAACACATCTCCACTGTGCTACGCATCAACACATTTCCACTGTGCTACGTATCAACACATCTCCACTGTGCTACGTATCAACACATTTCCACTGTGCTACGTATCAACACATTTCCACTGTGCTACATATCAACACATCTCCACTGTGCTACGCATCTCAACACATTTCCACTGTGCTACATATCAACACATCTCCACTGTGCTACGCATCTCATCACATCTCCACTGTGCTACGTATCAACACATCTCCACTGTGCTACGTATCAACACATCTCCACTGTGCTACGCATCTCGACACATCTCCACTGTGCTACGTATCAACACATCTCCACTGTGCTACGTATCAACACATCTCCACTGTGCTACGTATCAACACATCTCCACTGTGCTACGTATCAACACATCTCCACTGTGCTACGCATCTCAACACATCTCCACTGTGTTACGCATCTCAACACATCTCCACTGTGCCACGTATCAACACATCTCCACTGTGCTACGCATCTCAACACATCTCCACTGTGTTACGCATCTCAACACATCTCCACTGTGCTACATATCAACACATCTCCACTGTGCTACGTATCAACACATCTCCACTGTGCTACGTATCAACACATCTCCACTGTGCTACGTATCAACACATCTCCACTGTGCTACGTATCAACACATCTCCACTGTGCTACGTATCAACACATCTCCACTGTCCTACGCATCTCAACACATCTCCACTGTGCTACGTATCAACACATCTCCACTGTGCTACGCATCAACACATCTCCACTGTGCTACGTATCAACACATCTCCACTGTCCTACGCATCTCAACACATCTCCACTGTCCTACGTATCTCAACACATCTCCACTGTGCTACGCATCTCAACACATCTCCACTGTGCTACGCATCTCAACACATCTCCACTGTGCTACGCATCAACACATCTCCACTGTGCTACGTATCAACACATCTCCACTGTCCTACGCATCTCAACACATCTCCACTGTCCTACGCATCTCAACACATCTCCACTGTCCTACGCATCAACACATCTCCACTGTCCTACGCATCAACACATCTCCACTGTCCTACGCATCTCAACACATCTCCACTGTCCTACGCATCTCAACACATCTCCACTGTCCTACGCATCAACACATCTCCACTGTCCTACGCATCAACACATCTCCACTGTCCTACGCATCAACACATCTCCACTGTCCTACGCATCTCAACACATCTCCACTGTCCTACGCATCTCAACACATCTCCACTGTCCTACGCATCTCAACACATCTCCACTGTCCTACGCATCTCAACACATCTCCACTGTCCTACGCATCTCAACACATCTCCACTGTCCTACGCATCTCAACACATCTCCACTGTGCTACGCATCTCAACACATCTCCACTGTGCTACGCATCTCAACACATCTCCACTGTGCTACGCATCTCAACACATCTCCACTGTGCTACGCATCTCAACACATCTCCACTGTGCTACGCATCTCAACACATCTCCACTGTGCTACGCATCTCAACACATCTCCACTGTGCTACGCATCTCAACACATCTCCACTGTGTTACGCATCTCAACACATCTCCACTGTGTTACGCATCTCAACACATCTCCACTGTGCTACGCATCAACACATCTCCACTGTGCTACGCATCAACACATCTCCACTGTGCTACGCATCAACACATCTCCACTGTGCTACGCATCTCAACACATCTCTACTGTGCTACGCATCTCAACACATCTCCACTGTGCTACGCATCTCAACACATCTCCACTGTGTTACGCATCTCAACACATCTCCACTGTGCCACGTATCTCAACACATCTCCACTGTGCTACGCATCTCAACACATCTCCACTGTGTTACGCATCTCAACACATCTCCACTGTGCTACATATCAACACATCTCCACTGTGCTACGTATCAACACATCTCCACTGTGCTACGTATCAACACATCTCCACTGTGCTACGTATCAACACATCTCCACTATGCTACGCATCAACACATCTCCACTGTGCTACGTATCAACACATCTCCACTGTCCTACGCATCTCAACACATCTCCACTGTGCTACGTATCAACACATCTCCACTGTGCTACGTATCAACACATCTCCACTGTGCTACGTATCAACACATCTCCACTGTGCTACGTATCAACACATCTCCACTGTGCTACGTATCAACACATCTCCACTGTCCTACGCATCTCAACACATCTCCACTGTCCTACGCATCTCAACACATCTCCACTGTGCTACGCATCTCAACACATCTCCACTGTGCTACGCATCTCAACACATCTCCACTGTGCTACGCATCAACACATCTCCACTGTGCTACGTATCAACACATCTCCACTGTCCTACGCATCTCAACACATCTCCACTGTCCTACGCATCTCAACACATCTCCACTGTCCTACGCATCAACACATCTCCACTGTCCTACGCATCAACACATCTCCACTGTCCTACGCATCAACACATCTCCACTGTCCTACGCATCTCAACACATCTCCACTGTCCTACGCATCTCAACACATCTCCACTGTCCTACGCATCTCAACACATCTCCACTGTCCTACGCATCTCAACACATCTCCACTGTCCTACGCATCTCAACACATCTCCACTGTCCTACGCATCTCAACACATCTCCACTGTCCTACGCATCTCAACACATCTCCACTGTGCTACGCATCTCAACACATCTCCACTGTCCTACGCATCTCAACACATCTCCACTGTGCTACGCATCTCAACACATCTCCACATCTCAACACATCTCCACTGTCCTACGCATCTCAACACATCTCTACTGTGCTACGCATCTCAACACATCTCCACTGTGCTACGCATCTCAACACATCTCCACTGTGCTACGCATCTCAACACATCTCCACTGTGCTACGTATCAACACATCTCAAATACAAATCAGATCAGAATTCAATTGTAGAGTAGAATGAATGTTCCTGTATGGCAATGGATGGGAGGTGTCCTGACCAGCAGCCTTGCTCTATAATCAGGTCTAAGGTCATCATATTAAATCAGTCATTGTGAGAAGGAAGGATGTCCCCCACATTTCCCTTTCCCTCCAGCTCTGTGTCCCACTCCCTCGTCTGACCGCTTCACCCTCTCCCTCCCTCTGTGAGAAAGGAGGCTTATCACATTCACTTCACTGTGTTCAAGCTGCACGCACACACATTCACTTCACTGCAGTAGTTCTTGGAGAGTAGATGGGCATGCTTTTTCCCATGTCTGAGCTATGAGCAGTTTACCTGAATGTTGTGGCAAGAGACACAGTGGTCAGTGTAAAAAGACACTGATTTGATCTGATGTGGATGGCTGAAACAAGATAGGCGGTTCATCCCTAAACTCAGCTGACTCAGTGACTCATCACATTCCACATTCCTTGGAAATGTATCAACATTCGCCGCCCTGCCGAGAATCACTGCCAAGGGTTTCAATCTGATTTCTCTGTCAATGAACCGATTCTCACAACTATTCAACCACTGTTGTTGAGTCTGTCGCCAGTCATGGGCATGTGTAACCACTGTCCAGTGAAGACAAGAAGACTGTTCTGGGCACCAGTGGAACAGATGTGATCTTACTTCGTTAATCTTGGGTTGTGTTTTTAAAGAAAGGACTGTCCCAGCCAGTGAGCCCAGTTGATTGGTGTTTATTCTGACGATAGACACAAGGAAGCACATTAGATGTGCAGGACAACAGGATGTTGATGGCTGTAGATTGGTAATTTGTCTGTTAGAATGGAAATAACTGTGAATAAGCAGGAAGCTAATGTGACCATTACAATTAGTGCATGCTAGCTCTCGCTCTCACAGCAATAATATACAAAAGAAAATCCCCGGATTCCCGTCCTATGGGACTCCCAATCACAGCCGGATGTGATACAGCCTGGATTCGAACCAGGGACTGTAGTGACGCCTCTTGCACTGAGATGCAGTGCCTTAGACCGCTGCGCCACTCGGGAGCCCTGTTGTTTAGGCCGAGGTATGTATTGTTTTTTGTGTGCTCTAGGGCAACGGTGTCTAGACTGAATTTGTATTTGTGGTCAAATAGTCAAATAAAACATTCAGTAAGGCAACTGGTATCATATGAACACACACAACCTACAGTAAGTAAGCTGGTATCATATGAACACACACAACCTACAGTAAGTAAGCTGGTATCATAGGAACGCACACAACCTACAGTAAGTAAGCTGGTATCATAGGAACGGACACAACCTACAGTAAGCTGGTATCATAGGAACGCACATAACCAACAGTAAGCTGGTATCATAGGAACGCACATAACCAACAGTAAGCTGGTATCATAGGAACGCACATAACCTACAGTAAGCTGGTATCATAGGAACGCACATAACCTACAGTAAGCTGGTATCATAGGAACGTACATAACCTACAGTAAGCTGGTATCATAGGAACGCACATAACCTACAGTAAGCTGGTATCATAGGAACGCACATAACCTACAGTAAGCTGGGATCATAGGAACGCACATAACCTACAGTAAGCTGGGATCATAGGAACGCACATAACCTACAGTAAGCTGGTATCATAGGAACACACATAACCTACAGTAAGCTGGGATCATAGGAATGCACATAACCTACAGTAAGCTGGGATCATAGGAACGCACATAACCTACAGTAAGCTGGTATCATAGGAACACACATAACCTACAGTAAGCTGGGATCATAGGAATGCACATAACCTACAGTAAGCTGGGATCATAGGAACGCACATAACCTACAGTAAGCTGGTATCATAGGAACGCACATAACCTACAGTAAGCTGGTATCATAGGAACACACATAACCTACAGTAAGCTGGTATCATAGGAACACACATAACCTACAGTAAGTCATGGCAAAATTTGTGGATTTTTAGGAAATTAGCTTTAAACTGCAAAATGTTCTCTCTGCCAACGAGGGGTGTGAACAGTTTGGGGTCGCATGGGTTGCAAGGTGGGAGTTTGTTACTAAACAGATAAATGATGATATCCATTCCGACCTTTTCCACCTAGGAAATGTTTCTGACCGGATCTTCTCAAATAGTACATGAGTAGTCCTGCTCCACAGTGCATCCTGAAAGTATTCAGACGCATTCCTCTTTTCCACATTTTAATGTTACAACCTTATTCTAAAATGGATAAAATAAATAAATATTTTATCCATCTACACACAGTTGTCAGTGCATGTCAGAGCAAAAACCAAGCCATAAAGTAGGAGGAAATGTCTGTAGAGATCTGAGACAGGATTGTGTCAAGGCACAGATCTCGGGAAGAGTACCAAAAAAATGTCTGCAGGATTGAAAGTCCCCAAGAACACAGTGGCCTCATCATTCTGAAATGAAAGCAGTTTAGAACCACCAGGACTCTTCCTAGAGCTGGCCGCCTGGCCAAACTGAGCAATCGGTGGAGAAGGGCCTTGGTCAGGGAGGTGACCAAGAACCCGATGGTCACCCTGACAGAGCTCCAGAGTTCCAGAACCTTCCAGAAGGACAACCATCTCTGCAGCACTCCACCAATCAGGCCTTTATGGTAGAGTGGCCAGACAGAAGCAACTCCTCAGTAAAAGGCTTGGAGTTCGCCAAAAGGCACCTAAAGACTGTCAGACGATGAGAAACAGGATTCAATGGTCTGATGAAACCAAGATTGAACTCTTTTGCCTGAATGCCAAGTGTCATATCTGTAGGAAACCTTCCTCCATCCCTACGGTGAAGCATGGTGGTGGCAGCATCATGCTGTGGGGATGTTTTTCAGCGGCAGGGACTGGGAATCTAGTCATGATCGAGGGAAAGATGAACGGAGCAAAGTAAAGAAAGATCCTTGACGAAAACCTGCTCCAGAGCGCTCAGGACCTTAAACTGGGGGCGAAGCTTCACCTTCCGGGACAATGCATAGTCACGGGACAACGACCCTAAGCACATAGCCAAGACAACACAGGATTGGCTTCGGGACAAGTCTCTGAATGTCCTTGAGTAGAACAGCCAGAGACACTGATTAATTAACAATGAAGACACTAATAGTTTTGCTGATGAAATGAGAACGGGGAGGAGGATGAAGGAAGAGAGAAGGGGAGGTTTTATTCTGTTTTTATTCAGATGTTTTGGATCTGCAGTCAACAAACAATCTGTGTCGTGCCGGGGAGCAGGTAGCCTAACAAGTAGCCTTGCTGGTTAAGAACAATGGGCCAGTAACCAAAAGGTTAGTGGTTTGAATCCACAAGTGAAATGGGTGAAAAATCTGTCTGTCTACTATTGAGCAAGGCACTTAACCCTAAGTCACTCTGGATAAGATCATCTATCAAATGCCAACTTAGATAAGATGCTGTAATGTGGATAAACACATACTTTTTTTAAAGGATAAAACACGGGACAACCATGACAAAGTTCCCGGATGAATGAAATCATAAGACCCTAAGTATTGACTGACTGTCTTGTCTCATGACGCCTGCCACTCTGAAATGGTGCACCACCTTGAAGCGACTTTACAATATTCAGCTGATGAGGGAATACTGCCCTCTAATGTTCAGAAACTGAAAGTGGCTGTAGAAATGTTCTACTTACCGCTAGGTGGCGTCGCTTGACAGCCCTTTGAAAATTCCTTTATCCAATCTACGGTAAACGGAAATTACTTGTATGGAATGGGAGCTACAGCTTCCGTTGTCTGAGGGCGTTTTTTCAAGCTTAGCACCAGAGATTTTTGGGGTGGTGGCTGCTTGGTTTATAAGTTTGGAGCTCCACCAAGTTATTTGAGGACACTGATTTGAAGGAATTCTTCTAATTTCTAACCTATCGCAATTTGGGCTCTCCAATCCAGGCTTCAAACCTTTTTTTCTCCTTTTTGGGAAAACAAGTTCACGCATCAAAAGAGTGGTTTACCAGCTGACCAATAAGCTACAATTTGAGCTAGCTACTGTAGCTTGATAGCTGAGAGAGGCGTCGATGCAGGCCATCAAGTGTGTTGTAGTGGGGGACGGGTAAGTTAAACCTACATTTATGTAGCTAGTTAGGTATGCTTATAAAATGACGTCTTACAATATAAGTTATGATCTAGAATACATTGTCAACGTGAATTGTTTCTAGTAGCCCACAGTTTGAGCGTTGGCTTACTAATTGGTGACAACTGTCAGTTTCCAACACTAACGTTAGCTAATTAGCGTCAGCTAAGTTGGCTTGCTAACATCAGACTGCAAATTTGTTGTGGCATACTAACTAATTGTTACTTGACGGTAACTGTAATGCATTCTCGTTTGCTGTTAGGACCACACGTTTCTTGTTAGGCTAAAATGAGTAGTGGCTGGCGAGTGAGACAAAGCCCGCTGTATCCACTGTTATGAGAAATGATCCATTCCCAGCAACCCTTTAGTGTCCGTCCTATCATTCCACTTACTTCTTGTTACCGCCTTGTATTATGATAAGTGACATAATTTGCTACACCATTGGGTTTTAGATAATTTTCTTCCCTTTGCTTTATTGAGAACTTATTATAAACACTTGAGAACATGACCCACTATCTAGCAGATATTTATCAGAACCTCTTAGTTTCTTTAGAAAGCTTCATACACTACTTACTATAGCCATTTAATTTAAATATGTCTGGAAAAGAGTAGTTTAACTGCCTGTTGTTAATGAACTCCACCATCAACATTATTTAGAACATAGGGACATAGTGCCATTCTTTGTCAATGCTGGTACCATGTCCTAGATAAGGTTAGTCAGGCTGATTGAGGTAGTATATACATGTAGATATGGTTAAAGTGACTATGCATATATGATGAACAGAGTAGCAGTAGCGTTGACACGTTAAATAGTATATTTTTTGACACGCAAAGACCCAAACGACGTTCTGTAGAAATCCTGTTTGAGAATGAAACGACTGAACAAATGAACAACGAAACAGCACAGCAAGTAAGTGAAATAGGTTTTGATTGTTTTAGTGGTAATGGGGGACATAACTTTTTGGTCAGTGTGTGTGTAACTTAAATTAGGAAAGTCAGTTAAGAACAAATTCTTATTTACAATGACAGCCTACCCTGGCCAAACCCAGGCGCTGCCTGGCCAATTATGCGCCGCCCTATGGGACACCCAATCACGGCCGGATGTGATACAGCCTGGATTCGACTAGGGACTGTAGTGACACCTCTTGCACTGAAATGCAGTGCCATAGACCACTGCTCGTGTGTGTGATAACTATTCCCTGCTTGTTTTTTTTGGGCAAGGAAAATATCGGTTTCTGCCAAAAATGTCATATCGGTGCATCACTACTTGATAATGCAGACATTTATTCAGAGTTTAACTCATTGTCTCAAGTTGGCCAGTTAAACCCCTCCAAGTTCTCCTTTCAGTTTTGAAATTGACATAAACAAAACTAAAGCTGTTTATTTCTCCTCCTTATCCCTCCATCTCTTGTTTTCTCCTCCCAGAGCTGTGGGTAAAACATGCCTGCTCATCAGCTACACCACCAATGCGTTCCCCGGGGAATATATACCCACAGTGTAAGTGCTCACACTCTCTCTCACTCCGCAGCAGGTCTTACAAATGGCATGGAGTTTTGTCAGCAAAATAAATGCTGTGCCAGGGTTTAAGTTATAATGCTTAACCCTTCTCCCCTACACTAGAAACATAGTGCTGCATGTTCATGTTAGCATTCTATGTTTACATTTTATAAGAGGTGTGGTTTTAATTTTTTCCTGATGAATCAGGAAATTATATATTTAGCCTGTAGAATCATTGACATTTACTGGTTGCCATTATTTCCTGGTTGTGTGCTAATCACTTCCCTGACGATGTCATTGTGGCGTAACAATATGCATCTCTCCCTGCAGCTTTGACAACTACTCTGCCAATGTGATGGTTGATGGGAAACCAGTGAATCTGGGTCTATGGGATACAGCAGGACAGGAAGACTACGACAGACTCCGACCACTGTCCTATCCACAGACGGTAAAACAACAGGAGAAATGTACTGTTGTCACTAGTGTCATAATTAGTGACTCTCTTCATTTCTATCAGTGCATTGCTGTCAGCAGGGCGTAAAGCATCAATTCATACAACGGGTAGGCAACTAGATTCAGCCGCGGGTTGATTTTTGTCGCAGTGGATGGTCGGGGAGTTAATAAACTCTGTCTGTGTGGTTAATTTGTACCATTAACTATAGTAATTTCTACACTGAAAATTGACCAATGCTAAGCCCAAAAAGAGTGTTTTTGAAAATAACAATTTCATACCTTGATTTACATTGAGACACAATCACTTCTCTTTTATTTGTGGGAATACTTGGGAACAGACTGCCTAAATTTGTCGTTTTTAGCTGAATTCCTGGTGTTAGCTGAATATCCCCCTCAAAAACATTGTTTGCGTTCCGGTTTTGACAACATTGTGAACAATATAACACAAGTTATTCAGGGCGTTAGGGAAAGGCATATTGCGTTGTTGCCAACATTGAGCATTTATTATGTCAGTCTGCATGTATGGGGATGAGAGTACAGTCCTCTGCCCATAGTACCTAAACAATGTCTGGAGCAGGCATTAAGTGAAAGAGTGCTCTGTCTGCCCCTTTGTCTGCCCTCATTCTGGGCTCTGACTCCTCCCATCAATTGACAGTGGTCAGTGTTCAGTGAAACTTTGTCCTAGATTGAGGACTGGTTCATAAACTGTCTGTGTGGTTAATTTGTACCATTCATAATCTCCATGAATTGCAACTCAGTTTTTCATGGTGGATCTTGTATAAATTATGCTGTTTGTTTCCTCTCAACAGGATGTGTTCTTGATTTGCTTCTCCCTCGTGAGTCCTGCCTCCTTTGAAAACGTCCGTGCCAAGGTGAGCCATAGCCTTGGCTTTGTTTCTATCTAGTTCTGTGATAACTTAATGCTTTATCATCAAGGTCATTGCTTGAAAGGGTGGATTTTATCCACATACTCAAAACAACTGATGTATAGACCTGATAGGTAGGCCTCTAGTTTACAGTAATATCCTGATCCTATCCTGACTGACTTGTCCATGTCTCTGTCCTCCGTAGTGGTACCCAGAGGTGAGACACCACTGCCCCAACACCCCCATCATCCTGGTGGGCACCAAGCTGGATCTGAGAGATGACAAGGATACCATCGAGAAGCTGAAGGAGAAGAAACTCACCCCCATCACCTACCCCCAGGGCCTGGCCATGGCCAAAGAGATTGGTTAGTTTACTAATGGTACTTAGTCTTGTCCAGGGGGTCTATTGGTACATCAAGGTGCCTCACTACAGAAACAGGAGAGGGGCTAGTGTCCTGTCTGGGGGGGTACTGTACATCAAGGTGCCTCAGTACAGAAACAGGAGATGGGCTGTTCTGGCTCGGACAAGGCTTACTTAGTTCTTAGTAGTACTTTAGGGGCCAGTTTCCCGGACGTAGAGTAGGCCTATTACTGGACTCTACACAGCAATGTCAATGCAGTTTCTTCATAGCTTAACCTGGCTCCACTCAGGGTAGTCATAGCTATTAGTCTATTTAGGATTTTAATGAATTAAATCCCTATTTGCTGTTATGTTGACTGCCAGCCTGTCTCTCTACAGGAGCAGTAAAGTACCTGGAATGCTCAGCCTTGACACAGCGTGGCCTTAAGACAGTATTTGACGAAGCCATCCGGGCGGTCCTGTGTCCCCCACCTGTCAAGAAGAGGAAGAGGAAGTGCTCACTACTCTAAATTCCGCAGACAGGAAGTAGGAAGTCACGCTGCAGTCTGAGCTCACCTATTGGTAATGAATAAGAGGGCGGGGGAGTGTCTTAGGAGGAAGGGGGAGGATTCTATAAAAACCATATGTATCCAGATATAATTTTTTTCTCTTTCGTATTGTAATTGGTACATACTTAAATATGATTGATTTTATTATACGAACCTTACAATGAACTCTTCTTCAGCTCTAGGAAGAAGAGGGTTGGACAAGCCCTACATGTTTCCCCTACACTAAGAAATTCCTGCTGCCTTCAAAAATGTTCCCTTTTTTTATGTTCCTGGAAGGTAATACTAATTGCGCTTTTCAATTTCGGTCTCTTTCCACTCTGAGTCCATATTGTTTGTTTACAGACTTCAATGAATTGAGGTGTTGCCAAAATTCCTACTTCATATAACGGTCATCACTTTCTAGGAGCTCCGTGTACACTAAATGTCATGATTTCTTGTTTTTTCTCTTC
Source organism: Oncorhynchus tshawytscha (assembly GCF_018296145.1). Lineage (NCBI taxonomy): Eukaryota > Metazoa > Chordata > Actinopteri > Salmoniformes > Salmonidae > Oncorhynchus > Oncorhynchus tshawytscha. The sequence goes on from NC_056455.1 coordinate 1,171,427, forward strand.
TGTACAATGTTTGCGACCATAATTTGCTTAATCTTGACAAAACGGTTTATAGCTCAAGGGAAATCTAAATAAACAAATTCTAAGCGTTGTACTAGCTGTTAAGTTCTATAATCATACTCTTATGTAGATTTTGATCAATCATTTCTCCTCAGGTGAATTTTATCCACCTTGGAATACATTGTCAAAACAACTGATGTCAGTCATGGATAATAGCTATCACGTTATACCTAGGTGGATGTAAATGCATATTAGATCAATCTAAATCTCTACTTATTGTACTTGGTTCTCCCCCTTGGTCTGAGAAAAGATCCAGTATTTTACATTCTTAAGGTGTCTAGACTAAGAATGCACCTGACCAGGTGTATAGGTGAACCTATTGGTCAGAAAGAGGATGGAGAATGGTTATTTTTATCAGACCAATTTAGATGGATCCTTCTTGTTGGATTAAACTACAGTTTCAAACCATGAGTGTTACTGTACATATACATCCATTGTATGAGTGTAGTCCGCCAGCTTTACACTCCAGACACCTGGTGCATCATGACCTTTTTCTTATAGGCCTTGTTTGTTTTTATGGTAGAATCTAGGCCTGTATTTGACTTTATTCCCTTTTAACAGGTTCTGTCAGCAGTTGCCATCTGTCCAGTCCTTTAAAAAAAGTATAGTACAAGTGTGAAGAATCTGGAGTTTGTTTGCTACTCGAAAGGATGTCATTGACATGATGCTATGTAAACATTACTATTACTGTATCACTAAACTCTTTTAATAGCGTTCAGAAGAAGACTGACCATGTCGTTGGTTTACAGTAGCATCTAATGGCTGTATTTACAATATACAGTAGTTCAGTGGTTCAGTGCTCTTTATTTTTGACTGAGTGAGAGGCTGTTGCTCTGAGGTATTACCAGTGTACTAATGAATGGCACATTGAAAGAGAACTCGATTTTTGTTCTGCTTTTATTTGGACATGATAGTGGTTACTCTGCTGAAATTTTTTAAAAAGCAAATAAATTCATTTAAAATCTCTGCCTGTTGTCAGCTTTAAGTTCTGTTGTGCGGCTGTAGGAATGTAAACATTTTCCACCCACTCCCTTAACAGAACAGAAGGGTATACAAATCAAGATCAAGTACTTAGCCAGCTAACTTAACTAAATATTCTGAAATCACTTTTTTTGGTTGAGTTTAAAATGGGCATGGTCTACTTAACTCCATAACTAAAAACATATCATTTTAAACCTTATTCTAAAATGAATTAAATTAGTTTTTAAATTGTAGCCAATGTATAAAGTAAAATTAATACCCTATTTACATAACTAAATGAGACTTAAAATTGAGCTCGGGTGCATCCTGTTTCAATTGATCATCCTTGATGTTTCTACAACTTGATTGGAGTTCAACTGATTGGCCATGATTTGGAAAGGCACGCAACACAGTTAACAGTGCATGTCAGAGCAAAAACTTATCTGAGGTTGAAGGATTTGTCTGTAGAGCGAGAGACAGGAGTGAGTCACGGCACAGATCTAGGGAAAGAGTACCAACAAAAAATATTCAGCAATGAAGGTCCCCAAGAACACAGTGGCCTCATTCTTGAATGGAAGAAGTTTGGAACCACCAAGACTCTTCCTAAGAGCTTTGGTCAGGGCGGTGCCAAAGAATCCAATGGCCACAAAGTTCCTCTGTGGTGATGGGAGAATCTTACAAAATGACAACCATCTCTGGTGGATTGCTGCAATCAGGCCTTTATTGTAGTGGCCAGATGGAAGCCACTCCTCAGTAAAAGGTACATGACAGCCTGCTTGGAGTTTGCCTAAAGGACTCTCAGACCACGAGAGAAAGGATTCTCTCGTCTGATGAAACCAATATTGAACTCCTTAGCCTGAATGCCAAGCGTCCCTGGAAACCTGGCACCATCCCTAAGGTAAGGCATGGTGGTGGCAGTATCATGCTGTTGGGATGTTTTTCAGCCGCAGGGACTGGGAGACTAGTCAGGATTGAGGGAAATATGTACAGAGATCCTTGATAACCTGCTCCAGAGGGCTCAGGACCTCAGACTGGAGCGAAGGTTCACTTTCCAACAAGACAATGACCCTAAGCACACAGCCAAGACAACGCAGGAATGGCTTCATGACAAGTCTCTGAATGTTGAGTGGCCCAGCCCGAGCCTGGACTTGAACATCTCTGGAGAGCTCTGAAAATGCTGTGCAGCGACACTCCATCCAAACTGACAGAGAATAATGGCGGAAACTCCCCAAATACAGGTGTGCCAAACTTGTGTCATTGTCTCTACCTTGCCCTTTGTGCTGTTGTCTGTGCCCAGTAATGTTTGTAGCGCGTCGCTGCAGAAGGCTTTTTTGCCTTTTGGGAAGCTGTCATTGTAATTAGAATTTAACGGACTTGCCTTAAAATTACCCAAAATGAGGCTGTAATCGCTGCCAAAGGTGCTGCAAAGTACTGAGTAAAGGGTCTGAATACATATTTCAACATTACATTTTTTTAATTAGCAAATATTTCTAAAAACCTGTTTTTGCTTTGACATTATGGGTTGTCTATTTTCTGGGATCCTTTATTTCAGCTCATGAAATCAACACTTGACATGATACGTTTTATATTTTCACACATTGATATCTTAAGTCATGGCATAGTACCGTTTTCAGTCAGGAGTCTCCTCACCTGCCTTTACCCACTGGTTCACTGGCCTGTCAGAGACTGACATCTGCACCCCTTCACTAACCGACACTGGGCGGACTGGGTAGAACTCTTTCCTCCTGCTCCACACATCTGTAGGAGATGCACAAATCCAATGTGATCCCTCTGGCCTTCCATATTGTCTCATGATCCAGAACCCATTATGTCTGGAGGTAGGTACATAGAGACCCACTGGTATTGTAGCTAACCCACCCAACAAACATTCCAACGTTAGAACAAAAAGTTGACATAGCAAGTAAGTGTTTGCATGCACTCTGCAGCTGGAACAGGAATGTTATTTTTAACAGGACCTTACTACAAACGGGCGGGATCACTTCTGCGCTGTCCCATTTGGAAAACTTCCCATGCTACTTCAAAGCAACGTAACAATCCTTAAACCTCCGTGCTGTATAACGAGTGGCTCAGCCACGTGGCCAAAACATTTGCTCAACAAGGGTGCAGACAGTTTACATTTAGCTTTTGGATTCTCACGTCAGTGATAATCTCACTGTAAACTGATTCCTGCTTCGAGGCTGCGTTCAAGACATCAAATGGTTGCGTAAAAACACTCTACAGGACTTCAATGGGCACATTTAAATGCTGCCAAGACAGTTTGAGGACCGCCTAAAAACAAAAAAATCCTCTAGTTGGTTCATCCCTCCATCTCGGGTTCTCAACCATTATCTTGCATACAGTATTATACTGTACTAGTCTGACAATGGAAGAACACATTAAGCAAAAGAAACTCATGTTTTATCACAAAAGAATGAATGACATAGCACATGGACATTAATAATTTTATTTGCATGTCCCTGACAAAAGTAAAATAGATACATGTATACAAAATGTCTCTTCCAAAGACAAAACATAATCCATCTCCCTGATATAGTCTCTCAGACTATCCAATACAAACAGAGCAGATAAGTAACCAGATCAGACCAGCAGTCTCTCAATGGCCATCTGGGTAGACTGGATCTGGGGCTTCAGCTGAGAACCCTCCTTGATGGTGACCGAGGTGGCGATGACCGGGCGGGAGACCCCACAGGCGCGCCCCAGGGCCTGCTTGGATCGCACAAACACGTAGGGGACATTCTTGTCCTCGCAGAGCAGTGGCAGGTGGAGGATGATCTCCAGTGGCTCAGCATCAGCAGCCATCACAATGAACTCGGAGATACCACGGTTCAATGTCTTGGTGGCTGGAAGAGGGTAGACAAGATTCAAGGATTAATGACTTTGATAGATTAATAGTGCAGAATGAGACCCCCATAGATAACGTGTAGTGATTACGGTCGTAATCGGAGCAGGATTTGAAACATCTAATCAGTGGTCTGAGACCAAGCACACAACCTCCATTCAGGGGTAGACGTAACATAGTAAACAAATCTGGGACACTTAAATTAGTTTGATATGTTACATTGGTATCGTATGTATTAATTTGTGGATGTCCATCCACTTCATACGATATATTAAGAATTTGCAATGCATATGTTACAAATTCCAATTAATTGTGGCTAACATTAGCCAGGCTAAGGGTAAATGTTATGGTTAAGGCTAGGAGTTAACCCAGTATTGGACTAAAGGAGAGCACGGTAATCCTTAAGGCCTTCCCATCTGAAACAGTTCAAAACAGTTTGTGCATATATGACAATATTTCATAATATTTGTTTGTTTCTTTAGGCTTCCAGCAAGCAGTTTGGAATTCTATACTCAGTCGTCGGTGACTGGTCAACAGTAGGGATTCGTCAATGAAGTGATGTTATTTAGCGATATAAAATTTGCATATAAACAAGTCTAGCTTGAGAAATACTGCACCAAACACCCTAGTTTGATGTCAAATTACATGACCAAGATCTCTGCAAAAAAAAATCTAAATGAATGAAAGATTTGAGTTCGATTAATTCCATTTTGAGGAAGTGTATACTGGCTAAGACATCTCAAGATGGACAAACAGTACCGTTGTCACTCAGTTGAAGCAAAAGTTGAATAAATGCAAGCACACTCGTTTGGTTCACATAACAGAGTTGGCCTAGGTGCCGAACCGAAGCATGTGGAAGCTTAGTCCAAGGATCTTACATTTTCAGTTTAAAGGGCGAATTGGCTCTGGAAGCCAAAACAGCCAAATACTCCATCTAAACGTTAATCTGTTCTCAATTACTGTACGGTTCTAGAAATATACATCCCTCTCATATCACACCAAAATAATTTCACAAATGCTAAATACATAATTACTGTACACTGTTTTAACAGTTGCAGCCGACAGTATTTTTCAGTGACAACATGTTTGTTTTGTTGTCCCCCCCCCCAAAAAGTTGTCCATCTTCCATTTACACTGGTGTTCGGAGACACAGTTAGCTAATTAGCCTAGGTAGTCGACTAGGTGCTGTCTGTTTTCCATAAACAAGTGCTGCAACATAGCCTAGTGGCGGCAGGTAGCCTAGTGGTTAGAGCATTGGGCCAGTAACCAAAATGTTGCTAGATCGAATCCCCGAGCTGAACAAGGCAGTTAAACCACTGTTCCTAGGCCGTCAATTTAAATAAGAATTTGTTCTTAACCGACTTGCCTATTAAAAGGTTAAATAAAATATATACAATTGAAATATGGCAGAGTGGGAACTCTAACCCTATAAAAAGGTGTGCATTCATTTATTTTACCTTTATTTAACCAGGTAGGCAAGTTGAGAACAAGCAAAGCAGTTTGACACATACAACAACACAGAGTTACACATGGAGTAGAACAAACAAACATACAGAAAAATAAGTCTATATACAATGTGAGAAAATGAGGTGAGATAAGGGAGGTAAAGGCAAAAAAGAAAAAGGCCACGGTGGCGAAGTAAATACAATATAGCAAGTAAAACACTGGAATGGTAGATTTGCAGTGGAAGAATTTGCAAGGTAGAGAGGGGAATAATGGGGTGCAAAGTAGATAAATAAATACAGTAGGGGGAGAGGTAGTTGTTTGGGCTAAATTATAGATGGGCTATGTACAGGTGCAGTAATCTGTGAGCTGCTCTGACAGCTGGTGCTTAAAGCTAGTGAGGGAGATAAGTGTTTCTAGTTTCAGAGACTTTTGTAGTTCGCACCAGTCATTGGCAGCAGAGAACTGGAAGGAGAGGCGGCCAAAGGAAGAATTGGTTTTGGGGGTGACCAGAGAGATATACCTGCTGGAGTGCGTGCTACAGGTAGGTGCTGCTATGGTGACCAGCGAGCTGAGATAAGGGGGGACTTTACCTAGCAGGGTCTTGTAGATGACCTGGAGCCAGTGGGTTTGGCGACGAGTATGAAGCGAGGGCCAGCCAACGACAGCGTACAGGTCGCAATGGTGGGTAGTATATGGGGCTTTGGTGACAAAACGGATGGCACTGTGATAGACTGCATCCAATTTATTGAGTAGGGTATTGGAGGCTATTTTGTAAATGTCATCGCCGAAGTCGAGGATCGGTAGAATGGTCAGTTTTACAAGGGTGTTTGGCAGCACGAATGAAGGATGCTTAATTGCAAAATAGGATGCCAATTCTAGATTTAACTTTGGATTGGTGATGTGAGTCTAGAATGAGCGTTAACAGTCTAACCAGACACCTAGGTATTTGTAGTTGTCCACATATTCTAAGTCAGAACCGTCCAGAGTAGTGATGCTGGGCGGGCAGGTGCAGGCAGCGATCGGTTTTAGAGCATGCATTTGGTTTTACTTGTATTTAAGAGCAGTTGGAGGCCATGGAGTTGTATGGCATTGAAGCTCATCTGGAGGGTTGTTAACACAGTGTCCAAAGAAGGGCCAGAAGTATACAGAATGGTGTTGTCTGTGTAGTGGTGGATCAGAGACTCACCAGCAGCAAGAGCGACATCATTGATGTATACAGAGAAGAGAGTCGGCCCAAGAATTGAATTCTGTGGCACCCCCATAGAGATTGCCAGAGGCCCGGACAACAGGCCCTCTGATTTGACACACTGAACTCTATCAGAGAAGTAGATGGTGTACCAGGCGAGGCAATCATTTGAGAAACCTAGACTATCGAGTCTGCCGATGAGGATGTGGTGATTGACAGAGTCAAAAGCCTTGGCCAGGTCAATGAATACGGCTGCACAGTATTGTTTCTTATCGATGGCGGTTAAGATATTGTTTAGGACCTTGAGCGTGGCTGAGGTACACCCATGACCAGCTCTGAAACCAGATTGCATAGTGGAGAAGGTGCGGTGGGATTCGAAATGGCCGATAATCTGTTTGTTGACTTGGCTTTCGAAGACCTTAGAAAGACAGGGTAGGATAGATAGGTCTGTAGCAGTTTGGGTCAATAATGTCCCCCCTTTGAAGAGGGGGATGACCGCAGCTGCTTTCCAATCTTTGTGAATCTCAGACGACACGAAAGAGAGGCTGAACAGGCTAGTAATAAGGGTTGCAACAATGTCGGCAGATCATTTTAGAAAGAGTGGGTCCAGATTGTCTAGCCCGGCTAATTTGTAGGGGTGCAGATTTTGCAGCACTTTTATAACATCAGCTGACTGGATTTGGGAGAAGGAGAATGGGGAAGGCTTGGGCTAGTTGCTGTGGGTGGGTACAGTGCTGTTGACCGGGGTAGGGGTAGCCAGGTCGAAAGCATGGCGAGCCGTAGAAAAATGCTTCTTGAAATTCTCAATTATAGTGGATTTATCGGTGGTGACAGAGTTTCCTATCCTCAGTGCAGTGGGCAGCTGGGAGGAGGTGTTCTTATTCTCCATGGACTTTACAATGTCCCAGAACTTTTTTGAGTTAGTGTTGCAGGAAGCAAATTTCTGATAGAAAAGCCAAGGCTATCTTTTTCAAACTGCCTGTGTATATTGGTTTTAACTTCCCTGAAAAGTTGCATATCACAGGGGCTGTTTGATGCTAATGCAGAACGCCATAGGATGTTTTTGTGTTGGTTAAGGGCAGTCATGTCTGGATAGAACCAAGGGCCATATCTGTTCCTGGTTATACATTTCTTGAATGGGGCATGCTTATTTAAGATGGTGAGGAAGGCATTTAAAAAAAATAACCAGGCATCCTCTACTGACGGGATGAGGTCAATATCCTTCCAGGATACCCGGGCCAGGTCGATTAGAAAGGCCTGCTCGCTGAAGTGATTCATGGAGCGTTTGACAGTGATGAGTGGAGGTCGTTTGACCGCTGACCTAATACGGATGCAGGCAATGAGACAGTCATCGCTGAGATCTTGGTTGAAAACAGCAAAGGTGTATTTAGAGGGCAAGTTGGTTAGGATGATATCTATGAGGGTGCCCGTGTTTAAGGCTTTGGGGTGGTACCTGGTAGGTTCATTGATAATTTGTGTGAGATTGAGGGCATCAAGCTTAGATTGTAGGATGGCTGGGGTGTTAAGCATGTTCCAGTTTAGGTCAACTAGCAGCATGAGCTCTGAAGATGGATGGGGGGGCAATCAGTTCACATATGGTGTCCAGAGCACAGCTGGGGGCAGAGGGTGGTCTATAGCAGGCAGCAACAGTGAGAGACTTGTTTTTATAGAGTTAGATTTTTAAAAGTAGAAGTTCAAATTGTTTGGGTACAGACCTGGATATTAGGACAGAACTCTGCAGGCTAACACCACCCCCTTTGGCAGTTCTATCTTGTCTGAAAATGTTGTAGTTAGGGATGGAGATTTCAGAGTGTTTGGTGATCTTCCTAAGCCAGGATTCAGACGCAGCTAGGACATCCGGGTTGGCAGTGTGCTAAAGCAGTGAATAAAACAAACTTAGGGAGGAGGCTTCTAATGTTAACATGCATGAAGCCAAGGCTATTACAGTTACAGAAGTCATTAAAAGAGAGCGCTTGGGGAATAGTGGAGTGGAGCTAGGCACTGCAGGGCCTGGATTCACCTCTACATCACCAGAGGAGTAGGATAAGGGTACGGCTAAAAGCTATGAGAATTGGTCGTCGAGGATGTCCGGAACAGAGAGGAAAAGGAGGTTTCTGGGGGCGATAAAATAGCTTCAAGGTATAATGTACAGACAAAGGTATGGTATGATGTAAATACAGTAGAGGCATTGAGTGATGATGAGAGAGATATTGTCTCTAGAAACATTGAAACCAGATGATGTCATCACATGTGTGGGTGGTGGAACTGAAAGGTTGGATAAGGTATAATGAGCAGGGCTAGAGGCTCTACAGTGAAATAAGCCAATAAACACTAACCAGAACAGCAATGGACAAGGCATATTGACATCAAGGAGAGGCATGCATAGCCGAGTGATCATAAGGGTCCAGTGAGTCGTGAGGTTGGTTGGGGTCACGGCGATTCAGACAGCTAGCCGGGCCATCGGTAGCAAGCTGGCAGAGGATGGAGGTCTGTTTTTAGCCACCTCGTGCGTTTCTGTCGGTAGATTAATGGGGTTCTGTGTAGTAGAGGGGACCTGCAAGCTGCAAGATACAGGTGTAAATGTCCAGAGCTTGCAGTAGAAATCCGGGGATATGGAGAGAAAATAGGTCCGATATGCTCTGGTTTGAGTCGCGCTGTACAAAACTGGCGAAAGCTTTTTGAGCTAAAGGATAGCTAATGACCAGGAACAGTGGTTAGCTGAATACTAAGGTTAGCCAGTAAACTGGCCAACTTCTATTGTGGATTTCAGATTTGAGGTGAATAATACTTTTGCAGGTTGCAGGAGTGTTTTGAAGTTGAGATTTTTTGAAAAAAATATATCTAAAAAAGATATCCGAAGAAAAGATGTAAATATATATACACGGGACAAGACAAGACGTCTGACTGCTATGCCATCTTGGGAAAATGTTATCATTTTATTTTTCAGCCAATATGAAAGATAAGGTCCTTATGCTTCCAAAACCATCCCACAAGTGATGCGTGTTAATGTTCAGACCTGAGCATCACGGCTATTAACAAAACTCTCCCCTAGAGTCATGATCAAGGGCTAGGTTTGGGGTAGCCATCAAGCTAAGTAGTTGCAAAGGTCTAAAATGGTAGTAAGTAGTTGCCAAGCAGCTACAAAGTAGTTACTAAATACCTAAAGTTGTCAGCGATGCAATTCAAACGCACAACCTTTGGGTTGTTTCAAATGTCACATGTACAAGTACAGTGGCATGCCTTTCATGCAAGTTCTAAACACAACAATGCAGTAATCAATAACAATGTAAAACCAGATGGACTTTCATGTTGTGCCCACCCATCCACCCTCCTTTCAAATGTTGCCTTAAGTAACGGGTCTTACATAACCATACTAAAACGTAACATATATATATATTTCGTGTACTGTGTTACGTCCAGTCTATGAGACCAGCTTGCCTGTACCACATAGCCAGATGTCTTGGACGGGTAGGCAGGGTAGCCTAGTGGTTAGAGCGTTGGACTAGTAACTGAAAGGTTGCAAGTTCAAATCCCCGAGCTGACAAGGTACAAATCTGTCGTTCTGCCCCTGGACAGGCAGTTAACCTGTTATTGAAAATGGGAATTTGTTCTAAACTGACTTGCCTAGTTAAATAAAGGTCCAAAAAAAAGTTTTTAAATGGTGTTATATTCCCTTACCCTCATTGGCCCCTTTCCTCAACTGTTTGTAGTTGGAGGCTTGCTGAACGAGGTCCAGGATGGTTTTGGACAGTGTGGCGTCGGCCAGGGGGTAGGCCTTGGGATTCACTTCAGCTTCAGTCTGAAAAGAAACACAAAACAGTTAGATGTGGAAACTGACTGGCAGAGAACGAAACAACGCTATCCTTATCAATTAACTAGCTACGATACTAGCGGTATCCAGCTATTAGCTAGCAAATCTAACCGAAGCAGTTTATTCAAAAACTCACCATGATTACTTGTGTTTATTTCTGATATTTGTCCTCTCGGCGAACGCTTCACGGAGGACTATATCGCCTGCGATTGAGGTTTCGGTAAATCCCAAAATAATTATTTCTGTTGATACGACCTTTTTGTGTTCTCAAAAGCTCGAGGAACTTCTACATGCAACTACTTTGTAACAATAATAGCAGAGCGGTAACATCACGTGTGTGAGATTGAGTGTGGAACGCATTCGTATACGAGGGCTCTGCTCGCTGAACTGGACAGGAAGTGCGTTGTTTGAGCCCAAATTGTCCCGCCCATGTTCTTCTTTTTGCTTTGGTTTTGTTTCCGCAGCCATTAGTCACAGTTATTTTCAATGTAATTAAATTAGCATGTTGTGCATTTTCACGAAATGTGGGAAAAAAATTGTAGAACCCTGCAGAACAGATAAAAAGTTGTTTACTATATTTTAAACGGTGTCCCCTTGGACGGTAGGTGGTGACGTGCATCAACAGCATTCGTTAGTGCACAAAAAAATAGAGGAAAAATGTGGCGCGCTGGGAACTCTGGGTAGGATTTCTAGGTCAGCCATATTTAGTCGTCCTGGCTGAAGGATAGAGGGGAGATGAAGGGGATTCGGGGAATAAGTAAGCTGTCGGTAAGAAATCTGAATAGTTGACTATTCAGGAGACGGGTTTTGGTTTCCGATAGTACTAAGAGATTGTATGGCTTGTTTGGCGAGAAAGGTGCCTGCTCTACAAGCTGTGTAATGATGGCACTAGCTAGCATGCTTGCGCGGTCACATTAGTACGACCCGTTAGATACATGGCCTGCTGATGTTGGATGAACCCAACCTCAACGTTTGGCAGTGGATTAAAAGTTGTGGTTCTATATTAGAAGAAGACATCTATCCCCGCTGTCAAAGTGTTGTCAAATTCGTCTATCGGTCTGACCAATCAAAAGCTCAGATCATGCAGAGGATAACGGACGTTGGATGTGTCGACAAGCCTTTTGATTCTCCATCTAAAGTCAAATGTAGTTCATAGACGATGGTCATGTGCCCTCGACCTTGCACTATAATGCAAATAGCTGGCACGCACTGTCTTGGGTTAATTCATCAGGACATAACGTTACAACCTTACAGCCAAGTTTATCCTTGCTCAAGCTTCATCCTGCTCCAACATGGTGCATAATTCTATTTAGACCCTCCTCAGTCCTCCAAAACAAATGAGTGGCAGGGCTGCACCTTTGAATGGAAACAGAACCTACGGAATGTCTTCTTATTCAACATTACAACATTTGAATATTATTATGCAGGTGTGCCCTCCCCCATAAGGTCATTCCACGTCTGTCCAGCCAGCATTCAACCATCGTTCTCTGTCTATGAATCTTAATAATCTCATAGGTTCTCTCTATCCAGAGTCCAGACCCACCATAACACCCTAGTAGGATATGAAGTCACCTTGTATCTTTTCTGCATTACAGACAAGGCTTTACGCAGCCCAGGTGGCCCGTAAATTGGATGTCTCCGCGGAGCACTTAAAGTTTCAGCCGCAGGAGGTGCAGGTCAGTGGGTGTTGACATGTCTCTCTCTCCTTACAGAGACGATTCTATGCAGCCACCCGAACAGAGCAGCCTTTGACTCAGCCTCTGTCGGGTATCAGGGTCTCCACAGGGGCTGTCCATTTATACCAGGACGTCCATGTATGTGGTGATTTAGGGGTTGGAGATTGTGTCCTCTGCCCAGCTCTATCTCCTGTGTGTTTACATAGACCTTTGTTCCTTTGAGATATTATTCCACATAGAATATCTCTAGTGTTACAAACTCTCAGTCAAATTTCATGCTGATTACATTTTTAATAGTTGAAGTAAAAAGGTGTTTGGGATTTGATGCTTTGCTTCCCACCCATTTGTTGCCTTGTATGTGGACATGCTATAACAGAAGTTGGAGCTAAAATATGTTATACTACACTGCTCTGTTAACATTTTCTGACATCTTAAATGCATAAAACACGACCAAGGTGTGATGCTAACTGATATTTCTCTTGCAGGTGACCAAACTGCCCAGCGGTCTGATGATCGCCTCGTTGGACAACTACTCCCCAGGTTCCAGGATCGGTGTGTTTGTGAAGGCTGGCTGTCGCTATGAGTCCCCAGAGAACCAGGGAGTCACCCACCTGCTCCGTCTGGCTGCCAACCTGGTACGCCTGGTTCTGGTTCATTAACATGATGTAGACAGGAGCTTCAATGTACTCAATACTGTGTAGGAACTAGTGATGTGGTTAATCCCAATCTCTGTTTCTCTTTTCTAGACTACCAAAGGTGCTTCAGCCTTCAGGATCTGTCGTGGTGTGGAGGCAGTGGGAGGCAGTCTAGGGTCAGTAGTCTTCAGAGCCTGTGAATGAGTGTTTACATCCTCACGAGCCAAAAGACAACTAGACACATCTTTGTTTTCTATTGTTTGGTATACTTAACATATTTTCTGACTGACTGTACCACTGCCATGGATGACATAGTGTTTATCTTTGTGTGTTTTCTATGCAGCGTGACGTCATCCAGAGAGAACATGATCTACTCGGTTGACTGTCTCAGAGACCACATGTAAGTGATGCTTGCTTAAAGCGTACCTCAGTATTATGGCTGGGACCATACTAGAGGTCGACCGAATATGATTTTTCAATACCGATTTATTGGAGGACCAAAAAGGCCGATGCCGAATAATCGGCCATTTTTTAATTTTTTATTATTACTTTTTTATTTTAATTTATTTGTAATAATGACAATTACAACAATACTGAATGAACACTTATTTTAACTTAATATAATACATAAATAAAATCAATTTAGCCTCAAGTAAATAATGAAACATAATTTGGTTTAAATAATGCAAAAACAAAGTGTTGGAGAAGAAAGTAAAAGTGCAATATGTGCTAATGTAAGAAAGCTAACGTTTCAGTTCCTTGCTCAGAACATGAGAACATATGAAAGCTGGTGGTTTCTTTTAACATGAGTCTTCAATATTCCCAGGTAAGAAGTTTTAGGTTGTAGTTATTATAGGAATTATAGGACTATTTCCCTCTATACCATTTGTATTTCATGAACCTTTGACTATTGGATGTTCTTATAGGCACTTTAGTATTGCCAGTGTAACAGTATAGCTTCCGTCCCTCTCCTCGCTCCTCCCTGGGCTCGAACCAGCAGCACAACGACAACAGCCACCATCGAAGCAGCATTACCCATGCAGAGCAAGGGGAATAACTACTAGAAGGCTCAGAGCGAGTGATGTTTGAAACACTATTAGCGCGCGCTAACTAGCTAGCCATTTCACTTCGGTTACACCAGCCTCATCTCGGGAGTTGATAGGTTTGAAGTCATAAACAGCGCAATGCTTGACGCACAACGAAGAGCTGCTGGCAAAACGCACGAAAGTGCTGTTTGAATGAATGTTTACATGCCTGCTTGTGCCTACCACTGCTCAGTCAGATACTTAGATACTTGTATGCTTGTATGCTCAGTCAGATTATATGCAACGCAGGACACGCTAGATAATATCTAGTAATATCATCAATCATGTGTAGTTAACTAGTGATTATAACTAGTGACTACCTTGGCTTACTGCATTCGTGTAACAGGCAGCCTGCTTGTAGAGTGCAACCAGAGAGAGGCAGGTCTTCATTGCGTTGGACTAGTTAACTGTAAGGTTGCAAGATTGGATCCCCCCGAGCTGACAAGGTGAAAATCTGTCGTTCTGCCCCTGAACAAGGCAGTTAACCCACTGTTCCTAGGCCATCATTGAAAATAAGAATGTGTTCTTAACTGACTTGCATAGTTAAATAAAGGTATTTAAAAAATCGGCGCCCACAAATACCGATTTCCGATTGTTATGAAAACTTGAAATCGGCCCTAATTAATCGACCATTCCGATGAATCGGTCGACCTCGAGACTATACCAGTATCATGATACTCCCTAGTGTCGTGGCAGGGAAACAAAACACAAAGTGGATTTAACTTCTTTATGAAAACAGACCTAATGTTGGGAACAAATATCATTGTTGTCATCCAGAGTCACATTTATTTATTTTCCCAGCTATATCACACACTATTTTACATACAGCAGTTTTTTTTAAAGACCAAAAAGTGTTTTTGTTCTTTTATATTCCGGTACTGATACTGTCACAGCCCTACTATGCGTACACAAAGAATGACTGCAATTTATTCACCATATTCAGATCTACGTTTGTGTACGCATAGTAGGGCTGTGACAATACCAGTATCGCATTATAAAATACCAAATAAATTGCTATCATTGTAATTTCTGTGTTGTCTAATGCAGTGACACGGTGATGGAGTATCTGATCAATGTGACCACAGCCCCAGAGTTCAGGCCGTGGGAGGTGTCGGACCTTACCCCCAGGGTCAAGATGGACAAGGCCCTAGCCGCGCAGACCCCCCAGATGGGTGAGAACACACACACTGGTTGTTTCAGTTTGATTATTTGAATGCGCTTTCTGTTAATATCTCTGGATAATAGTATAATGTTACATGTTAAAAGATTGCAAATTGTCACCATCACACTGCAGCTGAAGCATATTGTGGATCTGTTCCTCAGGTGTGATTGAGGGTCTACATGGAGCTGCTTACAAGAATGCCCTGTCCAACTCCCTCTACTGCCCAGACTACATGGTTAGCCAGGTCGATTCTGACCATGTAAGACACTCAACATCCTGGTCCTAGCATGTTCTACTGTACAGCACTATTAATTATTTTGGGCTAATGCTATGGGTGTTCATCTTCCTCTCCAGATGAACATGCAGGGTTGTACTACTTCAGGAAGTGCAGCACTACGGTTGAATTTTTCATTAACCCTCTGTTTCTCTCCAGATGCACAATTTTATCCAGAACAATTTCACAAGTGCAAGAATGGCTCTGGTTGGGCTTGGTAAGTTTTTAATGTGTATTTCTAATAAAACATATTTTTAATCAAATGACTTGATGGCCATGTGTGTTAAGATCATTTTGAAAAGGATATTGTGTTTTCATATACATTCTATCTGTTCAGGTGTGGAACACAATGTTCTGAAGCAGGTGGGAGAGCAGTTCCTCAACATCCGCAGTGGGATGGGCACCGCTGGGACAAAGGCTCAGTACCGTGGTGGTAAGACCCTTATTCCAGAGGGGCTGAGATGACCACTATCTGCAAGAAGAGGGTTGGCTCCCCATGCATTGAATGTCATTTTCCTGGGAAATTTCCTGAATTCTAATGAGGTTTCTCCCTGCTTCTCTCCCTTTCTTTTTTTTCTCTCTAGGCGAGGTGCGGGTGCAGAACGGGTCCAGCCTGGTGCACTCTGTGGTGGTGTCTGAGGGGGCAGCGGTGGGCACAGACGAGGCTATGGCCTTCTCTGTACTACAGCACGTCCTGGGGGCGGGGCCACACATCAAGAGAGGCTCCAACCCCACCTCCAAACTCTTCCAGGGCGTCGCTAAGGCTACTGCAGACCCCTTCGACGTGAGTGACATAATCAGCAGATCAGATTGTGTTTTTATAGCTGGGCATTCTACAAGAGGGGAATGCAGTATGTGGAGGAGTCTTTGGGTAGAAGAGTTTTGTGCAGAATAGATTTCTGTCATGCAGTCATTCTCCTCTGGTGTCCCCTCCTTTTAGGCCTCTGCTTTCAATTCCAACTACTCTGACTCTGGCCTGTTTGGAGTCTACACCATCTCCCAGTCTGCAGCAGCTGGTGACGTGAGTATGATGTCTCTTACATTTCCACTGATAACATACATTGTATAAGAATTGATAAAGATTAATTGATCCTCTTCACAACAGCTTTTTGAAGGCGTTACTAATATGTCCTATGCACCCTGTGAAGGATAGTTGCTTTTACATAGAATGAAATGTAAGATCATTAATGTAGGATGAGGAAAGATCATAATGAAGATGAACTTTGACCTCCCATTGATTAATCGATTGACCTATCCCTGTCTTCCTATCCAGGTGATCAAGGCAGCTATTAGCCAGGTGAAGGCTGTTACAGGAGGAGTCTCAGAAGCTGACCTGACCCGTGCCAAGTAAGCTAACACACACACAGACTTAGAAACTTGAATATAGAATTTGAGTAGATAAAATCAAGAAAAGTATTGCAATGGAAGGGACTTTGAAGATGTTGACTTAAGGTGTATCTGTTTTTGTAGGACCCAGCTGAAGGCTGAGTACCTGATGTCGTTGGAGAGGTCAGAGGGTTTGTTAGACGCCATGGGTTCACAGGCTCTGTCCGGAGGCGTCTACCACTCCCCCGAGGCCATCGCACAGAGGATCGACTCCGTCTCCGCAACTGATGTCGCCAACGTAAGTTTATTCACTTTGGGGCGAATATTATCTTCCGCTGAAGTTGAATTTTCACTTAGTCATGTAGTGATGTCAATTGAACTAAGTGAAAATTCAAGTGGAATTTCATATACACTGCTCAAAAAAATAAAGGGAACACTAAAATAACACATCCTAGATCTGAATGAATGAAATATTCTTATTAAATACTTTTTTCTTGACATAGTTGAATGTGCTGACAACAAAATCACACAAAAATTATCAATGGAAATCACATTTATCAACCCATGGGGGTCTGGATTTGGAGTCACACTCAAAATTAAAGTGGAAAACCACACTACAGGCTGCTCCAACTGATGCAATGTCCTTAAAACAAGTCAAAATGAGGCTCAGTAGTGTGTGTGTGTGGCCTCCACGTGCCTGTATGACCTCTCTACAACGCCTGGGCATGCTCCTGATGAGGTGGCGGATGGTCTCCTGAGGGATCTCCTCCCAGACCTGGACTAAAGCATCCGCCAACTCCTGGACAGTCTGTGGTGCAACGTGGCGTTGGTGGATGGAGCGAGACATGATGTCCCAGATGTGCTCAATTTGATTCAGGTCTGGGGAACGGGTGGGCCAGTCCATAGCATCAATGCCTTCCTCTTGCATGAACTTCTGACACACTCCAGCCACATGAGGTCTAGCATTGTCTTGCATTAGGAGGAACCCAGGGCCAACCGCACCAGCATATGGTCTCACAAGGGGTCTGAGGATCTCATCTCGGTACCTAATGGCAGTCAGGCAACCTCTGGCGAGCACATGGAGGGCTGTGCGGCCCCTCAAAGAAATGCCACCCCACACCATGACTGACCCACCGCCAAACCGGTCATGCTGGAGGATGTTGCAGGCAGCAGAACGTTCTCCACGGCGTCTCCAGACTCTGTGACGTCTGTCACATGCTCAGTGTGAACCTGCTTTCATCTGTGAAGAGCACAGGGCGCCAGTGGCGAATTTGCCAATCTTGGTGTTCTCTGGCAAATGCCAAACGTCCTGCACGGTGTTGGGCTGTAAGCACAACCCCCACCTGTGGATGTCGGGCCCTCATACCACCCTCATGGAGTCTGTTTCTGACCGTTTGAGCAGACACATGCACATTTGTGGCCTGCTGGAGGTCATTTTGCAGGGCTCTGGCAGTGCTCCTCCTTGCACAAAGGCGGAGGTAGCGGTCCTGCTGCTGGGTTGTTGCCCTCCTACGGCCTCCTCCACGTCTCCTGATGTACTGGCCTGTCTCCTGGTAGTGCCTCCATGCTCTGGACACTACGCTGACAGACACAGCAAACCTTCTTGCCACAGCTCGCATTGATGTGCCATCCCGGATGAGCTGCACTACCTGAGCCACTTGTGTGTGTTGTAGACTCCGTCTCATGCTACCACTAGAGTGAAAGCACCGCCAGCATTCAAAAGTGACCAAAACATCAGCCAGGAAGGATAGGAACTGAGAAGTGGTCTGTGGTCACCACCTGCAGAACCACTCCTTTATTGGGAGTGTCTTGCTATTTGCCTATAATTTCCACCTGTTGTCTATTCCATTTCCACAACAGCATGTGAAATGTATTGTCAATCAGTGTTGCTTCCTAAGTGGACAGTTTGATTTCACAGAAGTGTGATTGACTTGGAGATACATTGTGTTGTTTAAGTGTTCCCTTTTATTTTTTTGAGCAGTGTATTTCTATATTAGTCTTTGCTGCAGCTCACTCTCGACTTGTACAGCACATTAGGAGTGTTTTCCTTGTTTGTTCGTTTTTCTGCTTAGATGGTCCCATGTGGCTCAGTTGATAGAGCATGGTGCTTGCAACACCAAGGTTCTTGGTTCGATTTCCACGGGGGACAAGTACAGAAAAAGTATGAAAAATGTATAAGTCGCTGTGGATAAGAATGTCTACTAAATGTAATGTGTTTTCCTTGTTCTCTCAGGCTGCAAATAAGTTTGTTTCAGGCAAGAAGTCCATGGCTTCCAGTGGAAACCTCATCAAGACGCCCTTCGTTGACGAGATCTAAAGCCTTTCAACTGTATTTCACGTGATATTAACTCACTACAAAGCCCTCTGTCCATTCAAAACAAACAAACTGAAACAGTCATTATCCTAATTGCGTCATTGTTCTTTTGAGGAAGTTATGTTGTAATCACACCAACTGCCAATATTTATAGTTGTTGCTATTTTTACGTGGATCTTGAACTGTATAGCTCATGTAAATTAATGAATAAAGAATATCTACCGTAAAGGTGGAATAAGTAGTTTTTTACTCTTGTAAATAGACCTAATGTCTTACCAGGTGATAATAAATGAAACCTTTTGATCCATGAAAAAGTATTGATACATTGTCCAATAGTGTGAAATTCTATTTCTCCTAATCTGTTCGTCGCTTTCATGAAAAAGTGTTTGATTACGTCTGACCATGTTGAACAAAATAACATAGTTGATACGTTATTTGTTCCCGGAAATACAAGTGAATTGTAGCCAGGTGGCTAATGTATGTTTTCCAATGAGAAAAGATACTTTTAGTCATGATGTGGACACCTGCTCGTCGAACATCTCATTCCAAAACCATGGGCAATAATATGGAGTTACCCCCCCCATAACAACCTCCACTCTTCTGGGAAAGCTTTCCATTAGATGTTGGAACATTGCTGTGGCGATTTTCTTCCATTCAGCCACACGAGCATTAGTAAGGTTGAGCACTGATGTTGGGCAAATAGGCCTGGCTCGAAGTCGGCGTTCCAATTCATCCCAAAGGTGTAAGATGGGGTTGAGATCAGGGCTCTGCATGCTAGTCAGGTTCTTCCACACCGATCTCAACAAACGATTACTGTATGGACCTCGCTTTATGCACAGGGGCTTTATAATGCTGAAACAGGAAAGTGCCTTCTTTGAATTGATGGTGAAGCGTGATTCATCACTCCAGAAGATGTGTTTCCACTGCTCCAAAGTCCAATGGCGGCAAGCTTTATACCACTCCAGGTATGCTTGTGCGGTTGCACGGCCATGGAAAACCATTTCAAGAATCTCCCAACGAACAGTTATTGTGCCAACATTACTTCCAGAGGCAGTTTTGAACTCTAGTGAGTGTTGCAACCGAGGACAGACAATTTTTACATGCTACGTGGTCCTGTTCTTTGAGCTTGTGTGGCTTACCACTGCGGCTGAGCCATTGTTGCTCCTAGACGTTTCCACTTCACAATAACAGCAGTTGACCGGGACAGCTCTAGCAGAGCAGGGCAGAAATTTGAAAAACTGATTTGTTAGAAAGGTGGCATCCTATGATGGTGCCATGTTGAAAATCACTGAGCTCCTCAGTATGGCCATTCTACTGCCAATGTTTGTCTATGGCGATTATATGGCTGTGTGCTCCATTTTATACACCTGTCAGCAACGGGTGTGGCAGGAATAGCAGAATCCACTCATTTGAAGGGGTGTCCACATACTTTTGGAAGACAATACAGTGGCTCTATGTTAATGTATATATTTAATCATACCAGATTCTTTTTTCAGTAGATTGAAGTTCATGTGGGTTATGGGTATACTTTATCAAGATGATCTTACAGATGATTTTACCATGACCATTAGCCTTTACATATGCTTAAATCAGTGATTTTGACTAAAACATTTCATTTGGTTATTTCAGGGGGAATTGGCAATGTATAGACCTTTTAAACTCAATTAGTGTAATAACGTATATACTTAATGTCAGTAGTTTTGTTCAGTGTCTCTTGCACAAGTATAGCCCTGGTTTAAGTGAGTTTTACTAAATAGTTACAAGGGCAGAGCTGTTTTTATCAACGTATTGTACATAGCCACAGGTGTAAACCAGGTTCGCATGGGTATATTACGGCAGAAGTGCAGGTTTGTAGGCCTGGTTTGTATGAATGTTGCAACTTGGACACGAGGGTAAACCTGTTTTATGAGTTAAACTTTATACCCATGAATTTACCTGGTTTATTTGAGTAATAAGATGTACCAGGCTAATACAGGTAATGGGTCTGAATGGATGTCAATTGTCCCTTCAAATCCTTTCTGGCAGTGATGTAGTCAATTCACTAAACCTCAGGTCCAGGTTGAGTCCCAAGTCACTTGGCAGTGCTAAAAGCTGTGGCCCAATAATCTTTGAAGCTATATTTAGTAAGGTAGAAAGCTAAGTAAGGCTAGACTGCTAATACAGTAGCTATGTAACATTTGCTCTTGTAGCTAGCATATTGAATCATGCAAGAGAGAAAGACTCAGTCTGTTGAGTCAGAGTCGAGTCACAAAAACCGTAACTTGAATCAGAGTTGTTACGAACCGGCTCATAGCCCGTAACAAAGAGGGAGACAACGCAAAGATAAAGAAATCAAACATATTTATTAAAGTAAACTATATCCAAGTAGAAATGTTGTGTGTAGTCAGCAGTGTAAGTGAGTGGATGCGTGTATAGATGGTGATAATGAGGGGTGTTGAGAGGTGCCAAAACAAACACAAAGAAGCCCCAAAATGCCACAACCAAAAACAGGAGTGTGTCTGCGTGGAGAGAGTCTCCTCAATGTATGGGGGGGAAGGTGTATTTATCCCCGGGACACACCCAAGCCCAGGTTTGTCACATTTCACTGACCCTCCCGGCTACGCCTACCGACATCCTATTAAGGAAAACAAGAGGAAAAATAAATAATTCGGCAGACAGAGTGGGAGGGTCATCACAGTGAAGTCCGGGACTCGAGTACTACAACACCGCTTTCTGGTAACAAGTTTGTGGTAGAAAAAAAGTGAATGAGCCTGAGGCAAATGAGTGATACCACTGTTCCATGATTTTATCTGTGAATTGGTTAAGGTACACAGGTCAGATGTCACAGGACTAAGACATGCAACTAACAAGGTTGGGTGTGCAAGGGATAGCTGGATATAGGTAAATGTTGGTGGCTTGGCAGAATACAGGCTTTGAAAAACTGGGTAACGGCTGAGATAGAACTGGAGTCTATGGGTAACAAATAGGGCTTTATAGGGCTAGGGTATGGGTGTAGTGGGACATTAGGGCTAGGATGTGGGTCTATTGGGACATTAGGGCTTGGATATGGGTGTATCAGGACTTGAATATATCAGTATTAGGGTATTGGAATGTGGGTGTTTGGGGTTAGGGCATTGGACTGGGGTGTGTAGGTAATTGGGTTTAGGTGTGTTGGTAAGTGGGCTGAGGTACATACACTACCTGTCAAAAGTTTTAGTGCCCCTACTCATTCAAAGGTTGTTCTTTATTTTTTTACTATTTTCTACATTGTAGAATAATAGTAAAGACATCAAAACTTTGAAATAACACATATGGAATCATGTAGTAACCAAAAAAGTGTTAATCAAATCAAAATATATTTTATATTTGAGATTCTTCAAATAGCCACCCTTTGCCTTGATGGCAGCTTTGCACACTCTTGGCATTCTTTCAACCAGCTTCACCTGAAATGCTTTTCCAACAGTCTCGAAGGAGTTCCCACATTTGATGAGCACTTGTTGACTGCTTTTCCTTCACTCTGCGGTCCGACTCATCCCAAACCATCTCAATTTTGTTGAGGTCGGGGGATTGTGGAGGCCAGGTCATATGACGCAGCACTCCATCACTCTCCTTCTTTATAAAATAGCCCTTGCACTGCCTGGATGTGTGTTAGGTCATTGTCCTAAATGATAGTCGCACTAAGCGCAAACCAGATGGGATGGTGTATTGCTGCAGAATGCTGGGGTAGCCATGCTGGTTAAGCGTGCCTTGAATTCTAAATCAATCACAGACAGTGTCACCAGCAAAGCACCCTGACACCATAACACCTCCTCCTCCATGCTTTACAGTGGGCAAAACACATGTGGAGATCATCTGTTCATCACACCACTTCTCACAAAGACACGGCGGTTGGAACCAAAAATCTCCAATTTGGACTCCACCAAAGGTCTAATTTCCATTGCTCGTGTTTCTTGGCCCAAGCAAGTCTCTTCTTCTTATTGGTGTCCTTTAGTAGTGGTTTCTTTGCAGGAATTCGACCATGAAGGCCTGATTCACGCAGTCTCCTCTGAACAGTAGCTGTTACTTGAACTCTGTGAAGCATTTATTTGGGCTGCAATTTCTGTGGCTGGTAACTCTAATGAACTTATCCTTTGCAGCAGAGGTAACTCTGTGTCTTCGATTCCTGTGGCGGTCCTCATGAGAGCCAGTTTCATCATAGCGCTTTATGGTTTTTGCAACTGCACTTGAAGAAACTGTCAAAGTTCTTCACATTTTCTGTATTGACTGACCTTCATGTCTTAAATTAATGATGGACTGTCATTTCTCTTTGCTTATTTGAGCTATTCTTGCCATAATATGGACTTGGTCTTTTACCAAATAGGGCTATCTTCTGTATACCCCCCTACCAGACACAACTGATTGGCTCAAACACATTAACAAGGAAAGAAAATCAATTAATTAACTTTTAAGTAGGCACACCTGTAAATTGAAATGCATTCCAGGTGACTACCTCATGAAGCTGGTTGAGAGAATGCCAAGAGTGTGCAAAGCTGTCATCAAGGCAAAGGGTGGCTATTTGAAGAATCTCAAATATAAAATATATTTTGATTTGTTTAACACTTTTTTGGTTACTACATGATCCCATATTTGTTATTTTATAGTTCTTATTTCAATGTAGAAAATAGTACTAATAAAGATAAACCCTTGAATGAGTAGTGTTCTAAAACTTTTGACCGGTAGTGTACACTACATGATGTGGACACCTGCTCATTCCAAAATCATTAACATGGACTTGGTACCCCCTTTGCTGCTACAACAGCCTCCACTCTCCTGGGACGGCTTTCCACTAGATGTTGGAACATTAATGAGGGGACTTACTCCCATTCAGCCACAAGAGCATTAGTGAGGTCGGACACTGATGTTGGGCGATAAGGCCTGGCTCGCAGTCTGTGTTCCAATTCATCCCAAACGTGTTCAATGGGGTTGAGGTCAGGGCTGTGTGCAGGCCAGTCATGTTCTTCCGCACCGATCTCCACAAACCATTTCTGTATGGACCTCGCTTTGTGGACAAGGGCATTGTCATGTTGAAACAGTAAAGGGCCTTCCCTAAACTGTTGCCAGAAAGTTGGAACAGTGTCACAATACCAGTGCTTACAGTTGACCGAGGCAGCACTAGCAGGGCAGACATTTGACGAACTGACTTGTTTGAAAGGTGGAATCCTATGACGGTGCCACGTTGAAAGTCACTGAGCTCAGTAAGGCCATTCTATTGCCAATGTTTGTCTATGAAGATTGCATGGCTGTGTGCTCAATTTTATACACCTGTCAGCAACGGGTGTGGCTGAAATAGCCAAATCCACTCATTTGAAAGAGTGTCCACATACCTTTGTATATACAGTTGAAGTCAGAAGTTTACATACCCCTTAGTCAGTTAGGATCACCAGTTTATTTTAAGAATGCAAAATGTCAGAGTAATAGTAGAGAGAATGATTTATTTCACCTTTAATTTCTTTCATCACATTCCCAGTGGGTCAGAAGTTTACATACACTCAATTAGTATTTGGTAACATTGCTTTTAAATTGTTTAACTTGGGTCAAACGTTACGAATAGCCTTCCACAAGCTTCCCACAATAAATTGGGTGAATTTCGGCCCATTCCTCCTGACAGAGCTGGTGTAACTGAGTCAGGTGTGTAGGCCTCCTTGCTCACACACGCATTTTCAGTTCTGCCCGCAAATTTTCAAATGGTATTGAGGTTAGAGCTTTGTGATGGCCACTTCAATACCTTTACTTTGTTGTCCTTAAGCCATTTTGCCACAACTTTGGAAGTATGGTTGGGGTCATTGTCCATTTGGAAGACCCATTTGCGACCAAGCTTTAACTTCCTGACTGATGTCTTGAGATGTTGCTTCAATAAATCCACATAATTTTCCTTCCTCATAAAGCCATCTATTTTGTGAAGTGCACCAGTCCCTCCTGCAGCAAAGCACCCTTACAACATGATGCTGCCATCATCCCTGTGCTTCATGGTTGGGATGGTGTTCTTCAGCTTGCAAGCATCCCCCTTTTTCCTCCAAACATAACAATGGTTATTATGGTCAAACAGTTCTATTTTTGTTTCATCAGACCAGAGGACATTTCTCCAAAAAGTACAATCTTTGTCCCCATGTGCAGTTGCAAACTGTAGTCAGGCTTTTTTATTGCGGTTTTGGAGTAGTGGCTTCTTCCTTGCTGAGCGGCCTGTCAGATTATGTCGATATAGGACTGGTTTTACTGTTTGAAATAGATACTTTCGTACCCGTTTCCTCCAGTGTCTTCACAAGGTCCTTTGCTGTTGTTCTGGGATTGATTTGCACTTTTCGCACCAAAGTACGTTCTACTCTAGAAGACAGAACGCATCTCCTTCCTGAGCGGTATGACGGCTGTGTGGTCCCATGGTGTTTATACTTGCGTACTATTGTTTGTATAGATGAACGTGGTACCTTCAGGCGTTTGGAAATTGCTCCCAAGGATGAACCAGACTTGTGGAGGTCTACAAATTATTTTCTGAGGTCTTGTCTGATTTCTTTTGATTTTCCCATGATGTCAAGCAAAGAGGCACTGAGTTGGAAGGTAGGCCTTGAAATACATCCACAAGTACACCTCCAATTGACTCAAATGATGTCAATTAGCCCATCAGAAGCTTCTAAATCCCTGACATCCTTTTCTGAAATTTTCCAAGCTGTTTAAAGGCACAGTCAACTTAGTGTATGTAAACTTCTGACCCACTGGAATTGTGATACAGTGAATTATAAGTGAAATAATCTGTCTGTAAACAATTGTTGAACAAATTACTTGTGTCATGCACAAAGTAGATGTCCTAACCAACTTGCCAAATCTAAATTAGTGGAGTGGTTGAAAAACGAGTTTTAATGACTACAACCTAAGTGTATGTAAACTTCCCACTTCAACTGTATAGTGTACATACTGAGGCTGGGGAATAGGGGTAAATGATTGTTAATTGTATTACAGGCAGAGCAATGCTTGTTCCCATATGCCACAATTGTGACTGAAAATAAAACATACTTTTTTACATTCTGCTCACTTAAAAGGTTTGTTTCTTTAAATAATATGGATTACATGTAAGAGTCACTAATTGCAAATTATTTGCATAGTGGCATGTCTGGGAAATGTTTTGGAGCAAAAGTCCATAGAGAATAAGAGCACCTCCTCCCAGCAGCCTACTGCACTGAGGCTAGGAAACACTGTCGCCATCGATAAATCCATGATAATTGAAAATTTCAATAAGCATTTCTCTACGGCTGGCCATGCTTTCATCCTGGCTACCCCAACCCCGTTCAACAGCTCTGCACTCCCCGCAGCTACTTCCCCAAGCCTCCCCAGCTTCTGCTTCACCCAAATCCAGATAGCAGTTGTTCTGAAAGAACAACTAGCATCACTACAACTACAAATACCTAGGTGTCTGGCTAGACTGTAAGTTCTCATTCCAGACTCATATTAAGCATCTCCAATCCAAAAATAAATCTAGAATCGGCTTCCTATTTCACAACAATGCCTCCTTCACTCACGCTGCCAAACATGCCCTCGTAAAACTGACTATGCTACCGATTCTCGACTTCGGCGAGGTAATTTACAAAATAGCCTCCAACACTCTACTCAGCAAACTGGATGTAGTCTATCACAGTGTCATCTGTTTTGTCACCAAAGTCCAATATACCACCCTTGCTACATATTCGTCGCCAGACCCACTGGCTCCAGGTCATCTATAAATCTTTGCTAGGTAAAGCTCCGCCTTTTCTCAGCTCACTGGTCACCATAACAACACCCACCCGTAGCACGCAGTCCAGCAGGTGCATCTCAATGGTCATCCCCAAAGCCAACACCTACTTTGGCCGCCTTTCCTTCCAGTTCTCTGCTGCCAATCACTGGAACGAATTGCAAAAATCGCTGAAGCTTGAGACTTATTTCTCCCTCACTAACTTTAAGCATCAGCTATCTGAGCAGCTTACCGATAACTGCAGCTGTACACAGCCCATCTGTAAATAGCCCATCCAACTACCTACCTCCTCCCCATATTGTTTTTATTTACTTTTTTGCACACCAGTATTTCTACTTGCACATCATCATCTGCACATCTATTCCTCCAGGGTTAATTTGCTAAATTGTAATTACTTCGCTACTATGGCCTAACCTCCTTACTCCATTAGCACACATTGCATATTGAGTTTTTGTGCTATTGTGTTATAGACTGTACTTTTTTTTATCCCATGTGTAATTCTGTTTTGTTGTTTATTGTCCCACTGCTTTGCTTTATCTTGGCCAGGTTGCAGTTGTAAATGAGAGCTTGTTCTCAACTGGCCTACCTGGTTAAATAAAGGTGAAATATATAAAATAAAATAAAAACGCCAAATCCTGACTCTGCTATCAGCATGACTAGTGGCAATTTTAGCATGTAATCTTGGTGGGGCGAAAATTGGTTGGATGCATGCCAGAAAACTACACAACACTAAACAATACATTAATTGCACTATAACGGTGACAAATGGTGCCCACAAACGGCGTACATAAAGTTGTCCCAAACATCTTACAACTGCTACACCTGGCTATCAGCGGAGCTTTGTCTGGCAGCGAAACAGTTCATTCAGCCTCATTTATTACCTTAAAAAACATAGCTGATATGGCTGACTTGCTTAAATAAATGGGGTTTCTAATGACATTTGAGATGTACAAACTATTGCATAATAGTTTGGCGGATAAGAGGCAATCCGTAATTTTATTAAGACATTAATGAGCGAGCTGATTGTCAATATAACTTTGTATAGTGAATATAATATATAGTCAATAGTCAATATAATAATTTGTTTAGCACTTTTGAAATATACAGCAACAGAATTCAGAACATGGGCCTTTCTTACAGTATTCTCCCTGTACACCAAGTCAGAACCATAGGATAAATAAAGGGAGCATATAAGCAGACAATGAAAGCTCTTACAATATTCGATGATTACATTTCTCAAAAACAGGTTATAGGCTACATGTGCACCACCAAGTCAGAACAGTAGGTGAAATTAAGAGGGGTAAATAGACAAAATTATTAGGGTGAGGCACATGGGCTACTAACAGATTATTACACAACATACACTTAGTATTACTTTCTTAGCTACAGTATTCATATCTCCCTGGCATATTACATAATTTATGCAGCAGCATACAATACATTTTTGGACACACCTTGTTGTGCTATGCTCACTTGAACAGGAAGGTGGCTTGGCGGTCCTTCGTGGGCAAATTCTGTCATCAAAGTCTGGCATTCTCTGGATTTATGATGCTTTCAAAACAACTGGGAACAAGGAAAAAAACAAGGTTGAATCATAATAATGTCATTGATCTTCAGGTCGTAGCTCTAGAAAGTAGCCGGATTTACAATTCCGAGTTGGAGGACCGTTCAAAACATATTTTCCTAGTCGTAGCTCGTTTATTCACAACTTCCCAGTTGTCTTGAACTCACTGAAGTCAAGTTTTCACAGTTCCGAGTTAACAGTTGTTGTGAGAGAGGCACAAATCATGCTTCATTGACAGCATGGCCAATGTTGAATGTTTATCATTTTAAACTTGGAAAAGAGCCCCTTAATCACAGATTTGGGACCACACAGCCACTCCACTGAATAGCAGGATAGTGATTGCTTTGCAATGCTTGCAGTTAGCCACTGTCACTGATTCCTTCCAAACCACTTGTCATGAAAGGGGAAAGGGGATACCTAGCCATGACTCTCCTGGTCGAGGATCCCAAATTATATCGTCCAAAAAAGTGAATATTGGAACAATATTTCTAAGATAGGAATGAGAAGAATGGTCAGTGGGGATCTAAAGAATAGTTATGTCATATTGCATTTAATTTTGTGATATTATTAAAAACTGTATTAACCAAATACTGTAACTTAGGAAGGAAACCCCCTTTGGCTGTTAAGTTTCCATCTAATATGATGTTAATACAATATGAAGAACGATTAAACTATTTTTATTAAGATAGGAATGTGATTTTAGTGTTCTAACGAGATCATAGTTTTCATGTCCCTTGCACATTAACTAAGCCACGCCCCGAATGAGGTTAGAAGAGCGTGTCATTGTGATGGAACCGCCCTTTCCGATCAGTGCTTAAAAAGACTCACTAAGAGTTAACATTCAGACCAGCAGACGTGAAGCCGTGGCTACACGTTGAGTTGTTGGAAACTCTGAAACTCAACACGATGTGAAGAAAAACTCACTAGAGCAAAAGATTGACAGTCTGCAGCTGTGCATGTAAACGGATCTCGAACATTGACTAAAGACACAAGGTGGGGAGGAAGGAAATCCCATCTCAGACAATCACTGAGTATCTGTTCAATTTGACCAAAACTACGAAGAAGGACATTGTGAACTCTGGTGGACAACCAGAACCTTACACCCATCGAGCCATTCCCCATAGAAAGTTTGATTGGTTTCAACAGAGAGAGAACAGATAAAAACATCTACACATAAATACATTGCATTTCTTACCAAAATGGGCCGCGGCATGTGTGCAAGGTATATGGTTACTGTGAGCGTAGTTACCAAATGAACGATAAATGTTCCTTTCTCCCTATCTCTCTATTTTCCCCACCCCTTTCTCCATCTCTGTGTAATAAGCCGTCATATCTTGTCAGTCCACTAGGGACTTTTCTTTCAAGTAAATATCTATGTGTAGTCTGTTATTATTTAGTTAGTTAGTAAATAAATAATTCAATCAATTTGTGTAGAACTGAATAATCAGAAAAGGCTGGGGTTCTTGCAGATTCAAGAAGTCTGTGACGTTCAGTATGAGACTGATATGAGGTAATGATAAATAAATTACTGTTATCAATATTCTTTTACTTATAATCTTGAGTTTAATTCGGGGGGTGGTAACTCGTTAAACAACTTCTTCCGTGGTGCCACAACTTTAATTGTTACATGATTAATTCAATCGAGTCACGTCACGACACACTCATTGTTGAATTTGCAACTTGTGTAATGTTTATGTCCAATGGCCGATGAGCACCGATATGTTTTTCATTTTCATTATTTCTCTTCATATGACACAGATTAAAAAGGATTTGCCAGTGGATGATGACTGCTAGCTACGATTTTGAAAGTATGATTTTGACATGATCAGTTCAATCAAAGCTACTGTACATATAACGTGATTCAATGTAATTTTATCTGTGGCCAATGACCTTGAGCCTTCGTGGATGGGCACCTCTAATGTAACTCTATGGCAGCACCTTAGGGTGCTAGAATTTTCTAGCTCTCCCCTTAGACTTGGCGGTGACGTAGTGTCCCCATGAGTTGCGGAACACTGAACCAATCACTGTGCAACACTCGTATTTTCTGTTAGCTTGCCCCACCACCACAGAAAGCACTGAGTTAGGCTGAAACACCTGCATTTTGGCGCTGCCTTATTCAAGAAAACAAAAAAAGAGACCATGTTTTTATGCAGCTTTATTAACTTTGTCGTGTCTTTGGCTATGCCGGATTAAGTTATATGACATGCTATTCTATCAAATAATTAACCTGATTAAGCTAATCATGTAAATGTAATTACCTAGAAAGTCAGGGCACCACGAAATAATGTTTATAGAGCTGTTATCTTCCGAATAAACGCTTAAAGACCTGGTAATCTTTTACCTCAATAGCAGTCAATATTTAATCGTCACCTTATTCACTCATCTGAAAGTTGTAAATTCTTGATTATCTTCACGAACCCTGGCTAACAAGTTGAATCAGCAATACAAAATTTGGTTTAATAATTTATTTACTAAATACCTACATAAATCACACAGAATTACATCTACACAGAATGGATCATACATTGATTACAAATTATGTCATAAAGGAAAACGTCCCTAGCGGACGGAACAGATATGTCGGCTGATTAAACAAGAAAAGGGGGTTGGGTTTTGAATGAAAGAGCCAGAAGACTGAGAAACAAAGAGATTTTTTATCTCTATCGGGCCGTAGGCAGCTATGCTATTGCAAATACAGTATCTTATGCATTCTAAATAACCGCACATTTGGAAAAGGAAAATGAAAATGCAATAAATATTTACTCTGAGCTGCGCTTCGGTAGATTGGTCGTATAGAAGGCCGGGTTGTCCAGCATGGATCTCTTGTCCTCTGAAGTATGTCTACTGGTGAACTGGAGCATGGTAGAATGAATACTCTGTCCGTCCTCTCCTAACCCACGTTTACAGTTGCTGCGGCTAACTCAATCGGCTAGGAAGTATCACTTCTTTAGTGAATAAGAGTTCAAAGTTCATACCACGTTGCCATGCTATATGCTATATTCTGGCTGGTATAGTCGAAATTCATCCTTCCGGCGTGTAGATCGTCACCTTCATGTTGAGATTCGATGCTAATTCCGTTAGGTTCTTGCTCAAGCTGAGGTTGGCTTAGTTCTGTAGGTGATCTTGCCCTTTTAACACAGGGACCACAAGTCTTCATGTCCTTGGAACAGGAAGTATGATTTCTGTCAACGGGTTTATATAGTGGTGAAGAGGAGTGTGTGTTTCATAGTATACAACCAATGTCTGTTCACTTGGGCGGGGCCTCTGAGTGAGCAGAGTTTACTCTATGACAACCAATTCTCTCCTTTAGATGCTAAAATTACGTTTAATCTTTTCACAAATAGTTTCATATTTAAACATTTACATTGCACAACAATTCCATGTGAATCTGATAACTAGAATGTGTAGACTTTCCAAGATACAGTTTATGTCGTCCTATCATCAGTAATAATGTCTCAGACGCCAACTGATCTGACATCATATTCATTAAGTACCCACGCATATATTCAACTGGTTGGATTACCGAAATATGGTTCTGTTTCCCACCTTTTGATGTTACCAACAAAGGGATTTTCAAAAGTCACATCAGTAGAGAGAGGAAAAAGGGGAAAGGTATTTATGGGGATCATAAACCTCCCCCAACAGGCCAACGTCATGACAACTCAATGATATACACTACCGTTCAAAGGTTTGGGGTCACTTAGATATGTCCTTGTTTTTGAAAGAAAAGCAAATATTTTTTTCCATTAAAATAACATCAAATTGATCAGAAATACAGTGTAGACATTGTTAATGTTGTAAATAACTATTGTAGATGGAAACGGCTGATTTTTAATGGAATATCGATATAGGCGTACAGAGGCCCATTATTGGCAACCATCACTCCTGTGTACCAACGGCACGTTGTGTTAGCTGATCCAAGTTTATCATTTTAAAAGGCTAATTGATCATTAGAAAACCCTTTTACAATTATGCTAGCACAGCTGGAAACTGTTGTCCTGATTAAAGAAGCAATAAAACTGACCTTCTTTAGACAAGTTGACTATCTGGAGTATCAGCAATTGTGGATTCAATTACAGGCTCAAAATGGCCAGAAACAAAGACCTTTCTTCTGAAACTCATCAGTCAATTCTTGTTCTGAGAAATGAAGGATTTTCCACGCAAGAAATTGCCACGAAACTGAAGATCTCGTACAACACTGTGTATTACTCCCTTCACAGAACAGCGCAAACTGTCTAAACAGAATAGAAAGAGGAGTGAGAGGCCCCGGGGCACAACTGAGCAAGAGGACTAGTACATTAGAGTGTCTAGTTTGAGAAACAGACACCTCACAAGTCCTCAACTGGCAGCTTCATTAAATAGTACCTGCAAAACACCCGTCTCAATGTCAACAGTGAAGGCGACTCCGGGATGCTGGCCTTCTAGGCAGAGTTGCAAAGAAAAAGCCATATCTCAGACTGGCCAATAAAAATAAAAGATTAAGATGGGCAAAAGAACACAAACACTGAACAGAGGAACTCTGCCTAGAAAGACTGGTGCCTGCTACCTCGATTGCCAGAGGAACCAACCCGGCACCGACCGGCAGTGTGACCTCTGCGGCCACAGATGGTGCACAAGCGGGAACCCCCTCCGGTCTCCCTGCGCACCGCCCCTCCCAGCTCCATAGGTATCGGAGAGGGGGTGCGGGAGGATGGAACCACCAGACCCTGATCTGGACGATCTGGTCCACCAGCTGGTCGAACGTGAGGTTGGTGTCTCTGCAGGCCAGCTCCCGATGGATGTCCTCGTGCAGACTGCAACAATAATGGTCGATCAGGGCCCTGTCGCTCCATCCCGCGCTGGCAGCAGGGTCCTAATCTTCAGGGCGAACTCCTGGGCGCTCTTCGTCTCCTGCCTCAGATGGTAGAGGCGCTCATCCCCCGCTCTACCCTCGGGCGGGCAGTCGAAGACTGGGTGAACTCCTCAAACTTGTCCAACGCCGCATCTCCCTCTCTCCATGCGGCGTTGGCCCACTCCAGGGCTCTCCCGGTGATGTTTGAGACGAGGTCAGACACCCTCTCACGATCCGATGGAGTTGGGTGGACAGTGTCCAGATAAAGGTTTAATTGCAGTAAAAACCCCTGGCAATTCGAAGCCCTCCCATCATACTCCTGGGCCAAGGAGAGACGGATCCCACTGGGTTCAGGTGGGAAAGAGGCGCTCAAGAGACCCCGGTTGTGCTGGTGGAGGCGCTGGAAGAACTCCCTCTCTCCCAGCTGTCCATCGTCTGGACAACGCAATCCATGGCAATGCCAAGATGGTGAAGCATAACTGCATGCTCCTGGATGCGCTCTTCCACCTCAATGGCCGGGGTACCCTCTCCTGCTGACTCCATAGTTATGGTCGGAGATTCTGTAATGTGGTGCGTGCTGGTGGCAGGGAAGTCAGGCGCAGGAGAATGAACTTGGAAAAAACGGAGCTGTTTAATAAACATCAAAACCTCCAAAAACCAAAGTATACAAAATAACAAATAGAGGGTGCAAAACCCATCGCACACCAGAATTAACAATAAACACCTACAATAAACACCTACACAACAATCTCCGACAAGGACATGAGGGGAAACAGAGGGTTAAATACACAAGATGTAATTGATGGGATTGGAACCAGGTGTGTAGGAAGACAAGACAAAACAAAAACGAAAAATGTATCAATGATGGCTAGAAGGTCGTGACCTCCACCACCCAACACCGCCTGAACAAACCGATTTCGGTGGAAGTCTTGACACATTTCCTAGCTTTCAAAATTGGAATTCCCCTCCATGACATCCATGTGCTCCACTGCCACTTTTCATATCTATGGAAACCATGTACACAAACTTTTGAAAAAAGTTTATTATCATGTCATTTGCTTGTCATGGTGGTAATGACAAAATACTTAGAGATGACTGGATTTGGGGTTAAAAAAAAGTATCAAATGGTTTATGCACATCTAATATGTATATAGTTTCCATTTATTTGACTCTTTTTTTAAACAGGTGCATTAAATATTTTGTAATTAAGACTCAAGACTTTTGTAAGTGTAATACATTAAAAAAAAGGTCAAAAGTCGCGTGTGAGACAGGACAAAACAGTGCAAAACTGTGACATCCAGACATGAAAGCTTTAAAAAAATATATTTAAAAAAGACATTTTGAAAGCTGAAAATGAGAGTTTAATGTTATTTTAGTAAATAATTAATGGATGTGAAATAAACAAATCTAAATTAACATTTTATCTTAAAAATCGAACCCCGAGACACGTTTTACAAACATACATTGTCGACGTGTGCTTTGTTGTCGGTAGCTAGGTTTCAATCCAATTGGCAACAGGTTTTCATGCGAATATTCAAAAATCCGCATAAAAACAATATGCGCATTTTCCCACCAGAGATGTTTCTATCAAATTTACTTGTTGCAGATAAAAGAATGTGTGCGATGACATAGTGTACATAAAATAGATTTTGTGGTTAAATACCCAATGCACCGAATAAAATATACAAGTTAAATTTGTTTCCATCATATTTTCAACTCTACTGATGGTTTTCCCACCCCAAAAATATTGCTTTATATAGCGAATGTGCACACTCTGGTATTGGCACGTGTGCTCTAGCAAACAGCTCGCAAATACAGTGCGGGCAGGCCAGCCTACATTAGGAGATTATTATAGACAAAAGAGTGAGATAATTTTTATTTGTCAAAGAGCAGCCACCAGAATAAGACCCTCGATATTTATTGGAAAGGAGCATCAAGCGAATCACTTTGCACTTTCACCACCCTCTGAAGCCATCATAGTGCATTTAATCTGTATCCTAATAAACAGCATGCTTTCCCGATGAGTTGTTGTGGGGTGACTGCATAAAATGTCATCGTGTGAACAAATTTACTTCTATATGATGGTTATTATATCAATATTTCTGTGCACGACATTTCTCGCATAATTAATTTTACCTACACAAAAAGATCCCACATTGTCTATCGTATTTTGTTTTGTCGTAATTTGAACAGTTTACCGAAAAATGTTCTGTTTCCATCAGGCCTGTCATGACATGTTTTATCCGACATGTAGGCTACTTCACGCGCATGAAAAGGTTGGAAACCTGGTTAGTATAGCAGAAATATGAGGCAGAGATTTAGGGCGCGTTCGAGCAGATCACTTTTGTCAATTTGCATTATATAAAACATTTCGACTGTAAATTTCTTTTATTGCTCTTTACAAACTTAATCCTGCACCCATCACCTGCATTGTGGGAGGCTCTATTGTCAACCAATCATTTTGAGTGTTTTTGTTTGGCCCAAAGACGTGGCTGAAACAGGAACCAACTTTACCACAAATCATGTCCAGCCTACAGTGAATGAATCAATGTGATTGAGGC
Source organism: Oncorhynchus tshawytscha (assembly GCF_018296145.1). NCBI lineage: Eukaryota > Metazoa > Chordata > Actinopteri > Salmoniformes > Salmonidae > Oncorhynchus > Oncorhynchus tshawytscha. The sequence goes on from NC_056455.1 coordinate 1,206,910, forward strand.
TCTATCTCACTAATTAATTGTATATTGTACACAGATATAATTTCAGTTTGTGAGTAGGTGTTGGAGAAATTATAAATAAAACCTTGGCAACACTGCAGTGGCTGAACTTACTTTTTCAGGGCAGAACCTGATCTGAGCCTTGTTGGTGGAAAACCACATTAGTGTCCCCCTACGTCCCTCTTCGACTTTCGCCGACATTCAGTTGCTTTAGCCTTCCTACTCAAACGCGCCCAAAAACTTGGTTCTCTGTTTGACAGAGTTGTACAGAATCTCGCGAGAGTTGACGTCTGCTAAAAATACTTGAGAGAACAACGATTTTTTTAACCACTGATTCCTACCTCGAATGCATTCAACTGACGGGCATTTCACGAAGGATAAATAACGGTATTTCTATTGAAGGGAATATTGGCATATTATATGAAATTAGACAATTGCGCTCAAGATATGTATTTTATGAAATTTGTTTGCAGCGAAGAAATCTCAGATGGAGAAGAGAAAGGAACACAGGAAATAAGCGGTACAGTGTGCACGCTTGCAATAATATATTTAATGTCCTAATAACGGCGAAATATTCGCAAAACTTTTGAATTTTCCTTCCATTACTCTTTCAAATATATTTTCGCTCCTACACCATAAGCTACCAGGTTGCAATACTGGGCTAATATGGGTGGAACAGCGGGCGTTCATAGCCAGGGCCATGGTCGATATTTATAAGTCAATGGGAAGGCAGTTTGCAAAGGCAACTTTTCACATAACGGAAACGGCTTTGCATAACTCCTACACCAGGACTGCTGCGTACGCGCCGTAAAGATGAGAGGCTTTGCCCTTCTCCCCCAAGAGGACTACGACAATGCTTCCACTGGGCAAGACCAAAACATTGATATTGGACGTTGAAATCCATGCCTGAGTCTCTTCAGACCTATTTTCCTTTGTAGGGCGAGATAAAGGAGACTTTCCTCATTGACTCAATGTAAAGGAGAAGAGAAGAGAGCATCCACGTCTGAGAAATGGATAAACTCACCGTCATATCAGGATGCCTCTTTCTAGCGGCAGATATCTTTGCCATCGCCAGTATTGCTAATCCAGACTGGATCAACACCGGAGATGCAACTGGTAAGTTAGGTGAGGGCATTTAACTTAATTAATATATTTCCACACGTTCTGTCTAGTGTCTCATCTGGCTGTAGGCTGCTACAGCTGGCTGTCACCCTGTGTGGCCCCTAAGGGGCTTTGTTGACAATGATCAATAATGTGCATTATAAACCGGGTGGTTCATCACAGAATGCTGATTGACTGACAGCTGTGGTATATCAGACCGCATACCACGGGTATGACAAAACATTTATTTTTACTGCTCTAATTACATTGGCAACCAGTTTATTATAGCAATAAGGTACCTTGGGGGTTTGTGTTAAATGGCCAATATACCATGGCTAAGGCCTGTATCCAGGCACTCTGCAATGCGTAGCCATAGTATATTGGCCATATACCACACCCCCTCAGGCCTTATTGCTTAATTAACCCCTTTGCCACACTATTCTTCTAGGATTTCAGTTCACGTAACCCAACGTTTTTGAATCATTCTCTTTCCACTCTACTGCATCAGCCACACAACACCACCACCCTCTTCCAAATATAACACTTTGGCATTCTGGTGACCTTTCTCTTGAACTTCAGAATCTTATAATGTGGCATCATCAAAGACCTTCTACATTATCTGTTACACTTTATACAAGCAGTCCTGCCCTCTTTCTCCCCACATCCACCCTCTCCCCACATCTACCCCATCCCTCCAAAATACAGTGAGCTACTTTGGCATTCTCTCTCGTCCTCTCGGGGCTTGGCCTCTTGGGGCTTGTCCTCAAACCACCAATTATCATCCTCCACAGCTGGTGATAATTGAACTGCCCTCTACTGTTTCACCCCAACATCCACTGATACCCCATGTCCCTTCTCGGCATATAAACTACCCTGTACAAGATACTAACTCATCTCCCTGATCCCCATGTCCCCTCAAGGCATATAAGCTACCCTGTACCAGCTACAAACTCACCTCCCTGATACCCCATGTCCCTTCAAGGCATATAAGCTACCCTGTACTAGCTATCAACTCACCTCCTGAGTGGCACAGTGGTCTAAGAGCAGGGTGACTGTTGACAAATAGTGTGTCAGACTCAGTGGTGAAGTGAGGGCCACATATCCGGCTATGCGCTTTGAGGTCTGTTCAGCTTTGCACTCACTCTCTGTATGTTTTATGCATCTGACACAGACAGACTGGGGCATTTGTATTTAATCTACAGTATCCAGCCTGAGGACATGGTCAAATTAAGTGCAACAGTAAAGGCTACGACTAAACGATAGGTCACTTAGAATGAGCTAATGCCTTTTAGATACATCTGTAGCCAGCAGATTGTAGTTCCATGCTGTGGCCTACTGCATAAACAACCGGGATAGGTGACATTTTCCCCTTGTCATTGTGAGGTAGGAGCCAGGATGGAAAAGCAAACTTTTGAGTCCTATGTTTAGATTTTAATGGTCTCATTTGTGATCATTCTTTTCTTTTTTATACAAAGAATGAAAACATAGGAGAGACCAAACCAGACATGACATCCCACTTTCCTCCCACAAGTCCTCCCTAGCCCCTGGCCACCAACATCACAGACTAGCCCCTGGCCACCAACATCACAGACTAACCCCTGGCCACCAACATCACAGACTAACCCCTGGCCACCAACATCACAGACTAACCCCTAGCCACCAACATCACAGACTAACCCCTGGCCACCAACATCACAGACGAACCCCTGGCCACCAACATCACAGACAAACCCCTGGCCACCAACATCACAGACGAACCCCTGGCCACCAATATCACTTAATAAATCTAAGGTGACATGGTTCTAATCATGTTATAACTCTTATTATATGTTCAGCACTTTGAGAATTAATGGGAACCTGAAAATGTACATATTAATGACAATTTATAGCCTCCATTACACTGTTACAGCACAGTCCAGGAGCGTTCAGGTGGAACATACCTCCATTACACTGTTACAGCACAGTCCAGGAGCGTTCAGGTGGAACATACCTCCATTACACTGTTACAGCACAGTCCAGGAGCTAATCAGGTGGAACATACCTCCATTACACTGTTACAGCACAGTCCAGGAGCGTAAGGTGGAACCTAAAATGTACACTATTACAGCACAGTCCAGGAGCGTTTGGAACATAGCCTCCATTACACTGTTACAGCACAGTCCAGGAGCGTTCAGGTGGAACATACCTCCATTACACTGTTACAGCACAGTCCAGGAGCGTTCAGGTGGAACATACCTCCATTACACTGTTACAGCACAGTCCAGGAGCGTTCAGGTGGAACATACCTCCATTACACTGTTACAGCACAGTCCAGGAGCGTTCAGGTGGAACATACCTCCATTACACTGTTACAGCACAGTCCAGGAGCGTTCAGGTGGAACATACCTCCATTACACTGTTACAGCACAGTCCAGGAGCGTTCAGGTGGAACATACCTCCATTACACTGTTACAGCACAGTCCAGGAGCGTTCAGGTGGAACATACCTCCATTACACTGTTACAGCACAGTCCAGGAGCGTTCAGGTGGAACATACCTCCATTACACTGTTACAGCACAGTCCAGGAGCGTTCAGGTGGAACATACCTCCATTACACTGTTACAGCACAGTCCAGGAGCGTTCAGGTGGAACATACCTCCATTACACTGTTACAGCACAGTCCAGGAGCGTTCAGGTGGAACATACCTCCATTACACTGTTACAGCACAGTCCAGGAGCGTTCAGGTGGAACATACCTCCATTACACTGTTACAGCACAGTCCAGGAGCGTTCAGGTGGAACATACCTCCATTACACTGTTACAGCACAGTCCAGGAGCGTTCAGGTGGAACATACCTCCATTACACTGTTACAGCACAGTCCAGGAGCGTTCAGGTGGAACATACCTCCATTACACTGTTACAGCACAGTCCAGGAGCGTTCAGGTGGAACATACCTCCATTACACTGTTACAGCACAGTCCAGGAGCGTTCAGGTGGAACATACCTCCATTACACTGTTACAGCACAGTCCAGGAGCGTTCAGGTGGAACATACCTCCATTACACTGTTACAGCACAGTCCAGGAGCGTTCAGGTGGAACATACCTCCATTACACTGTTACAGCACAGTCCAGGAGCGTTCAGGTGGAACATACCTCCATTACACTGTTACAGCACAGTCCAGGAGCGTTCAGGTGGAACATACCTCCATTACACTGTTACAGCACAGTCCAGGAGCGTTCAGGTAGAAAATATCATACAAAGAAGGAACAGAAACAGGATTGAGGTCCACCCATATTGTGTTTTCAGTCATTACTAGCCAGACTTCCCTTGTGAGACTTCCCCTCATCCCATACAGAGAAGGTATGAAATCAAGCAGGGTTAAAAGCCTTTTGTTCCAGCCTAATAGTAATTACCAGGTGGAGAGAAGCATTGTTTGTAAATGGTAATGTGTGGAGTCTTTCCTGATGAGGTCTGCTGGGAGGGAGAATTCTTTCAGATGAAGCACTCACAGCTTAATTATCAAGGAAATTACCTTGACTGGAAGGCCCTGTTTGTGTATCTGCAGTCCAACATATAGTTTTGTCCAGGTGAAATAGATAAATTCTTAGACCTACACTCTTAGAAAAAAGCTTTCCAAAAATATTATTCGGCCGTCCCGATAGGAGAACCCCTTTTGGTTCCAGGTAGAAACCTTTTGGGTTCTGTGTATAACCCTCTATGTAAAGGGTTCCACATAGAACTCAAAAGGTTTCTACCTGGAACCAAAAATGGGTTCTTCAAACGGTTGTCCTATGGGGACAACTGAAGAACCATTTTAGGTTCTAGAATGGCACCTTTTTTTCCTACACGTGTAGATATTCCTGCAAATGAAGTTAACTTGCAGGTCTAACTTATGCTCTTTCCTATGGTATCAGTATTTTGGCAGCACCAGATGATGCTTATTGCTTACAGATAAACAGATGTTGACAGTGACTCCATCAGATTGGCAGATGTTGTTATAAACACAAATGTCTCTTTCACCACCTGAAGTTTAGCCTGGAAAGGAATCATTATGGTTTATTTGTTTACAGCAAACCTCTCTGTAGTTATCCAGGATGTGAAGCTTTATAAAAGTTTATAGAGGTGTGTGTGTCTTAGACTAGCTAATTTCCTGCTTGTTACGCAGGTATTCTGTAGTCGGAAGCAGCAGGGGACTGACTGGGGCTACATGGGGAAGTGTTTACTAACTACAGACATTGGCCCACAATCTCTCTCTCTCACACACACACACACACACACACACACACACACACACACACACACACACACACACACACACCTCCCTCTGTCTCAACGCCCTGGCTATTAGACAAGCTTGATGTCTGATGTGTTACACACTTAAAACAGCTGCTGAACAGTCCCACGAATTAGAAATGTCCCCCAAGAGTCCCATAGAACAAAAAGTACAATTTACACCAATGAAAAGCTATGGAATGGGTGTGTAAGCTTGCTTAATAAGAGAGGGAGATATTGTGTTATGATAGGATATACTATGTCAATCTTTTAACGTTTTATCAGTATCTTTGATTCTTTGACAGTGGAATATGTGACACTATGCTTCTGAGGCAGGATCTTTTCACTAAGGATATGAAGTGGTTGGGATGTGAAGTCCTGGTAGCTTACGCCTATTTCTGTTGTGCTCTTCACTTAGATAAAATAATGTATAGCGAATGAACAGGATATCCTGTGTAGAAAATGGAGGGGCTCAGAGATCATGGAATCAACATAGTATGCATGCAGTATGTTATACTTCAGTGTGCTCTCTCGCTGCAGACTCATACAACCATTCATAGGTATGCTACCTCATAGTTGACACATCTATCCTACTGTATATCTACAGTGCCTTGCGAAAGTATTCGGCCCCCTTGAACTTTGCGACCTTTTGCCACATTTCAGGCTTCAAACATAAAGATATAAAACTGTATTTTTTTGTGAAGAATCAACACCAAGTGGGACACAATCATGAAGTGGAATGACATTTATTGGATATTTCAAACTTTTTTAACAAATCAAAAACTGAAAAATTGGGCGTGCAAAATTATTCAGCCCCTTTACTTTCAGTGCAACAAACTCTCTCCAGAGGTTCAGTGAGGATCTCTGAATGATCCAATGTTGACCTAAATGACTAATGATGATAAATACAATCCACCTGTGTGTAATCAAGTCTCCGTATAAATGCACCTGCACTGTGATAGTCTCAGAGGTCCGTTAAAAGCGCAGAGAGCATCATGAAGAACAAGGAACACACCAGGCAGGTCCGAGATACTGTTGTGAAGAAGTTTAAAGCCGGATTTGGATGCAAAAAGATTTCCCAAGCTTTAAACATCCCAAGGAGCACTGTGCAAGCGATAATATTGAAAATGAAGGAGTATCAGACCACTGCAAATCTACCAAGACCTGGCCGTCCCTCTAAACTTTCAGCTCATACAAGGAGAAGACTGATCAGAGATGCAGCCAAGAGGCCCACGATCACTCTGGATGAACTGCAGAGATCTACAGCTGAGGTGGGAGACTCTATCCATAGGACAACAATCAGTCGTATATTGCACAAATCTGGCCTTTATGGAAGAGTGGCAAGAAGAAAGCCATTTCTTAAAGATATCCATAAAAAGTGCCGTTTAAAGTTTGCCACAAGCCACCTGGGAGACACACCAAACATGTGGAAGAAGGTGCTCTGGTCAGATGAAACCAAAATTGAACTTTTTGGAAACAATGCAAAACGTTATGTTTGGCGTAAAAGCAACACAGCTCATCACCCTGAACACACCATCCCCACTGTCAAACATGGTGGTGGCAGCATCATGGTTTGGGCCTGCTTTTCTTCAGCAGGGACAGGGAAGATGGTTAAAATTGATGGGAAGATGGATGGAGCCAAATACAGGACCATTCTGGAAGAAAACCTGATGGAGTCTGCAAAAGACCTGAGACTGGGGCGGAGATTTGTCTTCCAACAAGACAATGATCCAAAACATAAAGCAAAATCTACAATGGAATGGTTCAAAAATGAACATATCCAGGTGTTAGAATGGCCAAGTCAAAGTCCAGACCTGAATCCAATCGAGAATCTGTGGAAAGAACTGAAAACTGCTGTTCACAAATGCTCTCCATCCAACCTCACTGAGCTCGAGCTGTTTTGCAAGGAGGAATGGGAAAACATTTCAGTCTCTCGATGTACAAAACTGATAGAGACATACCCCAAGCGACTTACAGCTGTAATCGCAGCAAAAGGTGGCGCTACAAAGTATTAACTTAAGGGGGCTGAATAATTTTGCACGCCCAATTTTTCAGTTTTTGATTTGTTAAAAAAGTTTGAAATATCCAATAAATGTCGTTCCACTTCATGATTGTGTCCCACTTGTTGTTGATTCTTCACAAAAAAATACAGTTTTATATCTTTATGTTTGAAGCCTGAAATGTGGCAAAAGGTCGCAAAGTTCAAGGGGGCCGAATACTTTCGCAAGGCACTGTATCTAAACTGTTGAAGGGGTATAACCTCAAAATAATCAGCTGAAGTAAGTAAACCCTGTTGAAGGGATGTTTTCCACTCAGATCTGTCTGGTACTATAATATGATATGTATCAGAGTTGGTAGCATAACTTTCTACCATTAATTTGTGATTCTGATAATTGGGAAGCAGATTTGATCACTATAATGGATGAGGAAACAGGACACAGCAGTTTGGTTTTGTTATGAGTATCATATTAGGGTGCCATGTCAATAGCCACGACATAACAGCTGTGATCAGCATTAGATCCACATACAGTAGGTCTACATGTGTCTTCAAATCAAAGGAATCCTGAGTGGCGCAGCAGTCTAAGTCAGTGCTAGAGGCGTACCTACAGACCCGGGTCTGATCCCGGGCAACATCACAACCGGCCATGATCGGGGGTTCCATAGGGCAGCGCACAATTGGCCCAGCGTTATCCAGGTTAGGGGAGGGTTTGGCCGGTGTAGGCCGTCATTGTAAATAAGAATTTGTTCTTAGCTGACTTGCCTAGTTAAATAAAGGATAAATAAAGGGGGCTGGTGGCACCTTTGGGGAGGACAGGCTCATAGTAATGGTTGGAACGGAATAAATGGAATGCTATTGAATACCATTAATTTACTCTTTGTGGATGGCTGAGCTCATCTCTTTATGTGGATGGCTGAGCTCATCTCTTTATGTGGATGGCTGAGCTCGCCTCTTTATGTGGATGGCTGAGCTCGCCTCTTTATGTGGATGGCTGAGCTCATCTCTTTATGTGGATGGCTGAGCTCATCTCTTTATGTGGATGGCTGAGCTCATCTCTTTATGTGGATGGCTGAGCTCATCTCTTTATGTGGATGGCTGAGCTCGCCTCTTTATGTGGATGGCTAAGCTCGCCTCTTTATGTGGATGGCTAAGCTTGTCTCTTTATGTGGATGGCTGAGCTCGTCTCTTTATGTGGATCTCTTTATAAAGAGACGAGCTCAGCCATCCACTCAGCCATCCACATACATTTTCACGCTGGGAGAAATTTTACAACAATCAGAACAATTGGGAACTATTTCCCCGTCCTCCCTGAGCTCAGCCATCCACATAAAGAGATGAGCTCAGCCATCCACATAAAGAGATGAGCTCAGCCATCCACATAAAGAGATGAGAAAAAAAGAGAGGCTTGTGCATTTATCGAACTGGGAATATTTTCACGCTAGGAGAAATTTTATAACAATCAGAACGATTGGGAACTATTTCACACTGGGAATATTTTTACATGACCACAGTCAGTGTACTATATGTCCTTCAACTTTTGAGGGAGCAGGGCTCATCATATTGGTCCATACTCCTTCCCCCCTCCCACCTCAGTGATGTATGTTCTTGTCTCAGAACCATAATGGGGTATTTGTAAATCTCCGTCCATCTCTCTTATCCAATAGACTAAATATGGTTGTGTCTTGCCTAGGGTTGGGTGGTATCCAGATGTTCATACTGTTTGTATACCGTACCGGGGTATACGGTATTACCGAATGTGCACACAAGGGCCGCGGACGTACAAAACACTTGAGGCAACAGGGATCTGGATCCGGGAAAGGGTTGAATGTCTTGCTGCAACCAAGAAGCTTAATCTTGACATGTAGCCACTTAGCTAGCAAGTTAGCAAACCAAATTCATAGCTGGATATAATTTATTTGACTGATCTTACATTTCTTATAGTTATACTTAACTTATAGTTATGAGCAGTGTGATAGCACGCAGCCCCTGCAAGTCGGTGGTGCCCCCAACCCTAAAAAATTAAAACAGTATTGAAAATCATAACATATGTGTTTTGAAATACTCAGTACACAGTATATCTCACAAGCCTTGCCCACTGTTCGTCTCTCCTCTCTGTCTCCAGCCTCTGGAAGACACAACGTGCTGGCTCAGGGATAACTCCTCTCCTGAGAGAGAAGGGGAAGAAAGGGGTCGGAGGATTTAATTTCACATTTCTCTCATTCAAATCTATACCGATGAATTGTCCTTTGTAGCTGGATGGACGAGGGGGTTGAGTGTTGCTGAGTTGGCACGTTCTGTGTTGGGTTAGGGAGGGTAGGGTTCATATATGCTCTTATTGTTGTTGGAAGAGTTATGTGTTCAGCAGGCCTAGCTTGCTGACTTAATTGGACCCACCAGGCTTTGGGGCAGGAGAGGAGAGGCTCTTTGACAGTGAGTGACTTTCTGATGAATTCTTATCTTCTCCCTCTCTCCTTTTTCCTCTCTCCTTTATCTCATCTCTCTCTGTGGTTTCAGAGGCTCTGGGTCCCCCCTCTGCTTTTGTTATCCTTCCATCCCTCTCTCTCTCTCCCCCTCTTCCCTCCAGCTCTTCCTCTCTCTGGTGTCAGGGGCTCTGTTCCTGAGCCATCCAAGTCTTACGTCATTGATTGATTCCTCAGGGACCCCTGCCATTGGTCCAGGGCCTAAGAGTCCCACTCTTCAGCCTTGTTACCATACCAACCTTCCTTGAGCTCTACTTTGTGTGGTCACAGGGCACTGGAAGTGGAATCCAGTGTCACCAGGGAGGTCATTAGTCCAGATGTGATGTAATGCCTCATACAGATCTTAGCTTTTCTAATGGTGATACCGTCACAAGTTGAGGGATATTTTAGAACTGATGCAATCTACTGCTCTGGGTTGAGTTTCTTCTAATAAAACAAGGTGTACAGAAAATGAAAAGATTCTGCTGAAAAGTGACACGTTGTTGTGGTGTGTGAGAGCACAGTTGACCTGAACAGCGAGAGTATGCTCTGTGTGATGAAAGATATTCTTCGTCCGTGGGTGTATGTGATCAAGCACTCTGTCTGTAGCAGTGCAGGCTGCTGAGGGGAGGACGGCTCATAATGATGGCAGGAACGGAGCGAAAGGAATGGCATCAAACACATGGAAACCATGTGTTTAATGTATTTGATAATATTCTACCTATTCCACTCCAACCATCCCCAATTAAGGTGCCACCAACCTCCTGTGTTCTGTAGATGCTCTGACAGTGGGACTGCTGCTGTGTGGGATCTAACCCTGACTGATCTATCTCTTCTCTCTCCTTCTCCTGTCTCTCTAGGTTCCCTGACGGTAGGCCTGGTGCGGCAGTGCCAGACCATCCACGGTCGTGAATGGACCTGTATCCCCCCGCGGCTGCCCCCTGAGTGGGTCACCACCCTCTTCTTCATTATCCTGGGCATCATCTCCCTCACGGTGACCTGCGGCCTGTTGGTGGCATCACACTGGCACCGCGAGGCCACCCGTTACGCCCGCTGGATCGCCTTCACTGGGAGTACGTTTCATTTTGACTTATGTAACGGTTATTTAACCAGACAGGTCAATGGGGAAGCAGTTCTCGTTTACAGTGACGGCCTGGCCAAGAGACCAAGACTGCAATACGATTAATACAGAAACATGGCCAACACTGTCACCATTTAAGTCATGAGTGGGGCCAGACAGACTCCTGTTAATCCCCTATTCTGGTTCAAATAGTACAGTAGACTAGGGAATAGGCTGTGATTTGAGGAAAAGCCATTAGTTACAGCTTTGAAGCACCTTGAGATTCTTGTTATGTCACTAATGGATGTTAGCTAATTGATTTGAGTAAGCCGAGATGAATGTCACTTTGGTTTCATTTTAGTAAAAGCTTTTGTGTGGTAACTGTGTGGGCGGCAGGTAGCCTAGCGGTTAAGAGTGTTGGCCAGTAACGGAAACGTCGCTCGTTTCACATCTCCAAGCTGAATAGGTGAAAAATCTGTTGATGTGCCATTGAGCAAGGCACTTAACCCTAATTGCTCCTGTAAGTCACTCTGGATAAGAGCGTCTGCTAAATGGCCTAAATGTTCAAATGGAACTGTGCTGAGTGGCTCCTTGAACACCTAGAGTAAATGGGGTTGCTATGAGCGGAGCTAAAACCAGGAGGAGGGATTTTTAGTGGTCCAAGGGATATGACGGAATAACATTCCTTTGTTATTATTATAATTCCAGAGGTAATTTTATCCTAATTATTATCGGGCTAGAATTACCTATTGAGGTATAATAATAACCAAGTAATGACAATTTAATATGACAATGTAAATAGATTTTTTTTTTCAGCTCTGTCAGGTTTCCACGACGATGAAAACGCAAATATAGAATTTAGCCTGAGATCATGTTGCTGCCTACTCTTTAAATGTTGTAAGAGATATTGCTCCCTAAATATGTTGTACTGTGAATAGTGTTTTTAAGAAGACTGTTTCTAAACTTTGTTTCCTCTCTCCTCCATAGTGATCCTGCTCTGTATGGCAGCTCTTATATTTCCTATAGGATTTTACATCGATGAGGTCGGGGGACAACCTTATAAACTACCCAACAACACAGTGGTGGGGTCCTCATATGTACTCTTTGTCCTATCTATATTTTTCACTATAGTGGGACTACTGTTTGCAGGGAAGGTCTGCTTGCCTGGGTGACATATCGGGCACTTTGGTTTTGTAAACATTCTTGCGCTTAGAGAAATGCCTTTGTAGAAGCATTTGCTAGGCCTGACATTTGAAATTGCCCAGCTGGAAGGGAAGAAGACGAACTGCGAGAGCCACTCTTTCTCTCTGACGTACCTTTGGATGACAGGAATCTACGGCACCTAGCCCTGGGTCAATAGGACAGGTAGTAGGCACTAGTCTGTCTGTGTTCATAGATCTTGGAGGAATGGACACCTATCCAGCCCCCTCACAGATCAGTGAACACAGAAGTGTCCTTCCACAAATAGAGTGCCTTTCTGGGTAGTGTAACTTTATTATTTCACCAAATTTGAACATTCTGTCAAAGAGGACATGTTTAACTTCATAACAAACATGATTTTCCCATCTCCTCCTTTTGATATTTTATTTTTATTTCAGGAATAGTTTAACCATATTAAAATGAGAGTTCAGTTCACGTAACTGTTTGAGAGACAAATGTAAATGAATCACTAATCACATGAGATCAATAATAATTTCCAGAAATGTTGTTGTCAAGGCAACACATTATATTACAATGATGCTGAAAACTTGGAAATTTGACGGTTAAGTCAGTTAAAATCTTCAAGTCGGACAAACATGACGTGGGACTTGCCAAAATTGGCATTTTCAGAGAAAACAACAAATGTATTTTAATGTAAAACACACTATTATTGGATTTTTTAAATGTTTAGTTAGAGTGTAGATTTGTGATCCAATTGTTAAATTGAGTGTTTTATCAAAATGTGCACACAATGTCACCAGGACATAAAAGGCACTTTCTTCATGGATCGACCCAGAAGGGGGAGTGGCTAGAGCCTTAAACTGACATGAATCATCAGGACAGGGAAGACTGTCACCCGTGGCCATGACAACAGGAAGTCAAGTCACTCCGCCCCATAAGAAGCACAGTGGTAGAAAGGCTGAAGCCGGCAATAAGAATGATGAAGCCATCATTTTGTAGATTATGCATATATGGTTGGAAGTTGAGTTAGACCTCAGAGCTATTGTCTTGGGTCCTATGAGTGGAGCTGGCCTCTAGATTCATGATGAAACTATTAAAAGCAGGAAGTCTGTTGGATCACATGATGATGGAAAACAATTAGAACTAATTCAATACAATTGTAAAGTATTTCATGAAAGAGTAAAAGTATTTATTTGTTTTCATGATTGCATTATTTTCCCAAGATGGAGCATTTATAGTAATTTTTTATGGTCAATGCACTGTATCATGGAATTCCTACATGTCTGTTTTCTTTGCTTTTACGTCTGTCAATTTGTTCTCATGACTGGCTGACTTGCTCATGTAGGCTACATAGACAGCATGGCTGTTGTTTGAGGAAGCACTGTGATATACATGAACTACTCTGGAAAACCATCTCATTAAAAGTTACAAAACATGACAAATGATCTAATCAATTACTTTAGACTGGGGAGAACATTCTGTATCATATAAGCAACTACAGAGAACAAAAATCTAAACGCAACATGCAACAATATCATGCAGCGCCACTCATCTCCTTTGCATAGAGTTGATCAGGCTGTTGATTGTGGGCTGTGGAATGTTGTCCCACTCCTCTTCAATGGCTGCATGAAGTTGCTGGATATTGGCAGGAACTGGAACGCGCTGTCGTACATGTTGATCCAGAGCATCCCACACATGCTCAATGGGTGACATGTCTGGTGAGTATGCAGGCCATGGAAGAACTGCAACATTTTCAGCTTCCAGGAATTGTCTACAGATCCTTGCGACATGGAGCTGTGCGTTACCATGCTGTAACATGAGGTAACAAGCAGGGAGCAGATTTTGAACCCTCAACATTCTAGCCCGAAGTTCAGCATGCTATTGACCTTGCCCAAATGTATTAATTGGGGTTGGGGCCGATTGTGACGAAAAACACTTAATCAATTGGAATCTTTAACATGTGGAAAGGGGAAAAAGTACTATTATTAGTTTTTCACAAGCGTAGCAGGATGGGCTATTAGCTGAACAATAGACTATTCAACCTTTACTAAAGAATTGTCTAATAGCCGAGCTAGGTGTAAACCTCCCCAACTTGCAACAAATCATTTGTATCTATCTTTCCACATCTACCTACACACGGTTAATGTTATAAAAAATATATCTATATTTCTATATTGGTCATGGCTCCCGAGTGGCGCAGCGGTCTAAGGCACTGCATCTCGGTGCAAGAGGCTTTACTACAGTCCCTGGTTCGAATTCAGGCTGTATCAGTGCCATATGGCTGTGCACAGTTGGCCCAGCACCATCCGGGTTTGGCCGGGGTAGGCCTTCATTGTAAATAAGAATTTGTTCTTACCTGACTTGCCAAGTCAAATAAAGGTTCAATTTAAAAGACAACTGGCGGCAACCACAGCTAAATAGCCCAGTACTGTACTACCGACCGTCACGTTGTACATCACCGTATTTTCCATTCCATCCTAATGGAAACCCAGAGGGTTTTTCTTGGAATAGAACAAACATAATATTGATCAAATGAATTAAGCAAGTACCAGTCAAATTTTGGACGCACCTACTCATTCCAGGATTTTTCTTTATTTTTACTACTTCTACATTGTAGAATAATAGTGAAGACATCACAACTATGAAATAACACAGGCCTCCCGCGTGCCCTGCATTCTGTAGTACAGACATGGCCTACTCTCCCTTATGTAAGGAATTAGGCACTTTCCCATGTCTACTACAGTATAGATTGTAGCCTGCATCAGTAGCCTAATAAACAAATAAACACATTTCATTAATAAAAAAAAATTTAAAAAATACTCTTTCAAAATGCAGATGTAGATTTAGTTATGGACTCATAACGAATTACTGTGGGAATAAATATCACTGATTTATAGAAATATTGGAACAAAGTTGTCTAATGAGGGCAAACCATTTAGAATCCTCCAATCCTGTAGGCTACCGTCACGTTGTACAGCGTCATATTTTCCATTCCATCCTAATGGAAACTCTGGGGGTTTCGTTTTTTGTTTATCTCTGAATAGAAACACAATAATATTAATCAACTTAATTAAGCCAAATTTCTTAAAATCAATCCCATATACTGTGTTATTACAAAAAAATGTTTTAAATTCTCTGGTAATGCCAATACGAAATACAATCAAATGCTTCTCAAAGATGCCCTCTGGTGGTCAAACTAGCAATTACTTGCAGTAACAGAAAAATGGCTGACAATGAAATTACTTGCCACAGTATGCTGCGGCAGCACGCAAGGTGTGCCGCAGTATGACGCAATTTTTAAAGGAGGAACCACTGTATCTCTGCATTGAAATTGCCATCGCCATTAACCGAAAAGTTGCTCGATCGAATCCCTGAGCTGACCAGGTAAAAATGAGTCGTTCTGCCTCTAAATAAGACAGTTAACCCACTGTTCCTAGGCCGTCATTGTAAATAAGAATTTGTTCTTAACTGAGTTGCCTAGTTAAATAAAGTTTAAATTAAAAAATGCAGTTGTGTTCGTTGTCGGTAGCTTATGCCTGCCCATATCATAACCCCACCGCCACCAAAGGGGACTCTGTTCACAACATTGACATGCCCGGTACAGTTGAAACCGGGATTCATCTGTGATGAGCACACTTCTCCACCGTGCCAGTGGCCATCGAAGGTGGGTGTTTACCCACTTAAGTCAGTTACAACCAATGTTCCATCAAATTCTTTGGGGCACTGAGCACATTTTAGGTCTTCCGAGTGGTAACTTGAACCTTGTGAGAATTTTATGCAACTTCCGGCTGAGGCTGTACTCATACAGATTTAGACAGTAGCCAATAGGCTATTGTGGCTATTTTAGAATAGTGTAGGCCTACCAACAAAACCAATGTAGCAAATCCCATAACATTTTCACATGGAAATAGCTTTTGATTTCTATGCTATAGCCTACAGTAGCCAGGCATACATTACATGACACTTTTAATAAAGTTTTTACATGATGACATTAATGAATGATTTATCTACTGTTACTGTAAATTGCATTGTATTGTGTTGTATGATGCAAGAAACCACTTTACAAAATAAAAGTCATTATTATTACCATATAAAAAAATAGACAATATAGGCTACCCCTCTGCCTATTGGCTTATTTGCACATTCAAGCTTGTCTCAAAATACAACACTGCCACTTTTAATTAAGACATAAGCTTTTTTCCGGACTGTCTTTCGAAAGCCCATTTGAAATGTAGCCTACACTTCTTTGTGCTCTTGTAGGAAGCAGTAACTCTCCATTGCTGACCTATACTTATCTAAAACTGGGCTAATAACTCGCTAACTAGCAAAGAATATCAACAAATGTGCACAGGCTCGGCACTGATCTGAAAGAGGCATTCACTCGCGGGTGATTGAAAGGCAACTAGTAAACTGGGTTGAAAATCGACCAACCTGAGATTTCTCACTTCCTGTTTGGATTTCTTCTCAGGTTTTTGCCTGCCATATGAGTTCTGTTATACTCACAGACATCATTCAAACAGTTTTAGAAACTTCAGAGTGTTTTCTATCCAATACTAATAATAATGTGCAAATGTTAGCAACTGAGACTGAGGAGCAGGCCATTTACTCTGGGCACCTCTGGGCACCTTTCATCCAAGCTACTCAATACTGCCCCTGCAGCCACATTTTCAGTTTATTGATATGCCACACTTGTCAGGTAGATGGAATATCTTTGCAAAGGAGAAATGCACAAATTAGTGCCAACATGTTGTGTTTTATTACAAAGTAAAAAAGTAGGCTATGCTCTGTTGTTTTGGATATTATTTACCAAAAAGGTGGCAAAAAACCCTGGACAACTTCACAGAACAAGCACAATAACATGTTACCATGGATACCAGAAAGAAAATGGATTTGTTGTGTGTTTTTTAAATTTTGGTACCACACAGCATGTTGAGCAGCCCCCCACACACACACACACACACACACACACACACACACACACACACACACACACACACACACACACACACACACACACACACACACACACACACACACACACACACACACACACACACACACACACACACACACACACACACACACACACCAACCACTGCGATTGCCAGTCCTGTGGAATAACCACTGCTAATGTCAGTCCTGTGGAACAACCACTGCTATTGCCAGTCCTGTGGAACAACCACTGCTATTGTCAGTCCTGTGGAACAACCACTGCTATTGTCAGCCCTGTGGAACAACCACTGCTATTGTCAGTCCTGTGGAACAACCACTGCTATTGTCAGCCCTGTGGAACAACCACTGCTATTGTCAGCCCTGTGGAACAACCACTGCTATTGCCAGTCCTGTGGAACAACCACTGCTATTGTCAGTCCTGTGGAACAACCACTGCTATTGTCATCCCTGTGGATGACTTAAAGCTTATGTATGTAGGCTGCTGTGTCCTTGCCCAAGTTTCCATCTGATTGCTGTTTGTCAGCTATGCATCTTTTTAAAAGCAAGTTTATTTCAGATTCCGCGGAGACCACATTCATGGTAAATGTGGCATGTCTGCTCAATGAGAAATTTCCTTTTAAATGTCATGTGTGCTATAACGCAGATATATACTACCTTTCAAAAGTTTGAGGTCACTTAGAAATGTCCTTGTTTTCCATGAAAACATACATGAAATTAGTTGCAAAATGAATAGGAAATATGTTCAAGATGTTGACAAGGTTATAAATAATGATTTTGAATTGAAATAATAATTGTGTCCTTTGCCTTCGTCAAAGAATTCTCAATTTGCAGCAATTACAGCCTTGCAGACCTTTGGCATTCTAGTTGTCAATTTGTTGAGATAATCTGAAGAGATATCACCCCATGCTTCCCGAAGCACCTCCCACAAGTTGGATTGGCTTGATGGGCACTTCTTACTTACCATACGGTCAAGCTGCTCCCACAACAGCTCAATAGGGTTGAGATCCGGTGACTGTGCTGGCCACTCATTATAGAGAGAATACCAGCTGACTGCTTCTTCCTAAATAGTTATTGCATAGTTTGGAGCTGTGCTTTGGGTCATTGTCCTGTTGTAGGAGGAAATTGGCTCCAATTAAGTGCAGTCCACAGGGTATGGCATGGCGTTGCAAAATGGAGTGATAGCCTTCCTTCTTCAATATCCCTTTTACCCTGTGCAAATCTCCCACTTTACCACCACCAAAGCACCCCCAGACCATCAGATTTCCTCCACCATGCTTGACAGATGGTGTCAAGCACTCCTCCAGCGTAATGTCATTTTTTCTGCGTCTCACGAATGTTCTTCTTTGTGATCCAAACACCTCAAACTTAGATTTGTCTGTCCATAACACTTTTTTCCAATCTTCCTCTGTCCAGTGTCTGTGTTCTTTTGCCCATCTTAATCTTTTATTTTTATTGGCCAGTCTGGGATATGGCTTTTTCTTTGCAACTCTGCCTAGAAGGCCAACATCCCGGAGTCGCTTCTTTACTGTTGATGTTGAGACTGGTGTTTTGTGGGTACTATTTAATGAAGCTGCCAGTTGAGGACTTGTGAGGCGTCTGTTTCTCAAACTATACACTCTAATGTACTTGTCCTCTTGCTCAATTGTGCACCGGGGCCTCTCACTCCTCTTTCTATTCTGTTTAGACAGTTTGCGCTGTTCTGTGAAGGGAGTAATACACAGCGTTGTACGAGATCTTCAGTTTCGTGGCAAATACAAACAGTGTAAATTTTATGAAAAAAAATAGGTAGTAGGTAAACAATTAAATAAATAATTAACGTGGAAATGTGGACAACAAGAATAGACTGATACGTTTCAGAAGAAAGTTATCGAACCCACAAATGCTGATGCTCCAGATACTCAACTACTCAAAAGGCCAGTATTATTGCTTCTTTAATTAGCACAACAGTTTTCATCTGTGCTAACATAATTGCAAAATAGTTTTCTAATGATCAATTAGCCTTTTAAAATGATAAATCTGGATGAGCTAACACAACATGCCATTGGAACACAGGAGTGATGGTTGCTGATAATGGGCCTATGCAGATATTCCATAAAAAAATGTGCCATTTCCAGCTACAATAGTCATTTAAAACATTAACGATGTCTACACTGTATTTCTGATCAATTTGATGTTATTTTACTGGACAATTGTTTTTCCTTTTCTTTCAAAAACAAGGACATATCTAAGTGACCTCAAACGTTTGAACGGTAGTGTACTGCTGATTGGATTGAATCCAGGCCCTTGTCTTTTTATTTTCTCTTATGCGGGTGGATGTTGTGGTTTCCACAGTAATAACTGACCGTGACAAAGTAACATAAAGGGTCTTTAGTTCTTGCCTCTTCAATCATCAGGTGAACACTAACGTCCACTGACATGTCCACTTCATTGCTCTCAGCTACTTTCAATGTGCAGATCAGTGCAGATGAAGGACAGGGAGCCTCTTCAGTCTATTGAGATGCACCTTCAGTCTGCTCTAGGCATTTCTACTATGGCTTTTGCTTTGAGGACATCTATTCGTATAGCCCTTCACTTGCCAATGTTCGAAAAATGCAACCCCGTGACAGCTAACAGCCATTCAGACTGATGTGGTTGAGGCCAGTAATTATGGTGTTTCATTTCTCATCCTACATTATAGGACCACAATAAGCAATTTCATATTTGAGAGCCTTTGCCAATTGAAATGTAGTAACTTATCAGACCACAAGATGGCATTAAATGACAGCTGTTTTACCCACAGACTATAAACCACATACTGCATTTAGGATGAATAAATATGTAATAAAGAACTTTATTTCTCCAGAGGGAAATTCATTTGTGGTGCCAGAGACGAGCACAAAAAAATAATTTGAAAATTGAAGGTACAGTCCTTGTGACACTTCTGTAGGGCCTGGCTCTTGGGTTAGGACAGAGGGCATGCCGTGGCCCGGTGAGCCGCTCTGGAGGGCGGGGTGGGCAGCCAGCAGCAGGCCAGTGAGGACCTCCAGGCAGAAGGACAGCCAGGCCCAGGGACCAGCTCGAATGAGGTGCTGACCACCTGGGCCAGACGCTCAGCCCCCACCAGACTCTCGGTCTCTGCCAGTGCCTGCTCGGAGTTGCTGATGTATAGGCTGACACCGGAGAGGGTCAGGACACCTGAGGAAACACACACACCATAAATAAACACACACCAGCTGGGAGTAATTGATGTAGCTGGGGCTCACTTTGAAGCGTGTCAGCAACACCAGCTGGGAGTAGTTGATGCTCACTTTGAAGCTTTTCAGCAACACCAGCTGGGAGTAAGTTGACTGAGAACACATTCTCATTTACAGTAACAACCTGGGGAATAGTTACAGGGGAGAGAAGATGAATGAGCCAATTGTAAACTGGGGATGATTAGGTGGCCATGATGGTATGAAGGCCAGATTGGGAATTTAGCCAGGACACCAGGGTTAACACCCCTACTGTTACAATAAGTTCCATGGAATCTTTAGTAACCACGGAGTCATTTAACCCGTTGAACATCCCAGCCGAAAGACAGCGCCCTACACAGGGTAATGTCCCCAATCACTACCCTGGGGAATTGGGATATTTGTTTTTAGACCAGAGGAAAGGGTGCCTCCTACTGGCCCTCCAACACCACTTCCAGCAGCATCTGGCCTCCCATCCAGGGACTGACCAGGACCAACCCTGCTTTGCTTCAGAAGCAAGCCAGCAGTGGGATGCAAGGTGGTATGCTGCTGACAACATGTCAGCAAGCTCTTTGTTAAGTGTTGCAGTGATTTCACTTGCTGTAGTAACATGTGTATAGTGTTGAGTCATTACTTAACTTCTCTAGGGTAGAGGGCAGCATTCGGAATTTTGGATGAAAAGCGTGCCCAAATTAAACTGCCTGCTACTCGGGCCCAGAAGATATGATATGCATATAATTGCTAGATTTGGATAGAAAACACTCTAAAGTTTTCAAGACTGTTAAAATAGTGTCTGTGAGTATAACATAATCCATTCCGGAAGCAGGATTTTTTTTGGTTTTTGTAGTTTTCTATTCAATGCCATTACAGTATCCATTGACTTAGGAATCAAATTGCAGTGACTATGCCTTCCACTAGATGTCAACAGTCTTTAGAAATTGTTTCAGGCTTGTATTCTGAAAAAGGACAGTCTGAATGAGTGGACCCTGCCGTGTCACAGAGCTTCTTCATGCGCGCGACCGAGAGAGTGCCTTTCTTGTTTACCTTTTATATTGATGACGTTATTGTCCGGTTGAAATATTATCGATTATTTAGGCTAAAAACAACCTGAGGATTGAATATAAACATTGTTTACGTGAACTTTACGGATACAATTTAGATTTTTTTGTCTGCCTGTTGTAACTGCGTTTGAGCCTGTGGATTACTGAAGAAAACGCGCAAACAAAACAGAGGTTTTTGGATATAAAGAGAGACTTTATCGAACAAAAGGAACATTTATTGAGTAAATGAATGTCTTCTGAGTGCAACCATATGAAGATTATCAAAGGTAGGAGATTCATTTTCATCTCTATTTCTGACTTGTGCAACTCTTGTACTTGGCTGGTTACTGTTTGTAACTGTTTGTAATGTCTGCTGGGCGATGTTCTCAAATAATCTTAAAGTATGCTTTCGCCGTAAAGCATTTTAAAAATCTGACACCGTGGTTGGATTCACAAGAAGTTCATATTTAAACCTATGTCAAATGCTTGTATGTTTTCTGAAGTTTTATAATGAGTATTTCTGTATTTGAATTTGGCGCTCTGCAATCTCACTGGATGTTGGCCATGTGGGACGCTAGCGTCCCACATACCCTACCTAGTGAGGTTAAAGCCAGAGGCATGTCATTAGTAAAGATTGAAAAAAGTAAGGGGCCTAGACAGCTGCCCTGTGGAATTCCTGATTCTACCCTCTGTGTTCTGTTAGACAGGTAACTCTTTATCCATAATATAGCAGGGGGGTGTAAAGCCATAACACATTTTTTTCCATCAGCAGACTATGATCGATATTGTCAAAAGCAGCACTGAAGTCTAACAAAACAGCTCCCACAATCTTTTTATCATACATTTCTCTAAGCCAATCATCAGTCATTTGTGTAAGTGAAGTGCTTGTTGATAGTCCTTCCCTATAAGCCTACTGAAAGTCTGTTAGGATTTTATCTGGTCAAACACCATTTTTTCCCAAAGGTTTACTAAGGGTTGGTAACAGACTGATGTGTCTGATATTTGAGCCATTAAGGGGGCTTTAATATTCTTGGGTATCAGCATTACTTTTTTCCCCCTCCAGGCCTGAGGGCACACACACACGTTCTATTAGGCTTAGATTGAAGACATGGCAAATAGGAGTGGCAATATTGTCCACTATTATCTTCAGTAATTTTCCATCCAAGTTGTCAGACCCCGGTGGCCTGTCATTGTTGATAGACAACAATACTTTTTTCACCTCTTCCACAATGCTTGTCATTCATAATTCGATCAGTTATACTTAGATGTGTAGTGTCAGCATTTGTTGCTGGCATGTCATGCCTATGTTTGCTAATCTTGCCAATGAAAACATAATTCAAGTAATTATCAATATCAGTGGGTTTTGTGATGAATGAGCTATTTATTCAATGAATGATGGAGCTGAGTTTGTCTTTTTACCATTTTACATTTAAAGCTTTTTACTATTGGTATTTTGGTATTTGTATTTTATTAGGATCCCCATTAGCTGTTGCAAAAGCAGCAGCTACTCTTCCTGGGGTCCACACAAAACATGAAACATAATACAGAATGACATAATACAGAATGACATAATACAGAACATCATTAGACAAGAACAGCTCAAAGACAAAACTACATAAAAAAATGCAAAGGCACACGTAGCCTACATATCAATGTATACACACAAACTATCTAGGTCAAATAGGGGAGAGGCGTTGTGCCTCGAGTTGTTGCTTTATCTGTTTTTTGAAACCAGGTTTGCTGTTTATTTTAGCAATATGAGATGGAAAGAAGTTCCATGCAATTATAGCTCTATATAATACTGTGCGTTTTCATGAATGTGTTCTGGATTTGGGGACTGACACCCCTGGTGTCATGTCTGCTGGGATTGGTGTGTGAATTGACAATGCAAACAATTTGGGATTAACAACACATTAATGTTTCTTATTAAAAGAAGAAGTTATGCAGTCAGACTCTCCTCAACTCTTAGCCTAGAGAGACTGGCATGCATAGTATTTATATCAGCCCTCTGATTACTATCATTCTTTATGTCAATTATCTTTGTTTCATAGTATAGTTTCTTATTTTAATTCTTATGATTTCTCAATTTGCAATACATTTGCCAATCGGTTGTGAGGCCAGACTTATTTGCCATTCCATTTTTCTCATCCCTCTCAACCATAACATTTTACAATTCCTCATCAATCCATGGGAATTTAACAGTTTTTACAGTCATTGCATTAATGGGTGCATGCTTAAGAGTAACTGGAATAAGCAATTTCATAAATGTGTCAAGTGCAGCATCTGGCTGCTCCTCATTACACACCACAGACCAACAAATATTTAAATCAACAACACAGGAATCACCACAACACCTCTTGTATGACCTCCTATAAATCAAATCAAATCAAATCAAATTTTATTTGTCACATACACATGGTTAGCAGATGTTAATGCGAGTGTAGCGAAATGCTTGTGCTTCTAGTTCCGACAATGCAGTAATAAAAAGCAAGTAGTCTAACTAACAATTTTAAAAAAAACTACTGTCTTATACACAGTGTAAGGGGATAAAGAATATGTACATAAGGATATATGAATGAGTGATGGTACAGAGCAGCATAGGCAAGATACAGTAGATGATATCGAGTACAGTATATACATATGAGATAAGTATGTAAACCAAGTGGCATAGTTAAAGTGGCTAGTGATACATGTATTACATAAGGATGCAGTCGATGATATAGAGTACAGTATCAACGTATGCATATGAGATGAACAATGTAGGGTAAGTAACATTATATAAGGTAGCATTGTTTAAAGTGGCTAGTGATATATTTACATCATTTCCCATCAATTCCCATGATTAAAGTGGCTGGAGTAGAGTCAGTGTCATTGACAGTGTGTTGGCAGTAGCCACTCAATGTTAGTGGTGGCTGTTTAACAGTCTGATGGCCTTGAGATAGAAGCTGTTTTTCAGTCTCTCGGTCCCAGCTTTGATGCACCTGTACTGACCTCGCCTTCTGGATGACAGCGGGGTGAACAGGCAGTGGCTCGGGTGGTTGATGTCCTTGATGATCTTTATGGCCTTCCTGTAGCATCGGGTGGTGTAGGTGTCCTGGAGGGCAGGTAGTTTGCCCCGGTGATGCGTTGTGCAGACCTCACTACCCTCTGGAGAGCCTTACGGTTGAGGGCGGTGCAGTTGCCATACCAGGCGGTGATACAGCCCGCCAGGATGCTCTCGATCTGTGCATCTGTAGAAGTTTGTGCTGTCTGTGTGAGTGCTTTTTGTCTGTGACAAACTTAAAACTTGCTACCCTCTCCACTACTGTTCCATCGATGTGGATAGGGGGTGTTCCGATGGCCATTTCTTCAGCTCCTGAGGTTGAAGAGGCGCTGCAAATTGGAGTGGGTCAAGGGTGTCAGGTAGGGTGGAGGTGATATGGTCCTTGACTAGTCTCTCAAAGCACTTCATGATGACGGATGTGAGTGCTACGGGCGGTAGTCGTTTAGCTCAGTTACCTTAGCTTTCTTGGGAACAGGAACAATGGTGGCCCTCTTGAAGCATGTGGGAACAGCAGACTGGTATAGGGATTGATTGAATATGTCCGTAAACACACCGGCCAGCTGGTCTGCGCATGCTCTGAGGGCGCGGCTGGGGATGCCGTCTGGGCCTGCAGCCTTGCGAGGGTTAACACGTTTAAATGTCTTACTCACTTCGGCTGCAGTGAAGGAGAGACCGCATGTTTCCGTTGCAGGCCGTGTCAGTGGCACTGTATTGTCCTCAAAGCGGGCAAAAAAGTTATTTAGTCTGCCTGGGAGCAAGACATCCTGGTCCGTGACTGGGCTGGGTTTCTTCCTGTAGTCCGTGATTGACTGTAGACCCTGCCACATACCTCTTGTGTCTGAGCCGTTGAATTGAGATTCTACTTTGTCTCTGTACTGGCGCTTAGCTTGTTTGATAGCCTTGCGGAGGGAATAGCTGCACTGTTTGTATTCAGTCATGTTACCAGACACCTTGCCCTGATTAAAAGCAGTGGTTCGTGCCTTCAGTTTCACACGAATGCTGCCATCAATCCATGGTTTCTGGTTAGGGAATGTTTTAATCGTTGCTATGGGAACGACATCTTCAACGCACGTTCTAATGAACTCGCACACCGTATCAGCGTATTCGTCAATGTTGTTGTCTGACGCAATACGAAACATCTCCCAGTCCACGTGATGGAAGCAGTCTTGGAGTGTGGAGTCAGCTTGGTCGGACCAGCGTTGGACAGACCTCAGCGTGGGAGCTTCTTGTTTTAGTTTCTGTCTGTAGGCAGGGATCAACAAAATGGAGTCGTGGTCAGCTTTTCCGAAAGGGGGCGGGGCAGGGCCTTATATGCGTCGCGGAAGTTAGAGTAACAATGATCCAGGGTCTTTCCACCCCTGGTTGCGCAATCGATATGCTGATAAAATTTAGGGAGTCTTGTTTTCAGATTAGCCTTGTTAAAATCCCCAGCTACAATGAATGCAGCCTCCGGATAAATCGTTTCTAGTTTGCAGAGAGTTAGATAAAGTTCGTTCAGAGCCATCGATGTGTCTGCTTGGGGGGGGTCTTCTATATACGGCTGTGATTATAATCGAAGAGAATTCTCTTGGTAGATAATGCGGTCTACATTTGATTGTGAGGAATTCTAAATCAGGTGAACAGAAGGATTTGAGTTCCTGTATGTTTCTTTCATCACACCATGTCACGTTAGTCATAAGGCATACGCCCAGGATCCGCCCGTCTTCTTACCAGAAAGATGTTTGTTTCTGTCGGCGCGATGCGCGGAGAAACCCGCTGGCTGCACCGCTTCGGATTGCGTCTCTCCAGTTAGCCATGTTTCCGTGAAGCAGAGAACTTTTCTTGAGTTACAGTCTCTGATGTCCCTCTGGAATGCTACCCTTGCTCGGATTTCATCAACCTTGTTGTCAAGAGACTGGACATTGGCAAGAAGAATGCTAGGGAGTGGTGCACGATGTGCCCGTCTCCGGAGTCTGACCAGAAGACCGCCATTTCGTTTCCCTCTTTTTCTGAGTCGTTTTTTTTTTTCAGGCTGGTAAATAGGTCGCTGCATGTGATCCACTCGGTTACACTGGTTGTAAGGCAGAACACAGGATCCGCATCGCACCAAACATATTCTTGGTCGTACTGATGGTGAGTTGACGCTGATCTTATATTCAGTAGTTCTTCTCGGCTGTATGTAAAGAAACCTAAGATGACCTGGGGTACTAGTGTAAGAAATAACACGTAAAAAAACAAAAAACTGCATAGTTTCCTAGGAACGCGAAGCGAGGCGGCCATCTCTGTCGGCGCCGGAATATACACTATATTAGACCCAGACTTTAGAACTTTTCTTGAGTGGGCAGCTTGATGATAGCCAGTCAATATTGAAATCACCCACAAAATATACCTCTGTTGATATCACATACATTATCAAGCATTTCACACGTTATCCAGATACTGACCGTTAGTACTTGGTGGTCTATAGCAGCTTCCCACCAGAATGGGCTTTAGGTGAGGCAGATGAACCTGTAGCCATATTACTTCAACAGTATTTAAAGAGATCCTCTCTAGAGATCCTCTCTAATCTGTACAGGAATGTGGTCTTGAATATAAACAGCAACACCTCCACCATTGCCATTTCTGTATTTTCTGTAGATGTTACAATCAGTACAGGAGCATCATAGCAAAAACTGAGACTGGCCAATATCTTCTACCCACAGACCATCAGGCTGGTAAATAGCCACCACTAGTCAGCTATGCGCTCCTCCCTCCCCCCACTTCTCCCCTATGGACATTCCCCCCCCTCAACGGTCACACCCTCAACGGTCACTATCTTACCTGCTTCTCCCCCTATGGACATTCCCCCCACCCCTCAACGGTCTATCTTACCTGCTTCTCCCCCTATGGACATTCCCCCCACCCTCAACGGTCAAACCTTACCTGCTTCTCCCCCTATGGACATTCCCCCAACACCTCAACGGTCACTATCTTACCTGCTTCTCCCCCCCTATGGACATTCCCCCCACACCCTCAACGGTCACTACCTTACCTGCTTCTCCCCCATTCCCCCATGGACATTCCCCCCCCCTATGGACATTCCCCCCACCATCAACGGTCACTATCTCACCTGCTTCTCCCCCTATGGACATTCCCCCCCCGCACCCTCAACGGTCACTATCTTACCTGCTTCTCCCCCTATGGACATTCCCCCCGCATGGACATTCCCCCCCCCTATGGACATTCCCCCGCACCATCAACGGTCACTATCTCACCTGCTTCTCCCCCTATGGACATTCCCCCGCACCCTCAACGGTCACTATCTCACCTGCTTCTCCCCCTATGGACATTCCCCCTTCTCCCCCTACATTCCCCCCGCACCATCAACGGTCAAACCTTACCTGCTTCTCCCCCTATGGACATTCCCCCGCACCCTCAACGGTCACTATCTTACCTGCTTCTCCCCTATGGACATTCCCCCACACCCTCAACGGTCAAACCTTACCTGCTTCTCCCCCTATGGACATTCCTCCCCCCTACACCCTCAACGGTCACTATCTTACCTGCTTCTCCCCCTATGGACATTCCCCCGCACCATCAACGGTCACTATCTCACCCTTTCTCCCCTATGGACATTCCCCCATTCCCCCCACCCTCAACGGTCAATTTCTTACCTGCTTCTCCCCCTATGGACATTCCCCCGCACCATCAACGGTCACTATCTCACCTGCTTCTCCCCCTATGGACATTCCCCCCACACCCTCAACGGTCAATTTCTTACCTGCTTCTCCCCCCCTATGGACATTCCCCCCCCCCTATGGACACACCATCAACGGTCACTATCTCACCTGCTTCTCCCCCTATGGACATTCCCCCCCACACCCTCAACGGTCACTATCTTACCTGCTTCTCCCCCTATGGACATTCCCCCCATTCCCCCGCACCCTCAACCCTACACTGCCTCAACGGTCCTCAACGGTCACTATCTTACCTGCTTCTCCCCCTATGGACATTCCCCCACACCATCAACGGTCACTATCTCACCTGCTTCTCCCCCTATGGACATTCCCCCCACACCCTCAACGGTCACTATCTTACCTGCTTCTCCCCCCCCATGGACATTCCCCCCCCCTATGGACATTCCCCACCCTCAACGGTCACTATCTCACCTGCTTCTCCCCCTATGGACATTCCCCCCGCACCCTCAACGGTCACTACCTTACCTGCTTCTCCCCCTATGGACATTCCCCCGCACCCTCAACGGTCACTATCTTACCTGCTTCTCCCCTATGGACATTCCCCCCTGCACCCTCAACGGTCACTATCTTACCTGCTTCTCCCCCCCCTATGGACATTCCCCCGCACCCTCAACGGTCACTACCTTACCTGCTTCTCCCCCCCGCACCATGGACATTCCCCCACACCCTCAACGGTCACTATCTTACCTGCTTCTCCCCTTCTCCCCTATGGACATTCCCCCTGCACCCTCAAAAGTCACTACCTTACCTGCTTCTCCCCCTATGGACATTCCCCCCGCACCCTCAACGGTCACTATCTTACCTGCTTCTCCCCCTATGGACATTCCCCCCGCACCATCAACGGTCACTACCTTACCTGCTGCTCCCCTATGGACATTCCCCCGCACCCTCAACGGTCACTATCTTACCTGCTTCTCCCCCTATGGACATTCCCCCCCGCACCCTCAACGGTCACTATCTTACCTATGGACATTCCCCCCGCACCCTCAACGGTCACTATCTTACCTGCTTCTCCCCCTATGGACATTCCCCCCTGCTTCACCTCAACGGTCACTACCTTACCTGCTTCTCCCCCTATGGACATTCCCCCACCATCAACGCACCATCAACGGTCACTACCTTACCTGCTTCTCCCCCTATGGACATTCCCCCCCGCACACCCTCAACGGTCACTACCTTACCTGCTTCTCCCCCTATGGACATTCCCCCCCACCTCAACGGTCACTATCTTACCTGCTTCTCCCCCTATGGACATTCCCCCCGCACCCTCAACGGTCACTATCTTACCTGCTTCTCCCCCTATGGACATTCCCCCCCTATGGACATTCCCCCGCACCCCCAACGGTCACTGTCTTACCTGCTTCTCCCCCTATGGACATTCCCCCGCCCATCACCATCAACGGTCACTGTCTCACCTGCTTCTCCCCCTATGGACATTCCCCCCCGCACCATCAACGGTCACTACCTTACCTGCTGCTCCCCCTATGGACATTCCCCCGCACCATCAACAGTCAAACCTTACCTGCTGCTCCCCAACTGTCACTATGGACATTCCCCCGCACCATCAACAGTCAAACCTTACCTGCTGCTCCCCCTATGGACATTCCCCCCCGCACCATCAACGGTCAAACCTTACCTGCTCCTCCCCTATGGATATTCTCTCTCTTGCTGCCCTCCGTAACAGACCTTTACTCTGCCCCCCACTCCAACAACATTCATCACTGTTGCAGTTCTTAATATGTATATTACTTTATTAAGATTTTGTTTTATTGGACTTGGTCCCCACACCCCCCTCAATGGTCTTGCTGCTCCCCCTATGGTCATTACCCCACTCCCTCAATCAATCAATACAATTTATATATAGAGCCCTTTTACAACAGCAGTTGTCACAAAGTGCTTATACAGAAACTGAGCCTAAAACCCCAAACAGCAAGCAATGCAGATGTAGAGGCATAGTGGATAGGAACAACTCCCTGGAAAGGTAGGAACCTAGGAAGAAACCTGGAGAGGAACCAGGCTCTAAGGGGTGGCCAGTCCTCTTCTGGCTATGTCAGGTGAAGATTATAAGAGTACACAGATCTTAAGGCCAGATTGTTCTTCAGGATATCCATAGAAGACCAGCAGGGTCAACTAATAATCACAGTGGTTGTAGAGTCAAATCAAATCTATTTATTTATATAGCCTTTTGTACATCAGCTGATATCTCAAAGTGCTGTACAGAAACACAGCCTAAAACCCCAAACAGCAAGCAATGCAGGTGTTGAAGCACGTTGGCTAGGAAAAACTCCCTAGAAAGGCCAAAAACCTAGAGAGGAACCAGGCCTCTTCTGGCTGTGCCGGGTGGTGATTATAACAGAACACGGCCAAGATGTTCAAATGTTCATAAATGACAAGCATGGTCAAATAATAGGTCTGGGACAGGTAGCACATCCGGTGAACAGGTCAGGATTCGCAGAACAGTTGAAACTGGAGCAGCAGCACGGCCAGGTGGACTGGGGACAACAAGGAGTCATCATGCCAGGTAGTCCTGAGGCATGGTCCTACGGTAGAGGGCGATTTTGATTTGAGATCAGCACCTCGGGAGTTAATGTCAGTTGGCTTTTCATAGCTGAGCATTCAGAGGTCGAGACAGCATGCGTGGGGGAGGATCCAGTGAACAGGTCAAGATTCCACGGCCGCAGGCAGAACAGCAGAAACTGGGTCAGCAGCACGACCAGGTGGACTAGGGACCGCGAGGGGTCATCAGGCCAGGTATTCCTGAGGCATGGTCAACAGTCTTTACTCTGCCTACACCCCAAAGGACAGTACTTTATTAATTACTGCTACAGTGATGTGTATAGTGCCATAGTTTCTATAGTTTTGTTTATTATTTCACTAGTCCTGCATGTTGGAGCTCGAAGCCTAAGGTTTCACTGTACCCTGCAATCACAACTGCAACCCTGTACATATGACTATTAAACACTGAATCTGACACACACTAACAGTAAGGCATTGCTAATATACCAAATGTGCACACAAGGAGTTGGAGAGGGAGATGAAACATTCTGGTTCACATAAGCACAAAGTATGTACACGCTCTTATGCCGTACACCTGGCTTGGAGAGCACTTTACAGGATCCCCTCAATGAAGGAAAAAGATGCCACAGCCACTTAGACAGCATCTTACACATAAAAGATTAGGCTCAAAAAACACAGCCAGGGAAAGAGGAGCCTTTTGATGTTGCATTGTGTTTAATTTTTAATGGACTCTAGGCAGACTAGACATGAATACAACAGCAAAACTATAAAACCCACATATCAGAATGAGAGAATGGGAGAAACAAGACGTAGACTGACGCAGGCACCATCAGATGACATCAAAGTTTAAGAGCTCTCAGAGTCCCATTATGTTACCATGGACAAACTGGTCTTTGGTTCCGGCTGAGAGGCCTAGGCAAAGTCAATAAACTAGAACATTTTTGTATCCGGCTCCCTGCACCAAGCAGCCCAAATCACCACATATTGCTGGCAGGGGGGCTAGGTGGGGGTTGTTTTTCTTTATCCCTATATCACCCAAGGGTGTCATGAGCAGAGAGACAGGAGGAATGGAAGGGGTGTGTGTGTGTAATTACACAGATGGTTTATTCACACAGGACTGAAATATTAAAGTGATCAGAATTACTACGCAAGAGGAGAAATACCCAGACAGCACCACAGGGAATACAATCAACTGCTTATCAGCCTGTCCAATGATTGGTGGAGATGATTTTGTGCTGAGATGTTAAAGACAACGATGTTCGTTAGCAGAAATGAACAGGACATTCAAATAAACAAGTACTGGATATTCACTGTTGACAATGAAACCAAATGACAGAGACTCATCTCATAGGAGTTCTTGATTACTGATGAAGTGGTCGCTCAGGCGTTTATACCTGCCGAAGCATCACCCAGGTGGGTACTACACTTTTAGTGGAGAATGTTCTAGTCTACCTAGCTGTGCACTTCAGAGACAGCCTGACGAAGAGCTCCGGGCAGGCCTGTCTGACTGATACTTCTCCCTACCTGGCTGGACCATCAACACCACCTCCACTCAAGCTCCTCCTGTCCTGAACTACATCATCATCTAGCTGTGGAAGTCCATCTCATCAAATGCCAACTCCCTGAATTTATTTTTGTTTGTTTTTTAAAGCGATTGAGATTCTGTAGCGGAATTTAAAATAAACCTATTATTACCAGACTGCTGTTAAAGTACTTTGGCTCAGTCTGGCCCTGAGCCCCTCTCGGAGCCCCTCTCTGACTCTTCCTGAGGGGATTGAAAAGACCTTTGTGTCATGTGGCACTCGCCCTCTTAGCCCTAATTTGATGTGATTTATTTATTTAACCAGGCAAGTCAGTTAATAACAAACTCTTATATACAATGACAGCCTACCAAAAGGCAGAAGGCTGTGTGGACTGAGATTGGGATTAAAAATGTAAAATAAATATAGGACAAAACACACATCACAACAAGAGAGACAACACAAAGAGAGACCTAAGACAACAACATAGCAAGGCAGCAACACATGACAACACAACATGGTAGCAACACAAAACATGGTACAAACATTATTGGGCACAGACAACAGCACAAAGGACAAGAAGGTAGAGACAACAATACATCACACAAAGCAGCCACAACTGTCAGTAAGAGTATCCATGATTGAGTCTTTGAATGAAGAGATTGAGATAAAACTGTCCAGTTTGAGTGTTTGCTGCAGCTCGTTCCAGTCGCTAGCTGCTGCAGTGAACTGAAAAGAGGAGCGACCCAGGGATGTGTGTGCTTTTGGGACTTAAGCTCTAAGCTCACACTAAGGGTTGTGTTTATTTCAGTTTTTTATTAAGCCCAAGGAATGTGTTAAATTGAGCATTTGGCAGATGATACAACACCCTCACACATACACAAAGATACAAGTTTTCCAGTAAATTGAAATTTACAAGAAAACATGCTTGATTGAGGAATTGAAGATCAAATCAAAGATGAGAATGACAGGGAGAAGACAGAAGAGCGATATAAAGAGAGCAAGAAGACAGAAGAGCGATATAAAGAGAGAAGACAAAGAGCGATATAAAGAGAGAAGACAAAGAGCGATATAGAGAAGACAGAAGAGCGATATGAAGCGAGAGAGAGAGAAGACAGAAGAGCGATATGAAGCGAGCGAGAGAGAAGACAGAAAAGCGATATGAAGCGAGCGAGAGAAGACAGAAAAGCGATATAAAGCAAGAGAGAGAAGACAGAAAAGCGACAAAGCGAGAGAGAGAAGAGAGAAAAGCGATATGAAGCAGGCGAGAGAAGACAGATGAGCGAAATGAAGCGAGCGAGAGAGAAAACAGAAAAGCGATATGAACGGGCGAGAGAAGACAGATGAGCGAAATGAAGCGAGCGAGAGAGAAGACAGAAAAGCGATATAAAGCGAGAGAGAAGACAGAAGAGCGATATGAAGGGAGCGAGAGAGAAGACAGAAGAGCGATATGAAGCGAGCGAGAGAGAAGACAGAAGAGTGATATAAAGCATGCGAGAGAAGACAGAAAAGCGATATAAAGCGAGAGAGAGAAGACAGAAAAGTGATAAAGCGAGAGAGAGAGAAGAGAAATATGAAGCGAGCGAGAGAGAAGACAGAAGAGCGATATGAAGCGAGCGAGAGAGAAGACAGAAGAGTGATATAAAGCATGCGAGAGAGAAGACAGAAAAGCGATATAAAGCGGGCGAGAGAAGACAGATGAGCGAAATGAAGCGAGCGAGAGAGAAAACAGAAAAGCGATATAAAGCGAGCGAGAGAGAAGACAGAAGAGTGATATAAAGCATGCGAGAGAAGACAGAAAATAGATATAAAGTTAGAGAGAGAAGAGAGAAAAGCGATATGAAGCGAGCGAGAGAGAAGACAGAAAAGCGATATAAAGCGGGTGAGAGAAGACAGAAGAGCGATATGAAGCGAGCGAGAAGACAGAAAATAGATATAAAGTTAGAGAGAGAAGAGAGAAAAGCGATATGAAGCGAGCGAGAGAGAAGACAGAAAAGCGATATAAAGCGTGTGAGAGAAGACAGAAGAGCGATATGAAGCGAGCGAGAAGACAGAAAAGCGATGTAAAGCGAGAGAAGACAGAAGAGCGATATGAAGCGAGCGAGAGAGAAGACAGAAGAGTGATATAAAGCATGCGAGAGAGAAGACAGAAGAGTGATATAAAGCATGCGAGAGAGAAGACAGAAGAGTGATATAAAGCGAGCGAGAGAAGACAGAAAAGCAATATGAAGCGAGCGAGAGAAGACAGAAAAGCAATATGAAGCGAGCGAGAGAGAAGACAGAAAAGCGATATAAAGCGAGAGAGAGAAGACAGAAAAGCGATATAAAGCGAGAGAGAAGACAGAAAAGCGATATAAAGCGAGCGAGAGAGAAGACAGAAGAGTGATATAAAGCATGCGAGAGAAGACAGAAAAGCGATATAAAGCGAGAGAGAGAAGACAGAAAAGCGATATAAAGAAGACAGAAAAGTGATATAAAGCGAGAGAGAGAAGACAGAAAAGTGATATAAAGCGAGAGAGAGAAGAGAAATATGAAGCGAGCGAGAGAGAAGACAGAAAAGCGATATAAAGCGGGTGAGAAGACAGAAAAGCGATATAAAGCGAGAGAGAGAAGACAGAAAAGTGATATAAAGCGAGAGAGAGAAGACAGAAAAGTGATATAAAGCGAGAGAGAGAAGACAGAAAAGTGATATAAAGCGAGAGAGAGAAGAGAAATATGAAGCGAGCGAGAGAGAAGACAGAAAAGCGATATAAAGCGGGTGAGAAGACAGAAGAGCGATATGAAGCGAGCGAGAAGACAGAAAAGCGATGTAAAGCGAGAGAAGACAGAAGAGCGATATGAAGCGAGCGAGAGAGAAGACAGAAAAGCGATATAAAGCGGGCGAGAGAAGACAGAAGAGCGATATGAAGCGAGCAGGAGAGAAGACAAAAGCGATATGAAGCGGGCGAGAGAAGACAGATGAGCGAAATGAAGCGAGCGAGAGAGAAAACAGAAAAGCGATATAAAGCGAGAGAGAGAAGACAGAAGAGCGATATGAAGCGAGCGAGAGAGAAGACAGAAGAGCGATATGAAGCGAGCGA
The DNA here is from genome assembly GCF_018296145.1 of Oncorhynchus tshawytscha. NCBI lineage: Eukaryota > Metazoa > Chordata > Actinopteri > Salmoniformes > Salmonidae > Oncorhynchus > Oncorhynchus tshawytscha. The sequence goes on from NC_056455.1 coordinate 1,242,020, forward strand.
GAGAGAAGACAGAAGAGTGATATAAAGCATGCGAGAGAAGACAGAAAAGCGATATGAAGCGAGCGAGAGAGAAGACAGAAAAGCGATATAAAGCGAGAGAGAGAAGACAGAAAAGCGATATAAAGCGGGCGAGAGAAGACAGAAGAGCGATATGAAGCGAGCGAGAAGACAGAAAAGCGATGTAAAGCGAGAGAAGACAGAAGAGCGATATGAAGCGAGAGAGAAGACAGAAAAGCGATGTACAGTGAGCGAGAGAGAAGACAGAAGAGTGATATAAAGCATGCGAGAGAAGACAGAAAAGCGATATGAAGCGAGCGAGAGAGAAGACAGAAAAGCGATATAAAGAAGACAGAAAAGTGATATAAAGCGAGAGAGAGAAGACAGAAAAGTGATATAAAGCGGGTGAGAAGACAGAAGAGCGATATGAAGCGAGCGAGAAGACAGAAAAGCGATGTAAAGCGAGAGAAGACAGAAGAGCGATATGAAGCGAGCGAGAGAGAAGACAGAAAAGCGATATAAAGCGGGCGAGAGAAGACAGAAGAGCGATATGAAGCGAGCAGGAGAGAAGACAGAAAAGCGATATAAAGCGGGTGAGAAGACAGAAGAGCGATATGAAGCGAGCGAGAAGACAGAAAAGCGATGTAAAGCGAGAGAAGACAGAAGAGCGATATGAAGCGAGCGAGAGAGAAGACAGAAAAGCGATATAAAGCGGGCGAGAGAAGACAGAAGAGCGATATGAAGCGAGCGAGAGAGAAGACAGAAGAGCGATATGAAGCGAGCGAGAGAGAAGACAGAAGAGTGATATAAAGCATGCGAGAGAAGACAGAAAAGCGATATGAAGCGAGCGAGAGAGAAGACAGAAAAGCGATATAAAGCGAGAGAGAGAAGACAGAAAAGCGATATAAAGCGAGAGAGAGAAGACAGAAAAGCGATATAAAGTGGGTGAGAGGAGACAGAAGAGCGATATGAAGCGAGCGAGAAGACAGAAAAGCGATGTAAAGCGAGAGAAGACAGAAGAGTGATATAAAGCATGCGAGAGAGAAGACAGAAAAGAGATATAAAGCAAGAGAGAGAAGACAGAAGAGCGATATGAAGCGAGCGAGAGAGAAGACAGAAGAGTGATATAAAGCATGCGAGAGAGAAGACAGAAAAGATATAAAGCGGGCGAGAGAAGACAGAAGAGCGATATGAAGCGAGCGAGAAGACAGAAAAGCGATGTAAAGCGAGAGAAGACAGAAGAGCGATATAAAGCATGCGAGAGAGAAGACAGAAGAGTGATATAAAGCGAGCGAGAGAAGACAGAAAAGCAATATGAAGCGAGCGAGAGAAGACAGAAAAGCAATATGAAGCGAGCGAGAGAGAAGACAGAAAAGCGATATAAAGCGAGAGAGAGAAGACAGAAAAGCGATATAAAGCGAGCGAGAGAGAAGACAGAAGAGCGATATAAAGTGGGTGAGAGAAGACAGAAAAGCGATATAAAGCGGGTGAGAAGACAGAAAAGCGATGTACAGAAGACAGAAGAGTGATATAAAGCATGCGAGAGAAGACAGAAAAGCGATATGAAGCGAGCGAGAGAGAAGACAGAAAAGCGATATAAAGAAGACAGAAAAGTGATATAAAGCGAGAGAGAGAAGACAGAAAAGTGATATAAAGCGAGAGAGAGAAGACAGAAAAGCGATGTAAAGCGAGCGAGAGAGAAGACAGAAGAGCGATATAAAGCGGGTGAGAGAAGACAGAAGAGCGATATGAAGCGAGCGAGAAGACAAAAAAGCGATGTAAAGCGAGAGAAGACAGAAGAGCGATATGAAGCGAGCGAGAGAGAAGACAGAAGAGTGATATAAAGCATGCGAGAGAGAAGACAGAAAAGCGATATAAAGCGGGCGAGAGAAGACAGAAGAGCGATATGAAGCGAGCGAGAAGACAGAAAAGCGATGTAAAGCGAGAGAAGACAGAAGAGCGATATGAAGCGAGCGAGAGAGAAGACAGAAAAGCGATATAAAGCGAGAGAGAGAAGACAGGAGCGATATGAAGCGAGCGAAAGAGAAGACAGAAGAGCGATATAAAGCATGCAAGAGAGAAGACAGAAAAGCTTTACAAAACGTGTGAGAAGACAGAAGAGCGAAATGAAGCGAGAGAAGGATGAGAGAAGGCACCACACAATAGTGTAACATGGAGAGTGACCACAGCTGAGAAAGAAAGACACACGGCACAAAGACAAACCAAATTCACAGAGGTAGAAAGTCTAATCAAATTCCAGCCTTGATCCCATTTCCCACTTTGCCATGTGCTGTTGATTAGGGCTAAAGGCATGAATATTCTGTTAACTCTGTACTCTTGCATCACAAGGCTTTCTTTATCAGGGTTATTCCAGGCCTGACTGGGAGGGTCACAGGGCGAGAAGGGCAGCAGTAGGGAGGGACACGTCATAGAGTTAGAATTAGTAGAATCTAGAATGTCCGGTACACTAATTCTAAGGCGACGCACATTGGTCAGGAGCTGAGCATTAGACGGGCTGTAGCCGCTGCATTGGTCACTCTTAATTGGATAAAAACAGTACACAACACTCTACCTCAAATCACTATTATTTTAAAGATAAGGAATCCTTGTAATACAGTCCATCAACAATGAATAGGACATTTTCCAGAGTGATGTCCAATTAATTTATGTTCAACTCAGGTTGTATTTACACAGGCAGCTCAATCTGATCTTTTGCCCGATGACTGGTCAAAGATCAGATCTGATTGGCCAAAAGATCAGATCTGGTTGGTCAAAAAACAATTAGTGGTAAAAGTGAAGGTCTTTACAACTCCAGCTCCCAGTACCTCTCCATAAAGATAATAAACAATGTACTGTGTCATCATCCATCTATCTCCATACCCTCATCTCTCTCTCCACACACTCATCTCTCCATTTCTCTCTCTATATACCCTCACCTCTCCATCTCTTTCTCCATACCCTCACCACCTCTCTCTCTCTCTCTCTCCATACCCTCATCTCTCTCCATATCCTCCTCTCCATCTCTCTCTCCATATCCTCATTTCTCCATCAATCTCTCCATACCTTCATCTCTCCATTTCTCTCTCTTCATACCCTCCTCTCTATCTCAATACCCTCATCTCTCCATTTCTCTCTCTTCATACCCTCCTCTCTATCTCAATACCCTCATCTCTCCATACCCTCATCTCTATCTCAATACCCTCACTCCCTATTACCCTCATCTCTACATCCATCTGTCTCTCTCCATACCCTCACCTCTCCATCTCTCTCTCTCCAAACTCTCATCACTCCATTTCTCACTCCCTCCATACCCTGATCTCTCTCTTAATCCACTCATCTCTACATATCTCTCGCCATCCCCTCAACTCTCCATGTTTTGGGACACTGTAAAGTCCATGGAGAATAAGAACACCTCCTCCCAGCTGCTCACTGCACTGAGGCTAGGAAACACTGTCACCACCGATAAATAAATTCACGATAATCAAGAATTTCATTAAGCATTTCTCTACGGCTGGACAATGCTTTCCATCTCGCTACCCCAACAGCTCTGCACACCCGCAGCAACTCGCCCAAGCCCTCCGGCCCCACACTTCTCCTTCACCCAAGTCGAGACAGCTGATGTTCTGAAAGAGTTGCAAAATCTGGACCCCTACAAATCAGCTGGGCTAGACAATCTGGACCCTATCTTTCTAAAATTATTTGCCGCCATTGTTGCAACCCCTATTACAAGTCTGTTCAACTTCTCTTTCGTATCATCTGAGATTCCTAAAGATTGGAAAGTCGCCGCGGTCATCACCCTCTTCAAAGGGGGAGACACTCTAGACCCAAACTGTTACAGACCTATATCCATCCTGCCCTGCCTTTCTAAAGGTTTTCAAACGCCAAGTTAACAAACAGATCACCGACCATTTCGAATCGCACCGTACCTTCTCCGCTATGCAATCCGGTTTCCGAGCTGGTCACGGGTGCACCTTAGCCACATTAAAAGGTCCTAAACGATATCATAACCGCCATCGATAAAAGACAGTACTGTGCAACCGTCTTCATCGACCTGGCCAAGGCTTTCCACTCGGTCAATCAACGCATTCTTATTGGTAGACTCAACAGCCTTGGTTTCTCTAATGACTGCCTTGCCTGGTTCACCAACTACTTCTCAGATAGAGTTCAGTGGGGGGCTATTGTCCGGAACTCTGGCAGTCTCTATGGTGGTGCCACAGGGTTCAATTCTCGGGCCGACTCTTTTCTCTGTATATATCAATGTCGCTCTTGCTGCTGGTGATTCTCTGATCCACCTCTACGCAGACGACACCATTCTGTATACTTCTGGCCCTTCTTTGGACACTGTGTTAACAAACCTCCAAACAAGCTTCAATGCCATACAACACTCCTTCTGTGGCCTCCAACTTCTCTTAAATTCTAGTAAAACTAAAGGCATGTTCTTCAACCGATCCCTGCCCGCACCGCCTGCCATCACTACTCTGGACGGTTCTGACTTAGAATATGTGGACTATAAATACCTAGGTGTCTGGCAAGACAATAAACTCTCCTTCCCGACGCATCTCCAATCCAAAATTAAATCTAGAATTGGCTTCCTATTTCGCAACAAAGCCTCCTTCACTCATGCTGCCAAACATACCCTCGTAAAACTGACTATCCTACCGATCCTTGACTTTGGCGATGTCATTTACAAAATAGCCTCCAACACTCTCCTCAGCAACTTGGATGCAGTCTATCACAGTGTTCGTATAATTAAATTATTCCAATGTTTTCATTAATTGAATTCACTTAGTCTATTTTATGAGAATTTGTAAGATTGTTATTTGCATAAAATAGACAGAGACCAGTCTTATCAAAAATAGATAATAGTATTTATTCTCGGAGGTCACTGCCATGTAACCATGAACAACAGTTTATATACAAAATATGACGTCACAGGTTATAAAATATTCTTTCTCCCAACAGTTCAAAAGTTCATTCGAGATAACTTCAGAAGGTTTTTCATCCATCACCCTTCAGCAGACAGTTCCAGCTAATGGAAAACCTAAGAAAACACTCAATGTCTTATCTAAACATTCCAGTGCTAAGTTGAGTCGGTTCAACCATAGGTTAATTACCCTTTCTGCTTACTTAAAAAAAAACACTTCCAATCTTCTCCAACCTGGCTGGAATGGTATTTATTTAATTACCCCGTTTCAGGCTCCACAATCCCTCACTTATGAATTCATATTGTTAATCAGATATAATAAAACAGAGTATAAATTTACTTAGTTACAGTTCTATTTGAAATGGGGATATTGTTTAGTCATTTATTCATAGAATTCCTAACACACAGTGCCATCCATTTTGTCACCAAAGCCCCATATACCTCACACCACTGCAACCTGTATGCTCTCGTTGACTGGTCCTCGCTGCATATTCGTCGAAATATTCATCTAAAACTCTGCCTTATCTCAGCTCACCATAGCAACACCCAACCGTAGCACGCACTCCAGCAGGAATATTTCACTGGTCAGTCCCAAAGCCAATACCTCCTTTGGCCGCCTTTCCTTCCAGTTCTTTGCTGCCAATGACTGGAATGAATTACAAAAATCACTAAAGTTGGAGACTTATCTCTCTCTCACTAACTTTAAGCATCAGCTGTCAGAGCAGCTTACTGATCGCTGCAGCTGTACACAGCCCATCTGTAAATAGCCCATCCAACCAACTATCTCATCCCCATATTTATGTTTGTTTTTCTGCACACCAGCATTTTTTTTCTCTGCACACCACTTTTGCACACCAGTATTTCTACTTGCACTTCCTCATCTGCACATCTATCACTCCAGTGTTAATTGCTAAACTGTAATTACTTCGCCACTATGGCCTATTTATTGCCTTACCTCATTTGCACACACTGTACACTGATTTTATATTGTGTTATTGACTGTACATGTGTTTATCCCATGTGTAGCTCTGTTGTTGTTGTTTATGTCTCACTGTCACACTTGGCCAGGTTGCAGTTGTAAATGAGAACTTGTCCTCAACTGGCACACCTGGTTAAATAAAGGTGAAATAAATTAAAATCGCATCTCTCCAACTCTGTCTATATACCCTCATCTCTCAATTCTCTCTCTCTTGCTGCCTCTCTCACCAGGGTTACTGAAGTTGGCCTACAAGGGGAGACTGGAGTTGGGCTATTGGAGGAAGTGGGGGACAGGAGTTGGGCTGTTGGGGGTACTGGAGTTGGGCTATTGGGGTACTGGAGGAGTTGGGCTACCGCAGGTACTGGAGTTGGGCTACTGGAGTGGGGCTACCAGGGGTACTGGAGTGGGGCTACCGGGGGTAGTGAGGGACTGGAGTGGGGTACTGGAGGGGGCTACCAGGGGGTAGTGAGGGACTGGAGTGGGGTACTGGAGGGGGCTACCGGGGTAGTGGGGGACTGGAGTGGGGTATTGGAGGGGGCTACTGGGGGTAGTGAGGGACTGGAGGGGGCTACTGGGGGTAGTGGGGGACTGGAGTTGGGCTGTTGGGAGTAGTGGAGGACTGGAGTTGGTTAACGCTGCTTTAAAAGGCTATATGGATGGTAGTATGCTGCATAGGAGTGAATTTTGGACTTGGGCCTGTAGGTGTTAGGTAGCCTTCCCCTTATCCCATATCTACTTGTGTGCCATAATGTCAACTTCTTGTCATGCCAAACATGACAATGAGTAACAAGGAGTTGGCATGGCAGAACTAAGACTTGGTGTTTGGGCCCTAAGACCGAGAGATAATGATGATGATGATGGAGGCCACACTTACTGCAGAAGAAGAGATAGGAGACGGTGCTAGTGAGGAGGGCGGGGCCCCAGGGCAGGGAACTGATCAAGCCACAGATTCCTCCAAACAGTAGAAGGACCAGGCTAAGAGGGAGCAAGACCACACCCACACTGTGCATGTCTGGTGAAACAGACACACAACATTCCAACTATAGGAGCATACTTGACACACAGATAGAGGTTTCATCAATAACATAATCTATTCAAAATGTCCCAAAATAACATTAGCTGTTAGTGTTTTATTTTACAATGGTTAAGGTGATAATGGACAGGTAAACTCACTCAACATGCGCATCGCAGGTTCAGAGAAGCTGGAGGAGTTAAATTTGAAACACCTTTTGACCTGGAAAGATGGATAATTCATTATTCCGTTTTCATTGTGACCATAAAACTGTCTTGCTGCAGGAAAGATGTCGGATAACAAATAGGCCTAGCCTACCTTATACTATAAAGTCATCCATCTAAGCAAGGCATTGGTTTCAAATGACAAAATACACACGCATCGGTATACACATACCTTCGTAAATTAACCATAGTCTGGAATTGGAATCCAAAACCTCTGTATTGGTCTGGTTGGTTCTGTTCACTTTAATAATGTACCAGTAGTCGCTCCCAATCGCTGTCGCCTGGAACACAAAACTGAGCATACCGAAGATGCCCGCAGTGATCACCAGAGAACAGCTTCATCTCGCCTGATAGATGTAAGGTATTTGCTCCGAGATAAAAACACGTACGCCGCTATTCAACTCTCCACGGATATAGGGACAGGTAACGCCCTATTTCTACACTATTTATGTTGTTGACTAGAGGGGTGAATGCCAGTAAAAGGCTAAAGTAATTCAGATTATAGTGAAGTTAGTAGTAAAATATCACAACTAATCAAAATCTCCGCTGGGAATCTTTATTCCCATTTCTCCAGGAAGACACTCTTTCACGGTGTATCTTGTTCACCGCTCAAGAGCTTTAACAACGTTACGAGGATGAGGCGTGAAGCAGAATTGACCACTACCGTTGAGGAATAACATTTCCAAGCAGCGGCAGAGTACATAGCAGGTGGGTGCTCTTATTTTATGGGTTCCAGGCGCACAAGTGTCTCTCCCTTTTGTGGGATTCTGTGATTTACATTATAGCCATTACCATATATATGATTAAATATTATCTGATGTTGGTTGTGTGAGGTATCTGCATTTGTGCACTGGAGCATAATTATGAGATTAAACAACTGCTTGCTACTTGCCTGTTTGTGTGTGTGACAAGAACTGAGTAACATGGTGTGACCTGCATGTTGCAAAACTGTAGATAACAACCCAGCAGGTGCTTTGTCCTTGTGTTTGTATGTAAAAATATTGAGCACATGGTGTGACTTGCTGTATCTTACAAAGTTGTGATAGGGAGGGGTGGTCATCACGAGATTTAACTGAGATGGAAAAATACTGAACACAATAGCAGGAACTGAGCAACTGTTATAACTAGGCTGCGATACCAGAACAGTAAGAATCTATACATCGACAGAGGGAGGACTCCAAGAAGCGCCAAGAGGCAGGGACCCGCCTGAGCACCCTCAATAGGCCGAGCAAGTTTAAACCACACCCAGCCTCTACTGTGATAGGCCAACAGACGGGTTGGAACTATGTCCATCACAGTATAAGAACAGTTTACATACATCCTGTCAGTTCTCTGTTCTGCCCTGCGTGGTATTACAGTGAGCCCGTATATACGAAAGTTGCATTTGCCATTTATTACTTAGCTAATAAAAACATAGTATACAATCAGTGACTCATTGTTATATTTATCCTGATACCAGATTCAAATTTACGCAAGTAACACTTTACACATGGCCATTATGGACAACTGGTGTCAAACAAATATTACAGCGACCTGCGATGTGTAGGGTGTTTGCCTTTCATGCCAGCAACCCGGGCTAGCTTCCCTACCCCACCATTCACTATAATATGCTAGCAGGTTTACCAGTAGATTCTCACATACCCAGTTTATATGTTCAATCAAATTAACACAATACATGACAAATAGATCACAAGAGTCAAATTGTGAAATAAAATATTTATTGGTAAAAACACCTAGCTAATGCAGACAGACAGAATATGTACATTAGGCTACTGCACTAGCAGTGATTACTCCAGAGCAGAACATTTATAAAGTACTCAAACAGGTCCCTCCACATCACTCTTCATCCATGGCAGTCTTGATGATCTCACCTCTTCTGCTTTTTGCCGCCTCCTCAAACTTAGTGATGGCCTCATTGCAATACTTTTTCTGTGATAAGAAAATAGAAGCCATTTCAATCTGGTATATTCATAATTTTCCACACACACATATCTTAGAGATACAGTATGCCTAGATTTTCCACTTAGAGGCCTGTATTTATAGGACACATTTGATCACCTGATGGATTGTCAGCACTAGTAGAGACCTGGGATGGAATGTTTGATCTGCAGCAAAACCAGGCTTAATGTACTCCTATTAGTTTTAATACATAACACTGCATCAAAAGGTTGGTCGGTCCTCATTAAAGTCCTGGAGATCACTTCATTACTCCCTTTTGTTTACAAAGCTCTATTATACAAGCTTCTGACTTACCAAACTTTGTTGTTAAAGTATAAAAAAGTGATACCAAACCCGTTCACAGGTTTGGTTAACTCTTGAAATTCCTCAGGTCTCCACCAAACTAGGTAAATACACTTAGTTTAATGCTCCACCTTTTTGGAATCAATTACAAAATTCACTACAGTTTAAAACCAAGGTGAGAAATGAGTTCACAGGTGTGCAATTGTTTTGATTGACTTTAATGATGTCTGATGTTCTAATGTAATGCATTTCTTATTGTATCTTGTAGTTCTTTTATTTTAGGTCCTCTGGGCACCATTAAAAAGGAAACCCTGGTCTCAATTGGGATCCCCCGATTAAATAAAATTGTATAAAATATGTAATTGTTGATATTCTTGTTCTACCCATATACAGTAAATCACACAATAGGAGGAGCACTAAACCTACTTAGTTATCAATATTGGCAATAGGTATAATTTGTTACGGGGATTTCCAAAGACCTAGCTCAACATAGAATGTGGAATGTCAACTTACAATGTGGAATTTCTGCTTCTCTTTCTGGAGTTTGAGGAACTCTTCCACAGTCAGATCATTCACACTCTTCTTCAGGGAGATGAAGTTGCAGCTGGGTGAATGAGACTTATGCTCCTTCCTGAAACAAGAGTCATGCCATGATGAGGAGAAAACACTAGCAAGGGATCAATAGAAACAACAAAATTGTATCCTATTTCTAGTGTAGCAATTGAGGAGGAAAAGCCAGATCTGAGCTTGAACTAGCCTCGGCTCCCAGTCTTCACTCACTGGGCAGAGGCTAGACATTCACTACCCATAGCCTGATTCATTATCTGGTGAAAGCTAGGCGGTAGTGTGTCCAGATTTCTAGCACCTGAAACATGCAAAGATGTAAATACATGCATGCATCAGGTGATTTTGTCTAAAATAAAGAAACTACTAGACAACCAGTAGAGTTCAAATTTGATTTTTAATCAACATTGTCTCGCAGAGGTCCTAAAAAAGGACCCTTTTCAAATTATTGTATTGCTATATCTCAGATGGTATGTTAGTGTTACCGAGTGATCACCGGCTGATGAATCAGGCTTTAACAAGCAACCTTGTAGTTACACACAGACCTCTTCAGAGTATGTAGCTAGCTATCCCAAGAATGTATGCTTAATGAGCATAGTCTGGCCTGCCATTACCCTTTAAGGTCGGGGTTTAAGGACCTTGTGTTATTTTCAGAGGTAAACTGGCTCTGGCAGACATTTTTAGCAGTTCATGTGCAATGAGTTGAATTTATTTAACATGGATGCTTATTATGGTAACAAAAATAATGCAGTGTTTAATGACAACTGTTTAAGAACCGGTATTGCTGAAAGACCAATAAACTAAACTGCAATACGGTTCTAGAAACATACAACCCTTCACATTCATATGAAAATAATTTAAAAAGTAAAATATACACTTTCTGTTTTAACTGTCCTTATCACAGTTGTAGCCATAGATAATGATAGAGGCTTCTAGTGACCAAAAGGTCGTTTTAACATGGGCAGCGTCATTGGGGTCTTGCACCATTTTAATGTAGTCCTTCGGTTCCACACAAGTGTTCGGTGCACGCTAGATGGCTAATTAGTAAAGGCGGTCACCTCTTTCTTCCGCCTGGGGTCTGAAAGCGCTGCGATGGACATATGGCCCTGTGGAAACGCTAACTCTAAAAGTTGCATAGTAATTTAAAAGTTTATTTTCTGAAAATAACCTCTCACTGATATGAACGATAACTACGTTCCTTATGTTTTTTTCAGACCGAAAAGTAGCGTCTATGCATGTTGTAGTAACTAGCTTAAACACTTACCATCCGAGCCTACTAAATAGCAATAAAATACACAATTAACCAATATAGGCTTCTTTAGCCATGATCATTGTCTTACAACTCACTCTGGGTCATCATCTGGCTCCCAGCCCTCCAATTCTTTGAGACAGAAGAAGCACTTGGCTATGTCCGGGCTGTTCTCTGTTGGTGTGTGGATGAATCCAGCTTTGGCCATCTGGAATGCACAGCAACAAACTAACTTAATCGTGGTAACGTTTTCGCTAGTAGATTAGACCAGAGTGAAACAATTGCATACGCATAATTTAGTGTAACCTAACTGGGAAAAGTGAATCACCAAATAATGGACAACTTTGTGTAGTTAGCTAGCTACTACGTGCATTTCTGAAAGTCATGGCCGAGCTAGCAAACGTTAGCCAGTTTGTTTCGTTAACTAACTTACGTTCTCTGGAGTGCACGCGCAGCCCTCTTCGAACGGCCACCCCACGTAGGTATTCAATCTGGTTTCATAAAAGTACATTTTCGTATGGTCTTCACTAAAGGGATCCATAACGCGTTCAACTAATAGTTTAAAATAGCTAGCAAAAAACTCACAATAGCAGCAAACGAAAATGTTTTTGAAATTTCGGCGGACGTTTGCCTGCGATGTTTTGATTGGTGGGTGGCTAGTAGCGTCATGACATTATACGTCGGTCTTGGTGTTTGGGTAATGTAGTCTTGGACGCTGATTCGTCAGAAACAACGTTAGCCTTTTTTGCATCCGTCAACAACTGGCTGATGCATTTCAAGCAAGCTACAGCGCCTAAACTACCTTCAGATAGTTATTATGGGCATAACTTTGTAGCAAATAAATTACTTGAAAGCGTCGTACTGTTTACCGATTATTCCTTGGTTCTGGCCAGTTATTATTACAGCTAACAGCGATGTGCTGTTGAGACTTTGGCTGAGTTCGATGTCTTTCGACGGATACAGCTGCTAAAGTGATCTGGGCTGCAGCAGATGTGTTGATTTGTACTGGGCGCGACGAGCTGTATGTCTTCAACACACAAGAACTGAAACTGACGGTAGGCTGAATCTCAAACATTACACTTCGCCCACTTCAATTTACTAAAGGTGATTCAACGACAAGGAACTGATTATTAATGAACGCTGTTTACACACGGGTGAATAGCAGGTGAACTGATTATGATAAACACAGATGAATAGGTAATACAATTAACGGATTATTTATTAACACTGACACGAGTAGCAGCAGGTAAACATGACAAGGAACTGAGTATTGATGAACACTGAGGTGAACAACAGGTGAACTGAGCATTGATGAACACTGAGGTGAACAGCAGGTGAACTGAGTATTGATGAACACTGAGGTGAACAGCAGGTGAATGGAGTATTGATGAACACAGGTGAACTGAGCATTGATGAACACTGAGGTGAACTGAGCATTGATGAACACTGAGGTGAACAGCAGGTGAACTGAGTATGAATGAAAACTGAAGTTGTAGTAAGGGTTTGAACCTGGCTGTCAGCTGTATGTGATATTCTTAATGGACAAGAAACACTCCTCTTTGGTTGGTTCTTGTCTGTGTTATTCTATGCTGTCCTTCAGTTCCTTAGTCCAGTGGATCATTTGGTGCGGAGTGAGGACAAGCAGTGTGTCTGTGCTGTCTGTGAGAGTGATGGGGTGTACTGTGTCGATCTACCAACTCTGCACCCCAGGTATGAACCTCTTCATTTTAACTACTCAGACTGACCATGCAAAAATGAAATGTATATTTGATAAACCTCTCCCCCTTGTTATCTCTCCTTAGGTCTCCCACTCCCCCAGCTGACCAGTCCCCTGGCCCTGCTCTATTCAAAATGTTGTCTAATTCGCTGGCAGCCAGAGACAAGGGTGTGTGTTCTCTGATTGAGGTGGAGGGTTTGTCTCCCTGCGAGATGCAGGCTGGGGGTTCACTTTCTATAACGCTGCTGACCAACGGAAACTGACTGGAGTTTAGTCTACCTGTCATTACTGTTGTCTACCATGATGACTCAGAAGAAAATGACAGCGCAGGAGTGGTCATGCAACCTGTGTTGGCTTGCGTTTACACCAACATCTTCAACAACAACAACCACCATTTTCATCATTATCATCCTCACCTGGCGTTGGCCATTTTCTCCTGGAGCCTCTCCTCTTCAAGCTCCTCTTCGGTGTCGAAGCTGCCCTCATCAACTCCCCTATGATCCTTTGCAGCCTGCTTAATGGGCGTCTCTGCTCCCTCCGGGATGACCAGGCCTCCGTGTCAGAGTACTACACAGCCCGGAGCAGCCAATCACTTTTATTGTAACCTTAGCCAGAAGAAATGGTGGTCCACAGTGTTTGGTATCAGTGGGCGACGGGGCAGGGTGGTGCTGGTCAGGACCTATGAGGAGAGGCCGTATGGGAGGAGTAAGGTAGCAAGCTTCACGTAGGGGTGTGTGTCGCGGCCTGTGGTGTGTGTGTTTGTGCGCAGGCAGGAAAGGCCTGTAGTATAGCACCGGCTCAGATACTCTAGCCCTGGATCTCCCAGGGGAGCGAGAGGCAGCTCCAAGCCCATGAGAGAGACTGATGGTAGGCCACTGTGAGAGGCAAGACCAGGGTCAGGCCATGGATAGAGGTTGTGTGTGTGTGTTACAGGCACAGTGCAGCTGGTGGCGTTGTCTCTCAGAGGGAGGCTCCAGCTGTTGAGGTAACTGTAGGGGACACCAGTTTGAAGGAAGTTAAGGAGGCCGTGGAGGTGCAGTGTGTGGACTACACATCAGCGGACTTGCCCTCCACAATCACAAGACCTCAACCCAATTGGGATGAGTTGGACTGCAGAGTGAAGGAAACGCAGCCAACAAGTGCTCAGCATATGTGTGAACTCCTTCAAGACTGTTGGAAAAGCATTCCAGGTGAAGCTGGTTGAGAGAATGCCAAGAGTGCAAAGCTGTCATCAAGGCAAAGGGTGGCTACTTTGAAGAATCTCAAATATATTTTGATTTGATTCATGCTTTTTTGGTTACTACATGATTCCATGTGTTATTTCATAGTTTTGCGGTCTTCACTATTATTCTACAATATAGAAAATAGTAAAAATAAAGACAAATCCTGGAATGAGTAGGTGCATACTTCCTTAATTCATTTGATCAATATTATGTTTTTTCTATTCCAAGAAAAACTAAAAACCCTCTGGGTTTCCATTAGGATGGAATGGAAAATACGGTGATGTACAACGTGACGGTCGGTAGTACAGTACTGGGCTATTTAGCTGTGGTTGCCGCCAGTTGTTTTTTAAATTGAACCTTTATTTGACTTGGCAAGTCAGGTAAGAACAAATTCTTATTTACAATGAAGGCCTACCCTGGCCAAACCTGGATCGCGCTGGGCCAACTGTGCACAGCCCTATGGCACTCCCAATCCCGGTTGGATGTGATACAGCCTGAATTCGAACCAGGGACTGTAGTAAAGCCTCTTGTACCGAGATGCAGTGCCTTAGACCATCCCACATACACTCCTCATCCATAACTTCTTCATTCTCTGACACTGGTACCATCCCACATACTCCTCATCCATAACATCCTCATTCTCTGACACTGGTACCATCCCACATACACTCCTCATTATCTGACACTGGTACCATCCCATATACGCTCCTCATCCATAACATCGTCATTCTCTGACACTGGTACCATCCCACATACGCTCCTCATCCATAACATCCTCATTCTCTGACACTGGTACCATCCCACATACACTCCTCATTATCTGACACTGGTACCATCCCATATACGCTCCTCATCCATAACATCGTCATTCTCTGACACTGGTACCATCCCACATACGCTCCTCATCCATAACATCCTCATTCTCTGACACTGGTACCATCCCACATACGCTCCTCATCCATAACATCCTCATTCTCTGACACCGGTACCATCCCACATACGCTCCTCATCCATAACATCCTCATTCTCTGACACCGGTACCATCCCACATACGCTTCTCATCCATAACATCTTCATTCTCTGACACCGGTACCATCCCACATACGCTCCTCATCCATAACATCCTCATTCTCTGACACCGGTACCACCCCACATACGCTTCTCATCCATAACATCTTCATTCTCTGACACCGGTACCATCCCACATACGCTCCTCATCCATAACATCCTCATTCTCTGACACCGGTACCATCCCACATACGCTCCTCATCCATAACATCCTCATTCTCTGACACCGGTACCATCCCACATACGCTCCTCATCCATAACATCCTCATTCTCTGACACCGGTACCATCCCATACGCTCCTCATCCATAACATCCTCATTCTCTGACACCGGTACCATCCCACATACGCTCCTCATCCATAACATCCTCATTCTCTGACACCGGTACCATCCCATATACGCTCCTCATCCATAACATCCTCATTCTCTGACACTGGTACCATCCCACATACGCTCCTCATCCATAACATCCTCATTCTCTGACACCGGTACCATCCCATATACGCTCCTCATCCATAACATCCTCATTCTCTGACACCGGTACCATCCCACATACGCTTCTCATCCATAACATCTTCATTCTCTGACACCGGTACCATCCCATATACGCTCCTCATCCATAACATCCTCATTCTCTGACACTGGTACCATCCCACATACGCTCCTCATCCATAACATCCTCATTCTCTGACCCTGGTATCATCTCACATACGCTCCTCATCTTCATCCCCAATACACTCTCCAACATCTCTCCTGTAAAGGAGAAATTAATGACTATTTGTCTCCCTCTGCTGTTTTCGTACCCCAACAGCATTTATTTCTGTTAATGTTGAATGGTCAAGTCATTGCAAATGTGTACATACCAAGTGCTGTTGTATATTTTACATGTGTTTTGTGTGCATTTATAATGTAGCCTACCTGTAAAATTGAAAAAATTAATTTGAATATCGTCACTTCACTGACAACACATTATCCACACACGAAACATATATTTGACACAGAGAGATAATTTTTATCATTTTTTTCAAAACGTTTCAGAAAGAGTAAATAAAGAAATATTACAAAGGAATGAAGCAAATGTTGTAGATTACTAGCACTATACTCTTTCTAGATGTAGTCCTGTAACAAGACCGTGTAGTCCTGTAACAAGACCATGTAGTCCTGTAACAAGACCGTGTAGTCCTGTAACAAGACCGTGTAGTCCTGTAACAAGACCGTGTAGTCCTGTAACAAGACCGTGTAGTCCTGTAACAAGATCGTGTAGTCCTGTAACAAGACCGTGTAGTCTTGTAACAAGACCGTGTAGTCTTGTAACAAGACCGTGTAGTCCTGTAACAAGATCGTGAGGTCTTGTAAACAAGACCGTGTAGTCCTGTAACAAGACTGTGTAGTCTTAACAAGATAACAAGACCGTGTAGTCTTGTAACAAGACCGTGTAGTCTTGTAACAAGACCGTGTAGTCTTGTAACAAGACCAAGACCGTGTAGTCTTGTAACAAGACCGTGTAGTCTTGTAACAAGACCGTGTAGTCTTGTAACAAGACCGTGTAGTCTTGTAACAAGACCGTGTAGTCTTGTAACAAGACCGTGTAGTCTTGTAACAAGACCGTGTAGTCTTGTTACAGCTGACGAGTTACTGCAAGGTTGGTTTGCAGGGGAAACCCTGTATTAATCTCAAATGACACCCATCACACTCCTATTTCACATATAGAGGCCTATAACTTATGACCCAGCCATTAACCTATGTGTCTGTGGTCTGAAGTAGTCCTGCTGCCCTACGTTGGGAATAGGTGACATTTGAGATGCAGCCGCCAATCATGCTTGCTAATGTGAATATCCTTTGACAGCACTATGATGATAAGGAAGCTATCCGCTAACAATGACTCGGCTACGATGAGTTGATGACTTTCTGAGTTCATTATTACACATGGGGGTTAGGGTTGTGACTGGAGAGGGGGTTAGGGTTAAAGCTAGGGTAATCTCGAGGACAGACTATTGACAGACTCACGTAGCAAAGGATGGTATCGTAGCGTCTGTCAACAGACGTGACCACTGACAAGGAACTTCGTTTTTGGTTTGCTGATTTTTCTGTCACTGATCATTTGGACAAATCACTATTTAACTGGTGTTTACATCTTTCTCATGTCGGAAGGGGATGGGACATGTGGCCCGTGCTTTGGCTGAGAGTTCCTCTTTAGAGGGGTGGAGACTTCACTAGTCTGGTTAGTATCGTATCTCATGCATCTTCCCCAGATCCTCATCCAGCATCTGACGCAATTATTTTAGTTCTGGGTTTCAGAGATTCAGACTAGGGTTAGGGTTGCAGCTGAAGCTAGGGTTAGGGTTGCAGCTTAAGCTAGGGTTAGGGTTGCAGCTGGAGCTAGGGTTAGGGTTGCAGCTGGAGCTAGGGTTAGGGTTGAGGCTGGAGCTAGGGTTAGGGTTGAGTCTGGAGCTAGGGTTAGGGTTGCAGCTGGAGCTAGGGTTAGGGTTGCAGCTGGAGCTAGGGTTAGGGTTGAGACTGGAGCTAGGGTTAGGGTTGAGTCTGGAGCTAGGGTTAGGGTTGCAGCTGGAGCTAGGGTTAGGTTTCAGCTGAAGCTAGGGTTAGGGTTGCAGTTGGAGCTAGGGTTAGGGTTGAGTCTGGAGCTAGGGTTAGGGTTGAGTCTGGAGCTAGGGTTAGGGTTGCAGCTGAAGCTGAAGCTAGGGTTAGGGTTGAGACTGGAGCTAGGGTTAGGGTTGAGACTGGAGCTAGGGTTAGGGTTGAGCTGGAGCTCGGGTTAGGGTTGCAGGGAGCTAGGGTTAGGGTTGAGTCTGGAGCTAGGGTTAGGGTTTCAGGGGAAGCTGAAGCTAGGGTTAGGGTTGAGACTGGAGCTAGGGTTAGGGTTGAGACTGGAGCTAGGGTTAGGGTTGCAGCTGGACCTCGGGTTAGGGTTGAAGCTGGAGCTAGGGTTAGGGTTGCAGCTGGAGCTAGGGTTAGGGTTGCAGATGGAGCTAGGGTTTGGGTTGCAGCTGTAGCTAGGGTTAGGGTTGCAGCTGAAGCTAGGGTTAGGGTTGCAGCTGGAGCTGGGTTAGGGTTGCAGCTGGAGTTTAGGTTAGGGTTGCAGCTGGAGCTAGCTTGGGGTTGCAGCTGGAGCTAGGGTTAGGGTTGCAGCTGAAGCTGGGTTAGGGTTGCAGCTGAAGCTAGGTTTAGGTTTGAGTCTGGAGCTAGGTTAGTTTGCAGCTGAAGCTAGGGTTAAGGTTGCAGCTGGAGCTAGGGTTAGGTTGCAGCTGAAGCTAGGGTTAGGGTTGCAGCTGAAGCTAGGGTTAGGGTTGCAGCTGTAGGGTTAGGGTTGCAGCTGGAGCTAGGGTTAGTGTTGCAGCTGAAGCTAGGGTTAGGGTTGCAGCTGAAGCCAGGTTTAGGGTTGCAGCTGAAGCTAGGGTTCTGGTTACAGCTGAAGCTAGGCTTAGGGTTGCAGCTGGAGCTAGGGTTGGAGCTAGGGCTATGGTTGAGTATGGAGCTAGGGCTAGGGTTGCAGCTGGAGTTTAGGTTAGGGTTGCAGCTGGAGCTAGAGTTGGGGTTGCAGCTGGAGCTAGGGTTAGGGTTGCAGCTGAAGCTAGGGTTAGGGTTGCAGCTGAAGCTAGGTTTAGGTTTGAGTCTGGAGCTCAGGTTAGATTTGCAGCTGAAGCTAGGGTTAAGGTTGCAGCTGGAGCTAGGGTTAGGGTTGCAGCTGAAGCTAGGGTTAGGGTTGCAGCTGAAGCTAGGGTTAGGGTTGCAGCTGAAGCTAGGGTTAGGGTTGCAGCTGAAGCTAGGGTTAGTGTTGCAGCTGAAGTTAGGGTTAGGGTTGCAGCTGGAGCTAGGGTTAGGGTTGCAGCTGGAGCCAGGTTTAGGGTTGCAGCTGAAGCTAGGGTTCTGGTTACAGCCGAAGCTAGGCTTAGGGTTGCAGCTGGAGCTAGGGTTGGAGCTAGGGCTATGGTTGAGTATGGAGCTAGGGCTAGGGTTGAGTTTGGAGCTCGGGTTGGCATTGCAGCTGCAGCTAGAGTTGGGGTTGCAGCTGAAGCTAGGGTTAGGGTTGCAGCTGGAGCTAGGGTTAGGGTTGTAGCTGAAGTTAGGATTAGGGTTACAGCTGAAGCTAGGGTTAGGGTTGCAGCTGGAGCTAGGGTTAGCGTTGCAGCTGAAGCTAGGGTTATGGTTGAGTCTGGAGCTCGGGTTAGATTTGCAGCTGAAGCTAGGGTTAGGGTTGCAGCTGGAGTTAGGGTTGAGTCTGGAGCTAGGGTTAGGGTTGCAGCTGAAGCTAGGGTTAGGGTTGCAGCTGAAGCTAGGGTTAGGGTTGAGTCTGGAGCTAGAGTTGGGGTTGGGGTTGCAGCTGGAGCTAGGGTTAGGGTTGCAGCTGAAGCTAGGGTTAGGGTTGCAGCTGAAGCTAGGGTTAGGGTTGCAGCTGGAGCTAGGGTTAGGGTTGTAGCTGAAGTTAGGATTAGGGTTACAGCTGAAGCTAGGGTTAGGGTTAGGGTTGCAGCTGGAGCTAGGGTTAGCGTTTGCAGCTGAAGCTAGGGTTATGGTTGAGTCTGGAGCTCGGGTTAGATTTGCAGCTGAAGCTAGGGTTAGGGTTGCAGCTGG
Organism: Oncorhynchus tshawytscha; assembly: GCF_018296145.1. NCBI lineage: Eukaryota > Metazoa > Chordata > Actinopteri > Salmoniformes > Salmonidae > Oncorhynchus > Oncorhynchus tshawytscha. Next base: position 1,261,807 of record NC_056455.1, read on the forward strand.
AGTTAGGGTTGAGTCTGGAGCTAGGGTTAGGGTTGCAGCTGGAGCTAGGGTTAGGGTTGCAGCTGGAGTTTAGGTTAGGGTTGCAGCTGGAGCTAGAGTTGGGGTTGCAGCTGGAGCTAGGGTTAGGGTTGCAGCTGAAGCTAGGGTTAGGGTTGCAGCTGAAGCTAGGTTTAGGTTTGAGTCTGGAGCTCAGGTTAGATTTGCAGCTGAAGCTAGGGTTAAGGTTGCAGCTGGAGCTAGGGTTAGTGTTGCAGCTGAAGCTAGGGTTAGGGTTGCAGCTGAAGCTAGGGTTAGGGTTGCAGCTGTAGGGTTAGGGTTGCAGCTGGAGCTAGGGTTAGTGTTGCAGCTGAAGCTAGGGTTAGGGTTGCAGCTGAAGCCAGGTTTAGGGTTGCAGCTGAAGCTAGGGTTCTGGTTACAGCTGAAGCTAGGGGGTTGCAGCTGGAGCTAGGGTTGGAGCAGCTGGTTGAAGGAGCTAGGGTTTGCAGCTGGAGTTTAGGTTAGGGTCAGCTGGAGCTAGGTTGGGGTTGCAGCTGGAGCTAGGGTTAGGGTTGCAGCTGAAGCTAGGGTTAGGGTTGCAGCTGAAGCTAGGTTTAGGTTTGAGTCTGGAGCTCAGGTTAGATTTGCAGCTGAAGCTAGGGTTAAGGTTGCAGCTGGAGCTAGGGTTAGGGTTGCAGCTGAAGCTAGGGTTAGGGTTGCAGCTGAAGCTAGGGTTAGGGTTGCAGCTGAAGCTAGGGTTAGTGTTGCAGCTGAAGTTAGGGTTAGGGTTGCAGCTGGAGCTAGGGTTAGGGTTGCAGCTGGAGCCAGGTTTAGGGTTGCAGCTGAAGCTAGGGTTCTGGGCCGTTTAGGGTTGCAGCTGGAGCTAGGGCTTATGGTTGAGTATGGAGCTAGGGTTAGCTGCAGCTGAAGCTTTATGGTTGAGTCTGGAGCTCGGTTAGATTTGCAGCTGAAGCTAGGGTTAGGGTTGCAGCTGGAGCTAGGGTTAGCGTTTGCAGCTGAAGCTAGGGTTATGGTTGAGTCTGGAGCTCGGGTTAGATTTGCAGCTGAAGCTAGGGTTAGGGTTGCAGCTGGAGTTAGGGTTGAGTCTGGAGCTAGGGTTAGGGTTGCAGCTGAAGCTAGGGTTAGGATTGAGTCTGGAGCTAGGGTTAGGGTTGCAGCTGGAACTAGAGTTGGGGTTGAGTCTGGAGCTAGAGTTAGGGTTGAGTCTGGAGCTAGAGTTGGGGTTGCAGCTGAAGCTAGGGTTAGGGTTGCCGCTGGAGCTAGGGTTAGGGTTGCAGCTGGAGCTAGGGTTAGGGTTGCAGCTGGAGCTAGGTGTTGGGTTGTCGCTGGAGATAGGGTTAGGGTTGCAGCTGAAGCTAGGGTTAGGGTTACCTCTCCGTGGCTGTAGTCTGGATGCCTCCATTGGCCACCAGGGCCCAGTATTTCCCCTGATTTGTCCGGAACAGACACTTCCTGCTCTCCTTGTCTATCTCCATCTGGAACGTCTCCAGGTCCGTCTCGTCCTCCTGATTGGCTGAGATGCTCACTCCTGGGTGGGGCCAGAGGTGTCAGTTAAGTTATTTTTATTATATGTTCAGTCCGAAATCAATCCATCTGAATGTTTCATTGATACCCTAATTCTCAGGGCTAGGCCCCTATTTTCTCAATTTCCACCTGAATTACGTGCCCAAAGCCTGTTGTTCATGCTCTGAAGCCAGGATATGCATATAATTGGTACCATTGGAAAGAAAACACTTTGAAGTTTGTGGAAATGTTACAATAATGTAGGAGAATATAACACAATAGATATGACAGGAGAAAATCCAAAGAAAACAACCCAATTTTTTTGTTGTTGAAAGACCATCCTCTTAGAATGGCAAATATGAGGTCATTTTGAAAATTAGCTCCCTGGATGCAATTCCTATGGCTTCCACAGGGTTTCAGCAGTCTATGTTCAAGGTTCCAGGCTTGCAATTTCAAAAACAAGTAAGAAATATCAGTTTTAGTACAGGGACACAGTCTTGGAAATTCTTGTTTGCTTGCACCATTAAGACAGGACGCACCTGCTAAAATCCTATTGAACATTCCTCTTTCCGTAAGAAATATTATAGTTTGATTACATTTTAGGATATCTGAGGAGTAAATAGAAACTTATTTTGACTTGTTAAACTTGTTAAAATTAGGGGTAGATTTTCGGATTCCTTTCTCTGCATGTTTAACGAGTGGATTACGCAAATCGATGGCGCCAACTAAACAGACTTTCTGGGATATAAAGAAGGATTTTATCTAACAAAACAACACTACATGTTATAGCTGGGACCCTTTGGATGACAAATCAAAGGAAGATTTTCAAAAAGTAAGTGAATATTTAATCGCTATTTGTAAATTTATGAAACCTGTGACAGTGTTTTTTTTTTTAAATGTGGGGCGCCATCCTCAAACAATCGCATGGCATCTTTTCTCAGTAATAGCTACTGTAAATCGGACAGTGCAGTTAGATTAACAAGAAATGAAGCTTTCAACTGATATAAGACACTTATTTGTAACTAAATGTTTAATATCCATAATTTGTATGATTATTTATTTGAATTGTGCGCCCTCCAGTTTCACCGGAAGCTGTCCAGCTAGCGGGAAGCCTAGTCCTAAAAGGCCTCATTACAGGCTGTCTGAAATCTATGGGTACACACTCTTAAACACACACCTGTGGATGACCCACTATACTGTTAAAAACCTCTGTCCATTATGCCGAATGCTAATTGCATTAACATTAATTACATACTGAAACAAAATATAAATGCAACATGCAACAATTTAAAAGATTTTACTGAAGTTACAGTTCATATAGGGAAATCTGTCAATTAAATTACATTAATTAGGCCCTAATCTATGGATTTCACATGACTGGGAATATAGATGTGCATTGGTCAAAGATACCTTAAAAAAATATATATATAGTGGTGTGGATCAGAAAACCAGTCAGTATCTGGTGTGACCACTATTTCCCTCATACAGCGTGACACATCTCCTTTGCATAGAGTTGCTGATTGTGGAATGTTGTCCCACTCCTCTTCAATGGCTGTGCAAAGTTGCTGGAACATGCTGTTGTACATGTTAATCCAGAGCATCCCAAACATGCTCAATGGGTGACATGTCTGGTGAGTATGCAGGCCATGAAAGAACTGGGACATGTTCAGCTTCCAGGAATTGTGTACAGATCCTTTCTCATCATTTCTATTGCACGCTCCCTCAAAACTTGAGACATCTGTGGCATTGTGTGGGTGACAAAATAGCTGATTTTAGAGTGGCCTTTTGTTGTCCCCGCATAAGGTTCACCTGTGTAATGATCATCTTGTTTAATCAGCTTCTTGATATTCCACAACTGTCAGGTGGATGGATTATCTTGGCAAAGTTGAAATGCTCACCAACCAGGATGTAAACAAATTTGTGCACAACATTTGAGAGAAATAAGCTTTTTGTGCGCATGGAACATTTCTAGGATCTTTTATTTCAGCTCAGGAAACATGGGACAAACACTTTACATGCTGCTTTTATATTTTTGTTCAGTATAGTTTAGTAGAGCTTGAAAGCCATTCACTAGTATACTGTACATTCCTTATTTATTCTCTGGGTTGAAAACCACCTTAGTTACCCAAAACCGTACTTTAGCGACATAGCACGTTTTTTTAGGAGGCCTTTACCAACTGACCTACAAAAACATGTGGCTTGAAACAGGTCCATCCAATCAAATCATAGTTTATTGGTCATGTATTCATACTGTATTTGCAGGTGTTATAGCAAGTGAAGCAAAATGCTTATGTTACTAGCTCAAACAGTGCAATAGAATTTATATTAGAGTGAGAATGTGTCAGAATCCCGAATATAAATACACAGTATGTTTAGACAGTATAGAATGGGTCAGAATCCAGAATATAAATACACGGTACGTATAGACAGTACAGAATGTGTCAGAATCCAGAATATAAATACATGGTATGTTTAGACGGTATAGAATGGGTCAGAATCCAGAATATAAATACACTGTATGTTTAGACAGTATAGAATGTGTCAGAATCTAGAATATAAATTCATGGTGTGTATAGACAGTATAGAATCTGGGGGGGAAAAAGTGGTATGTACAATAGAAGGTATGTTAGGATGAGCTATGTTGAGAATACAGTATATACATTGGGGCAAAAAAGTATTTAGTCAGCCACCAATTGTGCAAGTTCTCCCACTTAAAAAGATGAGAGAGGCCTGTAATTTTCATCATAGGTACACTTCAACTATGACAGACACAATGAGAGAAAAAAAATCCAGAAAATCACATTGTAGGATTTTTAATGAATTTATTGGCAAATGATGGTGGAAAATAAGTATTTGGTCAATAACAAAAGTTTATCTAAATACTTTGTTATTTACCCTTTGTTGGCAATGACAGAGGTCAAACGTTTTCTGTAAGTCTTCACAAGGTTTTCCCACACTGTTGCTGGTATTTTGGCTCATTCCTCCATGCAGATCTCCTCTAGAGCAGTGATGTTTTGGGGCTGTTGCTGGGCAACACAGACTTTCAACCCCCTCCAAAGATTTTCTATGGGGTTCAAATCTGGAGACTGGCTAGGCCACTCCAGGACCTTGAAATGCTTCTTACGAAGCCACTCCTTCGTTGCCCGGGCGATGTGTTTGGGATCATTGTCATGCTGAAAGACCCAGCCACGTTTCATCTTCAATGCCCTTGCTGATGGAAGGAGGTTTTCACTCAAAATCTCACGATACATGGCCCCATTCATTCTTTCCTTTACACGGATCAGTCGTCCTGGTCCCTTTGCAGAAAAACAGCCCCAAAAAGCATGATGTTTCCACCCCCATGCTTCACAGTAGGTATGGTGTTCTTTGGATGCAACTCAGCATTCTTTGTCCTCCAAACACAACGAGTTGAGTTTTTACCAAAAAGTAATATTTTGGTTTCATCTGATCATATGACATTCTCCCAATCTTCTTCTGGATCATCCAAATGCTCTCTAGCAAACTTCAGACGGGCTTGGACATGTACTGGATTAAGCAGGGGGACACGTCTGGCACTGCAGGATTTGAGCCCCTGGCGGTGTAGTGTGTTACTGATGGTAGACTTTGTTACTTTGGTCCCAGCTCTCTGCAGGTCATTCACTAGGTCCCCCCTTGTGGTTCTGGGATTTTTGCTCACCGTTCTTGTGATTTTTAAGTGGGAGAACTTGCACAATTGGTGGCTGACTAAATACTTTTTTGCCCCACTGTACATACACAGTGAGTAAACAACAGTATATGCACGGAATATGAGGTGACAATATACATTGGGCATTAGTTTCAAGTTTTGATAGACAAAGGCACACATATGATACACACATACACACACATCACTAGCCCTTTGTGACCAAAACAGGCAGTTTGATTTGGCCATGCTGTAACCAATTAACCCATTACTTAATTAATGTTCAACACAAAATGTTAGTCTTATTCGTGGTATCCATGTTGTGGTTTGTATTAGGAAACAAACAATAGCACAACACCACAACAACGCCCCAGTGAAAAAGATTGTGGAGGGCTCATGCCAACATTAGACGTATCCCAGAATATCCCTAAATTATTTTGTTAATCCTTTAATGACACAGATCCCTTACCCATCTATCCCCCGTCCACTCCTCCCATCTCTATCTATCCCCCATCCACTCCTCCTCCCATCTCTATCTATCCCCCTCTCTCTTTCCCAGTGGGGCCATGCTCTAAGCAGCCTTGGAGTGCCAATCTGCCAATCCATCCAATCCCCAAATGAAAGAGGGAAGGGAAAAAAAGAATAAGCAAAAAAGAGCAGATTGTTTGGTCCATGCTCAGTGGGAGAGGCCGACGCTTCCACACCAACCACCAACCACCGACACGCAAGCTTTAATTTGCATGCACACCAACGGACACAGGCATGCACACACTTAAGCATTTCACTGTAAAGGTTACACCTGTTGTATTCGGCGCATGTGACAAATAAAAAGTGACTTGATTTAGGCAGATTCTGCCAGCCCCTTCACTTGACTAACCAGTCTCATACACTGGGGTCCTCCTAAGTTACACTGAGGTTTCTAAAGCAACTAAGCCTATCTATCCCCCAGTATAGGAGTGTAAAAACCTCTCCTCTATTTGTTTGATGGGATTCTCATCTCAGCAGTGCGTCATGCTTTATTGTCCATTTCACAGCACACCATCACCATAACAGTTTACGGAGCTCAGCTGTGATCACACTACAGCCCATCTAGAGAGAAAGAGGAGAGAAAGGAGGACAGAATGAGAGAGGAAGAAGACAGGAATCAGGGGCCATTAATAGAAGATGATATACCTATCTGATATCTTGAAAGGCGTTGCTGACACCACGGTTAGTCCAGCATACCAGATGCTGCCATTTGGATGGTGGCCTGGTGTTGCACACTGACTGCTACACAGCCCAGGGCAGTGGTTTCACACCTTTACTAGGGGATGCCCAGACGTTTAGCAATTTTGTTGTAATCTTGAACTAGCCGACCTGATTGTGTGTGTGTGTATTTGAGCGTTCGTCTCGCTTTCATTTTCCGGCCAGAGCAGATCACTGTACCCCAGGGAGTACAGAGAGGTGATGACAGACATGATAACATATTTGATGCACACACACCACATGGACGCGTTAACAGAAAGAGAGAGGGAAGGCAGGAGAGAGAAGCCAAAAGAGAGGAGTTGGATTGAAGAGAGAGAGAGAAGTATAAAGTCAGTTTCTGAAAGGAGAGATAGATAGCTCTCTCCTCCTCTCTGCTCTTTCTCTCCTCTCTGCGATCTCCTCCTCCTCTCTGCTATACCGCCTCCTCTTTTCTCTCTCTCCTCCTCTCTGCTATCTCTCTCTCCCCCTCTCTGTTCTCTCTATCCTCCTCTCTGCTATCTCCTCCTCCTCTCTGCTCTCTCTCCTCCTCTGCTATTTCTCCTCCTCTGTTCTCTCTCTCCTCCTCTCTGTTCTCTCTCTTCCTCTGCTCTCTCCTCCTCTCTGTTCTCTCTCTCTTCCTCTCTGCTTTCTCTCTATCTCCTCCTCTGCTCTCTCCTCCCTCTCTTCCTCTGTTCTCGCTCTCCTCTCTGCTCTCTCTCTCCTCTTCTCTGCTCTCTCTCCTCCTCCTCTCCTCTCTCTCTTACCCTGCTATCTCCTCCTCCTCTGTGCTCTCTCTCCTCCTCTCTGTTCTCTCGCTCATCATCTCTGTTCTCTCTCCTCCTCTCTGTTCTCTCTCTCTTCCTCTCTGCTTTCTCTCTCCACCTATTTGCTTTCTCTCATCTCCTCTGTTCTCTCTGCTCCTCTCTGCTCTCTTTCTCTCTTCTCTGCTCTCTCTCCTCCTCTCTGTTCTCTCTCTCCCCTATCTCTCTCTCCACCTCTCTGCTACCTCCTCCTCTCTACTCTCTCTCCTCTTCTCTGCTCTCTCTCATCATCTCTGCTATCTCTCCACTCTGTTCTCTCTCTCTCTCTTCCTCTCTGTTCTCTCTCCTATGCATACAGTCTATCCCTCTCTCACCACCCTCTCCCTTGCTTTCCCCTACAGTCTCTCCTTTTCTAACCCTCATCTTTCCCCTTTCTCTCCCACCTCACCATGCCCCCTTTTTTCCTCCCTTACCCTTCCCTCTCCTCCTTTATTCTCTTCCCAGTTCTCTCCCCGGGTTCCCCTCTCAACCTCCTTGATCTCCATCCCTGGGCTGGTGTCTGTGGCTGACTGACTGACCCAGCTGACTTTCTAATTTGTGGGCTGAGTTGCTCCTGGCTGTGTGGTGTGGGCCAGAGACCCAGAGCTTGAATTAGAGCAGGGCTTGGATTTCTGAAAACAGACTCCCCGCCTTCAATGATCAACCGCCCTGGCGCTATAAATGATTTAACACAATCTACACCTCACCACTCACCAATACATGGTGTGTTGGAGAGAAAGAGAGAGAGTTTTTATGTGTATGTCTGCGAGCGAGAAATCTTGTGTGTACCCCGTATGAGTGTCTGTCAGCACTAGTAAATCAAATCAAATTTTATTTGTCACATGAGCCGAATACAACAGTTGTAGACCTTACAGTGAAATGCTTACTTACAAGCCCTTAACAACAATGCTTTAAGACTTTAAAGACTTTAAGACTTTAACACTTCAAAAAATAAGTGTTAAGTAAAAAATCAATAAGTAGAAAATATAAAATAAAAGTAACAAATAATTAAACAGCAGCAGTAAAATAACAAGCGAGGCTAAATACAGGGGGTACCGGTACAGAGTCAATGTGCGGGTTATTGAGGTAATATGTACATGTAGGTAGAGTTAAAGTGACTATGCATAGATAATAAACAGAAAATAGCAGGGGTGTAAAAGAGGGGCCTGGGTAGCCCTTTGATTAGCTGTTCGGGAGTCTTATGGCTTGGGGGTAGAGAGATGTAGAGACATGTAGTGGAAACAGGTGGGTGAACAGGTGGGTAAACAGGTGGGTAAACTCTGATTGTTGAAAAAAAAGTAACACTCCTTATATTTTTATACATTATTCTGCAACAGGTGGGTAAACTGTCCGGGCAAAAAAAAGGTGTGTAAACTGCGTGCATTTGCGTTTACCCTCCACTACACCACTGGTCATCGGCATATCTTCCCTGATGTTTCCTGTACTCCTCAGGCCTCGAGGTCATCACTTTCTGCTCGTCTCACTCAGCCATTTGGTTGTTGCAGATAGCAGCACTAACCAGGAACAATGAACCACAGCTACTGTTCCAACCCTCAGGTTGGAGTAACACATATTTACCTCAGAGCAAGAGGCATGGGCCAAAGACCCCAGCATCAAACACACAGACTGTACACTGAACATCAGATCAGTGGTATTCAAACTTCAGCGGGGGACCCCCGCAACCCCACCCCAAATCTAATGACACTGTCACACCCTGATCTGTTTCACCTGTCTTTGTGCTTGTCTCCACCCCCTCCAGGTGTCGCCCATCTTCCCCATTATCCCCAGTGTATTTATACCGGTATTCTCTGTTTGTCTGTTGCCAGTTCGTCTTTTTGTCAAGCCAACCAGCGTTTTTGTGTCAGCTCCTGCTTTTTCCCAGTCTTTTCTCATCCTCCTGGTTTTTGACCCTTGCCTGTCCTGACCCTGTACCCACCCGCCTGATCACTCTGCCTGACCTGACCCTGAGCCTGCCAGCCGTCCTGTACCTTTGCCCCTGTTGCTGTAATAAACATTGTTACTTCACACAGTCTGCGTCTGGGTCTTACCTTGATACCTGATTGTACTAACTGGCCATGACTGACCCAGCAGACCCGGGCCAGCTGCGCGACGCCATATCCTCCCAAGGAGCTACCATAGGGAGGCATGAGGAACTGCATCGTGGCCTTATGGAGGGGGTCCAAATGTTGGCTGAACAGCATGACCGGGCATTGGACGGTTTGCTGGAGCAATTCAGTGGGTTGTCTGGGGGGCAGCCTACCACGGTGGTAATCCCACAGCCCCTCAGTAAAACCTCAGTAATCCAGCTGCTGGCAGTGCCGCCTCAATCGGCCACTCCGCCAACTCAGGAGCCCCGTTTACCCCCCCGGAACACTTAAATGGAGAGTCGAGCTCCTATCAGGCATTTCTAGATCAGTGTGCCCTCATTTTCGAGCTTCAGCCATTCTCCTTCCCCTCGGATAGCTCCAAGATAGCCTATCTCATCACGCTGATGTCAGGGAGTGTTCTCACCTGGGCTACTGCTGTATGGGAACAGCAGCCGGCCATATGCCTTAGTCTGGAGGGATTCATGGCAGAGGTGAAGAAGTTTTTTTATGCCCCATTCTCCAGGGAGAGAAGCTGCCCAAAGGCTAATCTAACTTCAGCAGGGTGTCTGCAGTATGGCTGACTATGCGATGGATTTCCGCACGTTGGCAGCGGAGAGTGCTTGGAACCAGGAAGCACCGTTCGATATGTTCCTGCAAGGCGTCTCGGAGGTGGTCAAGGACGAGCTTGCTGCTCGGGAGTTACCTACGGATCTCGATTCCCTTATCGCTTTGACCATCCAAATCGATGGGCAACTACAGGAACGACGGCGGGAGAGGGAATTCGATTTTGCTCTCATGCCCAGGGATCCCACCTTGCCTCCGAGTCAACCTGGAAGCTCCTGACGGTCTTGTTGCCGAGAGGATCTGAAGGTTCCTGACCTGCCCCGAGGGCTGCCGAAAACGTCCGAATCACCGCTTCCTGAGCCTATGCCACTAGGTAGAGCTGGGCTGTCGCCAGCGGAACGGAAATACAGGATCGACATGAACAGTTGTCTGTTTTGCGGGACTCTTGGTCATTTCATGCCCTCTTGTCCTCTAAAGAAGCCAGGCTCACCGGCAGGAGCAAGGACTCTGGTGGGCCATATGGAGAACGTTCCTGCTTCCACCCATTTTCATGCCATTCTGCTGTGGGGAGACCAGTCCAAATCTCTCTGTGTTCTCATTGATTCCGGGGCCGACAATAGTTTTTTTGGACGCTACCCTGGCGTCCAAGCTGAACATCCCCACTCAGCCCCTCTCCATTCCATTGGACGCTAGAGCACTGGACGGGCGCTCTAGAGGCCCGAGTCACCCAGAACACCACTCCCATTCACCTATGGGTGTCAGGGAACCATAGCGATGCTATCCAGTTCCTGCTCATCAAGTACCCTCTGGTTCCCGTGGTATTGGGATTCTCCTGGCTCCAATGACACAATCCCCTCATTAACTGGTCTACTGGTGCCATCATGGGCTGGAGCCCGTTCTGCCACGCCCATTGCCTGAAGTCAGCACCAACTTCCCAGTGACATCTTCCTCGGGGCTCGGAAGGTCCCCCGGACCACTCCGCCATTCCTGCGGAGTTCCAGGACCTCGGGAGGTCAGCAAGGCCCGGGCCACGTCGCTTCTGCTGGACCGACCCTATGACTGTGGGATTGACATTCTCCCTAGCACCACGCCACCCGGGGACGTCTGTACCCTCTGTCGGGACTGGAGACTAATGCTATGGATACCTACATTGTGGAATCCCTAGCTGCTGGATTTATCCGTCCCTCGTTTTCTCCCGCCGGTGCAGGCTTCTTCTTTGTGGAGAAAAATGACAAGAACCTGCGCCCATGAATTGACTACCGGGGACTCAACTAGAGGTCGACCGATTAATCGGAATGACTGATTAATTAGGGCCGATTTCAAGTTTTCGGGATTTTTGGACACAGTTTATGGCCGATTACATTGTACTCCACGAGGAGACTGCGTGGCAGCCTGACTACCTGTTATGCGAGTGCAGCAAGGAGCCAAGGTAAGTTGTTAGCTAGCATTAAACGTATCTTATGAAAAAACAATCAATCTTAACATAATCATAAGTTAACTACACATGGTTGATGATATTACTAGTTTCTCTAGCTTGTCCTGCGTTGCATATAATCGATGCGGTGCCTGTTAATTTATCATTGAATCACAGCCTACTTCGCCAAATGGGTGATTTAACAAGCGCATTCGCAAAGAAATCAATGTCGTTGCACCAATGTGTACCTAACTATAAACATCAATGCCTTTCTTAAAATAAATACACAAGTATATATTTTTAAACCTGCATATTTAGTTAATATTGCATGCTAACATGAATTTCTTTTAACTAGGGAAATTGTGTCACTTCTCTTGCGTTCTGTACAACAGAGTCGGTGTATATGCAGCAGTTTGGGCCACCTGGCTCGTTGCGAACTGTGTGAAGACCATTTCTTCCTAACAAAGACAGCCAACTTCGCCAAATGGGGGATGATTTAACAAAGCGCATTTGTGAAAAAAGCACAATCTGCAAAAGAGATGGCCCAGCTCATGGTGCAGCACATCTTCTGGATCCATGGGCTGCCCGTGGACATGGTCTCTAACAGCCAGTCAGAGCGAGCCAACCAGGGCCCCGAGACCACCCTGTGCTGCCTGATTTCCGCCAACCCCACCACCTGGAGCCAGCAGCTTGTGTGGGTCGAATATGCCCACAACACCCTTTCCTACGGGCCTTTCTCCCTATCGAGTGTTCTCTGGGGTATCAGCCCCCGCTCTTCCCTGAGCAGGAAGAGGAGGTCGGCATACCTTCTGCCCAGATGTTTGTCCGCCGCTGTCGTCGTACATGGAGGAGAGCCCGGTCGGCCCTCCTCACGACCTTCTCCAGGTACGACAAGTGGATCTCCATCGGACCCCGGCTTCCTCTGGTATCATCTCGGGCTGACGGTATGGCTCTGCACCCGGGATCTGCCCCTCCTGGTGGAGGCTCACAAACTCTCCCCCCGGTTTATCAGCGCTTTCCCCATCTCCAAGGTCATTAGTCCCTCTGCTGTTTTGTCTTCTGTTTCCCCGTACCCTTCGTATTCACCTCACCTTTCATGTGTCCCGTATCAATCCCATGTCTCACAGTCCCTTGTCTCCCATTTCCAGGCCCACCTCTCCTCCCTGGGTCATCTATGGTCATCGATGGCCAGTACCTGGTTGACTGGGAGGGTTATGGCCCAGAGGAGAGGTGCTGGGTCCCCGCTAGAGACATCCTGGACCCAGCCTTCATTGCCAACATCCATCGTCGGCACCCGGTCAACCAGGTATGCGCCCAGGTAGGACGCCAAGTGGTGGTGGTGGTGGTGGTGGCGCCTCTCTTCCCCATTATCCCCTATGTACTTTTTACCTGTGGTTTCTGTTTGTCTGTTGCCAGTACGTCTTGTTTGTCAAGCCAACCAGCGTTTTTGTGTCAGCTGCTGCTTTTCCCGACTCTCTTTTATCATCCTTCTGGTTTTTGACCCTTGCCTATCCTGACCCAGTACCCACCCACCTGACAACTCAGCCTGCCCCTGAGCCTGCCTGCCGTTCTGTACCTTTGCCCCTGTTGCTGTAATAAACATTGTTACTTCAACATGGTCTGCATCTGGATCTTACTCAATTAAATTGTATTTTTCTAATTATCTTTCTCAAAAATATTTGTGTATTGTCCCATGATTAAAAGTATGTGGACACCTGCTCGTCAAACATCTACAAAATCATGGGCATTAATATGGAGTTGGTCCCCTCTTTGCTGCTATAACAGCCTCCACTCTTCTGGGAAGGCTTTCCACTAGATGTTGGAACATTGCTCTGAGGACTTGCTTCCATTCAGCCACAAGAGCATTAGTGAGGTTGGGCACTGATGTGAGGCGATAAGGCCTTTTTTGTTGTTGTTTAGTTTAGTTTATTAATTCAACCATTAAAAGAAAACACACATAAAACTTAAAAGCCATACATGCACATGAATAAAATCATTGAGGATAACATACAATAAAGTCTGGGACTTATTTTCATTGTGGTCCTCTTGAGACAAGATGGCTAGACAAGATGGAACACAGTATGGCAGTGATATAATAAAACAAAAACATAAAAGAAGAACATCTATCTCATCATTCCAGTTACATCATAGGGGTTATTCATATGGGCACAGAGGACATCAAACATATTTTTACTTTCTTTTTTAAAGCTGCCCAGAGAGGACGTTGTTTTTATAGGCAGAGGCAACTCATTCCATTCTGAGGCTCCAGTATACAAGAAAGTACCTTTCCTAGCATTACTCCTGAACCTGTATAAGCACATATCAGCAACACCTGATCTGGTGCTGTGATTGCGTGTATCCCTAACACTAGGAAAGTAATCACTTAGATATCTGGGCGCAGGACCATAAATACTCCTGTAAAACAAACCTAGTCTAATCTGGGACACCCTAGCCTCAACAGGCAGAACCATAAATCCTCCTGTAAACCAAACCTAGTCTAATTTGGGACACCCTAGCCTCAACAGGCAGCCAGTTTAGTTCCTGGAAGCAGCTCCTGCCTATGGGAGTACGTGGACTCACCTTCAATACTACCCTGAGCATCTTATTCTGGGCTATCTGGAGCTTCCCCTTCATAAATTTAGATACAGTGCCTTGCGAAAGTATTCGCCCCCCTTGAACTTTGCGACCTTTTGCCACATTTCAGGCTTCAAACATAAAGATATAAAACTGTATTTTTTGTGAAGAATCAACTACAAGTGGGACACAATCATGAAGTGGAACGACATTTATTGGATATTTCAAAAAATGTTAACAAATCAAAAACTGAAAAATTGGGCGTGCAAAATTATTCAGCCCCCTTAAGTTAATACTTTGTAGCGCCACCTTTTGCTGCGATTACAGCTGTATGTCGCTTGGGGTATGTCTCTATCAGTTTTGCACATCGAGAGACTGACATTTTTTCCCATTCCTCCTTGCAAAACAGCTCGAGCTCAGTGAGGTTGGATGGAGAGCATTTGTGAACAGCAGTTTTCAGTTCTTTCCACAGATTCTCGATTGGATTCAGGTCTGGACTTTGACTTGGCCATTCTAACACCTGGATATGTTTATTTTTGAACCATTCCATTGTAGATTTTGCTTTATGTTTTGGATCAGTGTCTTGTTGGAAGACAAATCTCTGTCCCAGTCTCAGGTCTTTTGCAGACTCCATCAGGTTTTCTTCCAGAATGGTCCTGTATTTGGCTCCATCCATCTTCCCATCAATTTTAACCATCTTCCCTGTCCCTGCTGAAGAAAAGCAGGCCCAAACCATGATGCTGCCACCACCATGTTTGACAGTAGGGATGATGTGTTCAGGGTGATGAGCTGTGTTGCTTTTACGCCAAACATAACGTTTTGCATTGTTGCCAAAAAGTTCAATTTTGGTTTCATCTGACCAGAGCACCTTCTTCCACATGTTTGGTGTGTCTCCCAGGTGGCTTGTGGCAAACTTTAAACGACACTTTTTATGGATATCTTTAAGAAATGGCTTTCTTCTTGCCACTCTTCCATAAAGGCCAGATTTGTGCAATATACGACTGATTGTTGTCCTATGGACAGAGTCTCCCACCTCAGCTGTAGATCTCTGCAGTTCATCCAGAGTGATCATGGGCCTCTTGGCTGCATCTCTGATCAGTCGTCTCCTTGTATGAGCTGAAAGTTTAGAGGGACGGCCAGGTCTTGGTAGATTTGCAGTGGTCTGATATTCCTTCCATTTCAATATTATCGCTTGCAGTGCTCCTTGGGATGTTTAAAGCTTGGGAAATCTTTTTGTATCCAAATCCGGCTTTAAACTTCTTCACAACAGTATCTCGGACCTGCCTGGTGTGTTCCTTGTTCTTCATGATGCTCTCTGCGCTTTTAACGGACCTCTGAGACTATCACAGTGCAGGTGCATTTATACGGAGACTTGATTACACACAGGTGGATTGTATTTATCATCATTAGTCATTTAGGTCAACATTGGATCATTCAGAGATCCTCACTGAACTTCTGGAGAGAGTTTGCTGCACTGAAAGTAAAGGGGCTGAATAATTTTGCACGCCCAATTTTTCAGTTTTTGATTTGTTTTTGTTTTTTTAAATATCCAATAAATGTCGTTCCACTTCATGATTGTGTCCCACTTGTTGTTGATTCTTCACAAAAAAATACAATTTTATATCTTTATGTTTGAAGCCTGAAATGTGGCAAAAGGTCGCAAAGTTCAAGGGGGCCGAATACTTTCGCAAGGCACTGTAAGCCCCCAAACCAGGAAGTACTAGCATAGTCAAAATGGCATTGAATGAGGGCAGTAGCTAGCACTTTCGTGGTGTCCTTATCAAGCAGCTTGGACTTCCTAGCCAAAAACTTCGTCCTGGCATTAACCTTCCCTAGCACCTTATTGGCCATACTCACACCTCCCAAGCTTCCATCATGGATACATCCCAAGTAGCTTACAGAGGTTTTAGTAGTCAGCACCTCACCCCCTAACTCCACCCTGATTTCAGATGACCTACACAATTTAGGCCTGAATCCAAAAATAATTGCTTCAGTTTTCCCTAAGTGCAGAGATCGCTTATTATCTCCAAGCCATTTGCTAATGTTAGTAAGCTCTGTGCTAAGTATGCTCTCCAACATAGTTTTACTTTTGTGAGACATCAGAAGTGTAGAGTCATCCGTATAAAGAAAAAGACGGCAAGAACAAGCATCTTTCATATCATTAATATACAATAAAAACAGCAGAGACCCAAGCACGCTCCCCTGCGGAATGCCACAACTCATTGGTTGTGCCGAGACAGTTTATTTTTAATTTTTAAATGTAACCTTTATTTAACCAGGAAGGGCTCATTGAGATTTAAAATCTCTTTTTCAAGAGTGTCCTGGCCAAGATAGGCAGCACCAAGTCATTACAAAAATTACAGACAAACAACATGAAAAACTACAAGTATTCTAGTAAAAACCATAGAATTCAGAAGAGTATAACAAAATCAAAAACAGCTAATTAAAAACATTGACAGGTCAGGGAATCAGTCTCATTCATCAGTGATTTAAAAATATCAAAATACAAGTTCTTCCAGTTTAAAAGTATTTTGTAAAGCGTTCCAAGATGATGGCACAGAGTACATAAAAGCCCTTTTACCAAATTCAGTTCGGACATTTGGAACAGTTAGCAGGATAAAGTCCAGCGAACGAAGAGAGTACCCACCACATTTCTGGACAATACAAATGCCCAAATAAAAAGGTAGTAAACCCAAAATGGCTTTGTAAATAAAAGTATGCCACTGCCTGAGCCTACGAGTGACTAGAGAAGGCCAGCTTCTTCCTGAGTCCCGATTGGTACATTGATAAAATAGAGTTAGTAAATAAAAACTCTTTTAGCTGTTCACTCACAAGGGTTTCAAGTATTTTCACCAGGGCTGACAGCTTTGAGATTGGCCTATAATTATTTAAAAGAGTTGGATCTCCCCCTTTTAAAAGTGTTAAGACAAATGCTGATTTCCAGATTTTTGGAATTTCATTACATTCCAGGGTTAGATTGAACAGATATGTAAGTGGTTCAGCTATGAAATCAGCTGCCAGATTTAAAAAGCAGGGATCAAAAAGATCAGGACCTGCAGGCTTTCTCTGATCTAAGGACAGTGAACCATTAGCCTCTACTACTTGCTCTTGTCATGCCCTGACCGTAGATTGCTTTGTATGTTTCTATTTTTGTTTGGTCAGGGTGTGATTTGGGTGGGTATTCTATGTTTGTATGTCTAGGTTTTTGTATTTCTATGTTTCGGCCGGGTATGGTTCTCAATCAGGGACAGCTGTCTTTTTTTGTCTCTGATTGGGAATCATACTTAGGTAGCCTGTTTTGCCACCTTAGGTTGTGGGTCGTTTTCTGTTTAGTGTTATTCACCTTGCAGGACTGTTGCGGTTTTCCTTTTTGTTGTTTTGTTTATTCAGTGTTCAGTGCGATTATTAAAGATGAACACGTACCCTGCTGCATTTTGGTCCGATGATTCCTCTTCTTCCGATGAAAGCCGTTGCAGCTCTCTTCCTGATAAATAGGACTTTACCCAGCCTGGATGGATACTGCTTAACCTCTGGCCTCCAGTTTGGAGATTAGGAGACAGTGGTTAACTGTATCAAAGGCCTTCTGTAGGTCAAGCAGTACCATTCCACACAGATTTCCCTCATCAATCTCTTTCCTGATGAAGTCAGTCAAGTAAAGTAGACATGAATCAGTGGAGTATGTTTTTCTAAAACCCGACTGAAAATCATACATTAGACCCTGTTTGTTAACATATTCATACAGGCCTATAATTCCCAGGGTCAGTCTTTATTCCCTTCTTATACAGAGGTATAACTTTAGCTTGTTTCATGTCCCTGGGAAAGGTGCCTTGTTCAAGAGATTAACAATATGCGTAATACAAGGGCCAATTTGCTCAGCAGAATCTATAAGAAACCTTGCAGGAATATTATCCAGGTCTGTGGCATTGGAGCATTTAAGCTCTGCCAGTATACGGACTATTTTGGCTGTTGCTACCTTTGCAAAAGAAAAAGAGCCTGGCTCGCAGTCTGTGCTCCAATTCATCCCAAAGGTGTTCGATGGGTTTGAGGTCAGAGCTCTGTGCAGGCCATTCAAGTTCTTCCACACCGATCTCGACAAACCATTTTTGTATGGACCTCGTTTTGTGCATGGGGTCATTGTCATGCTAATATAGGAAAGGGCCTTCCTCAAACTGTTACCACAAAGTTGGCAGCACAGAATCGTCTAGACTGTCATTGTATGATGTAGCATTAAGATTTCCCTTCACTGGAACTAACTAGCCCAAAACATAGTTAGCACTATGCATGGAGACAGGTAGCGTTCTCCTGGCATCCGCCAAACCCAGATTTGTCTGTTGGACTGCCAGATGGGAAAAAGTTATTAATCACTCCAGAGAATGCTTTCCCACTGCTCCAGAGTCCAATGGCAGCGAGCTTTACACCACTCCAGTCGACGCTTGGCATTGCGCATGGTGCTCTTAGGCTTGTGTGCGGCTGCTTGGCCATGGAAACCCATTTTATGAAGCTCCCGACTAACAGTTCTGCTGATGTTGCTTCCAGAGGAAGTTTGGAACTCGGTAGTGAGTGTTGCAACCAAGGACAGACGAATTTGGCGAGTTACGCGCTTCATCTCTCGGTGGTCCCGTTCTGTGAGCTTGTGTTGCCTACCATTTCGTGGCTGAGCCGTTGTTGCTCCTAGATGTTTCCACTTCACAATAACAGAACTTACAGTTTACCGGGGCAGCTCTAGCAGGGCAGTAATTTGACGAACTGACTTGTTGGAAAGATGGCATCCTATGACAGGTTGAAATAGACTAATCCACTAATTTGAAGGGTTTCCACATACGTTTGTATATATATACTGTATGTCCTCTTAATTTTTTATTTTTTTGACATTGTTTGTTCCAAGATCTATTTTAATTATTTGGCAACCCCAGTACAGTTTGGGTCGCGACCTCGACTTTGAATAATACTACTGCTCTAGATTCTTGGAAAGATTTACTCTAGATTAGAGGTCGACCGATTAATCGGAATGGCCGATTAATTAGGGCCGATTTCAAATTTTCATAACAATCAGAAATCGGTATTTTGGACGCCGATTTTTTTCATTTTATTTTATTATTATTTATTTTTTACATCTTCATTTAATCTTTATTTAACATGGCAAGTCAGTTAAGAACACATTCTTATTTTCAATGACGGCCTGGGAACAGTGGGTTAACTGCCTTGTTCAGGGGCTGAACGACAGATTTTTACCTTGTCAGCTCAGGGATTCAATCTTGCAACCTTAGGGTTAACTAGTCCAATGCTCTAACCACCTGCCTCACAAGGAGCCCGCCTGTTTCGCAAATGCAGTACGAAGCCAAGGTAAGTTGCTAGCTAGCATTAAACTTGATCAATCATAATCACTAGTTATAACTGGTTGATGATATTACTAGTTTATCTAGCGTGTCCTGAAAAAGGACTGTCGTTGCTTTAACGTGTACTTAACCATAAACACCAATGCCTTTCTTAAAATCAATACACAGAAGTATATAAATCCAGGCTAGCAGGCAATATTAACCAGGTGAAATTGTGTCACTTCTCTTGCATTCATTGCACGCAGAGTCAGGGTATATGCAACAGTTTGGGCCGCCTGGCTCATTGCAAACTAATTTGCAAGAATTTTACGTAATTATGTCATAACATTGAAGGTTGTGCAATGTAACAGCCATATTTAGACTGATGGATGCCACCCGTTAGATAAAATACATCTTGTTTTCGAGATGATAGTTTCCAGATTCGACCATATTAATGACATAAGGCTTCCTATAAGAACATCCAATAGTCAAAGGTATATGAAATACAAATGGTATAGAGAGAAACAGTCCTATAATTCCTATAATAACTACAACCTAAAACTTCTTACCTTGGAATATTGAAGACTCATGTTAAAAGAAACCACCAGCTTTCATATGTTCTCATGTTCTGAGCAAGGAACTGAAACGTTTGTTTTCTTACATGGCACATATTGCACTTTTACTTTCTTCTCCAACACTTTGTTTTTGCATTTTTTAAACCAAATTGAACATGTTTCATTATTTATTTGAGGCTAAATTGATTTTATTGATGTATTATATTAAGTTAAAATAAGTGTTCATTCAGTATTTTTGGAATTGTCATTATTACAAATGCATCCTAACAATCGACCGATTAATCGGTATCGGCTTTTTTGTCCTCCAATAATCGGAATCGGTGTTGAAAAATCATAATCGGTCGATCTCTACTCTATATTCAATCTCGATTTTAACAGATGAAATACTAATAACATGGTAGATTCTGGAATCAGTTACCGGGTCTATGATAATGCAGTTGTTTGTCGCTTGGGCAATGGGAAAGAGACATTATTCTGCAGTGGGTTTCAAAAGCACTCTAAAGTTGGGGTGGCAGGGTAGCCTAGTGGTTAAAGCATTGGACTAGTAACTGAAAGGTTGCAAGTTGAAATCCCTGACCTGACAAGGTGCAAATCTGCCCCTGAACAGGCAGTTAACCCACTGTTCCTAGGCTGTCATTGAAAATAAGAATTTGTTCTTAACTGACTTGCCTAGTTAAATAAAGGTAAAAATTCAAGTTAAAGGGATACTTCAGCATTTCTACTTCCCCAGCGTCAGATGAACTCGTGGATACCATTTTTAAAGTCTCTGCGTGCAGTTTGAAGGACGTTGCTAACTGGTGTTAGCACAATGACTGGAAGTTTAAGTAACTGCTAGTTAGCATTGGCTCACGAAACTACCTCTAACTTCCTTCATACTGGATGCAGAGAAATAAAAATGCTATCTATGAGTTCATCTGACTCTGGGCAAGTATATAAAGGGCTTCATCGCCAACATCCTAAAATATTCCTTTAAGCTACTGTAAGGAAGCAGTGGAATTTTACTACTAAAAGCCCTATAACAACACAATAATAGAATGTTAGAAACAGAACAATCAATCAACGCATGCACACTCGCACGCACACACACGACACCATATCAACTGTGTTCATCTGGTCTTCGAGGAAACACCCAACCTCAGGCAATATGACAAGGTAAGGAACCTGAAAACTACATTTCCCATAATTATGGAACAGTCCCTATCGGCTGTCAAACATCCCTATCGAGTGGCCGTGGTATGAGTCCATGCACATTCATTACGGCCACTAATGTTTTTCCTGTACATCTGAAAGCTCAGTTACCACAGTAGGTATCAAGTGGTACGAGAATTATTTGGGAGTAGTAGTAGCAGTAGTTGCAGTTGTAAGAGTAGTTTTAGAGAGGAGAGAGAGAGAAAAACTAAAAACAGAAAGACAATGTAAGAGGTGTGTACTGTTTATTTATGTGTGTGTGATGCACATGTTCATACTGTGTTTCCTCTACTGTGTATGTGGTGTATGTCTTACCTTGCCGTATAGACACATATTTACTGTTGGCTGCCATCAGCACCACCTGAGGGTGGCTCTCCTCCAGGTCAAACAGCTCGTCCTTCCCCGGCTTGCTGCACCTGCCAGACCTCAGTGTCCCCGTGGGGCCCATGGGACTCAGGTACTTCCCCTCACAGTCCTTAAACGCCAGCTTCCCACACTTCAGCTCCAGTGTGTACCCCGTGCCCCTCCCGCTCTCCGCTGACAGCTTCCCATCGTTGACTAGGTAACGGCTGTCACAGGTCTTGAGCGGTTACTTCCTATCCAGGTAGACGAGCGTCAGGAGCGCTGCCACGCCCCACGGAATGTTCCGGTCCACGGCAATCTCACCATTGGGGGTGACAGGTGGGTGTAGCGCTAGCGGGCTATACTGAGCAGGTTGGCCTGCGGGTGGAGTGCCAGGTGTACTGTCTACAGCTCTGCCTCTGTCATCACCTGGGTGAAGCAGGACAGGTAGTCACAGGAACCTCCAAAGAACCTCAGATAGGGTTCAGACTGCAGTGCCCAGCGGCCATCTGATTGGGCAGCGATCAGGAAGAGGCAGTCTCTGTTCTGGACCTCGGCCTCGCAGGTGACCTTGCCATCCTTGTCGGAGGCCAGGTATCAGCCCAGATGGCTGCAGAAGTAGACCACCTGGGGGTCCTGGGAGTCCTGCTCTAACATCCACACCTGCTTCCTCTTCAGACTGGGGCCCGATGCATTCACCTGATGGAGGAGAGATCACTGTCAAACAGAGCACTGGGAATAGCTCCACTTGTCTCCCTCGGTCCTATCCTCTTCTCCTGTCTTCCTCCTTTCAAACTCTTTCCTGCTTTAGACAAACTTGGTTGGCATCTACTCTACTCAGGCATGAAAAGGACAAAGGAGTTGGCTAAAGCAGACCAGACTGGCACCAGTCTAGACAGGACACAGTAGGACTAAACTGTGTCAGATGACATATCTCACCTTGAAGCCAAAGGCCTCTGCAGTGAGGTAGCAACTCTCATGATTGATCAGACCAAACTGCAGCTTCAGTGGACAGTTTGTCCTGTTAGTGGGCATCCTGACCTGGAGAGGGGAGGAAGGGAAGAGGGCGGAGGTTATAGGGGAATGACAAGTATGGCGAGAGGTGAGGTACGAGGGGTCGGCAGAATGAGGCAATGAAATATGAGAAGAAATCAATGAAGAAGGTAGCTATGTAATGCAGGGACTACAAATTCCTGCTTCTCTGCCGTTTAAAAAAAACATTTTTTACACAGATTAATAATCTATTTACTCTGGTTATGTGGTTCCTTTTCTGTAGTTTCTGTGATTCCTACGCTCCTAATTCCCAGATTAAAAAGAATCCTTATTCTGTCTCTGTCTCCTCTCCTCTTGTCTCTCTCTGGGTGGTTGAGAGCCTCTTGTCGTTCTCTCTCTACTCCTTCTTTCTCGTTCTGTCGTTCAGGGCTCCTGGGGTTTTCCGTTAGGCGTTCCCTAATCAGGATTATAGTAGTTAGTAGGACTCAACACTGCAATCCAACTAGTGACGTCACCCTCTGTCTCTCTCTTCTCTCAACTTCCCTCTTTCAGACTACATCTCCCCCTCTCGTTTCACAACTTCCCTCTCAGCCTACCTCTCCCCTTCTCCCTTAATGTATCCTTCCCCTCTTCTTTCTCTCCCACAATGTCTGCCTCCCACTCAATCATTCCCTTAGTCTCTGTCTCACTCAATGACTCTCTCCCTCAATGTCTGCCTCCCACTCAATCATTCCCTTAGTCTCTGTCTCACTCAACGACCCTCTCCCACAATGTCTGCCTCCCACTCAATCATTCCCTTAGTCTCTGTCTCACTCAATGACTCTCTCCCTCAATGTCTGCCTCCCACTCAATCATTCCCTTAGTCTCTGTCTCACTCAATGACTCTCTCCCTCAATGTCTGCCTCCCACTCAATCATTCCCTTAGTCTCTGTCTCACTCAACGACCCTCTCCCACAATGTCTGCCTCCCACTCAATCATTCCCTTAGTCTCTGTCTCACTCAACGACCCTCTCCCACAATGTCTGCCTCCCACTCAATCATTCCCTTAGTCTCTGTCTCACTCAATGACTCTCTCCCTCAATGTCTGCCTCCCACTCAATCATTCCCTTAGTCTCTGTCTCACTCAATGACTCTCTTCCTCTATGCTTCACTCACTCTGTCTGCCTGTCACCAGTCTCTCTCTCTCTCTCTCTCTCTCTCTCTCTCTTTCTCTCAGCCAGTCTCTCTGTTTCTCTAAATCCCTGTTCTTTCCTTCAATCCCAGTTCCTGTCTATGAGATTACTGAGCCACTGGTCTCATGACCAGTCTCCAACCGTGGCCTTAGTGATCAGCCAGTTAGTCAGCCAGTCAGCCCGTCAGCCAGACAGTCAGTCCACCAGTCAGTCACCCAACCAGTCAGCCAGATACACCCAGCTTTACGGTCCTTACCTTCTCATTCACCTCTTCATCTCTCTCCCTCTCTTCTTACCGCTCTGTCACTTTCTGCCTCCCACGGTCTGTCGCTTTCTGCCTCCCACGGTCTGTCACTTTCTGCCTCCCACGGTCTGTCACTTTCTGCCTCCCACGGTCTGTCACTTTCTGCCTCCCACGGTCTGTCACTTTCTGCCTCCCACAGTCTGTCACTTTCTGCCTCCCACGGTCTGTCACTTTCTGCCTCCCACAGTCTGTCACTTTCTGCCTCCCACGGTCTGTCACTTTCTGCCTCCCACGGTCTGTCACTTTCTGCCTCCCACAGTCTGTCACTTTCTGCCTCCCACGGTCTGTCACTTTCTGCCTCCCACGGTCTGTCACTTTCTGCCTCCCACGGTCTGTCGCTTTCTGCCTCCCACGGTCTGTCACTTTCTGCCTCCCGGTCTGTCACTTTCTGCCTCCCACGGTCTGTCACTTTCTGCCTCCCACGGTCTGTCGCTTTCTGCCTCCCACGGTCTGTCACTTTCTGCCTCCCACGGTCTGTCACTTTCTGCCTCCCACGGTCTGTCACTTTCTGCCTCCCACGGTCTGTCGCTTTCTGCCTCCCACGGTCTGTCACTTTCTGCCTCCCACGGTCTGTCACTTTCTGCCTCCCACGGTCTGTCACTCTGCCTCCCACGGTCTGTCACTTTCTGCCTCCCACGGTCTGTCACTTTCTGCCTCCCACAGTCTGTCACTTTCTGCCTCCCACAGTCTGTCACTTTCTGCCTCCCACAGTCTGTCACTTTCTGCCTCCCACGGTCTGTCACTTTCTGCCTCCCACAGTCTCACTCTCTTCTGTTCTTTTTCTCCTTTTCTTCCTCTCCTTTCTCACCTCCCTTTATTCACATTCCAGATTCCTTCTTGGCCAGGAGCACGTTTGATCAGCACGTCCCTTAAACAGCCACAGCTTTGGTTTAAAAAGTTTCAACCCTGAGATCACAGTGAGGTCCTTCTTCTCCAATTCCTAAATACCCAAACATTACAGCAAAGCCATGGAACAAACATGAACCTTTCATCTTTATGCTACAGCCAAGCCATGGAACAAGGAGGGAGGGAGGGAGGTGAAAAAGTTGACAGAGAGAAAGAAAGATGAGGAAAGAGAGGGCAACAGGGTGTCTTGGTGCTACTATTTTTTTTTTAAACATTTTTTTAAATTCACCTTTATTTAACCAGGTAGGCTAGTTGAGAACAAGTTCTCATTTACAACTGCGACCTGGCCAAGATAAAGAAAAGCAGTGCGACAAAAACAACAACAGAGTTACACATGGGATAAACAAACTTACAGTCAATAACGCAATAGAAAAATCTGTGTACAGTGTGTGCAAATGAAGTAAGGAGGTAAGGCAATAAATAGGCCAATAGTGGCGAAGTAATTACAATTTAGCAGTTTACACTGGAGTGATATATGTGCATATGAGGATGTGCAAGTAGAAATACTGGTGTGCAAAAGAGCAGGAAAACAAAGACAAATATGAGGATGAGGTAGGTAGTTGGTTGGATGGGCTATTTACAGATGGGCTGTGTACAGCTGCAGCGATCGGTAAGCTTCTTTGACAGCTGACGCTAATTAGTGAGAGTACTAATCATCACTTCATCTTTTCTCCCCTGTTTTAGAGTAGGGCCCTTGTGTGTATAAAGTGGATTTGGAAAGTAAAGAGGTGTGTCTATTCCTTAACCCTTCTTCTCCCAGTGATCCCAACCTGGCTAATCTACTACCAGGTACCCCTCCCCCTGACCAGTCGCACACACACACGTGCGTAGCCTAGCGGTGAAAGCGCTAGGCAGTAACAAAAAGGTTGCTGGTTCAAATCCCTGAGCACACTTGTGTGTGAAATAGGACAAATACATCCCCCCACACATACCACTATGAGGGAGCTAGAAGCAAAAAGCATATGAACCATGTCATGGGCAGATAAGGTGCATGATCTACCTACCAGTGCACTATTTTTGGGAGATTAATTTTTGAATGATTTTTCAGGGAGGGCTGCAGCACCCTAAGCACCCCTACTTCCAGCGGCTACGCTCCCACCATCATATTTGTTGATGAGTAAACGTTCTGAGGATGCTTCAGCTTTATAGCCCCTGTGACATGTCTGCGTTACCCCCTTCTGTCTGTGGACTAGTGATCAGTCACTGAGACAGCACAGCAGATAAAACACTGGTTAGCGCAAAACAAGGCCAGCAGAGGGAGCTCTTGCTACACACACTTGACGGCTTGACACAAATTGCCTCAATCCATTACAAGTATGGACAAACAGATTAAGTTTCTGGAAGTTTTCACAATATCTCTTTTAGTAACATCTGTCTATTTAGATCAAACTGTTGTTATCAATATCTTGTGACAGCATCTGTTTCCTCTACTGGTGCATTATTCACTTATGGCATTAATCACAAATGACCCTACTTACGGCATTATTCACAAATTGCCCCACTTATGGCATTATTCACAAATGGCCCAACTTATGGCATTATTCACAAATGGCCCTACTTACGGCATTATTCACAAATGGCCCTACTTATGGCATTATTCACAAATGGCCCTACTTACGGCATTATTCACAAATGGCCCAACTTATGGCATTATTCACAAATGGCCCAACTTATGGCATTATTCACAAATGGCCCAACTTATGGCATTATTCACAAATGGCCCAATTTATGGCATTATTCACAATTGGCCCTACTTATGGCATTATTCACAAATGGCCCAACTTATTGCATTATTCACAAATGGCCCTACTTATGGCATTATTCACAAATGGCCCAACTTATGGCATTATTCACAAATGGCCCTACTTATGGCATTATTCACAAATGGCCCAACTTATGGCATTATTCAACAATTAGCCCTATTTATGGCATTATTCACAAATGGCCCAACTTATGGCAGATAATATAGAATAGGAAAACGTTAATAAAAGACGACATCCATCAGAGAGAAATACACCAGACTAGATTCTAACTGGCAGTCATCTGCTGTTGCAGACTGGAATGTCCAATTTCTTTGTTCTATTTCTAGAGCCGCTGGGTTCTCCTTCCTGGACAAGTCAATTGGTCCTCTTGGTAAGGAGCTCTGGAGTGCTTGTGTGTGTGTCTACACAGGGTGAACTCAATACTCCTTATCTAGGAAATAACAGAGATTAATTGGAAATCAGAACCTACATTAGCATACCTGAGCCCTCATCAAGGAGAAGAAGCAAGCACACACACACACACACACACACACACACACACACACACACACACACACACACACACACACACACACACACACACACACTCAAGCACATACACTCTTGAATAACAATAAATATTATTTAATAAAAAGAATGCTTCTATTTACTATATTATTATAATTCTCCCCATTATATTTCCACGCGTCATCAGCTCTTCTCTGTGGCCGGGGGGGTGTCATCGTCTTCTGATGTTCCGTAGCTCTCGCTGCCGTTGGCACGGCAACGGCTGTCGATGGCCAACCAGATGTTATTGTGGGATGGCGGCTGTGCCAGGTTCACTGTGGCAACTGGAATGGTGCTTTAGAAGCCATTAGAAGCCATAACTGTGCTCCTCTGATGACACTCAAATAGCAATCATTACACCTCCTCCAAGGAGAGAGGAGGGAGTGCTGGAGGGAGAGAAGGAGGGAGGAAGAGGAGGAGAGAAAGGGGAGAGAAGGTAGAGGGAGGGTGAGAGGATATGAGAAATTACAGGGAAAAAGGAGAGAAAATGAGAGAACATGAGAAAGGAAAAAACAGCTCAGATAGAGACGGAGAGAGATGGGGAGAGAGATGGGGACGGGGAGAGAGATGGGGACGGGGAGAGAGATGGGGAGAGAGATGGGGATGGGGAGAGATAGATGGGGATGGGGAGAGAGACGGGCCGGGGAGAGAGATGGGGAGAGAGACGGGGAGAGAGACTGGGACGTGGAGAGAGACAGGGAGAGAGCTGGGGATGGGGAGAGACACAGGGAGAGCTGGGGACGGGGAGAGAGATGGGGAGAGAGAAAGAGAGAGAGACGGGGAGAGAGACTGGGACGTAGAAAGAGACACAGAGAGAGAGATGGGGACGGGGAGAGAGACGGGGAGAGAGACAGGGACGGGATGGGGAGAGAGACCGGGAGAGAGATGGGTACGGGGAGAGACACAGGGAGAGAGATGGGGAGAGAGACGGGGAGAGAGACGGGGAGGGAGATGGGGAGAGAGACAGAGAGAGAGACGGGGAGAGAGACTGGGACGTAGAAAGAGACACAGAGAGAGAGATGGGGACGGGGAGAGAGACGGGGAGAGAGACAGGGACGGGATGGGGAGAGAGACCGGGAGAGAGATGGGTACGGGGAGAGACACAGGGAGAGAGATGGGGAGAGAGACGGGGAGAGAGACGGGGAGGGAGATGGGGAGAGAGACGGGGAGAGAGACTGGGACGTAGAAAGAGACACAGAGAGAGAGATGGGGACGGGGAGAGAGACGGGGAGAGAGACAGGGACGGGATGGTGATAGAGACCGGGAGAGAGATGGGTACGGGGAGAGACACAGGGAGAGAGATGGGGAGAGAGACGGGGAGAGAGACGGGGAGGGAGATGGGGAGAGAGACAGAGAGAGAGACGGGGAGAGAGACTGGGACGTAGAAAGAGACACAGAGAGAGAGATGGGGACGGGGAGAGAGACGGGGAGAGAGACAGGGACGGGATGGTGATAGAGACCGGGAGAGAGATGGGTACGGGGAGAGACACAGGGAGAGAGATGGGGAGAGAGACGGGGAGAGAGACGGGGAGGGAGATGGGGAGAGAGACGGGGAGAGAGACGGGGAGGGAGATGGGGAGAGAGACAGAGAGAGAGACGGGGAGAGAGACTGGGACGTAGAAAGAGACACAGAGAGAGAGATGGGGACGGGGAGAGAGACGGGGAGAGAGACAGGGACGGGATGGTGATAGAGACCGGGAGAGAGATGGGTACGGGGAGAGACACAGGGAGAGAGATGGGGAGAGAGACGGGGAGAGAGACGGGGAGGGAGATGGGGAGAGAGACAGAGAGAGAGACGGGGAGAGAGACTGGGACGTAGAAAGAGACACAGAGAGAGAGATGGGGACGGGGAGAGAGACGGGGAGAGAGACAGGGACGGGATGGTGATAGAGACCGGGAGAGAGATGGGTACGGGGAGAGACACAGGGAGAGAGATGGGGAGAGAGACGGGGAGAGAGACAGGGACGGGATGGTGATAGAGACCGGGAGAGAGATGGGTATGGGGAGAGACACAGGGAAGGAGATGGGGAGAGAGACAGAGAGAGAGACGGGGAGAGAGACTGGGACGTAGAAAGAGACACATAGAGAGAGATGGGGACAGGGAGAGAGACAGGGACGGGATGGGGAGAGAGACCGGGAGAGAGATGGGTACGGGGAGAGACACAGGGAGAGAGACGGGGAGGGAGACGGGGAGGGAGACGGGGAGAGAGACGGGGAGGGAGACGGGGAGGGAGACGGGGAGAGAGACGGGGAGGGAGACGGGGAGAGACCTGGGGAGAGAGACGGGGAGGGAGACGGGGAGAGAGACGGGGAGGGAGACGGGGAGAGACCTGGGGAGAGAGACGGGGACGGGGAGAGAGACAGAGAGAGAGATAGAGAGAGAGACGGGGATAGAGACGGGGAGAGAGACGGGGACAGGGAGAGAGACGGGGAGAGAGACGGGGAGAGAGACGGGGACAGGGAGAGAGACGGAGAGAGAGACGGGGACGGGGAGAGAGATGGGGACGAGGAGAGAGACGGGGAGAGAGACGGGGATGGGGAGAGAGACTGGGACGTGGAGAGAGACAGGGAGAGAGACAGGGAGAGAGACGGGGAAAGAGATGGGGAAAGAGACAGGGAGAGAGACGGAGACGGGGAGTGAGACATGGAGAGAGACGGGGAGAGAGACAGGGAGAGAGACGGAGAAGGGGAGTGAGACGGGGATGGGGAGAGAGAGAGAGACGGGGATAGAGACGGGGATAGGGAGAGAGACGGGGACAGAGAGAGAGACGGGGAGAGAGACGGGAGAGAGACGGGGACAGGGAGAGAGGCGGGGATGGGGAGAGAGATTGGGACGAGGAGAGAGACGGGGAGAGAGACGGGGATGGGGAGAGAGACTGGGAGAGAGACAGGGAGAGAGACGGGGTAAGAGATGGGGAAAGAGACAGGGAGAGAGACGGAGACGGGGAGTGAGACATGGAGAGAGACGGGGAGAGAGACAGGGAGAGAGACGGAGAAGGGGAGTGAGACGGGGATGGGGAGAGAGACGGAGACGGGGAGTGAGACGGGGATGGGGAGAGAGACGGTGAGAGAGACAGGCAGAGAGACAGTGAGAGAGACAGTGAGAGAGACGGAGACGGGGAGTGAGACGGGGAGAGAGATAGGAACGGGGAGAGAGACTGGGGACGTGGAGAGAGGCAGGGAGAGAGATGGGGACGTGGAGAGAGACAGGGAGAGAGACTGGGGTGGGGAGAGAGACGGGAAGAGAGACTGGGATGTGGAGAGAGACAGGGAGAGAGACGGGGACGGGGAGAGAGACGGGGAGAGAGATGGGAAGAGAGACTGGGATGTGGAGAGAGACAGGGAGAGAGACTGGGACGGGGAGAGAGACTGGGACAGGGAGAGAGACGGGAAGAGAGACTGGGATGTGGAGAGAGACAGGGAGAGAGACGGGGATGGGGAGAGAGACGGGGAGAGAGACTGGGACGTGGAGAGAGACAGTGAGAGAGACGGTGAGAGAGACAGGGAGAGAGACAGGGATGGGGAGAGAGACAGGGAGAGAGATGGGGACGTGGAGAGAGACAGGGAGAGAGATGGTGACGGGGATAGAGACTGGGACGTGGAGAGAGACAGGGAGAGAGATGGGGACGGGGAGAGAGACTGGGACGAGGAGAGAGATGGGGACGGGGAGAGTTTAAAAATAAAATTTTAGAGTTAACAGCCCCCAGTCTTTTCTAGCCTATAAAGTGCTCTTCTACCATTTCCATGTTCTGCAGGGTGATCCTGTCCCCTACCCCTACATCCCTCTCTCACCCCTATCATTATCATACTATGTCAATCCCTTTCCCCTTTCTCAGCCTCACCCTCCCTTAACTCTATCTCTCAGCCTCACCCTCTCCTCCCTGATTTCTCTCCAACAGGCTCACCCTCTCTACCTTACCCCATCCCTCTATCAGTCCCACTAATTCTCCCAGTCATTTTCTGCCTCTCTCACAACCCCTCTGTTGTTCTGTCTTTTACTCTCCTTCTCTCTGCCTATTACCATCTCTCCATCGTTACGTCAATCTTCTCCTTTCTTTTCACACTGATTTCTCCCTCCTTCCTCCCTTCTAGACTCCATCCCCTTCTTTCTCTTCCCCATTCAATCTCTTTCTCTGTTATCCAATGGAGAGCAGCCCATCTCTTTCTCTGTTTTCCAATGGAGAGCAGCCCATCTCTTTCTCTGTTTTCCAATGGAGAGCAGCCCATCTCTTTCTCTGTTTTCCAATGGAGAGCAGCCCATCTCTTTCTCTGTTTTCCAGTGGAGAGCAGCCCATCTCTTTCTCTGTTTTCCAACGGAGAGCAGCCCATCTCTTTCTCTGTTTTCCAATGGAGAGCAGCCCATCTCTTTCTCTGTTTTCCAATGGAGAGCAGCCCATCTCTTTCTCTGTTTTCCAATGGAGAGCAGCCCATCTCTTTCTCTGTTTTCCAATGGAGAGCAGCCCATCTCTTTCTCTGTTTTCCAATGGAGAGCAGCCCATCTCTTTCTCTGTTTTCCAATGGAGAGCAGCCCATCTCTTTCTCTGTTTTCCAGTGGAGAGCAGCCCATCTCTTTCTCTGTTTTCCAACGGAGAGCAGCCCATCTCTTTCTCTGTTTTCCAATGGAGAGCAGCCCATCTCTTTCTCTGTTTTCCAATGGAGAGCAGCCCATCTCTTTCTCTGTTTTCCAATGGAGAGCAGCCCATCTCTTTCTCTGTTTTCCAATGGAGAGCAGCCCATCTCTTTCTCTGTTTTCCAATGGAGAGCAGCCCATCTCTTTCTCTGTTTTCCAATGGAGAGCAGCCCATCTCTTTCTCTGTTTTCCAATGGAGAGCAGCCCATCTCTTTCTCTGTTTTCCAATGGAGAGCAGCCCATCTCTTTCTCTGTTTTCCAATGGAGAGCAGCCCATCTCTTTCTCTGTTTTCCAATGGAGAGCAGCCCATCTCTT
Source organism: Oncorhynchus tshawytscha (assembly GCF_018296145.1). Lineage (NCBI taxonomy): Eukaryota > Metazoa > Chordata > Actinopteri > Salmoniformes > Salmonidae > Oncorhynchus > Oncorhynchus tshawytscha. The sequence continues at coordinate 1,293,681 of NC_056455.1, forward strand.
TCAATTCAATTCAATTCAATTCAAGGGCTTTATTGGCATGGGAAACATGTGTTAACATTGCCAAAGCAAGTGAGGTAGACAACATACAAAGTGAATATATAAAGTGAAAAACAACAAAAATTAACAGTAAACATTACACATACAGAAGTTTCAAAACAGTAAAGACATTACAAATGTCATATTATATATATATACAGTGTTTTAACAATGTACAAATGGTTAAAGGACACAAGATAAAATAAATAAGCATAAATATGGGTGTATTTACAATGGTGTTTGTTCTTCACTGGTTGCCCTTTTCTCGTGGCAACAGGTCACAAATCTTGCTGCTGTGATGGCACACTGTGGAATTTCACCCAGTAGATATGGGAGTTTTTCAAAATTGGATTTGTTTTCGAATTCTTTGTGGATCTGTGTAATCTGAGGGAAATATGTCTCTCTAATATGGTCATACATTGGGCAGGAGGTTAGGAAGTGCAGCTCAGTTTCCACCTCATTTTGTGGGCCTTTCTCTGTTTTCCAATGGAGAGCAGCCCATCTCTTTCTCTGTTTTCCAATGGAGAGCAGCCCATCTCTTTCTCTGTTTTCCAATGGAGAGCAGCCCATCTCTTTCTCTGTTTTCCAATGGAGAGCAGCCCATCTCTTTCTCTGTTTTCCAATGGAGAGCAGCCCATCTCTTTCTCTGTTTTCCAACGGAGAGCAGCCCATCTCTTTCTCTGTTTTCCAATGGAGAGCAGCCCATCTCTTTCTCTGTTTTCCAATGGAGAGCAGCCCATCTCTTTCTCTGTTTTCCAATGGAGAGCAGCCCATCTCTTTCTCTGTTTTCCAATGGAGAGCAGCCCATCTCTTTCTCTGTTTTCCAGTGGAGAGCAGCCCATCTCTTTCTCTGTTTTCCAATGGAGAGCAGCCCATCTCTTTCTCTGTTTTCCAATGGAGAGCAGCCCATCTCTTTCTCTGTTTTCCAATGGAGAGCAGCCCATCTCTTTCTCTGTTTTCCAATGGAGAGCAGCCCATCTCTTTCTCTGTTTTCCAACGGAGAGCAGCCCATCTCTTTCTCTGTTTTCCAACGGAGAGCAGCCCATCTCTTTCTCTGTTTTCCAATGGAGAGCAGCCCATCTCTTTCTCTGTTTTCCAACGGAGAGCAGCCCATCTCTTTCTCTGTTTTCCAATGGAGAGCAGCCCATCTCTTTCTCTGTTTTCCAATGGAGAGCAGCCCATCTCTTTCTCTGTTTTCCAATGGAGAGCAGCCCATCTCTTTCTCTGTTTTCCAATGGAGAGCAGCCCATCTCTTTCTCTGTTTTCCAATGGAGAGCAGCCCATCTCTTTCTCTGTTTTCCAATGGAGAGCAGCCCATCTCTTTCTCTGTTTTCCAATGGAGAGCAGCCCATCTCTTTCTCTGTTTTCCAACGGAGAGCAGCCCATCTCTTTCTCTGTTTTCCAATGGAGAGCAGCCCATCTCTTTCTCTGTTTTCCAATGGAGAGCAGCCCATCTCTTTCTCTGTTTTCCAACGGAGAGCAGCCCATCTCTTTCTCTGTTTTCCAACGGAGAGCAGCCCATCTCTTTCTCTGTTTTCCAATGGAGAGCAGCCCATCTCTTTCTCTGTTTTCCAATGGAGAGCAGGCCGTCTCTTTCTCTGTTTTCCAATGGAGAGCAGCCCATCTCTTTCTCTGTTTTCCAATGGAGAGCAGCCCGTCTCTTTCTCTGTTTTCCAATGGAGAGCAGCCCAGCTCTTTCTCTGTTTTCCAATGGAGAGCAGCCCATCTCTTTCTCTGTTTTCCAATGGAGAGCAGCCCATCTCTTTCTCTGTTTTCCAGTGGAGAGCAGCCCATCTCTTTCTCTGTTTTCCAATGGAGAGCAGCCCATCTCTTTCTCTGTTTTCCAATGGAGAGCAGCCCATCTCTTTCTCTGTTTTCCAATGGAGAGCAGCCCATCTCTTTCTCTGTTTTCCAATGGAGAGCAGCCCATCTCTTTCTCTGTTTTCCAATAGAGAGCAGCCCATCTCTTTCTGTCTTTTGCCCTGATCCCTCTGCCTCCTCTTTCTCTCCATCCCACTCTCCTGTCCATGGGGATACACTTTTGGGACGGACACAATAGAAGAAAGCAGATATGTGTTCTCCTCTGTCAGTCTTACCATATCAATAGTCTCTCTCTCTCTCTCTCTCTCTCTCTCTGCATGCTGGGAGTGATTGGTGCATGCTGGGAATTGTTTGAGTGAAGGAGTGCGTGTGTTGTGGAGAGTTAGATATTCACAACTTTCTTTCGGTTTGCTATTTCTTGGTGGCATTTTTTTTATTGATGCATGATTAACGTTATTATTTTTGTTGTGGTAGAATTAAGTATTTTGTTTTCGTATCGAAATTACCCTGATTTTGGCGGGGATGGCAGCCCGAATGGGGATGCCGTCCCTGTCACTTCGGCATGGCTTTAGGTGTGTTACTGAAGCTGCTGTCACGGTGGAGGAGTTTCTGGTCGCCGTAGGAGAGAAGGTAGGCTATGAGAATATTGCGTATGCATCCCGGATGAATAAAGCTGTGGTGGTATTTCTTAAAGAAGAGTGTCTAGTTGATCGGATGGTTGAGCATGGTGTACTTCTTAAAGGAATGTTTATTCAAGTTACGCCGCTTTTTCTCCGTCAACAAGGGTAACGATTTCAAATGTACCACCGTTTATTCCTAATGAGCTATTGGAGCGCGAGTTATTGCGCTTTGGGAAGTTCGCCAGTTCAATTAAGGTTGTCCCGTTGGGTTGCAAACACCCGGCGTTGAAACAGGTAATGTCATTTCGGCGACAGGTGTTTATGTTTTTGGACTCACCGGAGCAGACTTTAGAGTTATCGTTTAAAATCAAGTATGACAATAGATTGTATATGGCTTATGCTAGTACGGGTAGTCAACGGTGTTTTGAGTGTGGGGATGTTGGTCATAAGCGACATGCTTGCCCGAAAAGGGAGAAGGCAGAGGGAGGGGCACAGGTGGTCATCGTAACGCCTGGGCCCACTGATGTAGGGAGAGGTGGACCGACAGCGGTAGAGCAGCCACAAGCACCTGTTGCTGAGGAACAAGTTATCCGTGTTGAGGGCACGGGGTTGCAACTTGTATTAGAAGGAAATGTTATGCTACAGAAAAGTATTGTTGTAGAAGGTAAGGATGTATCTGAAGAGCCAGTTCCTCAGACTGGTGAGCAGGTGCCCAGTATGAGTGCTGGGGTAAAGGAGGGGGTTCATGTGGAGCTAGGCTCCCAGGGAGTGGAGGAGATGCCCACTATGAGTGCTGGGGTTCATGTGGAGCTAAGCTCCCAGGTAGTGGAGGAGATGCCCACTACGAGTAATGAAGTACAGGAGGGTTTTCATGTGGAGCTAAGCTCCCAGGGAGTGGAGGAGATGCCCACTACGAGTGCTGGGGTTCATGTGGAGCTAAGCTCCCAGGTAGTGGAGGAGATGCCCACTACGAGTAATGAAGTACAGGAGGGTTTTCATGTGGAGCTAAGCTCCCAGGTAGTGGAGGAGATGCCCACTACGAGTAATGAAGTACAGGAGGGTTTTCATGTGGAGCTAAGCTCCCAGGTAGTGGAGGAGATGCCCACTACGAGTGCTGGGGTTCATGTGGAGCTAGGCTCTCAGTTAGTGGAGAAGATGCCCACTATGAGTAGTGATGTTCAGGTGGGGCTAGTCTCCCAGATAGTGGAGGAGATGCCTGGTACGAGTGATGAGGTGCAAGTGGAGAGTGTTGAAAGGGATGTGGTAGAGGGGAGTCAGTTGTCTGTGTTCTCAGCTGAGGAGGATCAAGAGAAGGATATGGATATCTCTTTAGATATGACAGCTGCTGGTGCGGACTCAGTTTATGATCTAGAGGAGGTAAATGAGTTTCTGGATCAGACTTTTGGGAAATCTGTCAAATTGGCAGATTATTTTGATGTTGATAAGTTTGTGAGGTCAGCTGTGATGTTACAGAAGACGGTGGGGTTAGACCAGCTGAGTGAGAAGAAGCGGTTTCGCTTGAGGAAATTTATTACTGCTGTTGCAGCAGCAAAAGGTGGTGGGAAACGTGTTCAGGTTAAGAGAAGAAAAAAAAATAATGACGATGATCATGCTTCATAGGGTGTCTTTTTGTCGTTGGTTTCTCTGTGGTTTCTTCTGCTTTTCTTTTCTCTTTTCTACATGGAGGTACTAAGGGTAGGTTCTCTCAATATGAATGGGGGAAGGGACAGGAATAAGAGGGCTTGGGTATTAGAAGTAATAAAACAGAAAAGGCTTAATGTAGTTTTCCTACAGGAGACACATAGCGATGAGGAAAATGAGGTTGACTGGGGTATGTGGTGGGAGGGGCAGCATGTACTCAGTCATGGTACTAATTTCAGTGCTGGGGTGGCAATATTGTTTTCCTCAGGCTTAGGAGTGACTGTGGCATCTACAACAGAGATTGTCAAGGGTCGGGTTTTATTGGTCAAGGTGGATGTTATGGGGTTTTTGTTTGTTTTTTTGAATGTTTATGCTCCTAATGAGGGTACAGAGCGTATTGCTGTATTTGATCAACTAAAGGAAATGTTAAGACAGTGTGACCAAGAGGGGTGTATGGTTTTAGGGGGTGACTGGAACTGTACAGTGGATTTTACTGTTGATCGCACCGCTGAAGAACCTCACCTGCGGTCAGCCACTTGCCTGTCTGGCCTATTAACTGAGTTTGAGCTTTCTGATGTGTGGAGAGTAAGGAATGCCAAAGTTAGGCAGTACACATGGGTTTCTCTGATCATCATATGGTTACTGTTGATATTCACTTGTCCTGTCCACGAAGGTCATCACCTTACTGGTATTTTAATGTTAAATTGTTACATGATGTCATGTTTTGTGACAGGTTTTTGTTGTTTTGGGAAAAATGGAGGGGTATAAAAGGGAATTTTGAGTCCTTGAGACAATGGTGGGAGGTTGGGAAGGCCCAAATACGAGTTTTTTGTCAACAGTATACTACTCTGTCTCAAACTGAATTTAAAGAGACTATCAAGGCCCTTGAACAGGACATCAAATCTATTGAATTGAAGCTGCTCACTCAGAATGACCCTGGACTAGTCATGAACTTACAGGACAAGAGACATGAACTGAGGTCGTTTCTGCATGAAAGAGTGAAGGGTGCCTTGATTAGGTCTCGTTTCGCTTCCCTCAAGGATATGGATGCTCCTAGTGCTTTTTTTTTTAACCTAGGAAAGTCGACATTTCAACGTAAACAGATGGTCTGCCTTCGTCTCCCTGATGGGAAGGTGACCACGAATGATATTGAAATGCGTCAACATGCCGTGGATTTCTACTCGTCCCTTTATAAGGCGGAGGATTGTGACTCTATGTGTACTGAACAGTTGTTACATGGTCTTCCTAAATTGGGACCTGAGCAGAGAGTCGCATTGGACGCTGACATTACACTGCAGGAGCTGTCCACAGCAGTTATGCAGCTCTCAACAGGCCGAGCCCCTGGCATCGATGGGTTACCATCTGAGTTTTATAAGCACTTTTGGGGGTCTATTGGGGAGGACTTTTATGAAGTGATGTGTGAATCTTTTCATGAGGGTTCTCTTCCTGTATCCTGTCAACGTGCAGTGCTTTCACTGTTGCCAAAAAGGGGGATTTGGCTCTCATAAAAAATTGGAGACCTGTTGCTTTGCTGTGCGCAGAATATAAAATTGTTTCTAAATGTCTCTCAAACAGGTTGAAAGAGTATCTGGGGTTGTTGATCCACAAGGACCAGTCCTACTGTGTACCTGATCGCTCTATTGTTGACAACTTGTTTCTGATAAGAGATGTTTTAGACATTTGTAAACTGTCTGATGTAAATGTGGGTTTACTTTCGTTGGATCAGGAGAAGGCTTTTGATCGTGTGGACCACCAGTACTTGTTTAAAATAATGAAAGCCTTTGGGTTTGGGGATGTTTTTCTGTCTTGGGTGAATTTACTGTATGCTGGAGCCTCGTGTATGGTGAAGGTGGGTGGTGGTTTAAGTTGCCCCATCCCTGTCGAAAGGGGCATCAGGCAGGGATGCCCAATTTCAGGGCAGTTATATAGTCTGGCGATTGAACCAATGCTTTGTTTTTTAAGAGCGAAGCTTACTGGTTTCTTTGTGCCAGGTGTAACGAAGGGTCCCACGATAGCACTGTCTGCGTATGCAGATGACGTGATAGTTTTTATTACAGGGGGTGAGGATGTTAAGGTTCTCTCAAACGCTTTAAAGGTGTATGAGGGGGCCTCCTCAGCTAAAGTCAATTGGGGAAAGAGTGAAGCGCTGTGGGCAGGTCAGCTTCAGATGGGGTCTACTCCATGGTTACCAGGGGGGCTTCAGTGGGGCAGAGATGGAATGAAGACTTTGGGGGTTTTTCTAGGCTCCGATGTCTTTCAAAAAAGAACTGGGAGGGTGTAGTGGAGAAAGTGTGTGCCAGACTGTCAAGGTGGAAATGGGTGTTGCCCCAGCTGTCTTATAGGGGACGGGTCCTGGTAGCTAATAATCTTGCTGCTTCTACCCTGTGGCACAGACTAATGATTTTACAGCCACCAAAGGGTCTGATACAAGAGCTTCAGAGGACCCTTGTCAATTTCTTCTGGTCTGGGCAACACTGGATTAAAGCTGCAGCCCTGTACCTGCCACTGCACGAGGGTGGGCAAGGCCTGGTGGACATTTCCTCTAGGATCACGGCATTCAGGCTCCAAGCAGCCCAGAGATTGTTGTACAGAGACTGTTCTAGCTGGGTCGAAACAGCCTACATATTGATGAGGAGAGCGGGCTGTTTGGGCTTCGACAAGCATCTTTTCCTCTTAAAGCTGGAAGGGGGTGATTTGACTGGCCTGACTCCATTTTATGAGTCTGTTATGCAGGCTTGGAGAGTCTTTGTCAAGTCCCGTAAGGCCTGCACGCCACCAGGGATGTGGCTTTTGAAGAGCCTCTTTTTCACAACACTGCCATCCAGTCCCGTGTTCTGGGTTCAGCTAGCCTACGTTCATGCCTGTTAGGCGTGGGGTGTACCAAGCTGGGTCATCTGATGCAGAGCAGGAGCAGATTGGAGGAGCTGGGAGAAAGAGCGGGGATCCGATCATCTCGTCTACTGAGGAAGGTCGTCGATGAGGTCTGCGATTCCTTGCCAGTGCTTCATCTGCAGTATGTGACTGACACTTCCAATTCTGATCGGTGGAAGGAGGGTCTGGATTATGTGTTCCCTGCACTGATTGTTAGTGCTGCGATGGGGGCATTTGAAGAGGACGTGGGGACGCTGCTTTCCTTCGATACCCCGGAGCTGGGGGAGTTCAAGGAGGTGGGAAAGAAGGCCATGTACAGAATATGTGTAAAGGTGTCCCATGCCACTTCCCTGGAAGGGGTAAAATCGACGAGGTGGGCGGATGTGCTTGGTCCAGGTGCCTCTCCAAAAGGCTGTTGGCGATCATTATATAAACTGCCTATTGATAAGAGGACAGCTGACCTCCAATGGAGGATAATACATGGAGCTATAGCCACCAATATGCATCTGGTACACCTGGATCCTACTGTTGGGGAGGGGTGTCCATTCTGTGCTGGGTCTGAATCTCTGGCACATCTGTTTTTATTGTGTCCCAGGTTGGTTGGGATGATTGAACTGATCACTGATTGGTTTTCAACGTTGGGAGAGGTTTTCTCTTCCCAACTGTATATATTTGGGCCAAAGTACAGGTTCAGTCAAAAGGGTGTAGTTGTGTTGCTTAATTTTGTGTTAGGGGCAGCAAAATTAGCGATATGGAAGACCCGAAAAAACAGCATTCGGGGACAGGGGTCTGTGGATGTGGTGGGAATGCTGGAGGGAATGTTGGCAGCGAGACTAAGGATTGAGTTTGCCTATTACAAACTTGTCAACAATATCGATCTGTTTTTGAGTATATGGGGTATACAGAGGCTGTTGTGTATAGTTACTGTGGAGGAGGAATTGGAGTTGTGTTTTTAATTGATGTGTAACTGTGGTTTTGTATGAGTATTTATTGTGTGGTGGGCCCCCAGACCCAATAAAGAGTATTTAAATCTCTCTCTCTCACTCTCACTCTCACTCTCACTCTCACTCTCACTCTCACTCTCACTCTCACTCTCACACACACAACCACGTCCAACAGCTGTAGTTCCACATGTATCCACTAAGAGGCAGTATTAAGCTATTCTACCAAAAATCCAGACTGAGGAACCAGAATATGTTTTTAGAGAAAATAAAAAGATTAATGCTTGGTTTGTCAGACTTAGTGCCTGTGTGACTGAGCGGCTCAGGAAGGGAAGGCAGGAATCTCTCAACTATTTTTAATTGCTGTTTTATTGCCCTCTGCTTCCTTAATGGGGGCCTGTCAGAAACATAAGTGAACTCAAAGATGTCAACAGGTGGTCGTTATCTGCCTTAAATCATCACTGCAATTAAATGGCAACGCATAGAGAGAGAGATAGAGAAAGCTGAATGACATCCTATCAATATGTGTCCCTTCCCTTCACAGTGAAAAGATTACTGTGAGGGATAAAGTGGAATAGCCTAAAAAGCTACATCTGGCTTTGTTTTCATAGGAGACAAAAACACACTCAATTTGGCAACCTGTTCAAATACTAGCAAACTTCCTTATCTTGTACCATCACCTATCAGGTTTCTCTCTTGGTTTACTTGCCTTTTCCTACTTGTTTAGGCTACTTGTTCATCACCTGCTTTCCTTCCTAGTAAGGAGAAAAACATCTGGGTTTGACTTGACCAAGGTAAGGCCAGATTGAATTTGTCTTAATTTTTTTACATTTTGTTGTGTCTAAGTTGTTTAACTAACCATATTAATTCAAAGGATTTCATTAAGCCTACTAATAATTCAGTTTAGGCTGTAAGACCATTTGCTTACTATGCCATATTCCTGTGGTAGTAACGGGTTAACAAATGGTACAAACTGGGAACCAATCCGTACTGAGATTAACACCTGATTCTTCCCTGATTGGCCAGACCAGCTTCAATGCATGGTCGGTGTTATTTGGGACTCACGCCCCACGTGGGACAAAGACCACTACTTGCCTTCTCATTGGTTAAATTCGAAGATCCGTTCCCTTACGACAATTTGATTTGTTTAACCGTCCACGATCCGCTCCTCCTTTCCTTGTTTTCAGCTCGAACTGAAATATCCCTCTCCGAGCTCCAAGGGCCCGAGCCCCTGTTTGTCCCTTCACACCTATCAAGAGGCGTGTGAAAAGAACACAGATCTGACATTTTGCGCCGGTCCTCGTAACAACCGCAATATGATTTATTTTAAAAACATGATTATTAGATATGATATTACCTCCGTATGGTATGTGCGATGCAAACGGCCGCCGCTTTCACAATCTGTCATCTAGAGGCTGTTATTTGGTTTTATTGCCTGTTGCCTGAGAGATATTACCTTCTCTCTCTCTCTCGTTCCTTTTTTTCTCTTTATAAAGCCAGCGGTAGTAGCTCCCTCACTCCCGCAACTAGGGCTACACAATAGCCATTTTACAGTGGAATCAAATGTTTGTCACAACAGCCAACGCGGACAGACAATCCATCAAGCCATCTTACCCTGTACTGGGTCTGTCTGCTAGTGATCAGTCTGCTCTTACCTGAGATTGCGCGCACCCTAAAACGCACTGTAGGCCAAAATAGGCTGTCATTTGCCCATTCAAGAAAGGACATTGGATTCAAAAGGTAGCCTATTTAAAAGCAGTTTAAGTTGTGTTATCTGACAATAAATTGCCTACATTTCCCATTCATCAATAGGAATACACACACACACACTGTTCATGTGTGGCAGACACAGCGCCTCGTTGAGATACAGGAAACGTTGTGAGGCACTGGCAGATCTGACAAATGCTCAACTGGGACATTAACCTTTAAACGACCTTCAATTCATTCATTCATTAAATACATTAATTCATATTAACATGAAAGTAAGCTTAATTAAATACAGTGTGTGTACATCTACCTAAAAAAACATCATGTCTATGACTGACCATGTTTCATCCTCCCCATGCAGGCCTCTGATGGAGCCCAGTTTTAGTGGCCCTCAGTCAGGTTGCTCTCTTCCTTGGGACCCTCTCCTCCTCCAGTCCCTGGGTCCCGGTTAAAGAAAAGTAAGAGTTTCCCATAACCACAGATCTAGGATCAGATCCAACCCAACTCCCCTACTACCCTTAACCATTAGGAGGATTACAAAATATCTGACCTGTGGTTTAGGAGACCTATTCAGCCTCCACCCAGAGAGCTGCTTGCCTGCAGTGGTGATGACTGAGGAATGGGACTCCCCTGTGTGTCACGACGATTGTTGTCGTGGCAATTGAAGTGGTGGTGGTTACCAGGGTGACGGTGGTTGCTTGTCTGACCCGTCCACCTCGTGCTGTCACGGGCATTATTGATGCACATTGCTGATCGGCATTGTGGAAGAACAGGAGGGATGGCAGAGAGGACAACAATTAATGAATTCATGAGGATCTAAAAACGATCATTCTTCTCTCTCTCTCTCTCCTTCTCTCTCTCTCTCTCTCTCTCTCTTCCCCCTCTCTATCTCTCTGTCTTTCCCACTTTCTCTCTCCCCTCTTCCTTACCTCTCTCTGTCCCTACATCTCTTTCTCCCTCCTCTCTGTCCCCCTTTCTCTCACTCTCCTTCTCCCCCCTCTTCCTCCACTGACCCCTCCCATTCTTTATCTCTTTCTCTACTCTTCATTTTTCACAGGTGTCTGTCTTGTATGAGTGAGCATTAAGAATGTGCGTGCCTCCTGATCCATCATGACAAAATACTCTCTTATCTCTCGCTCTCTCTCGCTCTCTCTCTCCCGTACACCGACACACAGACGCATATGCTCATGCATCCACTCACATTCTCACACACCGTTACCTCACAGACTGTAGCAGTTTCATTCACCAGCACTTGCACACACACACACACACACACACACACACACACACACACACACACACACACACACACACACACACACACACACACACACACACACACACACACATACTCTGCCCTGGTGTTATGCCTGAAGCTAAGAGAGGCAGCAAGATTAATAACGAGCACTACCTCCCTATAGACAGCCCCAAATATACACAGTTTGGAGAGAGAGAGGGCAAAGTGAGGGGAGAGAAAGAAGAGAGAGAGTAGTGGGGAAGGAGAGAAAAGAGAGGGGTGAGAATGAGGGTGAGGTAGAGAGAGCGTGTGAAAGAATGAGCAAGAGGGTACTTTTGCTTTGACCCAACTGCCTATTGGTAGCTCTCACTTTCTTCTGCTACAGCACTCACATAACCTTTTCAGGGCCCCTGCCCAAAACTCTCCACACTCACACACACCACATACACACACACACACACACACACACACACACTCACACACACCACATACACACACACACTTCCTTTATTTCTTTCTTTCTTCTCTCTCTTTCTTCCTTTCTTTCTTTCTTTCTTTCTTTCTTTCTTTCTTTCTCAGGACACACGTGAGTACATGAGGGATATAAATTATATTGAAAGTTTGTGCATCCACACAGGTGTAGTTCCTGAGTTAATTAAGCAATTAACATCCCATCATGATTAGGGTTATGTACTGTATAAAAATGCTAGGGAGGCCAGTATTTTGGCTACCATGGCTATGCCCTCATAGGATGACAATGTCCCCATCCACAGGACACGAGTGGTCACTAAATGGTTTGATGAAAAGGAAACCAATGTAATCCATATGCCATGGCCGTCTCAGTCACCAGATCTCAACCCAAATGAACACTTATGGGAGATTCTGGAGCGTGCCTGAGACAGCGTTTTCCATCAACAAAATATCAAAAGGTGGAAGAATGGTGTTGCATCCCTCCAATAGAGTTCCAGACACTTGTAGAATCTATGCCCAAGGTGCATTGAAGCTGTTCTGGCTCGTGGTGACCCAATGCCCTATTGGTGTTTCCTTTATTTTGGCAGTTACGCATGTCATGTAGTGAGACAAGGGCTGAATTAACATTAACAAAGCCAAAATGACTGAAGGCCACAATCGTTTTTATCCTAATAATCAAATAATTTCTGGGTAACAGATAAGTACCTTACAGTGATTATTTTCAATTAAAATGGTCAAAAATAAACAAAAATAGCTTCTCAGCAAAGAGCAATGTCTCAAACTAGAATGTTGCTACAGTAGGACTGTCTGGGAGTGATCTGAGTGGGGATGGGAAAACTAAAAACTAGTGGTCATTGGCAGAGAAGTTTGGTACTCTCTTTCTTATTAGTCTATTAACTAATTTAGTTCGGTAATAGTGGTGATATCACAAGGCAGGGTATTAGCTGGGATCCCCATTAGCTGTTGCAAAAGCAGCAGCTACTTTTTCTGGGGTCCACAAAAACATGAAACATTACATAATACAGAGCATTAATAGACATGAACAACTCTTCAGGTCCTGGACCTCTCTGGTCAAATCATCAGTTTGCATACCCACTCAACAGGTCCACAGACGATGCAATCGCCATCACACTGCACACTGCCCTATCCCATCTAGACAAGAGGAATACCTATGTAAGAATGCTGTTCATTGACTACAGCTCAGCATTCAACACCATAGTTACCTCCAACCTCATCATTAAGCTGGAGGCCCTGGGTCTCAACCCCGCCCTGTGCAATTGGGTCCTGGACTTTCTGACGGGCCTCTCCCAGGTGGTGAAGGTAGGAAACATCATCTCCACTTCACTGACCCTCAACACTGAGGCCCCACAAGGGAGTGTGCTCAGCCCCCTTCTGTACTCCCTGTTCACCCATGACTGCGTGGCCATGCACGCTTCCAACTCAATCATCAAGTTTGCAGATGACACAACAGTAGTGGGCTTGATTACCAACAACAATGAGACAGCCTAAAGGGAGGAGGTGAGGCCACTAAGAGTGTGGTGTCAGGAAAACAACAAAACAGATGATCGTGGAAACAGCAGAGGAAGCACCCCCCTATCCACATCGAAGGGACAATAGTGGAGAAGGTGGAAAGTTGTATGTCCTGGGCGTATACATCACAGACAAACTGAAATTGTCCACCCACACAGACAGTGTGGTTAAGAAGATGCAACAGCACCTCTTCAACCTCAGGAGGCTGAAGAAATTTGTCTTGTCACCTAAAACCCTGACAAACTTTTACAGATGCGCAATTGAAAGCATCTTGTCGGGCTGTATCACCGCCTAGTACGGCAACTGCATCGCCCTCAACTGCAAGGCTCTACAGAGGGTGGTGCGGTCTGCACAACGCATCACTGGGGGAAAACGACCTGCCCTACTGGACGCCTATAGCCCCCGATGTCACAGGAAGGACAAAAAGATCATCAAGGACAACAACCACCCGAGCCACTGCCTGTTTACCCCGCTACCATCCAGAAGGTGGGGTCAGTACAGGTGCATCACAGCTGGGACCAAGAAACTGAAAAACAGCTTCTATCTCAAGGCCATCAGACTGCTAAACAGAAATCACTAACTCAGAGAGACTGGTGCCTACATATAGACTCACTAGTCACTTTAGACAATGCCACTTGAATAATGTTTACATATCTTACATTATTCATCTCATATGTATATACTGTATCTTATACCATATATTGCATCTTGCCTATGCTGCTCGGTCATCACTCTATATGTACATATTCTTATTCCATCCCTTTAGATTTGTGTGCATTAGGTGTTTTGGGGGAACTGCTAGATGACTTGTTAGATATTACTGCACTGTCGGAGCTAGAAGCACAAGCATTTCACTACACTCACATTAACATCTGCAAACCATGTGTATGTGACCAGTAACATTTTATTTTATTTGTATTTGACAAAACAGTTGAAGCTATTTTGTTGTTGTAACAACTGCTTGTAGAACAGTTTTTGTTTGTTTACAAGATCCTTCACATGTGATAGAGAGACATCACTGTCATCAATGGTATTCCTGCTGGCTTTGGTCTTTGTCATGGTAGCTAGGGAAAAGCTCCATCCCGCTAAAACAGAGATTTCAGACGGTCTTTTCAAATAGCCCTAACACTAAAAGGGCATTATCATAATTTACACAATTTCACAGTATTATTCCAACCTCATACTGTGGAAACATACAGTGGGCTCCAAAATTACTGGCACCCCTGACTGGCAATGCACAAACAATACTTACAAAAATATAAACAATATAATTACAGAGAGAAACTCAAAATACCAACGTGAGAAATATTGTACTTTGTATTATGTTGTATTGTATTAATGTTTCAATAGAACCAACCAAACTCATACAATTATTTAATACTAAATACATTTCACCAAACTCAAGGTTTCTTAATAATTATTAGCACTCCTCATTTAGTACTTAGTGCAAGCACCTCTGGCAAGGATAACAGCATGGAGCCTTTTCCTGTAATGTTTGATAAGGTGAAGGAAAACATTCTCTGTTTTCTCCCCTTGTTTGGTTGTCCTCTTCTCCTTTACTGGTTTGTCCTCTCTTTTCTCAGGTTGTCCCTTTTATTGAGCTCCTCTCCTCACTGTGATTCATCTGGTCCTTTTCTTGCCACATTGTGTTGCTACTATTTATTTATTATTTGTAACAGGTTGTTGGCAGGGAAGTCAGGCGCAGGAGAATGAATTTGGTATAAACAGAGTCGTTTAATAAGTGCTCACAAAACTCAGAAAACCAAAATATACAAAATAATAAAACGCGTCGCACACCAAAACATAACTTGCACAATTAAACAATCTCCGACAAGGACATGAGGGGAAACAGAGGGTTAAATACACATCATGTAATTGATGGGATTGGAACCAGGTGTGTAGGAAGACAAGACAAAACCAATTGAAAATGGATCAGTGACGTCGACCGCCGCTGAACAAGGAGAGGGACCGACTTCGGTGGAAGTCGTGACAATTTTTTTTTTTTACCTTTATTTAACTCGGCAGGCAGTTAAGAACAAAATCTTATTTTTGAAGACAGCCTAGGAACAGTGGGTTAACTGCCTTGTTCAGGGGAAGAACAAAAGATTTTCACCTTGTCAGCTTGTCAGGGATTTGATCTTGCATCCTTTCAATTACTAGTCTAACACTCTAACCACTAGGCTACCCTGCCGCCCCACTCTGCTGTGTTGTCATGTTGTGTTGCTACTATGCTGTGTTAGCATGGCAGCAACACATGACATGTTGTTGTCTTATGTCTCTCTTTATGTAGTTTTGTGGTGTCTCTCTTGTCATGATGTGTTTTTTTGTCCTATATTTTAATTTACATTTTTTATCCCCTGTACCTGCAGGAGGCCTTTTGCCTGTTGGTAGGCCATCATTGTAAATAAGAATTTGTTCTTAATTGACTTGCCAAGTTAAATACATTTTAAATAAAAAAAATAAAAAAAATTGCTTTCTTTCTTTCACCTGATGTCATCTCCCTTTCTTGGGGAGGCAGGGTAGCCTAGCGTTTAGAGCGTTGGACTAGTAACCAAAAGGTTGCACGTTCTAAATCCCCCAGCTGACAAGGTACAAATCTGTCATTCTCCTCCTGAACAGGCAGTTAACCCACTGTTCCTAGGCCGTCATTGAAAATAAGAATTTGTTCTTAACTGACTTGCCTAGTAAAATCCCCCTCCAAAAGGTATTATTGTAATGAGTGTTGGCATATGTAAATGTATTAATAACACAGTTTTTCGATATAGTGGGAGACAAATTACATGGTTATTGAGAATTCTGTTTCGGTTAGTTTTCATGTTTTTTAACCAAGGTATTTATTAAAACACAGAGCGGAGATGGAGTGCAGAGGAAGCTCGGGCGGGTTGCTGGAAACCAGGTTTGGAGGCTGAGGCTGGAGCAAGAGGGGTTGAGACAGGGTAAGAAGGTCCGGAGGGGAATCCAAGGGAGTAGTAGAGTGGGGAATCCAGGGCAGAGTAGCAGGATGACGAGACGTGAGACTGCAGACAGGGACCAGAGTCAGAGCGTGCAGAACTGTAGCGGAGAGGAAAACAGCATCAGGCAAGGAAAACAGGCACAGGATCTGAATAGTAACAAACGGCTAAAAAACGTAGACTGACTGAGCAGACATTACTGAGGGAATGGCGGCAGATCAGTAGACAGGATGAGCAGTAGAGGACGTTGCAGGAGCAAATGTGGCAGTTCCCCCCCTCCACGGGCACCACATGGCGCCCGACCAGGCTTATCTAGGTGTGAGAAATAGAAATCCCGTAAGAGGGAGGAGTCCAGAATGTGACCCCTTCTCAGGTCATATCCCTCCCAGTCCACCAGGTACTGCCAGTCACGACCTCGACGGCGCACGTCCAGAGGCCGCCGGACTGTATAGGCAGGATGGTCATCGATGAGCTGAGGGGGTGGAGGAGCTGCTGCAGGAGGAGACAGGGGACTGGAGCAGACAGGTTTAACCAGGAGGAAGGGTTAGTAGAAGTCACGCAGCATAGGGCAGTCTCCATCTCTTGGTTGGCCCGTTCGGTCTGGGGGTGATATCCAGAAGAAAGACTGACATTGATACCAAAAGCTGAACAGAAAGATCTCCATACCTGGGAGGTAAACTGGGGTCCTCTGTCGGAAACGATGTCAGTGGGGATGCCATGCAGACGAAACACATGGGATACTAACAGGTCCACAGTCTCCCTGGAGGGCGGGAGCTTGGAGAGGGGAATGAAGTGAGCCATTTTGGAAAACCTGTCAATAATGGTGAGGATGACGGAGTTACTGTTAGATGGGGGAAGGCCAGTGACAAAGACCAGAGCTATGTATGACCAGGGGCGACTGGGTATGGGAACAGGGCGGAGCAGACCGGAAGTGGGTTTAGTGGAGGTTTTGTTCCGGGCACAAACCGAACAGGCTGAGACAAACTCCCGGACATCACTCTCCATGGTGGGCCACCAAAAGCGCTGACACAGGAAGGCGAAGGTCCGGTTCATACCGGGGTGACAGGTGAGGAATGGCCCCACTGAAGAACATCAGAGCGAACACAATCTGGAACAAACAGAGCATTACTAGGACCATTACCCAGGTCAGGCTGGTTATGCTGAGCCTGGCGTATACGGGACTTGATCTCCCAGGTGACAGCGGCAATTATGCAGGTGGATGGCACAATGGCTTCTGGCTCGATACCAGTGTTGTCAGTGGTGAACTGGCGAGAGAGGGGATGAAATTGAAACTTAATCTGCCGAAGAACAAGGCCCACCTGGCTTGCCGGGAGTTCAGACGTTTGGCGGTCTGGATGTAGGACAGGTTTTTATGGTCAGTTCACACGATGAAGGGGGTTACAGAGCCATCTAGCCAGTGACACCATTCCTCCAGAGCCAGTTTAACTGATAGCGATGTCAAAATTCCTCTCTGCAGGTGAGAGCGTATGGGAAAAGAATGCACATGGGTGGACCTTCTGATCAGAGGGGGAACATTGAGACAGAACAGCACCTACCCCAGTGTCAGAGGCATAAACCTCCACGATGAACTGGAGTTCTGGGTCGGGCTGAGTAAGGACTGAAGCGGAGGTTAAGCAACGCTTGAGTTCAAGGAATGCTGCCTCTGCCTCAGGAGTCCAGTGGAACGGAGTCGAGGTGGAGGTGGGAGTGGTGAGAGGTGCTGCCAGATGTCTGTAGTTGCGGATGAAACGTCTGTAAAAATGTGCAAATCCCAGGAAACTCTGTAGCTGCTTCAGGTTGGAGGGCGCAGGCTACTCTGTGACTGCCATGACCTTGGAGGGGTCCATACGTAACTGTCCCAGTGCAATAATATAACCCAGGAAAGACACTGTGGCAGCATGGAACTCACATTTTTCAGCTTTAACAGCCGTTGGAGAACTTGGTGAACGTGTTGCTGGTGAGCCTCAGGGTCCTTGGAAAAAATCAGGATGTCATCGATATAGACAAAAACAAAGCGTCCAATCACATCCCTCAGCACATCATTGACTAGGTTCTGGAAAACAGCAGGGGCGTTAGTAAGACCAAAAGGTATGACCAAATACTCAAAGTGACGAAGTGGGGTGTTGAACGCAGTCTTCCACTCGTCCCCCTCTCTTATGCGGACAAGGTGGTAGGCATTCCACAGGTCGAGCTTGGTAAACACCGTGGCACCATGGAGGGGGGGAGGAGCAAAAGCAGAGCTGATGAATGGCAAGTGGTACTTGTTTTTAACAGTGATATTATTCAGCCCACGGAAGTCCATGCACGGCCTCAGTGACCCATCCATCTTCTTCACAAAGAAAAACCCAGCACCCACCGGGGAGGAAGATGGCTTGATAAGTTCTGCAGTCAGAGAATCCTGGATGTACCTCTCCATAGCCTCTTGTTCGGGACTAGTGAGGTTAAACTTGTTAGGGCTAGGCAGAATACTGCCCCCTTTGGATAAATTGCGTGCCCATAGTAAACTGAAAAAGAATCTGTCCAAAATTGCTAATATATGCATATAATAATTATTATTGGATAGAAAACACTCTAAAGCTTCTAAAACCGTTTGAATTATGTCTGTAAGTATAGCAGAACTCACAGGGCAGGCAATCTCCCAAACTATTTTTGGGAGCCTGAAACTTGGGGCAACTTTGACGTCATCGCCCCCACCCTTCCCAACCAGCTATGGATCTGGAGACACTTTCTATGTCTTCCACTAGATGTCCTCATTCAGTACAGAGTTTAATTGTGCAAATCCCGCGAGTTTTGACCCTTTGGGAGTTAAAACAATGAGTATCGCGAGAAAAAACTTGCGTGTTGGAGCGCGCGTTTGGAAGAGATCTCTCTTTGTTCCAGTTTGCCTCAGAAGAAGCATGAATGTCCGGTTGAATTGAGAATGGTTTTGTACATTTAAAACATCCTAAAGCTTGATTCTGCACTTAGTTTGACCAGTTTAGTCGACATATAATATGTAATTATGAAGTTTTGATGCGCAACTGTTCGGGACCAGAAGTAATTTTGGATGTATTTCAGCTGGAACTCATAGCATATGCTACTATAAAGGCACACGAAGTGAAACAAAACGATGTATTGGGTAAGTATGACTCCTTCCACTACATTCTGATCGAAGACCATCAAAGGTAAGGGAATATTTATGTTGTAATTTTGTATTTCCGTTGACTCCAACATAGCGGAGAAATATTGCTTACGTCTGAGCGCCGTCTCAGATTATTACATAGTGAACTAATTCTGTAACGTTAAAAATAAATGTAACACAGAGGTTGCATTAAGAAGCAGTGTATCTTTCTAACTATATGTAGAACATGTATATTTAGTCAAAGTTTATGATGTCTATTTATGTTATCTGGCGGCGCTATCTATAAGCTGTCCATGGGCTGTCCATGGGGTGGCAGGGTAGCCTAGTGGTTAGAGCATTGGACTAGTAACCGGAAGGTTGCAAGTTCAAACCCTCGAGCTGACAAGGTACAAAATCTGTCGTTCTGCCCCTGAACAGGCAGTTAACCTACTGTTCCTAGGCCGTCATTGAAAATAAGAATTTGTTCTTAACTGACTTGCCTAGTAAAATAAAGGTAAAAAAACAAAAATAATAACATTTCTCCGGACATTTTTGAGTATTTTCTGAACATGAAGTCAATGTAAATGGAGATTTATGGATATAAATGGCATATTATTGAAAAAAAAACATAAATGTACTGTGTAACATGTCCTATTACTGTCATCTGATGAAGATTTTCAAAAGGTTAGTGAATGATTTATTTTTTAATCCTGCTTTTATAATTTTATATTTTCTGGGACAAAATGGCTGCCTCTTGTCTTTGTTTCGGTGGTGGTCTAATATAAATATGTGGTGCGTCTTCGCCGTAAAACATTTTAAAAATCTGACATGCTGGGTAGATGAACAAGGTGTTTATCTTTCATTTGAGGTATTGGACTTGTTAATGTGTGGAGGTTAAATATTTCTAAGAATATTTTTGCATTGCCTGTGCCACGGTTTCAGCTGAACGGGGTGGCGGACACTGAGAGGCACCTGGCCAACATCCAGTGAAATTGCAGAGCGCCAAATTCAAAAACAGAAATACTCATTATAAAAATTCTTAAAACATACAAGTGTTAAACATCAGTTTAAAGATTCACTTCTTGTTAATCCAACCACTGTGTTAGATTTCAAAAAGGCTTTACGGCGAAAGCATATCATGCAATTCTCCGAGAACAGCGCTCAGCAGACAAATCATTACAATCAGTTACCAGCCAAGTAGAGGAGTTATACAAGTCAGAAATAGTAATACAATTAATCACTTACCTTTGATGATCTTCATATGGTTGAACCCACAAGGCTCCCATTTACTCAATAAATGTTTGATTTGTTCGATAAAGTCCCTCTTTATTAACAAAAACCTCAGTTTTGTTTGCGCGTTTTGTTCAGTAATCCACAGGCTCAAACGCAGTCACAACAGGCAGACGATAAATCCAAATAGTATCTGTAAAGTTCGTAGAAACATGTCAAACGATGTTTATAATCAATCCTCAAGTTGTTTTTAGCCTAAATAATTGATAATATTTCAACCGGACAATAACGTCGTCAATATAAAAGGTAAACAAGAATGGTGTATTCTCGGTCACACGCATGTAAAATCTCTGGGACACTGTAGGGTCCACTCATTCAGAGTGGTCTTACTCCCTCACTTTTCAGAATACAAGCCTGAAACTATTTCTAAAGACTGCTGACATCTAGTGGAAGCCATGGGAAGTGCAATTTGAGTCCTAAGTCAATGGATACTGTAATGGCATTCAATAGAAAACTACAAACATGAAAAATCCCACTTCCTGGATGGATTTTTCTCAGGTTTTTGCCTGCTAAATCATACTCACACTGTTATACTCACAGACATTATTGTAACAGTTTTGGAAACGTTTGAGTGTTTTCTACCCAGATCTACCAATTATATGCATACCCTAGCTTCTGGACCTGAGTAGCAGTCAGTTTACTTTGTGCATGCTTTTCATCCGGAGGTGAAAATAGTGCCCCCTACCCTAGTGAAGTTAAACAACTGGCTACCGGGAGTGGAGCTCCAGGCTGGAGGTCAATGGCGCATCGGCCGTACGAGTGCGGCCTCATCAGTCGAACACAAGAGCTGCTGAACACAGGAGCTAGATCGTGATATTCGGGAGGAACTGATGACAGGTTCGGAGGTTCTGGAATGAACTGGGGCACAGACAAGGCAGGGGGAAGGGCAGAATGTATACAGTTAGAGTGACAAAATGAACTCCAAGTGGTTACCTTTCCGGAAGTCCAGTCAGTCTGTGGGTTGTGTTGCTTTAACCATGGATAGCCAAGAACCAGGGGAGAGTAAGGACAGTCGATTATGTGGAAACTGATCTTTTCCTTGTGATTTCCAGAGAGACGCAGGATGACAGGGACGGTTCTCTCACAGACACAGGCGATGAGCTGTCCATTGAGAGCATTGGCATCCAGGAAGCTCTCGTCGGCGCCCGAATCGATGAGAGCAGACAGAGGAAAAGCCTGGCTCTGCCACACGAGGTTGCCTTCAGGCAGGGGTCTGGGGGAAGATGGGCAGGCGATTTGGCTCAACAGTATATCCCCCACTACTGCCAAGCCACCTCTTTTGCTGGACACATGGAACAAGTGACCAACCTGACCACAGAATAGGCAGCTCCCAGTGCCGATTCGTCGTTGCGTCTCCTCTGAAGAGAGACGGGCCCGGCCGAGCTGCATGGGTTCAGGATCTGGACGAGCCTGGGGATAGGATGCAGTTGGAGAAGGAGGACAAGGCACTGAAGCAGATGTTATGGGACATGCAACCCTACCTACCCTCTCCCCCCGACTCTCACGGAGACGGTTGTCGATGCGGATAGCGAGAGATTTGAGTTCATCAAGTCCATCAGGCTCATCCCTGGACACAAACTCGTCCTTGAGGGTCTCAGTGAGCGTGTTCCGGAATGCTCCCTGAAGGGCCTCCTCGTTCCAGCCGCTCTCAGTGGCGAGGGTGCGAAACTCACATGCCATCTCAGCAACACTCTGGGAGCCTTGATTGAGGGACAGGAGTCATTTAGCTGCATCCTTACTGCAGACCGGGTGGTCGAAGACTTTCTTCATCTCCTCCATGAATCTGGAGTAGGAGAAGCAGATGGGGAACTGTCTCTCCCACACTGCTGTGGCCCAGGAAAGCGCTGCTCCACAGAGGTGGCCAATCAGAAAGGACATCTTGGCCCGTTCGCTAGCATAAGAGTAGGGCTGTTGCTCAAGTACTAGTGAACATTTTCCAACGGTTGCCATCGTAACCCTCCGTAGTCGGAAATAAACGGCTCCCGGAGTGGAGGACAAGGACTTGGAACTGGTTGTGAGCTCTGGGCGAAGGTTTGGCCCTGTAGTTCAGACAGGCTCTGTGAAAACTCCTTGATGTGCCCCAGAAGGGTCTTCAGGGCTTGGTCATGTTGCTCGAGCAGGGCGCCTTGGCCGAAGAGGGTTTGGTGTAGAGTAGCAGAGTCTGCTGGGTTCATCTCTTCGGCCAGATCTTACTGTTACGCAGAGTGGAGCAGTGGAACCCAAGGGAAGACTCAGACAAGGAGAATGGGATGAATTAACCAAGGTATTTATTGAAACACAGGTGGGAGATGGAGTGCAGGTCAGGGGAAGCGGGTTGCTGGAAACCAGGTGTAGAGGCTGAGGCTGGAGCGAGAGGGGTTGAGACAGGGTAAGCAGGTCTGAAAGGGAATCCAAGGGAGTAGTATAGTGGGGAATCCACAGACAGGGATCAGAGTCAGAGCAGGCAGAACTGTAGCGGAGAGGAAAACAGCATCAGGCAAGGAAAACAGGCACAACAGGATACAGGATCTGAATAGTAACAAACGGCTAGAAACGTAGACTGACTGAGCAGAGATTACTGGGGGAGTGGTGACAGGTCAAGGAGACACAGGATGAGCAGTAGAAGGCGTTGCAGGAGCAGATGTGACAGAGATGGACAATTTCAACATGTGGAACTGTTAAATGGAAGTCAGGCCTGCACCATTAATGTGGCCCAACCATCACAGGACAACACAGGACATCATATGTCAACCATCACAGGACACCAGATATTCTGTTTGTTCCTGTCAGTAAATTCACTGGGCACACACCTCACTCGCTCTCTGTAAGTATGCCTTATTATCATTTTACAACAAAATCAAGTTTGGGTTGTGTTATAATATTAAAGTATGTTTTGGATATGAATCTGAATGTAAGACATACATTTGGACTATAGTTTCATATACTGCAATACATGTTTTATTTTCCATGAGACAATAAAGTAAGGTTACAGTTTTTCTTAATTGCCTACAAAGGTTTTTGAAACTGTGGGCAAACGTACCTATATAGTGAACAATAATGATCAAATGACCAAATACATTTGCCAAACGTCTAATCACTTTCTTTGCCTTTGTATCTGGATTGCATATTTTAGACTCCTTTTTGCAAAACCGAAATGAAAATGGCATCATTGAATACATTATTCACTGTTAAGTGTTTTGTTCTTAGAATATTAAAGGCTTGATTCACAATTTTTTTAACCAAATCTACAAATGTTATGTAAATGGCATGTTATTGAAGGGTCCAGACTCTTCTTTTGTCATTTGACTTGGTTTTGAGAAACGATCCCCACCCGCAATAGACTTCCTCATTGCTCGATGTGCAGTATGGGAGCCATGGAAAAACATGAACAAAGGCTCCAAAAACACCCAAATATTTCCGTTCAGAAACAGCAAAGCTCTCAATATAGTGATGCAGGTCTTTAGATGTTGTACACATGAAATTTTGTCATTCCGAACTTTATCCGCAATGTTATATTCCCTTTTGTGCGATTCGAGCGGTTTTCCCCACTAGCTGTTTGATTTGGTAAAAACATTGTGAACAAGTCCTTTAACACATTATTTTGAATAGAATATACATGTGTGCCGATGTGTTCACTGTTTCCAGCAATCAGTCCAATTTAAACCACTCCATCAGTGCTATATCATGTATAATATAGGGAAGATCTAGCCAATGGAGACTCTTTCATTTTTCTGATATTTTTTTACAACATTGCGGACATGTAGAGATGCTGAGAATAAGTTGGGTTACTTCTCAGCAGGGGTTGGAACCAAAATTATATTCCCCATAGGCCTTTATCATCAGTCAATATTTAAACTATAAACCATTTGCTTTTCTAAACCATTGATTGCATGAGAAACACAGTTTTTGTGTTTCGATGCTGCCTTTTACATGCACTGAAACCACAAAAGTGTTTTTCCAAACAGTCTTTCAAAAACACCAATATACAGGTTGAAGAACCACTTACACCAGATCTCAATTTAGGGGTGCTACTTTTCCCAGTTAACCTGCTAAGGATGAAAGAACAGAGCAAGAACTTGAATGTGAACTGAGCCTGTGTGAGTAGCTTCTTGTTGAAGCGAGCTACATTGCTTCGTAACTTTGACTTTCTAGATGCTGAACTGTGGCGTACCACAGTTTTGCAGCGCCCCCGCAAGGTCTAAACAAGAGTTATTCTAATAATAGAATAAGGGTTATTCTAATCTCAAGCTATTATACACATTTTGCCATGAGGCTGAGAGAATTCAGCATTTTAAAGCAAATGGCCTGCTATTCTATGCCAGAGCCATAGGGAAGTAAGGGGGTTCTTGCATCCTAGGTCTGGGTGTCTGAGACTACTTATTGATGAAGGTCTACAAACCTATAAGCAGACCAGCCTACGTACTGAACTGTCCATAGTTTCCATTTTCTTTTTGATTAGGAACAATACTTGGTACATGTTGACACAGCCATGAACTGTGCTGCTCCATCTTTGGAGGATGCATGCATTCAAAGACTTGGCTTTATGAGGATGTATTGCTTGTTTGATCAATTATTATATTATTATTAACAAATGTATTTTGTTGACTGTACCTTTATGTTTCTGAGAACTGCAGGAGGGGAGATGACGCAAGGGCCTTGAGAAAAGAAGGAAGTCTGTTTGCAGTCTTTCTCTGGTCTGTGACAGGTAGCCATGGCCTCAATCTTTTTTTCCACTACCATATGAGTGTTGAATATCTTTATTGCTATTTAATCCTTAGTAACATGTTCATAAAATGACATGAAGAAATTTAGGGTCATATGCCATTGAGAGACCTGAGAGAGAGTGACATTGCTACGTAGTGGTTCAGATTCTGGACAGAAGGTGGCAGATATCTTGGTAAACCAGGAGTATGGCTCTTTGTCACAGTTTTTATTCAGTTGAAGGTGACACGCTCGGGTACCATAATGACACTGACCCGTAGCACCACCTTCCCTCTAACTGACAACTCCATCTACATCTGGAACAAGAATGGACACCCTCAACTTTGGCCTACTGCACGAGTACGACTTTACTCTGTTTGGTATAATACTGAAGATAGCTACGCCTGTGCTGTAGAAGGCAGTGAAGATCTCCGCTCTCCTGCAGTGTGTGTCCGGGGTCAGAGCTGCAACAGAGTGACATACACCAACAGGAAAATGTGGGCTTTATGGCTCATCAGTGGATATATCCTGCACTTCTAGCCAGAGTTCTAATATTTTCACATTCACTCTCTGGTTTAGTCCCAAACAGAGTCATAGATGGAGTAATGAGTCCGTCCCTGAGAGTCTAAGCCTAGACCCTGCATATGCAGGTTGAGTGGCTCACCAATATAACATGAGTCACTCGACCCTGAGAGTCAAAGAACTGAGAGAGGAGGACTCAGCTAACTATCACTTCTTATTTAAGACACGGACCACAGAATGGGTTCATAGTTTCCCTGGAACATTTCTGTCTGTCACAAGTCTGCAGGTGAAGGTGACTCGTGCCACAGTAATAAGGGGACAGAACGTGCCACTGACCTGTAGCATCACCTGCACTCTGACTGGAAACCCCACCATCATCTGGTTCAAGGATATCAACTATCCAACCCAACAATCCTAATCAACCACTTGTACCTAGACCCAATGAAAAGAGGAAACTACTCCTGTGCTCTAAAAGGCTATGAGGATCTCCGTTCTCCTGCAGTGTCTCTAAGTGTCCATTATTGCCAAAAGTGAACCTCAGTGTCAGTCAGTCCCCCCTGTGAAAGAGTAGAGAGCAGTTTGGTGACTCTGACCTGCAGCAGTGCCAACCCACATGTGCAGAACTGCTCCTGGTACAAGGGGAACAAAACTGAATCTAGCGTCTTACAGACAGGAGCAGGAAATTACACCATCCCCAGCTTTAGTCTTGAAGACACTGATCAGTACTTCTGTAAGGCTGAGAATAAGATTGGTGCGCAGAAATCCACTTCCTTGTTCCTCAACATAACTTTAAATGATTCACCACCAACACCTAGTGGAGAAGCAGTGCATATCTGGGCTCCTGTCATGGGGGTTGTGGCTGACCTGGCTTCTGGTGTTGGGCTTCTGGTGTTGGGCTTCTG